>NC_133457.1:112331345-112958488 GCF_048565385.1 Saimiri boliviensis
GCCTCTGGGAGTCCCCTAAGTGTGTGTTCCCACCCTACAGGGGCTAGGAGGTCACCCTCTCAGTTCCTCATCAGCCTGGGATGGGTTCAGTGGTAGGTGGAAAATGTGACCAGCGAGGGACCTACCCACGACAGGGTCTGCTTTGGGACTTTCTTAAAAAGTCAGTGCTGGGATCCCAGACCAAGAAGACACCTCGTGCAAAGCTCTGTGCTCTAGGCTCTCAGAGAATAGGAAAGCACCCTGTCCTTCTGGGTCAGAGTGGAGTTAAGATGAGCTGTGCCGAGACAGAGGTTTGAGGGAGAGATCAAGGAATGCTTCATGGAAGAGGGGGCCTTTTAGAGCGCTATAAAAGAACTAAGAGGATTCCTTTTGTTTTTTGCCCTGCCCTTCCTCTTCCTTTTCTTCTAAAAAAAAAAAAGAAAAAAACCTATCCCCAAATGACTAATACGTAACAGACACACAAAAGAGATACATGTTCTTTATCTATAAATGTATAGGCCCCATTGTTTTTGAAACTCTTTTTTCTACTCTCCACAGGAATGTGGGTGCATTGCTGAAACCTTGGAAAACCCAGAGGAGCATATAGAAGAAAATGAAAATGGCCTCTATTTCTACCACATAGAGATTAAACACGCTGAATGTGTCAGAGTATTCCTTCCCAAGCTTTGGTCATGTTTTTTCATATTATTATTAAGGTAAAATTTACTTGCAGTGAAATGCACGTATGAAGTGTGTGACTCAATGCATTTTGATAAATGTCTACACCCATGTGTACACCCTTCCAATCAAAATCTAGAACATTCCCATCACCCCAGAAATTTGCCTTGGGTCGCCTTCCGTCAGTCCCCATCCTTCTGATTTCTATAAATGAGTTGTGCCTACCATGTAATTGGAATCGTGTGCTACGTGCTTTTTGTGTCTGGTTTCTTTCACTCCGCTTAAATAATGTTTTTAGATTATTCCATGTATCAGTAGCTAGTTCCTTTTCAATGCTGAGTAGTGTCCTATCATGTGGATAGATCACAATGTGTTCATCCTCAAGAATCTTTCAAGTTGTCTCCACTTTGGGGCTATTATGAAAAAGCCACTAATAAATATTGGCCGACAAGTCTGTGCATGGATGTGGGTTCTCATTTCTCCTGAGCAAATACTTAGGAGGGGGATGACGAAGTCATATGATTAACTTTTATAAGAAATTGTCAACAGTTTTCCAAAGTGGTTGTACCATTTTATATTTCCACCAGCACTGGAGGGTTCCAATTTCTTGCTATCGTTACTTTTTTTCTTTTTGAGACAAGATCTCATTCTGTCACCCAGGCTGGAGTGCAGTGGCACAATCATGGCTCACTGCAGCCTCAACCTTCCAGGCTCAATCGATCCTCCCACCTCAGCCTCCTGAGTAGCTGGGACCACAGGCACACACTACCACATCCAGCTACTTTTTAAATTTTTTGTAGAGACAGCATTTTGCCATGTTGCCCAGGGTGGTCTCAAACTCCTGGCCTCAAGCAATCCACCCACCTCAGCCTCCCAAAGTGCTAGGGTTATAGGCATGAGCCACCACACCCCGCCAATTATTACTTCTTAATTAACAAGTAATACATGAGTATAGTCGCCTACAAGGCTAAAATATCTTTGGATAAATACCTGGCACTCACCACTCCCTCCAGAATAACTACCATCAGCAGTTTGGGATGCTTCTTTGCAGACCTTTTCATGTGCATTTATATGTGTGTGTGTATGTGTGTGTGTATATATATATATATATATATATATATATATATATATATATAATTTTATTTTTTTAGAGTTGGAGTCTTGCTCTGTCGGCCTGGCTGGAGTGCAATCGTGTGACCTCGACTCACCGCAATCTCTGCCGCCCAGGTTCAAGCAATTCTCCTGCCTCACCCTCCTGAGTATCTGGGACCACAGGCACACACCACTATGCCCAGCTAATTTTTGTATTTTTAGTAGAGACAGGGCTTCATCATACTGGTCAGGCTGGTCTTGAACTCCTGACCTCAGGTGATCCATCCGCCTCAGCCTCCCAAAATGCTGGGATTACAGGTATGAGCTACTGTGCCTGGCCTGACACATTGACTGTGCCACTGCATTCCAGCTTAGGAAACAGAAAAAGACCCTGTCTCAAAAAAAAAAAAAAAAAAAAAAAAAGAATGTTTGTGCATTTCTGAAACCTTGGAAACCCAGAGGAACATATAGAAGAAAATGAAAATCACCTCTATTTCTACCATGTAGAGATAAACACCCTTAACATGTCAAAGTATTCCTCTCTGTTTTCTATGGATATATGCACATACATACACAATGTGTGATACGTGTATATCACTATATATGTGTGAGATATATACATATCCATAGACATAAACAAAACAACACTAGAAACAAATACAATACTAGAAACAGAACAATACTATGTGGTTTCTAGGGATATAGATACAGTATTGTTTAGCGGTGACTCTTTTTACAAAAATCTTGCATTATATATTTCTTCATTGAACTTACCACCCAGGCTGTATTGTTTCATTCCCTGCCTAGGATGTTAGCTCAGCTGCGGCAGGAGTTTGTTTTGTTCACTGCTAGATTTTCAGTGTCCAGCACAGAGTGGCTGCTCCATCAATATCTGTGGAATGAAAGGATAGTGGATGTATTGTTCTGCAACTTGCTGGCTTCACTCTGTAAATATAAGTCATAGATCTTTGCAGATCTGTTTCCCTCTGTAACTGCCACATGGTATATTCTGTGATAGGAATGTGCAAAATGTCTTTTACATCCCTCTGTCTGTAGGTTTTAGTAAAATCAGCCAAAGGGTTAGGATTTCTACCACGACATACTACAAGGAGGTCAACACATTGTCCACTTGCTCAGGGCAGGGGGACAGGGGAATAATGGTAAGTGGGTAGACTCTTTATGATTTGGCAAGCGGGGGTGGTAGTGGAGAGAAGGTAGCATCAAAGTTGTAGTGGGATGGTTATGCTCACTCTGGAGCCAGATGTTCTGGGTTCAAATCATGACCACCACTGTCATGCTGTGTGACTTGGGCAAGTTTCTCAACTTCTCTGTGCCTCCATCCGAAAGATGGGAATAATAATAGTAACCTCCAAGGGTTGTTATGAGAATGAAAAGTGCATAGAGCAGCAATGGGCACATGTTAAATACTCTTTAAGTGTTATCTTCTGTTATTATTCAACAACCAAAGGGTGTTTGTGTCTAAAGAACACATCCAGCTCCCTTCAGTCACTTTCTCTACCTTTCTGGCCCTGGTAGGCTCTGGCTTTCCCATCCGCTGAGCTGGAACCCTTATTGCAGAGTAGAGAGTAACCCGGGGGAAGCGAAGGGTGGAGAGGAGGGGACACAGAGAGGAGCAGCTTTATAGGAACGAAGAGAGAAAGGAGTTTCCGGAAGCGGTGGCTGGTAAACAGTGATGAAAGCCCCAGCAGAGTCACTGTGGGGACCCAGATTAGGCGGTTGCAGTTTGGCAGCGGGGAAGTCACCCGTGACCTTTGAGAGAAACGCTGGGGCAGAAGCCAGCTTCAGAGGGACAGGGACAAGGTCTGAGCGGGGCGGGGAGAGGGGGAGAAGCATCCAGGAGCCGTCAACTGCTCTTCTGAGAAACCTGGCCAGATTGGACTGTATCTTGAAGGAGAGAGAATTTTTTTTTTTTTAAGGATAAGAAGCTCTAAGCAGGTTTAAGAGGGGAAACTTATTTCAAGAGCCGTGACTACAGGATCTGAGAGGAGGGTAGCTGAGGCTGGAATGGGAGCCAAGAGCCCAGCGTTTTGATCCCAACATCTCTGTTCAATCGTTTCTTCCCTGCCACCTCCGTTCCTCTGCACCCGCCAACCTCCCTGCCAGGAGCACCCTTCCCCTGTCTGCCTGGCAACCCCCTCTTCATCTTCTAAATCAGGGGTCGACAAACTCCGGCCACCAGCCAAATCCAGCCCCCCACCACCCGCCTGCTTTTGTACAGCTTGTGAGCTAAGAATGGTTTTCACATTTTTAAATGGCTGGGCGGGGGGAATCAAAAGAAGACTATTTCGTGACACATGAACATTATATGAAATTCAAATTTCGGTGTCCATAAATAAAGTTTTATTGGCACACAGCCACACCCTTTCATTTACCTATTGCCTGTGGCTGCTTTCTTGCTACAGTGGCAGAATAGAACAGTTGTGACAGACCATGGGGCCTGCAAAATCTGAAAAACTCCCTATCTGGCCTTTTACAGGAAACATTTGCTGATCCCTGGTCTAAATCTCTACCTAAGGCCAGGCATGGTGGCTCACACCTGTAGTCACAGCATTTTGGGAGGCTGAGGTGGGCTGATCTCGAGGTCAGGCGTTCGAGACCAGCCTGGCCAACATGGTGAAATCCCATCTCAACTAAAAAGACAAAACTTACCCAGACGTGGTGGCAGGTGCCTGTAATCCCAGCTATGTGGGAGGCTGAGGCAGGAGAATTGCTTGAACCTGGGAGGCGGAGGTTGCAGTGAGCTGAGATCATGCCATTACACTCTGGCCTGGGTGACAGAGCAAGACTCCATCTCAAATGAATATATAAATAAATAAAAATAAATAAATTTCTACTTGAGATGAACAAAAACGACCACTGTCTTTCTCAGCCTTACCTCCTCTGTGACCCTCCCTTGGTCCTGTGAGCCCCTTTCGCACTGGGAACCTAGTCCTAGCACAGCATGGTACACACTGGTTGGCCGTCACTTGTTTGTGATATATTTGTCCCCGCCTCCCTGAAGGACCCGGACCTTGCCCTGTAGTCTTCAGTCCCCCAGCATGGGGCACATTGCCTGATCATTGGTAAATATTGATTTAAATATTTTAAATATTTAAATCTTGGAGGCCACCCATTCACCACTCTGAGTCCAGTTTTCTCAAGTTCAAGGCTTGAATTTGGTCCCTACAATCTTTCATAGTATGCCGAGGAAGGACACCCAAGACCTCACCAGGCAGTATGGGATTATTTGCCAAAACACGTAAAAGGACGTTTCAAGAATACTGTAAACCACAAACTCACAGACTGTGGGCCAGGTTTTAGCCCAAATGTGTTTTGCTGAGTCTGCATGTACTCTTCTTTTTTTTTTTTTTTTTTTTTTTTAACTTACATGTCAATGTAAACCTAACTCAGCCCACTTTGGTCACCAGTACTATATCTATCTGCCCCTTTCAGGCATTTGGGTTTGCCATTCCTAGATGGAGAACTAGAGACCATTATAGCCATGTCACCCAGGAGCCCCAAAATGGCTCTAAAGTCGAAGGTTAAGGATATATAGTTGTTCCTAAACCTGGTGAACGTCAAAGGACTCAGGCAATGTATAAAACACAGATCCCTAGGACTACCCAGACCCACTGGATTCTACTCTCCCACAGGCTATGGTTCTGGAAGTGGAATTTTTTTCAAGAAGCTCCCAAAAGGCTCATGCATTACGGGTGGGAATATATATTGAATCAATATCTGCAGATGTCAGTTTGGCTGGACCGGTCAAAATTATAAATGTACCTATCTCTTGACCTAGCAATTCCACTTCTGGGAATCTGTCTTCTAGGCCAATGCTTTTTAAACTTTAATGCACATACACACCCCTGGCCATCTTTTTAAAATTCGGATCCCAATATAGCAGATCTGGCGTGGAGCCCATCATGCTGCAGTTCTAACAAAGCTCCCATTTAATGCCCAGTTGAGGGTTCTGGAACATTCTGAGTAGCAAGGCCCTAGATCTCCCACACACATACCCAGTGATGTCTGTACAAGATGATGTATTGTATCATAGTAGGTAATTGCAAGTATGGGAAATAACCTAATTGTCCATCAATAGGGGACTAGCCAGATAATTGATGGTGCATCCCAGAAAGAAGGAGCATTATACAGCCTTGAAAAGTATCAAGGCAGTGCTTTAGTTACTAGGTTGGAATGATCTCCAGGACGTATCCTTTAAAAAGCAAGGAGCAGAATAGTGAGTGGAGTGGGTAACCACTTCCATAAAGAGTGGTGGCTGGGAGGGTACGTGGGGGATATTCATATTCATATCTACTTGTAAACGCACAGAATTGCCTGGTAGAAGAAACTAGTAACAGGAAAGGGGAACTGAGTGGATGGTGACAGGGAAGGGAGGGTGACATTTTACTGTACCCATTTGAATTTTGAACTATGGGAACACGATACCTGTTTAAAAACAAACAAAATTTTTAAATTCTAATTATACATAAATAGAAAGACTCACCACATACTTCTAATACTCAGACATGAATTTAGACCATCAGAAAAGCTGAGCTGCAGGTAACAAGGTAGGTGTATTAGCCCATTCTCGTGCAGCTATGAAGACATACCTGAGACTGGATCATTTATAAAGAAAAGAGGTTTAATTGACTTGCAGTTCTGCATGGCTGAGGAAGCCTTAGGAAGCTTACAATCACAGCGGAAGGCACCTCTTCACAGGGCATCAGGAGAGAGAATGAGTGCAAGCAGGGGAAATGCCAGAGGCTTATAAAATCATCAGATTTTGTGAGACTCATTCATTATCATGAGAATAACATGGGAGAAACCACCCCCATGACTCAGTTATCTCCACCTGGTCCTGCCCTTGACATGTGAAGATTACAGAGATTACAATTAAAGGTAAGATTTGGGTGGGGACACAAAGCCAAACCCTATCAGCAGGTGACCCCCTCTGCCTTAGTACGCCATGCACAACATACATCCCATGCACGTGCACACATGTGAACACACACACACTTGCGTACCCCTTTAAGGATAGTCAGTATGGTGTGTTGAAAGCCTGCTGGGCTTAAACTCTGCAAGCCTCAGTTGGATCCCAGCTCCACCAGCTGAGTGACATCAAGCAAGACACTCAGCCTCCACGGGGATGATCAAAATAGTCCTGGCTGCCCTGCAGATCTTGGGTGGTGAGAAAATACTTCATAAACTGTCAAGTGTACACATGAAAAGACTCATTATAACATTATAACATGAACCTGGATGGGCGAACCGGGATGAGGCACCGCAGCTTTGTCTCCATGGGGTCCCGTGCCCATCTCCCAGGATGTCATCGCTAGGTGGAAATCCAATCCCTTGACCTTTGCAGTCAGGCAGCTGCTCCAAACAACCCCTGGCAGTGTTAATCTCCAACTCTCCTCCCACCATCGGGTCCAGCTGCTGGGCTGAGTCACACGCAGGCTGAGGGACAGGCACATGACCGGTGTGTGGAGCTGGTGTGAGCGCAGTGATTGGGGGAGGGTAGTAAAGGCCACAAGATGTGATCACTCCCCACTTAGTAGGAAATTTCCCTCCAGGGGAGGAGATTTGGCCTGATTCTAGGTTGGAACTCAAGTGGCCGCCTGGCCTGTCTGGCAGAGTATTTTCCTCCAGGAAACCCACTGGATGTGTGTATGTGTGTACGTGTCTGACAGAGGGAGAGGCAGAGTAGGTGGAGAAGAATGATACGAAAAATACCGAGCCAGCCACCTATGGCTCAGGCCTATAATCCCGGCTACTTGGGAGGCTGGGGTGGGAGGATTACTTGAGCTCAGGAGTTTGAGACTACAGTGAGCTATGATTGCACCACTGCACTCCAGCCTGGGCAACAGAGTGGGACACGCTCTCTAAAAAAATAAAAACTAAAAAAACCAATTACTAAGCACTTACCACATGCCAACCTTTATCCTGAGCACCTCGAAGATTAAACTCACTGAATCTCCATTGATACTGGTATCACCATCACCGTCACCATCATCCTCACTTTCCAGATAAAGAGACCGAGGCCCGAAACAGGTAGTGAATTTTACCAAGGTCGGTCGTATAGCCCAGGTTCTGAGACAGTCCGATTCCAGAGCCTCTGCTCTTAACCTCTCAGCTACCGGGAATTTCATTCCTGGAAGGGGGTTTTCAGGGGTCATTTGGCCCAGTGCAGTGAGTAGATAATGCAAACGGTCAACCGTGTTTGCACCTGGCTGTGTGACCTTGGGCAAATTGATTACCTCCTGCGCTCCACATTTTAGAGCCTCACTTTCCTCCCCTAAAATGAGATCATCACAACCGTATCCACCTTTCAGGGCTGGTAATAAGGTATTTATTCAGGTTAGTAATAAGGTATCTAAAGTACTCCACACAAGACCTCGTTAATATAATTATCATAACTATCATTATCCATTACTAGTGAGCATGTATAAAAAAACAGCTAGAAAACCCCTAATCCTGGGCAAGAATCAAAAGCTCTTTCTTAAGCAGTTTGTCCATATCATTCATCAGCAACATGTAAACAACATATCTTGCCTTTTCTTCCTGTTTCCATGAACCCTTCTAAGAAAGCAACATAGGGCTGGAAAAGAAAGTGCATATATCTTGGTCATGATTTTAAGCACTTTAGTTTTTGGTTTTAATCATCTTGATTTCTGCTGAGAGACGCTCACAGAAGAGAGACCCACTCAGGCACCAAGTCCATTCTGGTGGCAGCGGGAGAGATGAAATTTGTCTTTCAAGGTCGCTTCTACTTCCACATCCCTGGAAGACTCATTCAATCTCGTAATTATTCAGTGAGCACGTACTCTGTCCCAGTCATCCGCTAGGCACTGGGGACACAGCCCTGAATAAGGCGGACATTTCTCATCTCATGGAGCTGACGCTCTGGCAGAGGAGACAGACAATAAGTAAGTAAAGAGGCCAGGCGCGGTGGCTCACGCCTGTAATCCCAGCACTTTGGGAGGCTGGGACGGGTGGATCACTTGAGGTCAGGAGTTCGAGACCAGCCTGGCCAAGGTGGTGAAACCCTATCTCTACTAAATCTACACTATTAGCCAGGTGTGCTTGCCCGTGCCTGTAATCCCAGTTACTAGGGAGGCTGAATCAGGGGGATCACTTGAACACGGGAGGCGGAGGTTGTTGCAGTGAGCCGAGATTGTGCCACTGCACTCCAGCCTGGGTGACAGAGCAACAGACTCTGTCTCAGATAAATAAATAAATAATAAGTAAGTAAAGAGATCATCTAATGTTAAGTTTCAAAAAATGCCATGAAGAAACATAAAACAGAGGGAAGGGATGGAGAGTGATGAGGGAGCAGCTGTTATCTTCTACAAGGTGATCGGAGAAGGCCTCTTGGAGACATGAGAGAGGAGAGCTAATGAAGTGCGGGTACCTAGGGAAAAGAGCATTCCAGGTGGAGAGAGGGAGTGGCAGGTGCAAAGATCCTGAGGCAGAACCAAGGGACAGAGTGGTCGGGCATGAGTCTGGAGCGGCAGATAAGGCCTTGCTGTCTCCTCCTTTCTTTTTTTATTTTGATACAAAGTGTAGCTCTTTTGCCCAAGCTGGAGTGAAGTGAGGTGCTCTTGGCTCACTGCAACCTCCGCCCCCGACAGGGGTCAAGCGATTCTCCTGCCTCAAACTCCCAAGTAACTGGGATTACAGGCACGTGCCACCACCCCTGGTTAATTTTTGTATTTTTAGTAGAGACCGGGTTTCACCATGTTGGCCAGGCTGGTATCGAACGCCTTACCTCAGGTGATCCACCCACCTCAGCCTCCCAAAGTGCTAGGATTACAGACACGAGCCACTGTGCCCAGCGCCTCCTTTCGTCTCTGCCAAACTGGGGTGAGGACAGTGGCCTGCTGGCCCACATCCATCCAGAGTTGCTGGGAGGTAATGGATGGGAAATTGCTCTGGGAAGCTGCACAGGCCCGGTAGGAGTGTTACTAATGGATGCACTGGACGAGGCCCATGCCAGGGTCACTTTGGGACAAAGTGTTTCTCCTGCCTGCTGGTGAGTCCATGTTATGCTAAATGCCAGCACTGGGAGAGCCCAAGCTTCAAACATTCTCTTCCTCTCCTTCAAGGGATGGGAAAAGTAGGGCCTAGAGAGGGAGGAGAACCATCAAAGGCCTCGTTGCAAGTTCCTGCCAGAGCCCCAGGGTCAGGATCAGGCTTAAGACTGAACAAATACTGAACCATCCCATTCCCAGGTGACATGAGAGCAAGTAAAATTACCTTTCCTTTTTCCTTTCCTTTCCCTCCCCTCCCCTCCCGTCCCCTCCCGTCCCCTCCCGTCCCCTCCCGTCCCCTCCCCCCTCCCCTCCCCTCCCCTCCCCTCCCCTCCCCCCTCCCCTCCCCTCCCCTTTCTCCCTCCCCTCCCCTCCCCTCCCTCCCTCCCCTCCCCTCCCCTCCCCTCCCCCCTCCGCTCCCCTCCCCCCTCCGCTCCCCTCCCCCCTCCGCTCCCTTCCCCTCCCCCCTCCCCTCCCCTCCCCTCTCCTTTCCTTTCCTTTTTCCTAAGAGCTTGTTACTTCCCCCGGGGCAGGAGGGGGATGAGACTCTGCTGGGTGGTTGGGCTGGGAAGAAAAACATTTTGCAAAGCATATTAAATGTGTTAAAAACGCAGTTTCTCCCACAAATGGGTCTCTTTGCCCTCAGCAAGTGACTTCTCAACTTCTCCTTTACGGTTTTCAAAACATTTCCCTAAATTTCTTTTGTTGTTGTTGTTGTTGTTTATGGAGTTGGGCTTTATCGCCCAGGCTGGAGTGCAGTAGCACAGTCTCTTCTCACTGCAACCTCTGCCTCCTGGGTTCAAGCAATTCTCCTGTCTCAGCCTGTCCAGTAGCCGGGATTACAGGCGCCTGCCACCACACCCAGCTAATTTTTGCATTTTTAGTAGAAATGGGGTTTCACCATGTCAGCCAGGCTGGTCTCGAACTCCCAACTTCAGGTGATCCACCCACCTCGGCCTCCCAAAGTGCTGGAATTATAGGCATAAGCCACGGTGCTCAGACTATCCCTAAATTTCTTAGATCCTTCCCGTCCACGGTGTATAAGAGTCAGAGAAAATATTCAGCTCTTTGACCTCTTTCTACAGATGAGGAAACTGAGGCCCAGAAAAGTGAAACACACCTCATCTGAGACACATGGGCTCCACAGTGAGAAGCTGACCTTCTCTCTAAAAGAAGTGACTGTAAACCAGTATAAGATAACATAATGAGAAAGGTAATTTCAGAGCACATCAAGAGCTATAGATGAAATAAACCAGAGGGATTAGCCGGGCACAGTGGTTCATGCCTGTAATCTCAGTCCTTTTAGAGGCCATGGCAGGAGAATCACTTGAGCCCAGGAGTTTGAAGCTGCAATGAGCTATGATCACATCACCACACTCCAGCCTGGGAGACAGAGTGAGAGCCTGTGCCCCTCCCCCCAAAAAATTAATTAAAAAAGCAAAACAAAACAAAACAAAAACAGCCTTGAGCTCAGGAGTTTGAGACCAGCCTGGGCAACATAGCGAAACCCCTAACTCTACAAAAAATACAAAAATTCACGGAGTATGGTGGTACATGCCTATGGTCCCAACTACCTGGGAGGCTGAAGTGGCAGGATCACTTGAACCTAGGAGGTGGTGGTTGCAGTGAGCTGTGATCTGGCCACTGCACTTTAGCCTGGGTGACAGAGTGAGACCCTGTGTCAAAAAAAAAAAAAAAAAAAAAAAAAAAAAAAAAAGTAGGATCGGCAGAACTAATTTAGCGGTGGTCAGTGAAGGGTTGTTGGGGAGCTGACATATGAGCGGGTCCTGTAGCTTGAGAAACAAGCAGCCATGCCCAGAGCCAGGCAAAAGAAGGGTCCAGGCCAAGGGGTGGCAGATGCAAAGGCCCTGTGGCTGGGTCAAGCTTGGCCTTGGAGCAGCAAAAAGGAAAGGCCAGCAGGGCTGCAGCAGAGCAGAGTAGACCTGGGGAGAGTTCCGGGCAATGGCAGGCAGGGGCCACATTGCAGGTGCTGCCGGCCACTGTAAGAAATGCGGATTTAATCTTAAGAGCAGTGGCTGCCAGTCGAAGCCTCCATGGGAGAGCTAGGCCTTAAAACCCAGAACTCATTCTTCAGACCCAAGGCCCGCACGTCTGCAACGCCCCTTGGCCCTCTATGCGTCCCAGGACTTCCCCTGCCAACCCTGGAAGTTCCTGGTTAGACTCTGGGCATGTGACTCTGTCTTGCCTGCCCTGGGCTGTCAAGTGACTCCCACAGCTCTGTTTTCCCACAAACTCACTCAGCATCCATCTCCTGGGCTTCTTCAGGTCACACTCTCTGGGAGCCTCGCCCCAGCAAATGAATTTTCATCTCCGCCCATCCCCAACAGCAGCAGAAGTTGCGGGTGGGGAAAAAGAGAACAGAAAGACCTTTCAGGAGCGAGTCAGTCTGCAAACTGGACAGGAATGCAGAGAGAACACAGGCCTGACCCACCCTAGGTAGCTTATCAGCCCTGTCCTGGGGTGCAGGCTCCCAGAGGTCAGAGCTGTCTCCTCTGGCCTCACTCCTGTGTTAGGAGGTGACAGACAGGCTCCCAAGGTGAGTCTGGCTGAAAATAGGCAGGCAGCAGGGGGAGCCTCTAGTGGTCCCTTGAGAGATTCTAACTCTCTGCCATCAAATCACTATCAGACCACCTTCCTTGGTGTTATCTTTCTTTAGTGTGGGCAGCTGAAGTCAGGAGTTGGAAACTATCCTGGTTAACGTAGTCAAACTATGTCTCTACAAAATAAAATAAAATAAAATAAAATAAAAATTTTTAATAAGAAAAATTCACTAATTCGCTTTTATTGAGCACTTACTGTGTGCTATTCACTGTACTAAGTACTTTACTTTTTTTTTTTTTTTAGAGATAGCGTCTAGCTTTGTCACCAAGAAGGCTGGAGTTGGGTGGTGGAATCATAGCTAACTGCAACCTCCAACTCTTTGGCTCAAGTGATCCTCCCATTTCAGCCTCCTGAGTAGATAGGACTACAGGCATGTGCCACCCTGCCCAGCTAATTATTTTTAAAAATTTTTTGTAGAGGCAAGATCTTGCTATGTTGCCCAGGCTGATTTTGAACTCCTGACCTCAAGTGATTCTCCTGCCTCAAACTCCTAAAGTGCTAGGATTACAGGTGGGATCCACCACGCCGGATCAGTACTTTATAATTTTAGCTCACTTACACATATATGTCAAGTGGAAGTAAAAAGATTCTTAGAAAATTTGGTGATTCCTATGAATTTTAACAGGCTGGCTACCTTGTAACAATACAGAATCAAAACCAGTGAGTTTGGCTGCCAACACTGCTCTCCTACAAACTCAGTCACCCACCTCGTAAGCCCCACAAAATGCCCATGAAGATTCTCCCATGTGACTCTTCTGGAGCCACCCTTAAGGAAGAACTTCCAGAGACAAATCAGGAATCCCCTGCCTCATCTCACACCTGTCAGGATGACTACTATCAAGAAGTAAAACAGGCTGGGCGCAGCGGCTCACGCCTTAATCCCAGCACTTTGCGGGGCCGAGGCAGGTAGATCACGAGGTCTGGAGTTCGAGACCAGCCTGGCCAACATGGTGAAACCCTGTCTCTACTAAAAATACAAAGATTAGTTAGGCATGGTGGCATGTGCCTGTAATCCTAGCTACTTGGGAGGCTGAAGCAGAAGAAGCACTTGAATCCAGGATGTGGAGGTTGCAGTGAGCCAAGATTGCCCCACGGCACTCCGGCCTGGATGACAAGAGTGAGATTCTGTCTCAACAAAAGAAAAAATAAAATAAAAAAGCAAAAACCAGAAAGGCCCTCATTAAAGCCTTGTGATTCTTCATGACAAGAACTGATATCATCACCCCTTCCTCCTTCTCCTCACCATAATTTGATACTAAAGGGTAGCTTTTATTGAGCATCTACTGTGTACCATGCCTTCTTCTAAGCACCATGCATATTATTTCATTTAATCCTCACAGCAATCCAAGAAGGTAGGCACTATTATAACCCATTTTACAGAGAGAAAACTGAGGCAGAGCCTGCGCATTGGTGGTGAGAAGGCCTGGGATACACCATAGCTTTCTCATCTCTCATCACATGTCTTTGGACAAGTCACTTCCGCTCTCCAGGCTTCAGTCTCTACATTGTACAAGGTGATCATTCTGGTCTAAACAGTTTGTCATTCCTTGAACTCTTTTCCTAAAAATCAAAGCATACCTTTTTAAAAAATAAAAAATTAGAAACAACACTGCCTGTATAGGCGGTGCATGTGTGTATGTGTACATTTGAAAAGCCAACAAGCCAACTAGTGAAACTTTAAAAATCAAGCCTGTATATATATGTATATATGAATAAACATTATTTTATTTTATTTTTGAGACAGGGCCTCACTGTGCTGCTCAGGCTGGAGCACAGTGGTGCAATCACAGCTCACTGCAGCCTCAACCTCCTAGACTCAAACAATCCTCCCACCTCAGCCTCCCGAGTAGCAGCTGGGACTACAGGCACACATCACCATGTCCAACTAATTCTTCACTTTTTCTTTGTAGAGATGGGGTCTCACCATGTTGCCTGGGCTGACCTCAAACTCCTGGCCTTAAGCGATCCTCCCACCTCAGCCTCCTAAAGTGCTAGGATTATAAGCATAAACCACTGTGCTTAGCCTAAACTTTATTTTTTCAGAGCATTTTAAGTTTACAGAAAAATTGAGAGGAAAGTACAGAGAATTTCCTTATACTCCCCCTCTTCCTCCCCCACTTTTATTAACATCTTGTATTAGTGCAGTACATTTGTTACAACTGATGAACTGATATAGGTACATTATTATTATTATTATTATTATTATTATTATTATTATTATTGAGATGGGGTCTCACTCTGTAGCCCAGGCTGGAGTGCAGTGGCATGATCTTGGCTCACTGCAACCTCCGCCTCCCAGGTCCCAATTCAAGCAATTCTCCTACCTCAGCCTCCCAAGTAGCTGGGATTACAGGCACAAGCAACCATGCCCAGCTAATTTTTGTATTTTTTAGTAGAGACGGGGTTTCACCATGTTGGCCAGTCTGGTCTTGAACTCCCGACCTTGTGATCCGCCCACCTTGGCCTCCCAAAGTGCTAGGATTACAGGCGTGAGCCAACGTGCCTGGGCAATATGGGCACATTATTATTAACTAAGGCCCATAGTTTATATTAGAGTTAACTCTTTGTGTTATGCAGTCTGCAGATTTTGGCAAAGGTATGACATGTGTCCACCATTATCTTATTATCCAGAATAGTTCCAACGCCCTAAAATTCTCCTGTGCTTCACCTCCTCATCCCTCCCTCCCTCTCCACAAACCCCTGGCAACCACAGTTTTTTGTTTTTTGTTTTTTACTATCTCCACAGTTTTGGTTTATCCAGAATGTCATATAGTTGGAACCATATTGCGTGTAGCTTTTTCATCTTGGTTTGTTTTTTCTGTTTTTTGTTTGTTTGTTTGTTTTTTTGAGACAGCGTCTCGCTCTGTTGCCCAGGTTGGGGTGCAGTGGTGCAATCTTGGCTCACTGCCATCTCCACCTCCCAGGTTCAAGCCATTCTCCTGCCTCAGTCTCTCGAGTAGCTGGGACTACAGGCACACGCCACCACACCCGGCTAATTTTTGTATTTTTGGTAGAGACGAGTTTTATTGGCCAGGCTGGCCTCCAACTCTTGACCTCAGGTGATCCACCTGCCTCAGCCTCTCAAAGTGCTGGGATTCTAGGTGTGAGCCACTGCACCCAGCCCGTTGTCTTATTTCACTTAGAAATATACATTTAAAATTCCTCCATGTCTTTTCATGGCTTGATAGATCTTTTTTTTCTAATCAATGAGTAATAGTCCTTTCTCCGGACATACGACAGTTTGCTTTTCCATTCAACTATTGAAGGCTCTCTTGATTGCTTCCAAGTTTTTGGCAATTATGAACAAGGGCTTCTATACTTTTTATAATTTTTCTTGCCATTGGAAAAAACAATGACATATGATCATTGCAGATTAGGAAAATACAAGAGGACACAGAAAATGAAATTTCAATCTCCCATTTCACAAAAAAAGAAACTGAGGCTGAGGGAGGGGAAACGACAGGTTCCCCTTGTTCATTCATTCATGCATTCACTTCTTTGTCCAGTGAATATTTGCAGAGGGCCTATTAGGTTCAGGTACTGTCTGGGACGGGAGACCACTGGGAACAAGAAAGATGAAGTCTGGCCCTTCCTGGGTTTGTATTCTAGACAGACAATAGCCAAGTAAATAAATGAATCACATTTGTAACAAAATCACAGCTACTATTTATTGCGTGCTTTCTTTATGCCGAGTGTTCAAAAAACCTTGTGTACTTTACGATATTTGATCTTCACCAGCACACTGGGAAATAAGCCTGTCATTATCTCAATTTTGCAGATGAGAAAAGTATAATTCAGAGAGGTGAAATCATATGAACCTAAGGTCTCCTCGCTCATCGAAGTGGGGGGAGCAGGATTTGAACCCAGGTCGTGGCACTCTCGTCTATACACTTAACCACTGCTCTAAAATGGGGGAAGATCATTTCAGATGGAGGGTTGAAAGCAGAGCCCGGCTGAACCCTGATCTTCACTTTCTTCGCCTTTGTGTCAGGCACTTTGTTTTTCAGGGTTCTGAGAAGCCAAACTTCACTGTTTGTGGCTTCTTCCAGTTCCCTGGGGCCAGGGGGAAGGGCCGAGAGCTCGGCTGGCCAGGGCTCTGAGTGCAATCAGATCGCCTTTATTTTTAAGCCACGAAATCCCTGATGGCACAGGCTGCTCTTCAGAGGAACAGGCTGACCTGACCAGGAGAACAGAATCACTGGGCAGGGAGAAGCCATACACCTCAGGCGACATTTTTGACAACCATGCAAGGAGGTGGGTGGTGGGAGGGTCTTACCCAACTCTGTTCCCTGTGGGATCATTCAAATCAGCAGCAGAAAAAGCCAGAAGTTTATAAAATGGTAGTGGGGAGTCTCTGGGGAAATAGGTACTCCCATACAACCACTGGGGAGTGGAAGGTGCCAGAGCAGCTCTGGAAAACAATTGTCATCAACCGCCAAGGTTTACAGGAACACAGGCTTTGGCCAGCAGTTTCAGGTCTGAGGTCATCCTACAGATATCCCCTCACATGTGTAAGATGAGGTATATGCAATGCCACACTGGACAGCAATTTGTAGAAAGAACTGGAATGATCCCTTTCTTTTCCTACCCTGCCCCCAACAGGTCCCTGGTTAAAAAAAAAAAAAAAAAAAAGATTCGTCCTGGCAAAGAAATCTTCTGCAGCTATTCAAAAGAAGGCAGGTCTCCAGGTACTGCAACTGAGCCCTCTTCAAGATAAATGGTTAAGGGGAACAAAGAAAGGTTCAGAACATTATATGCTATCCTGGCTGTAAGAAAAGAAAGAAAAAGGCTCACGCCTGTAATCCCAGCACTTTGGGAGGCCGAGGCGGGTGGATCACGAGGTCCAGAGATTGAGACCATCCTGGTCAACATGGTGAAACCCCGTCTCTACTAAAAATACAAAAAATTAGCTGGGCATGGTGGCGCGTGCCTGTAATCCCAGCTACTCGGGAGGCTGAGGCAGGAGAATTGCCTGAACCCAGGAGGCGGAGGTTGCCGTGAGCCGAGATTGCGCCATTGCACTCCAGCCTGGGTAACGAGAGCGAAACTCTGTGTCAAAAAAAATAAAATAAAATAAAATAGGGCAAAATCATTTTGGGAGGCCTTCGAGAGCTATCACTCGAGGCCTGTGTTTTTCAGTTGACTCAGCTCAGCAGAGAATGAATGGGATGGGGAGGGGGGGAGAAGACAGAACAGCAAGAATTAAGAACTGTTTGGCCGGGCACAGTCGCTCACACCTGTAATCCCAGCACTTTGGAAGCCCGAAGTGGGCGAGTCACTTGAGCCCAGGTGTTGGAGACCAGCCTAGGCAACATGGCAAAAAACCCATCTCTACCCGCCAAAATACAAAACTTAGCTGGGTATGATGGTACATGCCTATAGTCCCAGCTACTCAGGAGGCTGAGGTGGGAGGATCACCTGAGCCTGGAAGGTGGAGGTGGCAGTGAGCTGAAATCACGCCACTGCACTCCCGCCTGGGGAAAAAGAGGCAGACCTTGTCTCAAAAAAAAAATAATAATAATGGCTTGCTCTTCCTCCACAAGAGGTTGTAGCACATGAGATCTGAGGCGTGTGACTTTTAGCAGCTCCCCACTTAGGGTTTAAAATAACTTTCCGGTTGAAATTTTTAAAAAGGAAAGTAAGGAAGGAAGAAAAGGGAAGCTCCCGCTGCAGCCCACACAATCCCAACAAGAAAAGGAGGCCCGCTCCCTGGCCCGGCCTCAGCCCACTTAATCTCTCTTTGGAGACAGTAACCGAGGAATTGCTCAAGAAGAAATGAAGAGGGAAGCTCTTGGAGCTGAAGAGTCTGCAAGACAATCCACTTCAAGCTTCTCGTGTAACAGGTAAGGAAATAGAGGCGCAGAGAGGGGACATGGTTTATCCAAGACCACCCAGCAAGTTAGGGGCAGAAGCAGTTCCAGAATCACAGAGGCAGGAGAGACCTTGAAAGCCCCTACCCCAGAGTTACACCTTCAAGGGCTCCCCAGGGAATGTCTGGAAGAGCCAGAGATCAGCCATTCCCTCTCCTCTGGCCACAGGGCAGGCACCTGAGCCAAGCTGGGAGGATGAGAATCCATTCCAAAACTTTGGCTGGTCAAGAGAGCCAGCCATCTTTGCAATGACGTGATCTCGGCTCACCGCAACCTCTGCCTCCTGGGTTCAAGCCATTCTTCTGCCTCAGCCTCCTGGATAGCTGGAATTACAGGCATGCGCCACCATGTCCGGCTAATTTTGTATTTTTAGTAGACACGGGGTTTCTTCATGTTGGTCAGGATGGTCTCAAACTCCCCATCTCAGGTGATCCTCCCGCCTTGGCCTCCCGAAGTGCTGGGATTATAGGCATGAGCCACCGCACCGGGCCTAGTTTGCCACTTTTTAAAAACAATTGTATACAAAATTAGCTTGGCATGGTGGCACACACCTGTAATCCCAGTTACTCAGGAGGCTGAGGTGGGAGAATCGCTTGAACCCAGGATGTGGAGGTTGCAGTGAGCCAATAATTGTGCCACCGTACTCCCGCCTGGGCGACAGAGTGAGACTCAATCTCAAAAAAATAAATAAAATAAATAAAAACAATTGTGTAAAATACACCTAACCTAAAATTTACCATCTTAACCTTTTTTTTCCCTGTACAGATGGAGTCTCACCATGTTGTCCAGGCTGGTCTGGAAGTCCTTGCCTCAAGTGATCCTCTCACCTTGGCCTCCCAAAGGGCTGGATTACAGGCCTGAGCCACTGTGCCATTCATTAACCCATTTGAAGTGTGCAGTTTTGCAGTGTGAAGTACATTCACGCCGTCACGCAACAAGTCGGCTGCTTTTGACAGGCATGAATGTAAGTTTCCTGAAACTTAGACTTCTTAGACTTCTGCCTAAGAAGAACAACAGTGAACAAACTGATCAATGGTAACAGGCACCAGCACTTGGGGCCGGGGAGACAAGAGGTAGTGGTGGGAACTATGGCAAACAGGAAAGCCCAAACCCCTCCTAGGAGACAGCCACGAATCAACCCCAGTCTGCTCTTGCCTGCAGGAAGACTGCATCATTTATATATGAAAACGCTGATTTTTTTTTTTAAGATAGAGTTCCACTCTTGTTTCCCAGGCTGGAGGGCAATGGCACGATCTCGGCTCACAGCAACCTCTGCCTCCCGGGTTCAAGCAATTCTCCTGCCTCAGCCTCCAAAGTAGCTGGGATTACAGGCATGCGTTACCACACCAGGCTAATTTTTTTTTTTTTTTTGTATTTTTAGTAGAGATGGGGTTTCACCATGTTGGTCAGGCTGGTCTCAAACTCCTGACCTCAAGTGATCCACCTGTCTCAGCCTCCCAAAGTGAGAAAACTCTGATGTTTTTAAACATTTTTTTTCAAAACTCAAAATTCAAAACAGTTGAAAAGGTACAGAAAATGTCTCTCTCTTACTATAGTCTCCCACTCCACAGGTAACCACAATTATTGCTTTCTTGTGGATAAAATGTCTTTATAGTTATACAAATAGTAACATAAACATACCTTTTTTGTGTGTTTTATCCCATTTTACATAAAAGAGCATAAAAAATACATTATTTTACACTTTGCTTTTTATTACATAATCTGTCCTAAAGAATCTTTTTTTTTTTTTTTTTTTTTTCTGTTTTTCTTTTGAAACAGGGTTTTGTGCTGTCACCCAGGCTGGAGTGCAGTGGTACAAACACAGCTCATTGCAGCCTCGACCTCTTGGGTTCAAGCAATCCTCTCACCTCAGCCTCCCAAGTAGCTGGGACTCCAGGCATGTACCATCATGCTTGGCTAATTTTTTATTTATAGAGATGGGGGTCTCACTATGTCACTCAGGCTGGTTTCAAACTGCTGGGCTCAAGTGATCCTCCCACCCTGGCCTCCTAAAGTACTGCAATACAGGTGTCAGCCACCATACCCAGCCGAGAATTTTCTTCATTAATACATAAACAGGACCCTCATTATTTTTACAGCTCCACAGCTGTATTCCATTATAAGGATGGTCTATTTTTTTGCAGTTTTTTTTTTTCTTTTTTGAGACAGGGTCTCACTCTGTTGCCCAGGCTGAAGAGCAGTGGTGTGATTATGACTCCTTGCAGCCTCAAACTCCTGAGCTCAAGAGATCCTCCTGCTTCGGCCTCCCAAAATGCTGGGATTATAGGCATAAGCTACCTTGCCTGGTCAGATGACCCATGTTTGATTTAACCCATCCCCATTTGGATTATATTTTCAGACTGTTTCATTTTAAACAATCCTGTGTAGGTATTAATAGTGCTGAGCACTATTTACAATAGCGAAGATTAGAACCAACCCAAATGCCCATCAGTGATAGACTGGATAAAGAAAAGCTGGTCTATATATGCCATGGAATACTATGCAGCCATAAAAAAGAATTAGATCACATCCTTTGCAAGGACATGAATGAAGCTGGAAGCCATCATCCTCAGGAAACTAACACAGGAACAGAAAACCAACTACTGCATGTTGTCACTCATAAGTGAGAGTTGAACAATGAGACCACATGGATACAGAGAGGTGAACATCACACACCAGGGCCTTTTGTGGGATAGTGGGTAAAGGGAGGGAGAGCGTTAGGACCAATATCTAATGCATGCGGGACTTAAAACCTAGATGACAGGTTGATAGGGGCAGCAAACCACCAAGGCACACATATACCTATGTAAGAAACCCGCACACTCTGCACATGTATCCCAGAACTTAAAGTAAAATTTAAAAGTAAAATAAATAATGCTGCCCGAATAATCTCCTACATATATAATTTTTCACATATGCAGATATATCTGCAGCTAATTCCCGAAAGTAGAGAGTCTGTGTGTGCATTTCTTTTTTTTTTTTTTTTTTTGAGATGCACTCTCTCTCTGTTACCCAGGCTGGAGTGCAATGGCACAATCTCACCTTACCACAACTCCCACCTCCCAGGTTCAAGTGATTCTCCTGCCTCAGCCTCCCAGATAGGTGGGATTATAGGCACCTGCCACCACTCCTGGCTAATTTTTGTATTTTTAGTAAGAACGGGGGTTTCTCCATGTTAACCTGGCTAGTCTCAAACTCCTGACCTCAGGTAATCCACCCACCTCAGGTGATCCACCTACCTCAGCCTCCGAAAGTGCTGGGATTACAGGCGTGAGCCACTGCACCCGGCCCCACATTTCTAATATGTAAGGAATTTGCCTACTTGTTTCCTCATAGTGGTTTTACCAAGATCCATTCCCGCAGCTGTGTATGAGGGACTATTTTTCACAATTAAACACCTTATTGTTTTAATGTTCATAAAAAAACTAAAACAAAATAAATATAACATGTGATACAAACAAACATGCCAGCAGATGAGCCACATCAAGCCAGCAGACCCCACCTTTCCCAGCTCCAACCCTTCAAAGCCCACAGTGTTGAGTGATTCACCTCAAGCTGCCCAGCAACTCAGCTGCAGAGTCACGACTTGAACCTGCACTGTCTGATTTACATGGCTGCACATGACCCGCTTCCCAGCTGACTGCTAACTTCTGGGTCCCCTCAACTTTGGCGGTGAGAAACTGTGGCTTCTGCAAAGTCACTCAGAGCCTTTGTCAGTTCAAAAAGTTGGGGGGCTGGTCACCATGGCTCATGCCTGTAATCCCAGCACTTTGGGAGGCCAAGGCAAGCAGATCATGAGGTCAGGAGTTTGAGACCAGCCTGTCCGGCATTGTGAAACACTGTCTCTACTAAAAATACAAAAATTAGCCAGGCGTCATGGCATGTGACTGTAATCCCAGCTACTGGGGAGGCTGAGGCAGGGAAATTGTTTGAAACCTGCAGACAGAAGTTGCAGTGAGCCGAGATCACACCACTGCACTCCAGCCTGGGCGACAAAGTGAGACTCTGTCAAAAAAAAAAAAAAAAAAAAAACTTGAAAAAATTCCAATCTTACTTGAGGGTGGTGACCATGGATGGGGCTGTCCTGCATCCAACAACTGCCCTGTTCTCAGATGTCGGCTTTCACTGTGAAAAAACTAACCACAAAAATCATATTTAGGTGGGATACTGTGGCTCATGCCTGTAATTCCAGCACTTTGGGAGAGGCCAAGGCAGGCAGATCACTTGAGGTCAGAAATTTGAGACCTGCCTGGGCAACATGGCAAAATCCCATCTCTACTGTGAAAAATACAAAAATTAGCCAGGAGCAGTGGTGGGCACCTGTAATCCCAATTACTCGGGAGACTGAGACACAAGAATCACTTGAACCCAGGAGGCAGAGGTTGCAAGAAGCCGATACTGCGCCATTGCACTCCAGCCTGGGTGACAGAGTAAGACTGTCTCAAAAATAAAAATCATATTTACTTCTGTTCTTTTATCCAAGTACTTGAAGAAGCTTAGGATTCAGACAGACTTGGAGCCTCAGTCCTGGCTCAACCTCCTGCAAACTATGATTTGGGGTAATTTTGTCCCTCCTAAGCTTCAGTTTTCTTAACTAAAATGGGGATAATAATAGTCTCTACTGCGAATTGTGCTTGGTAATCATAGCAGACACAAACTATATACCTTTAAACATTAGACTTGGGTCTAGCTGACCAAAATACTCAGGCTATGAAAGACTGATAAGATTCAGGCCACCTCTCTCACTTGTTCTCCTCCATGGCATACCTTCATTGAGATAAGAACAGCGGGCAGGATCATCCATATGCGTTACACCATGTTGTGGTTTTTTGTTTTTTTTTTTTCACTGAGCACATAGATTTGGATATGTGTCAGCTGACTACACATATAAAGCAATTCTTTTCTATATTTGTTGTATTTATGCAACTAGATTGTACACTCCTTGAAGGCAGGGATTGTCTTTCAGTTGGCAAGGCAGGCTTAAGATCAACTAAGTATTTTACAAGATAGAACAAGATAAGCGGCTGGCTGCAGTGGCTCACACCTGTAATCTCAGCACTTGGGGAGGCTGAGGCGGGCAGATCACTAGAGGTCAGGGGTTCAAGACCAGCCTGGCCAACATGGTGAAACCCTGTCTCTACTAAAAAATATAAAAAATTGGCCAGGCATGGTGGCGGGCACCTGTAATTTCCAACTATTCAGGAGACTGAGGCAGGAGAATCACTTGAACCTGGGAGGCAGAGGTTTCAGTGAGCCGAGATCGCATCATTGCACTCCAGCCTGGGTGACAGAATGAGA
Organism: Saimiri boliviensis; assembly: GCF_048565385.1. Classification (NCBI taxonomy): domain Eukaryota; kingdom Metazoa; phylum Chordata; class Mammalia; order Primates; family Cebidae; genus Saimiri; species Saimiri boliviensis. Next base: position 112,354,915 of record NC_133457.1, read on the forward strand.
CTTTGTCTCAATAAGTAAATAAATAAATAACAAAAATAAGCAATGGGTACAAAGTGCCATGAGCAGGGGCAACCTGTTCAAACAGGGCCCCAGAAGTGTTTCCAGAGGCTCCTGAGTCAGCCCTTTCAGGAGGGTAAGAAGATGAAAGAGGAACCAGCATTTACTCAACAGTATTTGCTGGGCACTCTGTTTCCTGATTTTATTTTTTTTTTTTTGTTTAATTTTTTTTTCTCTTTCCTTTTCCTTTTTTTTTTTTTTTTTTTTTTTGAGATGGAGTGTTTCACTCTTGTTGCCCAGGCTGGAGTCCAGTGGCACAATCTCGGCTCATTGCAACCTCCGCCTCCCAGGTTCAGGCGATTATCCTGTCTCAGCCTCCCGAGTAGCTGGATTACAGGCACCCACCATTATGCCCAGCTAATTTCTGGTATTTTTATTAGAAGAGTTTCACCATATTGGCCAGGCTGATTTCGAACTCCTGACCTCAGGTGATCTGCCAGCCTCCACCTCCCAAAGTGCTGGGATTACAGTTGTGAGCCACTGAGCCTGGCCTTTTTTTCTCTTTTCAAGAAAACACGGTGTGCCAATCAGCTTTTGCTACATAACAAACTCTCATTTATTTCTTGTTCATGCATCTGTGGATTTTCTGGGGAGATGCTGTGGTCTCATGAGCTCAACTGGGCCTCTGGGCATTGGATCAGGCTCAGATCTGCCCTGCGTGTCACTCATCCTTCGGGACTTGTGGGCTACTCAGAGCATGTTCTCAGTGTCATGAAAGGCAGGCACATAGGGAACAGTTCAACTCCACTGTACGCTTCAAGCCTTTGTTTAGTTCACGTCCGCTAACATCTCTTTAGCCAAAGCAAGTCACATGGCCAAGACCAAAGACAAGAGATGGAGAAGTCCATTCATTCCAGGAAAGTGGCAGAGGAAAAGGCAAATGTGTGCTCTATGGCAGTCCGATCTACAGCAACAAGCACTACAGGAGTGCAGTCTCATTAAAAATTCAAGCAAGAGGCCAGGTGAGGTGGCTCACTCCGGTAATCCCAGCACTTTGGGGCGCCAAGATGGGTGGATCATCTGAGGTCAGGAGTTCGAGACTGGTGTGGCCAACATGATGAAACCACATCTCTACTAAAAATACCAAAAAAAAAAAAAAAAAAAAAATAGCCAGTGTGGTGGCGGGTGCATGTAATTCCAGCTACTTGGGAGGCTGAGGCAGAAGAATGCTTGAACCCTAGAGGTAGAGGTTGCAGTGAGCCAAGAGGTTGCATCATTGCACTACAGACTGGATGATAAAAGTGAGACTGTCTAAAAAAAAAAAAAAAATTCGGGCAAGAAAATATAAAATCACAGCAACAGCAGAAAATACTTCATCGTCCTCTTCACCTCAGCATCTTCCCCTCCCAGAGGTAAATACTTGTCCCAGGCTTTTACACACAGAGAAAGGCTTTTTCCCCCCTTGGTCCCTCAAACAGTCTTGCTCTGTCGCCCAGGCTGAATTACAGTGGGGGAATCACATCCCTCTGCAGCCTCTACCTCCTGGGCTCAAGCAATCCTCCCATCTCAGCCTCCTCAGTAGCTGGAACTACAGGTATGCCACCATGCCCAGCTCAGAAACTGTTACTTTATACAATGAGTTCATTCTACCTATATTTGCACAATTAAAAGTACCTAGTCATTTAATTATTATACGGACTCTACAATTAAGCATTTGGGGTTACCATTTTATAAATGAGGAATCTGGGATTCAAATGCTTATCCAAGGTCACCCGCCTCTTACATTGCTGAACCAAAATTCGAACTCAGGACCTTCCAAAAATTCTTTTGATTCACGGTGAGCTGCCTCTATAAAAGCATAAGAGGTTGCACCACACAACCTGTTGTTATCAACCTCCTACACTTATCCTTTGGGACTACAGAGAAGGATGGGTGTGTGTGTGTGTGTGCGTGTGTGTAGGGAGTGGGCAGTGGTGTGTGATTGAGGAGAGTGTTCACTATGACCACATTGTGGCAAGAGTTTGGGAGACATGATGTACAGGAGAAAAGCCCCTCACCCTCAGGTCACTTACAATTAAACCAAAGAAACCAGGAACCTCTCTTGAAGCAATTTATAAGATGGCAGGACGTGGCCAGGTGTGGCGGCTCCCGCCTATAATCCCAGCACTTTGGGAAGCCGAGGAGAGTGGATCACTTGAGGTCAGGAGTTCGAGACAAACCTCACCAACACGGTAAAATTCTGTCTCTACTAAAACTATAAAAATTAGCTGGGCGTGGTGGCGTAAGCCTGTAGTCCCAGCTACTGGGGAGGCTGAGGCGGGAGGTTCACTTGAACACAGGAGGTAGAGGTTGTAGTGAGCCAAGATTATGCCACTGCACTGCAGCCTGGGCGATGGGAGTGAAACCCTGTCTCAAAAAAAAGCAGGGGGCAGGATGTGCTAGCTGAAGCCTTGGGTGCCAATGGGAAGTTTTATTACCTGTCTATCTCAAAGCTGTCCCTTGACAGAGAGCTGAGCCAGGACCTAGTATCCCTACTTGGAATTTGGGGAGGACACGGGACTTAGCCATCTTCCCTGAAAATGGGTGAGACTGAGGGAAAGGAGAAAGGACGTACTCTCACATGAGTGGGAACAGTGACAAATGCTACACTCTCCAGCCGCATCCAGTGTGACATGAGTGTGAGCTCAGGGGGCTTCATTCAGACTGGGGGTCAGGGAAGACTTCTTGGGGAATGAACATTCCAGCCGAAACCTGAAGGCCAAGTGGGAAGCCGCCAAAGAACAGGGGAAGAGAGATCCCCTCAGAGGGAACAGCAGATGGGAAAGCCTTGAAGCTGACAAGGGCTGGGCATTGTAGACACAGAAAGGAGGCTGGGGTGACGATGACCGTGGGGAGAGGAGAAGACGGAGCAGCTGGCAGGCCCTCCTGGGCTATGCAGGGACTTGAGCTGAGCTGTTTAGGGAAAGGTGGGGCACGACCACTTTGGGTGCCAGAGTGACTGCAGAAGAATGGCTTCCAGGGCATCCAAGAGGGCACAGTCAGGATGGTAAGTGGCTCAGAAGCAGGGCTGGGGTCGGAATTGTGTACATTGTGTGATGACTGACTCTGGAGAGGACTGAATCTGTTTGGGTCTGCTGCTAAGAATTCAAGGTCTCAAAAGCATGTTTCAAACAGCCAAACTTGAGAAATTCTTTAATGGAGTTGGAACAAGGCACCAGAGAGAAATGTGATGTATTTCAGTGCCGGATAGGAGAAGAAGCCGGGGAGGGATTGGGTTTGGAGCATGTCACAAAGTGACGGGTGAGCTGAATAAATAGGAGATTGCTAAGCAAGGCTGGGGAGAAGGGCACAGACAGGCAGAGGGCACAGCAAAGGCAAAGGCAAAGGCGGGGTGTTTGGAACATGCCCAGCTGGTGTGGAGGAGACTGGGAAAGATCCAAGCTCAGGCCCCTGGAGGAGGAAGGCATAGGGGAATGCCGGACCATTCACCTGAGGGCTGGCTGTGCAGAGCCTGCATACCCGACATAGAACCGGGGAGTGGCCCGATCAGACAGTTCATAATAACATGGCAGATTCACCTCCTGTGTGCTCTCTCCCCAAGGGTCTTGAGTGAGTCATTGGGGCCCTTCCCCCTCTTCCCTCCACACAAAGAGGTGCCTTCTGGGGAGGCCAAGGTGGCAGATGGGGGTCACAGATCCTGTAATCCTATCCCCAATCCAAGGGTCAGGAAGTTCTTGCCCCAGCAGGTTCCCACCCAAGCCTGCTATTAAGACTGAGGTTGGAAAACTGTTTTTCTCATCTACCCGGCCTCAGGTGGGCGGGACGGAAGCCAACCAGAGCCCTCTGGAGACAGTTCTGGCTGTGGGATTGACCCTTTGGAGGACACAGATGAAACCCAATGCAACATAAAAGATGGCAAGAGGTGGCCAAGTGTTTATCTTATCAAACAAACTGCTCCTTGGAACCAAAGAAAGTGAATAGAGCTTTGCTTGTTTTCACTCTTTTTCCTTCCTGATTAATTACCAGCAAGGGGTCTGTGGGATGGGTTGTGGTTGTGGACGACTCTTGGATGTGTAATCTGGCCTGGGAGGCAGGTAGGTTTTCCGGCCACCCTGGATATTTAACATTTTCTTGTTGGAAGTCACATCCTCAAGCAAACTCTTAGGCACTACTTAGGGAGCACTCCCCAAACAGCTCCATTATGGCCTAAATACTCTCGGGAAGATGGAAAGGGGAAGACTATCACTGCTCAAAACAAGACTGTAATCTAGACAGAGGCAGGAAAAGAGGCGCAATATTTACCATCTTTATTTTTACAGGGTCTTAATATATTTCCATCTCTTAACTGTGAGCTCTTTGGGAACCAGAGCCCAGCTGGAACCATCATGGTATCTGAATCTGGACCCAAGCACGTCATGGGGCTCAGTCTACCTGTCACCTCATCAGGATTCTTTCAGTTGCAAGTATTATGAACTCAGCTCAAAATGGGTTCACTGAAAAGTAAGATATAGGCCAGGCGCAGTGGCTCACGCCTGTAATCCCAGCATGTTGGGGGACTGAGACGGGTGGATCACCTCAGGTCAAGAGTTCGAGACCAGCCTGACCATCATGGTGAACCCCCATCACTACTAAAAATACAAAATTAGATGGGTGTGGTGATGTGCATGCCTGTAATCCCAGCTACTCAGGAGGCTGAGGTGGGAGAATCACCTGAACCCAGGAGGCGGAGGTTACAGTGAGCTGAGACCACACCATTGCACTCCAGCTTGGTCAACAAGATCGAAATGCCATCTCAAAAAAAAAAAGAAAGAAAGAAAGAAAGAAAAGAAAAGTATATTAACTCATAGAATGGAGAAATCCAGGTCTAGAATGACTTTAGGCATGGCTGGATCTAGGAGTCAAACATCACCAAAGTCAGACTTTCTTCCTCCTCAACACTTGTTTCTGCACTCTTTGTGTTAGCCTCACTTAGATTCTAACTCAGTGGTGGCTCCCAGTGGCAAAATAACTTAGCAACAACAGTTGGGTTTCTTTTCTCCCGATGGTAGCAGAAGTGCTTAAACTGGCTCTACCCGCATCAGTGCGGGTCACGTGACGATCCCTGACAATCACTGGCCAGGGAAATGGGCTATACTGATTGGCCAGGTGCAGGCCCCACATCCATCTCATATTTGTTATGTGAATAAATACAAAGCATTAGAGACAGCAATAAAACATTTTACATTTGAACAATAGGGCAATTAGAGTTATCCTTTTTAAAATCTACATCAAATCATTTGACTCCTCTGCTCTAAATGCTCCTCACTTAGAACAAAAGTCAAGTTCTTCAGAACAAAAGCCCAACTTCTGAGCCGGGCTTGGTGGCTCACACCTGTAATCCCAGTACTTTAGGAGGCTAAGGTGGGTGAATCATCTGAGGTCAGGAGTTTGAGACCAGCCTGGCCAACATGGTGAAACTCCGTCTCTACTAAAAATACAAAACTTAGCTGGGTGTGGTAGCGCATGCCTATAATCCCAGCTGCTTGGGAGGCTGAGGCAGGAGAGTCGCTTCAACCCATGAGGTGGAGGTTGCAGTGAGCTGAGATCTCACCCCTGCGCTCCAGCCTGGGTGACAGAGTAAGACTCCATCTCAAAAAAACAAAAAACAAAACAAAAAAAATTCCCAAGTTCTTGCAATAGTCCACAAGGCCCTACCCAGCTGACTTCCTAACCTACTCCTCATTCACTCTGTTCCAACCAGGCTGCTCTACTTGCATAGACACAAAAATTATGTATACGGTAGTTTCAGTTTCTTTGCTAATAAAATTAGAACCCTTCGAATAGACACTTGATACTTTGTTGTCCAGCATTCTCCTTTTTCTGGCAATTCACTGTCATCTGCCCTACCACACACACTTCCTTCCATGTGTTTTAGGAAGTGTTAACCCATCCCAGATCCATAGATGGATGTGTGACAGGCCTGGCCAATCAGAATATCCAACAGCATTCCAGAACCACTCACAGCATGCAGTTCAGGGATGGGCGTGTACCCAACTCAAACTAATGAGAGTCAATCCTGAACCTTTATTGGGATGATCAGAAATTAAAATTTTTCTGTATGTTGATGTCGTTAGAAGGATTATGGAAGCCTTGAGTCTCCAGAGCCACCGACTGGAGAGAAAACTCCCTTGTAAGTGAAATCAGTGCCAGAGAAAGGAAAGCAGTGAAGCAGGAAGAGGAAAACTGAGTTCCAGTGATATTGTTGAGCCCCTGGATTGAACCATGCCTGGATCCCACCAGACTTTTCAGTTATATATCTAGTAGGTTCCCTTCTTTGCTCAAGCCAGTGTGACTTGAGTTGCAGTCACTTGTAACAAAAGACCACTTTGAAGGGCTGCTATTAAATGAGATGAAGTATATGAAGTGCTTAGCACAACTTGTGCTCCAAAAGAAAAAGTCATCATTATTTTATGCTTTCATCTTCCATACACATATTTAAATCTGTTTTCACTTTTAAATGTTTTACTTAAGAAAAGAATGTTTAGGGCCGGGCGTGGTGGCTCAAGCCTGTAATCCCAGCACTTTGGGAGGCCGAGGCGGGTGGATCACGAGGTCGAGAGATCGAGACCATTCTGGTCAACATGGTGAAACCCCGTCTCTACTAAAAATACAAAAAATTACCTGGGCGTGGCGGCGCGTACCTGTAATCCCAGCCACTCAGGAGGCTGAGGCAGGAGAATTGCCTGAACCCAGGAGGCGGAGGTTGTGGTGAGCCGAGATCACATCATTGTACTCCAACCTGGGTAACAAGAATGAAACTCCGTCTCAAAAAAAAAAAAAAAAAGAATGTTTAAACTTATAATCAAAGCTGGTATTCACGTGGGACCAGTGTAGCCATACTGGTTATTTAAATGCTGAAATATATCCATGATAGTTGATAAACAGCACTGTTCTGAATCTCTCACATGCTCTGTGGCTCTCCAGAATGGACCCAACCTATCTCTCAGAACCTTCCAGCCCATTGTACAATCTAGCACCTAAAAGGTTAACCCCAGACCTAGCAGGGCCTCCTGTATTCTGTTTATGATTAGAGTCTCATTCATGCTACATATTTTTAATATCGCCTCTGGGTACATCTATCAATTCGTCAATATGCCTGCATTAAATGGAAACACTAAATTATCAACAGTTCCATGAAATAAGACCCTTACTCTCCTCCAAATCACCAATTATTCATAACTGTGTAACCTCTTGTAATCCTAAAAATACCAGAGACATAATTATGCATAATGGTGACAAAGCAGGCATGGGCACCAGGCCAAGCCCCGTCTTTCCCCCTCCTGTTACTTCACAGAGCCTCTACCCTTATTTCTACATCATGGTTATATTTGTCATTCCTAGTGACAATCTGATAGTCCTTTGTTTTAATACACTATGGCTGGCCTAACCCTTCCTCCACAATGGGACATATGGTCCATTTTTGTTCAGCTTTTCAAATGTTAAAAACTCACTCTGCTGGAAATTGAATTTCCATGTGGTGCCCATCTTTCTGGTAATAAGCCACGGATTTCCTTCCTGATTCAAACTTCAGTGTTGTGAATCACAAGACACAGTTTAACTTTTTGTCTGCAAATGTTTTCTGTTGCCGCACTGTGAAGTAAGAATCCATGTGCTTGATTGTGTAATGCTGCAGTTTAATAAATTTTTTATTTTGACTCTAAGTCCATAAAGGATTCAAAGTGGTTTATAAAAATATATCATGTTGAAATCAATACATGAGGTGGTCAAGGAGAAGGAAAAATAAGGAGCAGTATATCTGATTATTACTGTGTTCAGCTGTAGGAAAGAAAGACCAGAATAACAGTGGCATAAACACCAACAGATGTTTACTTTTCTCTTACACAAATGAAATCTAGAGAGAGGAAATATAGGGCTGATGTGGTAACTCCATAAAGAACTGATACATGCTATAACATGGATGAACCTTGACGACATCAGGCTAAGTGGAAGAAGCTCGTCACAAAATATGTATTGCATGATGATCTGTATGATATATACAGAACAGGGGAATGCGTAGAGACAGAAAGTAGATTACTAGTTGCCTAGGACTGGGGGTGGGGGTGGGAAAAAGAGCATGGGTAGAGATGGAGATGGGGTTTCTTTAGAACGAGGATATGGCCTCCTTCTAGCATCCTGCTTCAATATCCTTAGAATGTGACCTCCATCTTGGCTGGGTGCAGTGGCTCACACCTGTAATCCCAGCACTTTGGGAGGCTGAGACAGGTGGATCATGAGGTCAGGAAATCAAGGCCATCCTGGCTAACATGGTGAAACCCCATCTCTACTAAAAATACAAAAACTTAGCCAGGAGTGACGGCACGCTCCTGCAGTCTCAACAACTTGGGAGGCTGAGGCAGGAGAATCTCTTGAACCTGGGAGGCAGAGGTTGCAGTGAACCAAGATCACATCACTACACTCCAGCCTGGGTAACAGAGCGAGACTGTCTCAAAAAAAAAGAATGTGGCCTCCATCCTAAAGGCCACCTCGTGCTCCAAGATGACTGTGGGAGCTCCAGCTATTGCAGCCACATTTCAGGCAGCAAGAAGGAAAGAAAAAAATTCTCCTGTCATCCCAGTTTTCTTTAAGGAACATTTTGGAAGTTCCAGCCCAAAACTTCAGTTGACATATAATTGACCAGAATGTGGTCCTAGCTACAAAGGAGGCTGAGAAATGTAATCTTTAGCTGTGTCTGATGCCACCCCTAATAAAGTTAGGGCTTGGTTACTACGAAAGAAAGGCACATGGATAATACATAGGTCACTAGTCATTTCTGCTACAGGTAAGAAAATGAAATAAATCCAGGCATTTAGCTGGTTCACAAAACTGCCTACTATAAGGACCTTTAAGGTGTCCAGCTGCCAAACTGTCTCTGAGAATCCTAGTAATGATAGCAGAAGGGGAATCCAAGACTAAATACTAAGTGTATTATCTAAGCAAAGAAAGCAAAGCACTGCTCAAGGGGAAAAAAAAAAAAAAAAAAAACTTCTTTTCTCAATACAGAGATTAAAAAGAAACTCTACCAGCAGGTCTCTGTGAGGAAGACATGATGGGACATGTGGACAATATCCTCACAATATTTCTGCAATAATGAAACAACGTGATTCTGGGATTTACTTCAAATATTCATCGTGGGGGCGTGGGTAGGAATATAGCGAAAACCAGATGGGCCCTGAGTTGGTAATTGTTGGACTGGGTGATGGAGACTGGTTTGTGATATGTTTCCCTTTCCTGCAGTTTATATTTAACGTTTTTCCATAATAAAAAAAGAATTTAAACCCAGCAATAAATCCTTTCCAACAATTGCTTTTTAAAATGTTCCTTTTAATAAACTTGCTTTTAAGTTCAATTGACAGGTAGTTTTTATCATAACTCCTCCCTCATATTTTTGGCCTTTTTATCTACTTTCCTTGTTTATTAATTTATTTTTAACAGCTTTATTGAGATAGAATTTACATACTACACAATTAATCCTGAAGTGTACAATTCAATGGTTTCTCATCATTGTGCAACCATTCCCACAATCTAATTTCAGAATGTTTTCATCACTCTCAAAAGAAACCCCATCTCCATCTCTACCCATGCTTCTTTCCCCACCTCCACCCCCAGTCCTAGGCAACTAGTAATCTACTTTCTGTCTCTACGCATTCCCCTATTCTGTGTATATCTTACAGATCATCATACAATACGTATTTTGTGATGAGCTTCTTCCACTTAGCATGATGTCTTCAAGGTTCATCCATGTTATAACATGTATCAGTTCTTTACACCTTTTTACAACTAAAGAATATTCCATTATCTTGATATACATTTTGTTTAGCCAACCACCAATTGATGGACATTTACATTGCTTCCAGTTTTGGTGTATTATGAATAATGCTGTTAAGACTCTTCACGTACAAGTTTCTATGTGGATGTATATTTTTGCGTCTTTTGTGTATTTATACCTAAGAGTAGAATTGCTGGGTTAAATGGCAATTCTGTGTTTACCGTTTTGAGGCATTGCCAAACTGTTTTCCAGAGTGACTGCACTATCTTACATTCTTGCCAGCAATATATAAGGATTGCATCTTCTCCATAGCTTCACCAACACTTGTTATCATCTGTCTTTTATTTTATCCACACTAGTGGGTATGTGCTGGTGTCTCATTGTGGCTTTAATTTGCATTTTCCCAATGACTAATAAATTTGATCATCTTTTCGTGAGCTTACTGGTCATTCGTATATCTTCTTTAAAGGAATGCATCTATTCAAATTCTTTATCCACCCTTCAGTTGGTTTATTTGCTTTTTTTTTTTTTTTTTTTTTTTTTTTTGAGATGGAGTTTTGCTCTGTTGCCCAGGCTGGAGTGCAGTGGTGCCATCCTGGCTCGCTGCAACCTCTCAACAGACTCAAATGATTCTCCTGCCTCAGCCTCCCAGGTAGCTGGGATTGCAGGCATGTGCCACCATGCCTGGATAATTTTTGTATTATTTTTAGTAGAGATGGGGTTTCACTGTCTTGGCCAGGCTGGTCTTGAACTCCTGATCTCAGGTGATCCATCCACCTCGGCCTCCCAAAGTGTTGGGTTTACAGGCGTGAGCCACCACATTTGTTTGGTCTATTGTCTTTTCATCATCAAAACCACAAATAAACTTGGGAATAGAAAGAGCATTGTAAGAAATCCCACAGCTAATATCATACTTAATGGTCAACGAATGTTTTCCCCCTAAAGTCAGCAACAAGACAAGGATGCCTGCTCTCATTGCATCTATTAACTATTGTACTGGACATTGTAGCCAGGGCAATGAGATGGGGGGAAAAGGCATCCAGTTTGGAAAGAAAGACATAAGATTTTCTTCTGCTTTCAGATGGCGTGATCCTGTATATTATAAATAGTATGGAATTCACTAAAAATTATTAGAATTAATAAACAGGTTTAGCAAAGTTGCAGGATATAAGATCAACATGCAAAAATGTATCTCTACAAAATGTCAAATAAAAATCTGAAAATAAAATTAAGCAAACAATTCCTTTTACAATGGCATCAAAAAGGATAAAATACTTAGGAATAAATTTACAGAAGTACCAAACTTGTACTGTGAAGAACAGAACACTTTGCTGAAATATTAAAGAAGACCAAAATAAAAGGAAGGTCACTGCATTTTCATGGACTGATAAACTTAATCTTATCAATGTAGTGATACTCCCTGAACGGATCTACAGATTCAAACAATTCCTATAAAAATCCCAGCTGGTTTCTTTTTAGTTGGCTGACCCTAAAATTCATGTGGAAATACAACCAACCCAGAACAGCCAAGACAACCCTGACAAAGAACAAAATTGAAGAACTCACAATTCCTGATTTCAAAATTTACTTCAAAGTCACAATAATCAAGACAGTGTGGTGCTGGCATAAGGACAGACAGATAAGTCACCGCAACAGACTGAGAGGACAGAAATAAACCCTTATATTTATAGTCAGTTGACTTATTACAGTGGAGCCAAAATAGTTTGATATGACAATATAATCTTTTCAATAAGTGGTCACATGCAAAGAATGAGTTTGGGCTCCTTCATCACATCCCATGCAAACAATAACTAAAAGTGGGTCATGGACCTAAGGATAAGAACTAAGACTATAAAATTCTTAGAAGAAAACGTTGGAGTAAATATTTGTGACTTTGGGTGAAGCAAGGCCTTGTATGATGTCAAAATTTTTGACATGGCCATTGACTATGTGACTAAAGACAAGTGACTAAAGAAAGACAATAGATACATTGGACTTCATCAAAATTAAAAACTTGTTTCAAAGGACACCATCAAGAAAGTTAAAAGACAAGCTACAGAATGGGAGGAAATATTTGCAAATCATGTGTGATAAAGGGCTTGTATCAAGAATATCTAAAGAATACAACCCAACAGTAAAAAGGCCGGGCGCAGTGGCTCATGCCTGTAATCCCAGTACTTTGGGAGGCAGAGGTGGGCGGATCATGAGGTCCGGAGATTCAGACCATCCTGGCCAACATGGTGAAAACCCGTCTCTACTAAAATACAAAAAATTAGCCAGGCATAGTGGTGTGCGCCTTCAGTTCCAGCTACTCGGGAGGCTGAGGCAGGGGAATCACTTGAACCAGGAGGCAGAGGTTGCAGTGAGCCGAGATCATGCCACTGCACTCCAGCCTGGTGACAGAACAAGACTCCATCTCAACAACAACAAAAAAAAAGCTGAACAAACCGGCCGGGCGCAGTGGCTCACACCTGGAATCCCAGCACTTTGGGAGGCCAAGGCAGATGGATCATTTGCGACCAAGGATTGGAGACCACTGCACCCAGCCTAAATCCTGGGTTTTAAACCTGGACAATGGCCATGCATGAAAGAGCCTGACCACCTGTGTTGGACCTCCAGGTTCATTACACCTAGCTGTGGGACTTTAGGCAAATTACTCAACCTCTCTCTGCTTTTGTTATCTCATCGATAAAATGGGGATAATTAGGCCAGGCGCAGTGGCTCATGCCTGTAATCCCAGCACTTTGAGAGGCCGAGGCAGGTGGATTACTTGAGATCAGGAGTTCAAGACCAGCCTGACCAACATGGTGAAACCCCATCTCTACTAAAATACAAAAATTAGCCAGGTGTGGCAGCACACATCTGTAATCACAGCTACTCAGGAGGCCGAGGCAGGAGAATCGCTTGAACCTGGGAAGCAGAGGTTGCAGTGAGCCAAGATCATACCACTGCACTCCAGCCTGGTAGCAGAGCAAGGCTCCAACTCAAAATAAATAAATAAATAAATAAATAAAATGGGGATGATTATAGTAGTACCTATTTTAGGGATGTTTGAGGCATAAAGGAATTAGCAGACAAGGAAGAACATAATAAGGAGTCTAAAATAAGCCACTATCATCATCATCACCACCACTATAGGTCATTTGGATCTAACAGATACAGCCCCGGTACAAACATTGTCCTGTTTCATTGTTGTAGCTCCAGTGCCTAAAAGAGGGTGTGTGGCATGTTGCAGATGCTTAATAAATATCTCTTGGATAAGTACATGACAGCAAATACATGAATGGATGGCTGAAGAAAATCTGAGTATAGTAAAGCTTTACTTTATAAGTGGAAGATGACGACACCAAATGCTGGCAAGGATGTGGAGCAACAGAAACTCTCATTCATTGTTGGTAGGAATGCAACGTGACACGGCCTCTTCTAAAGACAGGCTGGCAGTTTCTTATGAAACTAAACCTACTCTTACCATATGATCCAGCAATCACACTCTTTGGTATTTACTCAAAGGAATGGAAAATATATTTCCACACCAAGTCCTGTACATAATGTTTATAGCAGCTTTATTTGTAGTTGCCAAAATCTTGGAAGCAACCGAGATGTCCTCCGGTGGGCGAATGGATGAATAAACTGTGATACCTTCAGACCAGGAACTTAAAAAACGGGGGTTGGAGAGGCACGCTATCAAGCCATGAAAAGACATGGGGAAAATTTAAATGCGTATGACTAAGCCAAAGAAATCTTTCCGTCTGAAAGGCTGCATCCTGTCCGATGTCAACAATATGACATTCTGGAAAAGGCAGAACTATGAGGACTGTAAAAGGATGAGTAGTTGCCAAGGGGTAGATAAAAAGGAGAGCTGAATAGGTGGGGCACGGGGGATTTTTAAGGCAGTGAAATCGTTCTGAGTGATCACCATAGCGGTGGATACATGCCATTACACGTTTGTCCAAACCTATGGGGCGTGCAGTGCCAAGAGCGAACCCTAATGTGAAACATGGACTTTGGGTGACGATGATGGGTGATAATGATGTGTCAATGCGGGTTCATCCGTTGTAGCAAATGCATCATCGTGGTGCAGGGTGTCCGCAGTAGAGGGGGTTGTGCACACGTAGAGATGGGGTGTATGGAAAATTTCTACAGAAATTCTACTTTCCACTCAATTTTGCTATGAACTTAAAACTGCTCTTAAAAATAAAGTTTATGGCCAGGCACGGTGGCCCATGCCTGTAATTCCAGCATTTTGGGAGGCCGACGTGATCAGATCATGAGGTCAGGAGATTGAGACCATCCTGGTGAACACGGTAAAACCCCATCTCTACTAAAAATACAAAAAAAATTCGCCGAGTGTGGTGGCACACACCTGTAGTCTCAGCTACTCTGGAGGCTGAGGCAGGAGAACCGCTTGAACCCGGGAGGCGGAGGTTGCAGTGAGCCAAGATCACACCACTACACTCCAGCCTGGGCGACAAGAGTGAGACTCCCTCTCTAAAATAAATAAATAAATAAAAATAAAGTGTATTCATTAGTGGAAGAAATTCTGGAAGCCTCCGTGGTAAGGCCAGTCACATAGCAGTGCTCCGATGTGCCCAGCACTGGTCATCCAGAGATTGGGCTTCTCACTTCCTTCTCCCAGCAGTGGGCCACTTGCACAACCCAAGCTAAGAACAGAAGCCTGGCACACCCCCATGCACTGGCCAGGCCACCCTTAGTGAGCCACATACCCCCTCATGGAACCACTGCTCAGCTGGGTCTGGCCACCCAGAAGCACTTACAGACTCTCTGCCTCTGTGTGTGACCAGAAGCCTGAACTCCCCAGGCCTTGCAGTGGCATTTTTTAAGAAAGCCCCCAGAAGCTAGGCCCAGACAAAATCAGTTCCCAAAGGGACGAAGGTGCTCAGCGTCACAAGTTAGCAACAGACAAAAATAGTAGCAAACACTTATATAGCATTAACCTGTGTCTGGCATTCTTCCTAGATTTTACAAACGTAAATTCATTTAACTTTCACCACAGTCCCATGAGGTAGGGACTAATATTATCACCATGTTACAGATGAAGAAACTGAGGCGTAGAAAAGCTAAGTCAGTACCCATAAAACCAATCAATCTGTTAAGATGCAGGAGCTGGGTTGTGAATCTAAGCAGGCTGGCTCCAAGACCCAGTCGGTCTCTCTGTTGTTCTTCCTTCCGTGTACACAGTACTTCACAGTTTGCAAAATGCTTTTAGCAATATAGTGTCTCATTTAAGCCTCACAACCACCATCAGAGGTACATAGGGCAGGTATTACTATCTCTATGAGGAATGGCAATGAGGGAACAGCAAATGAAGAAGCTGAAGACCAGAGAAGGCAGGTGACTTGCCCAAAGTTGCATGATAAACAGCAAAGGCTCTAGAGCAGGTGGTATAGGTTGAAAACCCAGCTATTACTGACCAGCTTCATAACCTTGAACAAGTTAATAAAAACCTCTGTGCCTCAGTTTCCCCATCTTTCTTAGCGTTCTTATGAGGATTAAGCAAGCCAATACACAGAAAGCACCTTATTTAAAACGTTCATGGCTGGGAGCAGTGGATCATGCCTGTAATCCCAGCCCTTTGGGAGGCCGAGACTTGCAGATCACTTTGAGCTCAGAAGTCAGAGACTGGTCAACATGGAAAACATGGCAAAACCTGTCAACATGGTTGGCTCTTGCTGGCCAACACGGCAAAACCCTGTCTCCACAAAATGTACAAAAATTAGCCAGGCATGGTGACTCATGCCTGAGGTCCCAGCTACTTGGGAAATTGAGGCTGAAAGACCACTTGAGCCCAGGAGGCAGAGGTTGCAGTGAGCCAAGATAACACCACTGCCCTCCAGCCTGGGCGACAGAGTGAGACCCCCAACTCAAAATAATAAATAAACAATAAATAAATAAAAATAAAATGTTGGTATTTGGGGCCAAGCACTATGGCTCACACCTGTTATATTCATTTGTTTTCACACTGCTGATAAAGACATACCCAAAACTGGGAACAAAAAGAGGTTTAATTGGACTTATAGTTCCACATGGCTGGGGAATTTCTCACAATCATATTGGAAGGTGAAAGACAGCAAAAGAGAATGAGAGAAGCAGCAAAAGGAAAACCCCTGATTAACCCATCAGATCTCGTGAAACTTACTCACTAGCATGAGAATAGCACAGGAAATACTGACCCCCATGATTCAGTCACCTCCCTCTGGATCCCTTCCACAATATGTGGGAATTCTGGGAGATACAATTTAAGTTGAGATTTGGGTGGGGACACAGCCAAACCATATCATTCTGCCCCCGGCCTCTCCAAATCTCATGTCCTCACATTTCAAAACCAATCATGCCTTCCCACCAGTCCACCAAAATCTTAACTCATTTCAGCATTAACCCAAAAGTCCACAGTCCAAAGTCTCATCTGAAACAAGGCAAGTCCCTTCCACCTATGAGCCTATAAAATCAAAAGCAAGCCAGTTACTTTCTAGATACAATGGGGGTACAGGTATTGGGTAAACACAACTGTTTCAAATGGGAGAAATTGGCCAAAACAAAGGGTTACGGGGCCCACACAAGTCCAAAATCCAGCAGGGCAGTCAAATTTTAAAGCTCCAAAATGATCCCCTTTGGCTCCAGGTCTCACATCCAAGTCACGCTGATGAAGAAGGTGGGTTCCCATGGTCTTGGGCAGCTCTACCCCTGTGGCTTTGCAGGGTACAACCTCCCTCCTGACTGCTTTCATGGGCTGGCAGTCAGGAAGTCAACATCCTCCTAGGCATTGAGTGTCTGCAGCTTTTCCAGGCAGGTGGTCCAAGCTGCCAGTGGATCTACCATTCTGGGGTCTGGAGTTCAGTGGCCCTCTTCTCACAGCTCCCCTAGGCAATGCTCCAGTAGGGATTCTGTGTGGGGGCTCCAACCCCACATTTCCCTTCTGCACTTCCCCAGCAGGGTTTCTCCATGAGGGCTCCACCACTGCAGCAAACTTTTGGCTGGGCATCCAGGCATTTCCATATATCTTTTGAAATCTAGGCAGAGGTTCCCAAACCTCAATTCTTGACTTCTGTGCACCCACAGGCTCAAAATACCACATGGAAGCTGCCAAAGCTTGGGGCTCCCACCCTCTGACATCACAGCCTGAGCGCCATGTTGGCCCCTTTCAGCCATGGCTGAAGCAGCTAGGACACAGGGCACCAAGTCCCTAGGCTGCACACAGCATGGGGACCCTGGGCCCAGCCCAGAAAACCACTTTTTCCTCCTGAGCCTCTGGGCCTGTGATGGGAGCGGCTGCCGTGAATGGCTCTGACATGGCCTGGAGACATTTTCCCCATGGTCTTGGGGATTAACATTAGGCTCCTTGCTATTCATGCAAATTTCTGCTGCCAGCTTGAATTTCTCCTCAAAAAATTGGTTTTTCTTTTCTACTGCAACAGCGGGCTGTAAATTTTCTGAACTTTTATGTTCTGTTTCCTTTTTGAAATGGAATGCTTTTAACAGCACCCAAATCACCTTTTGAATGTTTTGCTGCTTAGAAATTTCTTCCACCAGATACCCTAAATCATCTCTCTCAAGTTCAAAGTTCCACAAATCTCTAGGGCAGGGGCAAAATGCCACCAGTCTCTTTGCTAAAACATAACAAGAGTCACCTTTGCTCCAGTTCCCAACAAGTTTCTCACCTAAGCAACCACCTCAGCCTGGACCTTATTGTCCAAATCACTATCAGCATTTTTGTCAAAGCCATTCAACAAACCTCTAGGAGTTTCCAAACTTTCCCACATTTTCCTGTCTTCTTCCAAGCCCTCCAAACTGTTCCAACCTCTGCCTATTACCCAGTTTCAAAGTCGTTTCCACATTTTTGGGTATCTTTTCAGCAACACCCAACTCTACCGGTACCAATTTACTATATTAGTTCATTTTCATGCTGCTGTTAAAGACATACCAGAAACTAGGGAAAAAAAGAGGGTTAATTGGACTTACAGTTCCACATGGCTGGGGAAGGTCTCACAATCACGGCAGAGGGCAAAAAGCACTTCTTACCTGGTGGCAGCAAGAAAGAATGAGAGAAAAAGCAAAAGTGCAAACCCTAGATAAACCGAGCAGATCTCATGAAACTTATCACTATCATGAGAATAGCACAGGAAAGACTGGCCCCCATGATTCAATGACCTCCCTCTGGGTCCCTCTCACAACATGTGGGGATTCTAGGAAACACAATTCAAGTTGAGATTTGGGTGGGGACACAGCCAAACCATATCACCTGTAATCCCAACACTTTGGGATGCTAAGGCAGGTAGATAGCGTAAGCCCAGGAGTTTGAGACCAGCCTGGATAACGTGGTAAAACCCTGTCTCTACTAAAAATATTTTCAAAAATTAGCTAGATGTGGTGGTGCGTACCTGTAGTCCTAGCTACTCAGGAGACTGAGGCAGGAGAATTGCTTGAACCTGGGAGGCGGAGGTTGCAGTGAGCCAAGATCACGCCACTGCACTCTAGCCTGGCAATATAGTGAGACTACATCTCAAACAAAAACAAAATACCAAAAAATTAGCCAAGCATGGTGGCACATGCCTGTAGTCTCAACTACTTGGGAGGTTGAGGTGGGAGGATCTCTTGAGCCCAGGAGGTAGAGGTTGAAGTGAGCCGAGATCACATCTCAACACCCCAGCCTGGGCAACAGAGCACGACCCTATCTTTAAAAAAAAAAAAAAAAAAAAAAAAAGTTGCCATTTTTGTTTGTCATGGATTTTTTGCATTCATTTTGATCTTGCTAAATATTGCATTACAAATATTTTATCTTAATTACCAAGTTTGTTAATGCTCCCTTAAATTTTGCCTGGCTTGCTCTGCCCTAGTCCTGGCCCTGCTTTGCGTGGGGAAAGACTTCAATACACACCAGCTATTGTCATCCTACTGCCTGATGAATGCTAACTCTATGCCATGAGTTGCTGTTAAAAGTTGTATAAATACACATCACCTCAACAGCAAGAAGAAGAAAAATCAGAAACCAAGTTGAAAAGCAAGTGACAAGACAGGAGAAAATATTTGTAGCTTATACAGGCAAAAGATTAGTGCTCAAAATATATAAAGAACTCCTACAGATTCATTTTTTAAAAGACAAACTACCCATACAACAGCAGGCAAAGGATAGAAATGGGCAGTTTACCAAAGAGGAAAAACAGATGGTCAGTCAACATATGAGAAAAACTTCAGGCTCGCTGGCTGTGAAATACACATTTGGAAGTGTGATGTTATCAAGAGTTGGGAAGAGTGTAAAAAAACAGGATTATGAACTGATTATAAACCGATACAGCCTTTTTGGAGGGAAATTCAACATCTCTATTCAACTGAAATTGCACATACCCACTGGCTGAGCTATTCCATTTTTGTCTTCCCCAGAAAAACAGGTATGCATGGGCATGAGGATATTTACCGAAACTTTGCTCTCAATAGCAGCAGGTTGGAAACACCCTAAATGCCCCTCAAAAAGAGAACTGATCAATAAACCACGATAGGCATATTCATTCTATGAAGTAGAAGCTACAGCATTTATTTTTCAGGTATATCATGCTATTAATTTAGGGTGTAAAGGCAAGTTGTAGAGACATATGTACTGCGTGTTGCCGCTTGTACTTGCAAAAACCAGCAGGCAAAAAAAATAGTACTAGGCCGGGCACAGTGGCTCACGCCTATAATCCCAGCACTTTGGGAAGCCAAGGCCGGTAGATCACCTGAGGTCAGGCGTTTGTAATCAGCCTGGCCAACATGGTGAAACCTCATCTCTACTAAAAAAATACAAGAAATTAGTCGGATGTGCTAGTGGCTGAGGCAGGAGAATCACTTGAACCTGGGAGGAGGAGGTTGCAGTGAGCCAAGATGGCGCCACTGTATTCCAGCCTGGGCAACAAGAGCGAAACTCCATCTAAAAAAAAAAAATAGTACTGAAGAAGTTCTCATTGGCTGATTATCTAGTAGTCATTGTTTTCTTCTTTGCTAACAATTCCCAACTTTGTCCAGGTGGCACCGTGCCCCATGCCAGGGAAGGAAAAACCTTTTGTCTCCGCCAACCATGGCAGTCCCATTCCTATCTGGGAGCCCAGCTCAGGCCAGTAGCAGCATCTTCCATCATTAGCCCTGGTCTTCAGAGGCCAGCTCCCACCCTGAAACTGTCACCCACGTATGTCTTATGGGTTTGGTAAACAGAGCATCTTCTGGGCTCTTTGGCAGAATGCACTTGCTGGATGGGTTTTTTCACTTCAGTCTTGCAGGCCTGCCTCTCTAGGTCTTTGCTCCCTTCCTCCATGGTCCTCAGGGGCAGATCTGACATTTCTACCACACTTGGTCTGCGCCAAGGTTTTTCCAAGCTGCTCTCCTGGGAGCATGTGAGTATCATCTCCTGGGGAAATGCCACGGTGTCTGAGTCTGTATCCCAGGACAGTGCCCCTGAATGATAAACTCTCCCTTATCCAATACCCTGTTTCCTCCCTGCACTCCTGCCCCTCGATCTGAAACCCTCTGGATCCAGTCCCTCCATAATCTCAAGCTCCTACCAGCACTTGCTATTAATTTGGGGGTGTAAAGGCAAGTTGTAGAGCACCCCTTTGATTCTGAGTCCCTCTGCATCCCAGAATATCCACCAGTTGGGCTGTGCGGGAAACTGACTCTTGTTATTGGTCTGGTGGCCAGCAAGGGAGAAAGGGATAGTTCTTGTTGGTTGGTTCTTCATCTCCTGGAAGTGTTCAAGAGAGATTGGAAGGGTCCTTGGCAGAATGATGTTGACTCCAGCCTCTGCAATCACACAGTCCTGGGTTCGAGTCCCAGCTCAAGCAATTCGTAGCTGTGTGCCTGTGGGAATTCACTTAACTTTTGTGAGCCTCTGTCTCTACCTCTGAAAAGGGCAGGGAATAACAGCACAAGCCTTGCAGGGTTGTTGCAAGGATTGAGATGGCATCTTCAAAGCTCCCTGCAGAGGACCTGGCTGGCAAAGCCAGTTGGATAGGCCCTTTCCAACAAACTTGAGATTCTATAAATAAGAAGAAATTACAGGTGGCTTAAGCCTGTAATCCCAGCACTTTGGGAGGCCGAGGCAGGTGGATCACTTGAGGTCAGGAGTTCGAGACCAGCCTGGCCAACGTGGTGAAACCTCGTCTCTACTAAAAATACAAAAATTAGCTGGGCATGGTAACATGTGGCTGTAATCTTAGCTACTCAGAAGGCTGAGGGAGGAGAATTGCTTGAACCCGGGGAGGTGGAGGTTGCAGTGAGCTGAGATCATGCCACTGTACACACCAGCCTAGGCAAGAGTGAAACTATGTCTCAAAAAAAAAAAAAAAAAATGAAGAAAAAGAAATGCTTCCCAGAAATTAACTGGGAATTGAAACTAGTTTCTGGAGTCGGGTGTGAAGAAGAAGGGACTCAAAGGGGCAAAGGAAACACGAGCTTCGTTCAGCTACAGCTGTGAAGTGTGCAGGGCTCTTCCCAGGGACGATACCCACCTGCTGGGGATGACGCACCTCCCCGGGAAAACAAGGCGCTGGGGTGTGCAGTGGTACCGGGCACTGAAAAGAACATGGCCTGGGACATGGACAAACCTGGCTGGCTTGAGCCCCTTCTGAGCCTCAGGCTTGGAGCGAGTCTCTGAGGCACAGTTTCTCAGCCATGGCTCTATGGACGGTGAGAGCCACATCCCTCTGCACTGGGGGCTGTCCTGGGAATTGTAGGATGTTTAGC
The DNA here is from genome assembly GCF_048565385.1 of Saimiri boliviensis. Taxonomy (NCBI): domain Eukaryota; kingdom Metazoa; phylum Chordata; class Mammalia; order Primates; family Cebidae; genus Saimiri; species Saimiri boliviensis. Next base: position 112,376,444 of record NC_133457.1, read on the forward strand.
AGTGTGCACGGTCTCTACCCACTAGATGACAGGAGCAGCTCATCCCCTCGAGTTGTGACAACGAAATATGTCTCCAGACATTGCCAAGTGTCCCCAGGGGCACAAAATCATCTCCAGTTGAGAACTACAGCTTTAAATCTAACTAAGCCTTCCTCGTCAAATTGGGATAACAATGATAGCAGTATTGCCTTGTATGGTGGCTGTGAGGGCTGCCTGCCTGCCGACCTGTCTTCCTTCTTTCCTGCCTGCCGACCTGTCTTCCTTCTTTCCTGCCTGCCTTCCTCCTTCCTTCTCTTCCCTTCCTCCCTTGCCCGCCTTCCTCCCTTTCTTCCTTACACATGACTACACATGACTAAGTTGTAGTCAAGGGGATGTGTGTGAAAAGGTAGTATGGCGGGGAACCGGGAGTGGAGGGTGCAGGGAGTGTTCCCTTTTGTGTGAAACAGGGTCTTGCTCTGTCACCCAGGCTGCCGTGCCGTAGTGAAATCATAGCTCACTGCAGCCTCCAATTCCTGGACTCAAGCAATTTTCCTGCCTCAGCCTCTCGAGTATTTGAGACTACAGGCACACACAATCACGACTAGCTAATTTCTTTAATTTCCTTTTTTGTACAGACAGAGTCTCACCATGTTGCCCAGGCTGGTCTCAGCACCTGGCCTCAAGCAGTCCTCCCATTTCGACTTCCCAAAGTGCTGGGATTAAAGGTGTGAGCCACCATGCCTGGCCAAGGGGATGCTCTTACAGGAAGAAGTGAGACACCTAGGTGCGCCTTCGGCTTCCTTGGTACCAAAAATGTACATAAGATGACAGGTGCCAGAGCAGGCAGCTTGGACCACGAGGGGTTAACTACTGGATCTTGCCCCTCATTTCTCTCATCTTTTCTTTTTTTCTCTTTTGAGACAGAGTCTTCTCCTGTTGCTCAAGCTGGAGCGCAGTGGTGTAATCTTGGCTCACTGCAACCTCTGCCTCCTGTGTTCAAGTGGTTCCCCTGCCCTAGCCTCCTGAGTAGCTGGATTTATGGGCATGCACTACCATGCTTGACTAATAAATAAATATATATATTTTTTTCTTTTTTTCTTTTTTTTCTTTTTTTTAAGATAGAGTCTTGTTCTGTAGCCCAGGCTGGAGTGCAGTGGCACGATCTTGGCTCATTGCAACCTCCACCTCTTGCGTCCTGGTTCAAGCAATTCTCCCGCCTCAGCCTCCCAAGTAGCTGGAATTACAAGCATGGGCCACCATGCCCAGCTAATTTCTGTCTTTTTAGTAGAGACGGGGTTCCACCATGTTAGCCAGGCTGGTGTTGAACTCCTGTTCTTGTGAGCTACCAACCTCAGCCTCCCAAAGGGTTGGAATTACAGGCATGAGCCACCACACCTAGCCAATTTTTATATTTTTAGTAGAGATGGGGTTTCACCATGTTGCCCAGGCTGGTCTTGAACCCCTGGCCTCAAGTGCTCCACCCACCTTGGCCTGTCAAAGTGCTGGGATTACAAACCTGAGCCACTGCGCTCAGTCTTTCTCTCATCTTTATGTGAAAAAATTTCTCTTGACCTCAGCTCCAGCTATAGCTCCACCTCTTTCCTCCTCTTTGCAGGAAAACTCCTCAAAGAGTCTGTATCTCAGATTTCTCTTCTTACTCACCCCTGTCCTGCATGTGGCTCCGTCCCATGGTCACTTCAAAGTCCTCATCCATCCCGGACCCCTCAGCAGCATGTGACACAGTTGCTCGCTCTCTCCTTTTTCAAAAAGTGGTAAAATACACATACCATAAAGTTTACCATTTGAAGCAGTGGTATTAAGTGTACAGTTCAGAAGCATTACGTACATTTGCATTGTTGTGCAGCCACCACCAACATCTATCTCCAGAACTCTTGTTTCCTCAAATTGAAAATTTGCATCCCAGCCAAGCATGGTGGCTCACACCTATAATCCCAGCTACTTGGGAGGCCAAGGTAGGAGGATCACTTGAGCCCAGGAGTTTGAGATTAGCTTGGGCTATATAGCAAGACTCCATCCTACAAAGAATTGAAAAATTAGCCAGGCATTGGAGTGTGCACCTGTAGTCATAGCTACTCAGGAGGCTAAGGCAGGAGGATGGGTTGAGCCCAGGAGTTTGAGGCTGCAGTGAGCTATGATGTCTCCAGCTTGGGAGACAGAGTGAGGCACTGTCTCCAAACGAAAAAGGAAAAAAAAGAGGCCAGGTATAGTGGCTCACACCTGTAATCCCAGCACTTTGGGAGGCCCAGGTGGGCGGATCACCTGAGGTCAGGAGTTCAAGACCAGCCTGGCCAACATGGTGAAACCCCACTCTACTAAAAATACAAAAATTAGCCAGGCCTGGTGGCAGGTGCCTGTAGTCCCAGTACTCGGGAGATTGAGGCAGGAGAATCACTTGAACCTGGGAGGTGGAGGTTGCAGTGAGCTGAGATCACGCCACTGCACTCCAGCCTGAGGGACAGAGTGAGACTCCATCTGAAAAAAAAGAAAAAAGAAAAAGAAAAGAAATTCTGCATTCACTAAGCAAAACTTCCAATTCTTCCCACCCCATCTGCTCCAGACTCTGGTAACCTCTAATCTACTTTCCGTCTCAATGAATGTGCAGATTCTAAATATTTCAAAAAGTAGAATCATGTATTACTTGTCCTTTGAGTCTAGCTTCTTCCATTCACCGTAACACTTTTGAGACTTACCCAGGTTACAGCACGTGTCATATTTCATTCCTTTGTGTCTGAATCATATTCCATTGTAGAACTAGACCACATTCACTTATGCATTTATCCACTGATGGACATTTGAGTTGTCTCCACTTTTTCGTTATTGTGAATAATGCTTCTATGAACATTCACAGATGACCTTTTCGTGGACACAGATTTTCTCACCTAGGAGTGAAATTAGTGAATCCCATGGTAAATTTAACTTCTTCCCTCCCGAAACAATTTTCTTTCTTAGCTTCCAGGACACACCATACGCATGTGGTTGTTTCCTCCTGCTGCGTCCGCTACTTCTCAGCTTCCTTTCCTGGCTCTTCCTCCTCCTCTCCATCTGCCAGATAGGAAGTGCCTCAGGGGTTCCCAGTCCAGGTGCTGTTCTCTAGTCTACCCACACCTACTCCCTAGGGATCCCATGTGGGCTCTGACTTTGAGAATCTCTGTATATGCTGATGACTCCAAATTTATATCCCTGCCTCTTGAGTGAACTTCAGGCTCCCCTTGTACGTCCAACTGCCTGCTGACATCCCCATCTGTCGAAAGTGGAGACTGGGATCACTCCCACCAATGTGCTCGTCCCATAGCCTCCCCATCTCAGTAAATGGCACCTTCATTCTTTCCCTTGTGCTAGCCAAAACCTTGGAGTCACCCTGGATTCTTCTTTTTTTCTCACACTCTACATCCAATCCATCAGCAAACCCTGCTGGCTCTGCCTTCAAAATGTACCCAAGATCTGAGGTACTACACTCCAGCCTGAGCAACAGAGTGAGACTCTGGCTCTTAACAACACACACACACACACACACACACACACACACACACATACAGAGCCAGACATGGTGACTCATGTCTATAATCTCAGCCCTTTGGAAGGCCGAGGCAGAAGAATCCCCTGAGGCCAGGAGTTGGAGACCAGCCTAGGCAACATAGTAGACACTACAAAACAGTTTATTAAATTAGTCGGGCTGGGCACGGTGGCTCACACCTGTAATCCCAGAATTTTGGGATGCCAGTTGGGTGGATCACTTGAAGTAGCGAATTCAAGACCAGCCTGGCCAACATGGTGAAACCCCATCTCTAGTAAAAATACAAAAACTAGTCAGGTGTGGTGGTGGGCACCTAATCCCAGCTACTCAGGAGGCTTGAACTGGGGAGGCAGCGGTTGCAGTGAGCCAAGATCATGCCATTGCCCTCCAGCCTGGGCGACAAGAGCAAGACTCATCTCAAAAAAAAAAAAAAAAATTAGCTGGGCATGGTAGTGCATGCCTGTAGTCCCGGCTACTTGGGAGGCTGAAGTAGGAGGACCCCTGGAGCCCAGGGGTTTGAGGTTGCCTTGAACTACAATCGCACTACAGTGCACCACCCTGGGCAACGGAGTGAGATATTATCGCTTAAAAACAAATGAACTCAGGATCCAGGATCCAGTCACCCCTCACCTCGTCCACCTCTGCCCTGCCGCAGGGCCAGGTCATCCCGTGTCTCACCTGGACTCCAGCAACCACCTTCTCCCTGGTATTTCTGCCCCACCCCTGCCCCCACAGTCTATTCTCCCGCATTACCACCCAACCTCAGGTCAGGGCTTTCTCTACTCAGAGCCTTCCGCAGCTCCCAGCTCACCCAGAGAACAGCCAAAGTCCTCACAGTGGCCCACGGGGTCCTATAGAACATGTCCCCTCCCCGTTGCCTCTCTGTCTTCACCTGCTCCCACTTTCACCTGGTTCCCTTTGTTCCAGCCACACGGGCCTCCTGGCTGTTTCTTCAAAACGCTCGTCACACTCTCACTGCATGGCCCTTAGACGCTGTTCCTTCGGCCGGAATGCTCTTCCCACACCAACTCCCTTTACCTCCTTCCGTTTCTTTTTCTCAGTGAGACTTCCCTTGCCAACCTACTTAACAGGATTCCCCCAACACTTCCTACTCCTTTCTTTTTCTTCCTTTTTGTTGAAACAACGTCTCGCTCTGCTGCCCGGGCTGGAGTGCAGTGGCACAATCTCGGCTCCCTGCCTCCTCCACCTCCCTAGTTCAAGCAATTTTCGTGCCTCAGTTGCCAGAGTAACTGGGATGACAGGCATGTGCCACCATGCTTAGCTAATTTTCGTATCTTTATTTTATTTATTGATTGATTTTTAGACAGTGTTTTGCTCTCGTTGCCCAGGCTGGAGTGCGACGGCACGATCTTGGCTCACGGCAACCTCCACCTCCTGGGTCCAAGTGATTCTCCTGCTTCAGCCTCCCAAGTAGCTGGGATTATAGACATTCACCACCACACCCAGCTAATTTTGTATTTTTAGTAGAGACAGGGTTTCACCACGTTGGTCAGGCTGGTCTTGAACTTCAGACCTCAGGTGAACCACTCACCTCGGCCTCCCAAAGTTCTGGGATTACAAGCGTGAGCCACCGTGCCTGGAATTTTTGTGTTTTTAGTAGAGACTGTGTTTTGTCATATTGGCCAGGCTGGTCTCAAACTTCTGGCCTTATGTAATCTGCCCACCTCAGCCTCCCAAAGTGCTGGGATTACGGGCATGAGCCATCGTGCCCAGCCTCTACCCCATTCTCTGCTTTATTTTTCTCTAGAGCGCTCATTTCCACCTACCGTGCTGCACATGTTACATTGTCTGTCTGCCTGCACGGGAGTGCAAGGAAGATATGAGGACTTGCTCCCTGGAGTAGCCCCAGCACCTAAAACAGTAACTGACACATATCTGGTAACTGAACTAACACAAACTAGCCAAAAAAGAACTTGATGGCCCATAGGCCCGAAAAAATCTGGGACTGGGATAGCTTCAGGCATGGCTAAATCCAGGCGCTCAATACCATCAGAACCCATTTGTTCCATGCCTTGGCTCTGTTTTCCTCTGGGTTAGCCTCACTCACAGGCGAATTCCCCAAGCATGGCAGCTGTAGCTCCTCCCGTTTTCCGATTATTCCTGCAGGATTTGAGTCTCATGGGAACAACTTGGGTCAGGTGTCTATTCCCAATCCCTGTGGCCAGAGGATGTCCAGCTCTAAAGGACTGGAAGTCTGGCAGGCAGCCAGGGGAGAAAAAACCTTCCAGAAGCTTTTCTGATGGCCCCACTCAGCAACTCTGCCTCCAACTCATTAGCCGGAACTCTGTGTTCATTCCCAGCTTCCAGTACCTTTGAGAAGGTGGAGGCTTTATCTTGCCAGCCTCTAAAAACAGCAAAAGGCAAGGGCAAAGGGGGCTGTGAAGAGCTTTTGGGTGAAGAGTACAGTACTTTCACAGACCCCACCAACCTCGAAGAACAGGGAAAAAGGAATTGAGTACAAAAGTCAACACGCCTTAGGCAACACGCCTGAGGCAAACCACCTTGTGCAATTTTGCCCAAAGCTGCAGTTTCAGTTCGATGAAATCCTACAACGACTCACAGAGCAATAATGCCATGCAGGGTTTCTCTATCTTGGCTCTACAGTTTGGACAGAACGTAGTAATTCTTTGTTGTGGGGGGCTGTCCTGTGGATTGTAGGATATTTAGCAACACCCCTGACCTCTAACCCTAGATGCTGATGACACCCCTCCATCCCTAGTCATGACAAGCATAATCATCTCCTAGACATTGTCCGATGTCCTCTGCTGGGCAAAATAGCCTCCAGTTGGGATGCGCTGTGTGTCTAGAGTCTAAGTTCCCAGAGAGCAGGTTGCCTGTTTGCTTTATGGCTGTGTCTCCAGCATGTAGCACAATTTTCTGGCACATAGTAGTTGTTCAATAAATCGCTCTTGAGTTGAATGAATGAATAAATGAATGAATGCCTGATTTGGTGCAGTACCGGGGTCCACACAGTGAAGAACACACAGACTTTACCCCCAAGAAGATCAAGGTCTAGTAAAAGCTCCAGAGTGTTTCCAAAATGGGGAACGTCCTGCCCTGCTCAGTGACACGTCCAGGAACTCATAAGCCACCAAACCACAGTGGGCTTCGCATGCTCTGCAGACACAACAGCCATGTCAGGCTTAGGTCAACAAGGGAACCAGGACAGTGAGGGCAGCTGGGTGGAAGGCCCACTACAAAAAATTCATTCCCTTAGAACTCATGAGCAACGTGTGATGTTTTCTTTTTTTTTTCTTTCTTTTTTTTTTTTTTTTTGTAGTAGGGCCTCACTCTGTCACCTAGGCTGGGATGCAGTGGCACAATCATAGCTCATTGCAGCCTTGACTTCCTGAGCTCAAGTGACCCTCCCACCTCAGCCTCCCAAGTAGCTGGGGCAGCAGGTATGCGCCACCATGCCCAGTTATTTATTTGTTCGTTTATTGTAGAGACAAGATTTCACTATGTTTCCCAGACTTGTCTCAAACTCCTGGCCTCAAGAGATGCTCCAGCCTGGGCACCCCCAAAGTACTGGGATTACAGACATGAGCCACCAACCCCAGCCCATTTTCTTTTTCTACTGAAATGTAATACACATACAGCCAGTGCTCGACTTAACGACCATGATTGGTTCCGACAGACCGGTCGTAACACGATTTGGTCGTAAGTTGAGTAGGCTATATGAACAGTACTGTGAAATGAAGTTATAAAAATCTTTAAGTCATATTTTATCATAATTTTCTTTCATTATTGTTATATATTCTAATTTTCTTGGTTCATCTTATGCTATTTGTATCATCTCTACACCATTTTGTTTCTTATTTTTACACAAAACACAAATTGCTGTACCGAGTCTGGGCTAACAGTTGAAATGGTGCACGCGGAGATGGTAGTGCTGCCGGAAGCTGGTCCGCACTGTCGCACGCCCAGCTGGGCAACGTTTGCGCTGCCAGATGCGGAGCCGTCGTGGCTAGCGATTGCGGTCGTAAAGTCGAATGGTCATAAGTTGCATAGGTCGTAAGTCAATCAATGCCTGTCTGTTAAAATTGCCCTCTAAAAGGGCATAATTCAATGGTTTCTAATATATTCACAGAGTCGTTTAACTATCACCACAATCAGTTTTTGAACGTTTTCATCACCCCAGGAATATGTGTACCCGTGAGCAACCACTCCCAATTCACCCCTCCTCCCATCCTCTGGCAGCCACCACCTGCTTTTTGTCCCCATAGATTTGCCTGCTCTGGGCATTTCATGCAATATGTGGCCTTTTGGGTCTGGCTTCTTACACTTAGCTCACGGTTTCAAGGTCTGTCCACCTTGCAGCATGTATCAGTACTTCACGCCTTTTTATGGCTGGATAACATCGCATTGTATGGATAGACCACACTTCATTTATCCTTCCACCCATCCATGGACATTTGGGCTGTTTCCACTGTTTAGCTATTGTGAATAACGCTGCTATAAACATTCATTTTGTATGAAATTGAGTGTGTGTACCTTGTACCATTTTCTTGGGCGGATTCCCAGGAGTGGAATTGCTGTGTCTTGTGGCAATTTGGTGTTTCCTGAGGATGGCTCTGCTTTGGACACTGCGCTGAAAACGGCGGGACAATGGTTTTCAGCCTTTTGGACTTCTCAAATCCAGTAAAAACCCTTAAAAGCAAAACGAATGATTGGGCAACTGAAATAAGATGGGCTTTTGTTTTTGTTTTTGTTTTCGTTTTGAGACAGAGTTTCGCTTTTGTTGCCCAGGCTGGAATCCAATAGCACGATCTTGGCTCACTGCAACTTCTGTCTCCCAGGTTCAAGTGATTCTCCTGCTTCAGCCTCTCAAGTAGCTGGAATTACAGGCACGCACCACCACGCCTGGCTAATTTTGTATTTTTTGTAGCGTTGGGGTTTCTCCATGTTGGTCAGGCTGGTCTCAAACTCCTGACCTCAAGTGATCTGCCTGCCTCGGCCTCCCAAAATGCTGGGATTACAGGCGTGAGCCACCACACCCAGACTCTACTTTTTATATTGCCAACTAAAGATTTCGAGGATAAAATAAAATTAAAGAAATATTTTTTCCATTACTTCACAGTAAAAGAACATTTTAACCACCAACATCACTATCCCCAAAAAGCCACGGAGATTAACATATTAGCATAAACGGTAGTTGTTTAAGTTTAATTTCATGAAAATTTCACTACATGGCTGTGCATTCCCCCAAAATACCAGGAACTGATAAATAAACAAGCAAATGACCTCCTTACCATCTGCAGTCTAGCCAGGTTGCGGGGTGCTGAAGGAGCGTGTGTGTGTGTGCGTGTAGTCAGAGGATATCAGATATCCCAGCTCTAAGGAATTCTGGGATATGGTTTGCCGAAAGGAGGTTTTCAGGCTCTGATAAGAGTAAAAACCCAGGATAACTGCCTTAATTGAGGCACAAGCAACAAGAGAAACCTGAGACAGAAATTACTTCTGATTGGCCAGGAACTGTGGCTCACAGCTGCAATCCTAGCACTTTGGGAGGCCGAGGCTAGCAGATCACATGAGATCAGGAGTTCAAAACCAGCCTGGGCAACATAGAAAGCCCCCATCTCTACTAAATATACAAAAATCAGCCAGGTGTGGTGGAGTACACCTGTAATCCCAGCTACTCAGGAGGCTGAGGCAGGAGAATCGTTTGAACCTGGGAGGCAGAGGTTGCGGTGAGCTGAGATCAGGCCACTACACTCCAGCCTGAGTGACAGAGTGAGACTCAATCTCAAAACAAAAAAAAAAAAAGAAGAAAGAAATTAGTTCTGATCATGGGAAAACCAGGTGAGTAGCAATAATCTGAGTACGCCGAGATGGATTCTACGCACCCACAAGTCTGGGAGATAAGGTTTACCAGACGAGAGAGAATCTACAATTACTACAGCCTTGGTACCTTCAGGAACAAAGAGATTCTACTGCCAAATAATGACTTCCAGTTGAGGTATTAATGACAACAGAGGGTAGGTTTGCTCCCCTCTGCCCCTGGGCCCAGCAGACTCTGGGAACCATCACCCTTGATGGGATCCGGCTTCGGAGTTGGCCATAAAGCTCCTGCCATGGCAGCAGGTTTAGAGGGGAGCAGTGGCCCCCTAGGAGATCAGGGGTCCTAGAGTCATCTTGAAGAACAATAACAAAAAAATACCTAGGGCAGGCTGGGCATGGTGGCTTACACTGGTAATCCCAGCACTTTGAAAGGCCAAGGTGGATGGATCAGCTCAGGTCAGGGGTTCGACATCAGCCTGGCCAACATGGCAAAACCCCATCTCTACTAAAAATACCAAAAAAATTAGCTGGGTGTGGTGATGGGCACCTATAGTCCCAGCAACTGGGGAGGCTGAGGCAGGAGAATTGTTTGAACCCGAGAGGTGGCGGCTGCAGTGAGCCGTGATCACTCCACTGCACTCCTGCCTAGGCGATGGAGCAAGACTCCATCTCAAAAAAAAAAAAAAAAGAAAAGAAAGAAAGAAAAAGAAAAGAAAAAGGAAAAAAAATACTTAGACACCAGGTTTTGGTCTGTGAGGCTCTGACACCTGCCTCCCCAGAAGCTCCTGAATGCCCTTGGAGAATGTGAGGTGAGGCGATGGGAGGCAATGGGGCTGAAATCACTTCTAGGAAGGAACTACCTTCTGTACTTTCCCAAGGGGCAGCTGAAGGAGCAAGTTCCCTGGGCTGGAAGCACAGCAATGAGAGGGAAGCACAGAGCTTACGGGTGACAGTGGGGAAAACGAGGCGGCAGTGGAAATGTATCAGAAGCAAAATGTACTGGGTTTCACCTAAGGCTAGCAATGCAAAATAAATCAGGAAAAGTCCCCTGGACTTGGTGAGGTGGGCTCAGACACACATGGAAAACTGTGGTGAGGGAGGAGATTTTTTCCTGATTAGCATTGAGGGATCTAATAAGCCAAACCTTTTTCACATATGGCATAGCTATCAGATTTCAACCGGTGCCAGGGAAACTCATGAGAACGATTCCAAAACCTTTCCCTAGGCTTTTTTTTTTTTTTTTTTAAAGAGTAAAATAGGACCAGGTGGTGAGTCTAGCTGAACTGTTCAGGCATTGGTGCTCTCTAGTGGCCAACATAGAAATTGCATTGGTGGGGGGGGCAAAAGTTTTCCTTTTTAGGAAAAAAGATATTCTAAGAAGTGTTTCAGAAGCTAGCATTGCTTAATGGAATGCTCGCTGGAAGGTGTAATTTTGAAGTTAGAATCTTTAACATTCTTCTTCTGAAACCAGCTTTTCCTTGTTCTCTGTCTTGGTGAATGGCCCGACCACCCATCTTGTTCCCCGATTAAGAAACATCGGGGTCACCTTAGACACCCTACCCTCCCTCATCCTCACAGTCAGGCAGTTCCTGAGGCCTATGCCCCTAACTGTCTAAATTTGTCTTTTTTTTTCCTGAGACGGAGTCTCACTCTGTCACCCAGGTTGGAGTGCAATGGTGGGATCTCAGCTCACTGCAACCTCTACCTCCCGGGTTCAAGCGATTCTCCTGCCTTGGCCTCCTGAGTAGCTGGGATTACAGGCATGTGCCACCACACCTGGCTAACTTTTGTATTTTTAGTAGAGACAGAGTTTCACCATGTTGGCCAGGCTGGTCTCGGACTCCTGACCTCAGGTGTTCTGCCTGCCTCAGCCTCCCAAAGTGCTGGGATTATAGGCATGAGCCACTGCACCCCAGCCTCTAAATTTGTCTTGAATCTGCCTGCTTTTTACCACCTCTACTGCAGCAGCCCTGGTTCATGCCACATCCCGTCTCAGCCAGAGAACGACAGAGGCTTCCTTAGGGGAAGCCTTGCTTTGAGGAGCTTCTCTCTTAGATCCATCTAGCAGGGTGATTTTCTTTCGGTCTCTTTTTTTTTTTTTTAATTGGGTCTTGCTCTGTCACCCAAGCTGTAGTGCAGTGGGTGACAGAGTTCACTGAGGCCTCAAACTCCTGGGCTCCAGCAGTCATCCCACCTCTGCCTTGAAAAGTAGTGGGAATACAGGTGTGAGCTGCTTCGTCCTGCTGACCCAGCATCCCTTCCGCCTTATTCCGTTAGTCAATAACACCTTCAAAAGCCCAACCAGCTTCAAGGGGTGGGGATGTAGACCTCACCTTTCAATGGGAAGAGCGTCAATGAATTTGTGGACTTTTTTTCAAAACAGCCACAACAACTAAGTCCTGGTAAAACTGAACATATGATACAATAAAGCTTTAACCACTCCCACGTTTGTTTGTGTGTTTACGATCTGTTTCCCACACTACAAATTCAGTTTGATGAGGGTAAAGACTCGGATATTTTGCCTACTGTAGTGTCCCTGAGGCCTAGGACAGGGCTGAAGGATTACACAGTGATTAGATCAGAGGAAATATCCCCCTCTCCTCTCCTCCCGTCTAGCGCAAAGCTTCAACGCCCAGCTCACACCTCTCCTCTGTGGTTTTCTAAACTCCAGTTTTTCTTTGCCTATTCACCAGAGGGTCACTTAGTGCTGCACTAAGTTGTCACGTCTTAAATTACAGCATCCAGTATCACCAGTTCAGCTGCTGGAACCTGACAGCCTGGACTCAAATCCCAGCTCTCATGTGAACCAGCTGTGTGACCTTGGACAAGTAACCTCAGTTTTCTCTTCTGTTCAATGGGGGAAATATTGGGGTTGTAAGGATTCAATGAGCTAATTTAAGCAAAGCACTTAGAACAGTCCCTGGCCTATAGGAAGAACCAAACAAGTGTTAGCCACTATTGGTTCTTGTATCTCTGCATTGTAGAGTTCTTTATCCATCACCCATCTTTCTTCCTTCCTTCCTTCCTTCCTTTTTCTCTCACTCTTTCTTTCCTTTCTCTCTCTCATCTCCTCTCTCTCTCTCTCTCTCTCTCTCTTGCTTTTTTTTTTTTGAGACAGACTCTTACTCTGTCACCCAGGCTGGAGTGCAGTGGTGCGATCTTGGCTCACTGCAACTCTGCCTCCCAGGTTCAAGCGATTCTCCTGCCTCAGCCTCCTGAGTAGCTACGATTACAATCGTGTGCCACCATACTCCGCTAATTTTTGTATTTTTAGCATAGGTGGGATTTTGCCATGTTGTCCAGGCTGGTCTCAAACTCCTGAGCTCAAGCAATCTGCCCACCTCGGCCTCCAGAAGTGCTGAGATTACAGGCATGAGCCTCAGTGCCCCGTCTCTTTCTTTTTTGAGATGGGGTCTTGCTGTGTTGAAGATGATTTTGACCTTCTGTGCTCAAGAAATCCTCCCTGCTAAGCTCTCCCGAGTAGCTGGGACTGCAGGCATGAGCCACCATGCCTGGCTACATTCTTTTCCTAAACAGCTCTATTAAGACATACTTCACACACCATACAATTCACCCATTTAAAGCGTATAATTCAATGGCCTTCAGTATATTCAGAGTTGTGCGACCATCACCACAATCTAATTTGGGGACATATTCATCATCCTGCAAATGAAGGCGGGTTCTCATGAGCATTCACACATCATTCCCTGCTCCTCCTAATGCCTGACAATCACAAAAACCTGCTCTCGGTATCTGTGGATTTCCCTGTATCTATGGTATTTCGTTTCTTGCACCCTTTCATCTTCGTCTTGTTTTCCGCCTCCCAATAATAAAAAACCATATGACCCTGGAGACTCTGCCTTCTCTTTTGTGTCCCTTCCTGGACTTCAGTGAGTGTTTCACCCAGTGGGCATCTGCTGATCAAGTAATACACTGGCCCTCTGAGTGAGAACAAACACAGAGCTCCTACAGTGCGCCGGCTCATATTCCGGGTGCTGTATATACGTTAACTCATACGATCCTCACCCAAAAGTCTATGGTACAGGCACTGTCACTATCCCCATCTGACTGACAGAGAAATAGAGACAGAAGAAGTTGAGCACCTTACCCAGAGTGACACAGCCAGCAAGGAGGCAAAGCCAGAGCGGAAACCTGGACATTTGTGCCTGGAGACTGCCCTCGCCACTGCACCACACATTCTCCTGTGAGGCCAAGCGGGTGGGACTTCATGTGCGAGGTTGGGAAAGAGCAATGTGGAAGCCGCTCTACATGCTCCCCCCACCAACCGCCACCATCCAACCATGTCCCTTAGTATTTCACAGCCTTGTGGAGCTCCTCAAGTGTGTATTCTGGGTTGCTCTAGTGACTTGAATTAACCAATAGAATGTAGTGAAAGGGACGCTGTGCCACTGCAAGTCAAAGCCTCAAGAAGGCCTGGCCAGGCATGGTGGCCCACATCTTTAATCTCAGTACTTTGGGAGACCAAGACAGGTGGGTCTCTTGAGCCCAGGAGTTTGAAACCAGCCATGGAAACATAGTGAGATCCCATCTGTATGAAAAAATTTTAAGAAAATTAGCCAGAATGGTGGCACATTCCTGTAGTCCCAGCTACTCGGGAGGCTAAAGTGGGAAGATTGCTTGAGCCCAGGAGATAAAGGCTGCGGTGAGCCATGACTGCACCACTGCACAATCTGGGTGGCAGAGTGAAACCCTGTCGTAACTACAACAACAACTACTACAAAATCCTGGTGGCTTCTGTTTTGGCACTTTTTGGAACCCTAAGTCACAATGTAAGAGATCTGGCCACCCTGCTGAAGAAACCACATAGGAAGAGACCTTCACACAGGGAGAGGTCCAGGTATCCCAGATGTCCCAACATTGTAGCTGTCACTCTCAAGGTCCCAGATGTGTGAGTGAACCACTGCAGACATTCCAGCACAATTGAGACCCCACTGATGACCTCAGACTTAGTTAAGACCACATGCAGCAGAAGAGCCACTCAGCTGATCCTAGTCAACCCAGAGCATGGTGAACAATCATCAATTGTTGTTTTAAGCCACTAAGCAGTAGATGGTTATACAGCAGTAGAGAATCAAAACATGGAGTAAGACTACTTCTGTGGATAGAGGGCCCATGAAGGGTTTGACCTCATGATTCCACAGCCTCCTGCTGACTCAGAGAAGAGAGTAGAATGCTAATCAGAAGAGCTGAGTGTGTGCTGCAGCCAGCAGCTGGGGTGCAGGCTCATGACCTTCACTCAGCTAGTCAGATGTGTTAGCTCAGGACTCCAAATCTGGAGTAAGAAACACAAAAGAGCAGGAGGTTTAGACTTGTCCTGAAAGGAGTGATGGCGACACCTGACTAGTAACCTGTTTCCACTGGCAGCCCCGGAGGCAAGGCCAAGAGTAGGGGTCCAATATCCAGCCAAGACAGCAGCAGCTTCCTTTCCAGAATCTTCTTTGGTGCAATTCTGAACCCTTCACATCCTTCATTTTCCACCTATTTTCTGGGCCTGATTCTCCAGTCTTCTGATTCATTTTGATGTGAATCAGAAAAAGGCCCATCATCATTCTAGGAAAGCACTTTTGCAGTTGAAGTTAGCAACAGTTTGCGTTTGTTTGGGCACAACAGAAAACCCCAAAGCAACTGTGGCTTAAACAAGATAGTTGATTCTCTCTTTGTGAAAAATGTACAGAGGTCAGAAGTCCAGGTCTTCAGAGACCTAGTATCCTTGTGTCTTGGTGCTCTGGCTCCATGTAGCACATTGCCTCAAGGTCTAAGACAGCTGCTGAAACTCCAGCCATTATGTTCACATTCTGGCCAGGAGAGAAGAGGAAAGGATAAAGAAAAACATACCCCTCCCCTTTTAGGAGACCACCTGGAAGTTCCTCCTAATCCTTTGCTTATATCTCAGAGCTAGAACTTAATCACAAGACCACAGTACAAGGAAGGCAGGAATGGGTAGTCTTTAGTTGAGTAGTTAGGTCCCCAACTAAAAATAAGAGCTAGGTTGCTAAAGAGGAAAGAAAGAATGATGCTGGAGGAGGCTCCTAGAGATCTCTTCCTGGGTCTGTCTCTGCTGTGTTCAACCAAGAACTCTGCATGAGAGAGTCAAGCCAGACTGATGCAAGGCAAGTGAGCTCCAAATTTGGGGCTTAGCCTGAGAGGGTTCTTGGCTTCATCTAGGAGAGAATTCAAGGGCAAGTCAGTGGTGTTAGACAGCAACTTTTATTGAAGCAGCAGTGACTGCAGCAGCAGAGGTACTATTACTTGCAGAGCAGGGCTAACCCATGGGCCATGTGCCCAGAGTAGTGGCATAGAGGCTGTTGGCAGCTGTATTTATATTCACTTTTAATTATATGCTAATGAAGAGGCAGGTTATCCAGAACTTTCTGGGAATGGGGTGAGGAGTTCTTGGAACCATGTAAAGTAACTTCCAGGGTGTTGCCATGGAATTTTTAAACTGTCAGGGTGCTGGTGGGAGTGTCTTTATGCTAACAAGCAATGAGGGCAACTAGAGGTCATTTTCTTTGTCATGTGCTGGTTTCTGCTTCTTCACGGCACCCTGTTTCAACCAGATCCTGTTCTGATGGGCCAGGTTGCTATGGTGGTTGTGACCAGTCCTCAGAAAACAAGTCTTGCTGATCTACGTCAAGACTTCAAGATGGTGACCAAAGGAGAGGAGGGACTCTGGCAATGACTGATCACATTGACCCACTTGGCTCCTCACTTAATTATCTCCAGTTCTTTTTTTTTTTTTTTCTCGATATGACATCTCACGCTGTCACTCAGGCTGGAGTGCAGTGGTGCGAGGTTGGCTCACTGCAACCTCCACTTCCCAGGTTCAAGCAATTCTCCTGCCTCAGCCTCCCAAGTAACTGGGACTACAGGCATGAGCCACCACACTCAGCTAATTTTTTGTATTTTTAGTAGAGATGGGGTTTCACCATGTTGGCCAGGCTGGTCTTGAACTCCTGACTTCAGGTGATCCTCCTGCCTCGGCCTCCCAAACTGCTGGGATTACAGGTGTGAGCCACTGCACCCAGGCTTCTACAGTTTTTTTAAACCCCTCCACTCCATTTGTCTTAAATGGCCACCAGCACTTCCCTGATCCTAGATTCCCTCATTTTACTGCTTCATTTTCTATGTAAGGAAAGCCTATAGTCCCAACCCACTTCCTGGCCAGTCTAGCTCCCATGCCTTCACACACGCCATTCCTTTCACTTGGAAGGGCCCTCCTTCTCTCTGTGGCTTAACTAAAGGTTACCTGTGGGGGACATGTTCATACTTCTTGGCTACCCAGTATCTTTTGTTTTTTTTAGACTATGCTGGAGTGCAGTGGTGTAATCACTGCTCACTGCAGCCTCAACCTCCTGGGATCAAGCAATTCTCCCACCTCAGCCTTCTGTGTAGCTGGAACCACGGTGTGTGCCACCACACCCAACCAATTTTTAAATTTTTTGTAGAGACAGGGTCCAGGCTGGTCTCAAATTTCTTGACTCAAGCCATCCTCCTGCCTCAGACTCCCAAAGTGCTGAGATTAAAGGTCTGAGCCACCATGCCCGGCCCCTGCCTCAATCTTTAAAGCCGGGAACATCATTCTGAAGGCTCCCATGTCAAAAAAAAAAAAAAATGCCAGTAACAGCAACACCCAATGTCTGCTTCTGTCATCATTATCTCCTCTGACCTGACCTCCCTGCCTCCCTCTCATAAGGACCTCTGTAATGACATTTGGCCCACCCAGATAATCCAGAATAATCTTCCCGTCTCAAGAGTCTTCATTTAATCCCACCTGCAAAGTTCCTTTTGCCATGTAAGGCCAAGTATTCACAGATCCTAGGGATAAGGATGTGGGAATTTTTGGGGGTCTAATATGATTTCTGTCCACTACAGTTGGGTTCCCCAGAAGTGCATCCTCAGACAAGGATCTGGGTGCAATTGATTTATTTGGGGGTACTTCCAGGAAGCAGCAGTGGAAGAGTGGGGAAGTAAAACTGGTAAGGGAAGGAAGCCTGAGCGGGGGATTAGGCCAGACACCCCTGTGGGCACCTGAGGCCCAGACCCCAGGGCACCTCTAGGAGACGGAGCAGAGAACCTTGCAGTGCTGTCTGTTCTTCCCTGCCAGACTTTCCCCAGGGCGTTCACTGTTTGGCACTTCTTCTGGTCTGCCCTGTCTTGGCTAAACACATATCTGCAGCCAGAGACAGCACTCAGGGCTAGAGTCTGGCATATTTTAAACCAATAAAATACCGAAATAGCATGTAGCAGACACTGTCAGTGCCCCCAGCTGTCTGCCCTGGGTACTCACTTCTACTCGCTGGAGGAAGCTGCTGTCTGTAGGCACCTGCCAAGTTCTGGCCCTGGGGGTCTAGGGGATGGTAGCCTGACTGCAGGACCCAGTGTTGTAGTTAATGTCCCTAGGTCAGCCCTTATGCAATGACAGATGGGAACCTGGCAAATGAACCTCCCGGCTTCCTCATCCCTCATCTGGGGTAACTCAGGCAGGTCTACACTGGTGCCCCAGATCCCCAGTGGGATTGAGTGCTGGTACCCTGGGAGGTCACTGGCTGGTGTCACACCTGCATCCACTGCCTTCCCTTCCCTTCCCTGCTCCATCTCCATGCCCCTGTTGATGGGTCCTGGGATCACCTCCCAAATACACTGGAGTCCTGTCGTAGGGTTGTCTCTTGGTGGAGCCCAAACCAAGACACAGGGACAAAAATAAATCCCACAACTGCAGTGTGTTAGATATCGACATTGAAGAAATTCACACTTTTTTAGTGCAGCTGGACACAAAGAACACAAACAAGCAGAATACAGTTTGCATTATAAATTATATACATAAAACACACATATACATATAATACACATATATTATACACACACATACATGCTGTCTTCTTTGTAGAAAATTTCAAAAGTCTACATTTGAGGCTCCTTCTTCATACGAGGCCCAGCCAAATGATGCTTCTGCCTCGAACTCCCCTCCTAGCCCTGACCTCAGAATTGAAGGTGTTGCATTTGAGTTTTGCCTTAAAGTACACATGAAAAATATACATTTCAGGCCAGGTATATGGGGGCTCACTCCTGTAATCCCAGCACTTTGGGAGGCCGAGGCATGCAGATCACTTTAGGTCAGGTGTTCGAGACCAGCCTGGACAACATGGTGAAACCCCATCTCTACTAAAAATAAAAAAGTTGACTGGGTGGGGTGGCTCACACCTGTAATCCCAGCACTTTGGGAGGCTGAGATGGGTGGATCACGAGGTCAAGAGATCGAGACCATCCTGGCCAACATGGTGAAATCCCGTCTCTACTAAAAAAAAATACAAAAATAAGCTTTTCTTGGTGGCACATGCCTGTAGTCTCAGCTACTTGGGAGGCTGAGGCAGGAGAATCATTTCAACCTGGGAAGTGGAGATTGCAGGGAGCCGAGATCGTGCCACTGCACTCCAGCCTGGCAACAGAGTGAGACTCTGTCTCAACAACAAAAATAGTTACAAAAATTAGCCAGGTTTGGTGGCAGGTGCCTGTAATCCCAGCTCCTCGGGAGGCTGAAGCAGGAGAACCACTTGAACCCCGGAAGCAGAGATTGCAGTAAGCCAAGATTGCACCATTGCACTCCAGCCTGGGCGACAGAGTGACAGTCAGTCTTGAAAATAAAGAAAAAAGAAAAGACATATTTCAAGGAAAATGGGGGGGTCGGGGCCGGGAACAGCTTGAGCAATGACACATAGAGACAGGCACCCTGGGAGCAGCTCAGAGGTCACCAGTATAGCCAGGACTATAAAGACTGCCTCTGTAAAGTGGGAAGAAACAAGCTAGACAGGCAGACCGCAGGCACAGCCACAGGCCCCGAGTGACGTGTGTGTTACCACATCATGGAGTGACATATCCCTCAGAGGAAAGCAGGGAGTCAGAGCAGACACTGCCAGTTGCCAACTTTATTAGTCAGGATTAGGTTCTGCTGCCAGGAATGGAAAACCAAAATAAAAGATGTTTCTTTCTTTCTTTCTTTTTTGTTTGAGACAGAGCCTTGCTCCGTCACCAGGCTGGAGTGCAGTGGCATGATCTCAGCTCACTGCAACCTCCACCTCCCAGGTTCAAGCGATTCTCCTGCCTCAGCCTCCCAAGTAGCTGGGACTACAGGCCTGTGCCACCATGCTCAGCTAATTTTTATATTTTTAATAGAGACGGGGTTTCACCATGTTGGCCAGGATGATCTCCATCTCTTGACCTCGTGATCTACCTGCCTCGGCCTCCCAAAGTGTTAGGATCACAGGTGTGAGCCACGACGCCCCGCCGTTTCTATTTCATGTAAAAATCAGTAAGTAAGCATCCCAGAATTGATGTGACTTTCCAGAATGTCAGGGACCCAGGTGCCTTCTCTCTGTCACTCTGATGACGAATCCGTTTCAAAGATTGCACCAGAGCATGGTGGTTCACGCTCGTAATCCCAGCACTTTGGGAGGCCAAGGTGAGGAGATCATTTGAGGCCAGGAGTTCGAGACCGGCCTGGGCGACATGGTGAAACTCTGTCCCTATAAAAAAATTTAAAAACTAGCCAGTGTGGTGGTGCGCACCTGCAGTCTCAGACACTCAGGAGGCTGGGGTGGGAGGACTGCCTAAGCTTGGGAGGTCAAGGCTACAGTGAGCTATGATTACACCACTGTACTCCAGCCTGAGAGATAGAGCAAGACTTTGTCTTAAAAAAATTTTTTTTTTTTAATTTTCTAGTGGTCTAGCATAGCTGCTGGGCAGAGGGGAACTGGGAGTAGGATTGCTAGACAAAACACGATATGCCCAGCTAGATTTGAACTGCAGGTAAATAGTGACTACTTTTGAGCATAATCACGTCCCAATTATTGCATGGGACCCTCTTATACTAAAAAAAGTATTTGTTGCTTATCTGAAATTCAAATTTAACTGAACATCCTGTATTTTTATTTTTTAAATCTGGCCATTATAACTGAAAGAGAGAGAGAGAACAGTGAGAGAGAAAGGGAGACATAAGACCACAGGGGCACAGACACAAAAATGTGGACAGAGAGAGAAATAGGGAAAGAATAAAGGAGAGATGGACAAATACAGAGATATGGCCACAAGATACCTGCAGTAGGAAAGGAGAAGAGACAGAAGGGGGCAGACCCAGAGACCACCTCCTAGACTGGAGAAGATAGAAGGAGAACAGCCCAGCCAGGGCAGAGTGGACAGGGGCCTGGCCAGAGTTCCTCCCCCAGGCAAGGCTAGTGAGGGAAGCAACCACAGGAGGGCAGAGTTTTAAAAAAAAAAAAAATCTAAAGCCGGGCGCGGTGGCTCAAGCCTGTAATCCCAGCACTTTGGGAGGCCGAGGCAGGTGGATCACGAGGTCAAGAGATCGAGACCATCCTGGTCAACATGGTGAAACCCCGTCTCTACTAAAAATACAAAAAATTAGCTGGGCATGGTGGCGCGTGCCTGTAATCCCAGCTACTCAGGAGGCTGAGGCAGGAGAATTGGCTGAACCCGGGAGGCGGAGGTTGCGGTGAGCCGAGATCGTGCCATTGCACTCCAGCCTGGGTAACAAGAGCGAAACTCTGTCTCAAAAAAAAAAAATATCTTGGGCTGAGTGCGGTGGCTCACGCCTGTAATCCCAGCACTTTGGCAGGCCAAGGCAGGCGGATCACGAGATCAGGAGATCAACACCACCCTGGCTAACAGTGAAACTCCATCTCTGCTAAAAAAAAAAAATATATATATATATATATATATATATGAAAAATTAGCTGGGCGTGGTGGCATGCACCTGTAGTCCTAGCTACTCTGTAGGCTGAGGCAGAAGAATTGCTTGAATCCAGGAGGCAGAGGTTGCAGTGAGCCAAGATTATGCCACTGCACTCCAGCCTGGGTGACAGCGAGACTTGGTCTCAGGAAAAAAAAAAAAAAATTGCTCCCAGAGCTCCAACTGAGGCCTGCATTTCAGGCAGCAGAACCAAGGAAAAGTAGAAGAAAGGCACTTCCTGTAAATTACATCCAATCTGTCAGAATTTACTATGTGAGTAAATAACAGTAAATGTGGCGCAACCAGAGGGGTTGAAAAATGTGGTCCTTAATCCAGGAAGTCATGTATCCAGCTAAAATTTGAAGTTTCTTTTTTTTTTCTTTTTCTTTTCTTTCCTTCTCTCTTTCTTTCTTTCTTTTTTTTTTTTTTTTTAAGAGAGACAGGGTCTGGCTCTGCCGGCCCAGGCTAGGATGCAGTGGCACAATCAAGGCTGACTGCAGCTTCAACCTCCTGAGGCCCAAGCAATCCTCTTGCCTCAGCCTCTTAAGTAGCTGGAGCCACAAGTGCATGCCACCACACCCAGCTAATTTTTCTATTTTTTTGTGGTGATGGGGGTCTCGCCATATTCCCCAGCTGGTCTCAAACTCCTGGCTCAGGTGATCCTCCTGCCTCAGCCTCTCAAATTGCTGGGATTACAGGTGTGAGCTGAGCCTGACTGAAGTTTCTTTTTCTTTTTTTGAGACAGAGTCTTGCTCTGTTGCCCAGGCTGGAGTGCAGTGATGCGATCTCAGCTCACTGCAACCTCCACCTCCCAGGTTCAAGCGATTCTCCTGCCCCAGCCTCCCTAGTAGCTGGGACTACAGGTGCACACCACCACATCCAGCTAACTTTTGTATTTTTTGTAGTGACAGGGTTTCTCCACATTAGCCAGTCTGGTCTCAGACTCCTGACCTCAGGTGATTTACCCACCTCAGCCTCCCAAAGTGCTTGGATTACAGGCATGAGCCACCAGGCCCAGTCAAGTCTCTATTTTTAAGGAACAAGAGGACAATGGATCCTGACACTGTTCCTTCATCTTTCTTGCTGGAATAGGGATGTTTTGCCTGCAACTGTGGCATCTTTAAAGGCCATTATTGTACCTACTATATAGAAACATACAAGGGGTCCTCCAAATAACTGCCGATTGAATATGAAATCCTGTAAACTCCACTCAAGCCACCTCCATTCATTCATTCATTCATTCATTGATTTCATAAATATTTATTAAGCACCTACTATGTGTTCTGGGCATGGAGCTATGGACAAGACAGACAATGTCTCTGCCTTCATGGAATTCACATTCTGCTTGTGGAAGACAAGATGATAAGTGAGCAAATGCAGTGTGGAAACCCAAGTTTCCTTTAAAGATGGAGCCTAATAATTCTCCCCTTGAGTGTGGGCTGGACTTAGCCACTCGCTTCTCACACAACTAAGTGTAAAAGAAAATTGCATTTTGTCTAGAACTTTACCAAATATTGTTCACCATTTTAAGACCACATCACCCATATTTATACCTACCATGGTATTTGAGTCGCCAAAATAGCACTCCTGGTCAGACTGCATGGTAGGCCACTTTGGAACTGGTCATAAAAATTGCTTTGGGCCAGCTGTGGTGCTCACGCCTGTAATCCCAGTACTTTGGGAGACTGAGGTGGATGGATCATAAGGTCAGGAGATCGAGACCAGCCTGTCTAACACAGTGAAACCCCGCCTCTACTAAAAATACAAAAAATTAGCCAGGCATGGTGGCACACGGCTGTAGTCTCAGCCACTCGGGAGGCTGAGGCAGGAGAATTGCTTGAACCCAAGAGGCGGAGGTTGCAATGAGCTGAAATCATGCCACTGCACTCCAACCTGGGTGACAGAGTGAGAGTCTGCCTAAAAAAAAAAAAAAAAAAAATTGCTTCTGCTTCATTCAGTCTGTCTCTTTCCCTTTTCATTCCTCTCCCTCCCTTCCTCTCATTTTCTCTTAGGTCACTTACTCTGGGAAACATGAGATACCGCAGCATGAGCACATGCAAACAGCTCTTCAGAGAGGAGTAGAGCTGAGGCCTCTGTTCCATGAGAGGGAGGCTCTTCGGAAGTCAATCCTCCAGCTTCAGTTGAGGCTCATCTTACTGCAGCCCCAGCTGACGGCTCAACAGCAATGTCACGACAGATCCAGATCCAGAACCACACCTGGTGCTCCCAAATTCCTGACCCACAGAAACTGTGAGATAAGAAATTTTGCTTTTAAGTTACTAAGTGTCAAGTCATTTATCGTGCAGCGGTAGATAACTAGTACACAGATAAATAAACACCACCATTTCAAATTCATTTCAGTGCAACTACGAAAAGAAGATGTGGAGGCCGGTTGCGGGTGGCTCACACCTGTAATCCCAGCACTTTGGGAGGCTGAGGCGGGCAGATCACTTGAGGTCAGGAGTTCGAGACCAGCCTGGCCAACATGGTGAAACCCCATCTCTACCAAAAAGTATAAAAAATCAGCCGGGTGTCGTAGAAGCTGAGGCAGGAGAATTGCTTGAACCCGGGAGGCAGAGGTGGCAGTGAGTCAAGATTGTTCCACTGCACTCCAGCCTGGGTGACAGAGCAAGACTCCGTCTCAAAAAAGATGATGTGGGAATAAAACTGGGAGGTTGGTGACCTCGTGGGTGACATCAAGCTGAGAGCAGAGTGGTGGGAAGGGGGCAGCCGTCAGTGCTTTCCAACCCTAACAGATACCACACACCCCCTTTTATAAATCTAAGCCCCTTGTTAGCTATTCTGAAATGAAATTCATAAATAATGAAATCTTCCTACACACAGTTTTAATAAGACTACGAAGGTGACACAAAAGGAATGCAATGTATAATTTGCAAATTTTATTGCAATAGATAAATGCTCAGATACAATTACACTAGAAGACGTAATGAAGCAGGCAGATGCTGGAACCTAAAAGCGGGATCCCCTGGAATTGCCACAGCTATTTCTGCAGGCTGGCCGGGGTGCCTTAGCAGCAAATCAGATACCATGGCTGATGTAAATGACAGCAATGCGGCTTTGAAATGGTAAATAATATTTGGCAAATTTCCAGAAAAAATACATTTTTTTCTGGCCAGGAGTGGTAGCTTAGTCCTGTAATCCAGCACTTTGGAAGGCGGCGGTAGGAGGAACACTTGAGACCAGGGGTTTGAGACCAACCTGGGCAACATAGGGAGACCCTGTCCCCACAAAAATATTTAAAAATTAACCAGGTATGGTGGCACACACTGTAGTCCCAGCTACTCTGAAGGATGAGTTTGGAGGATCATTTGAACCTGAGAGGTGGATGCTGCAGTCAGCCAAAATCATACCACTGCACTCCAGCCTGGGCAACACAGTGCGACTCTGTCTCAAAAGAAATTAGCCAGGCATGGTGGCACACATCTGTAATCTCAGCACTTTGGGAGGCAAAGGTGGGAGGATTTCTTGAGCCAGCAGTTCCAGACCATCAGGGACAACATAGGGAGACCCCTATCTCTGCAAAAACATATTTCCAAATTAGCTGGGCATGGTGTTGCATGCTCCTGTAATCCTAGCTTAGCTACCTAGGAGACTGAGGTGTGAGGATCACATGAGCCCAGGAGGTTGATGCTGCAGTGAGCTATGATCATGCTACTGCACTCCAGTCTGGGTGATGGAGTAAAACCTTGGCTCAAAATACATATATATTTTCCCCCTTGAATTACAAGGATGTTTGCATTTCTTAAAAATGTGGTGCTATTAAAACTACACAAAAATTACTTTATATGTTAAGCAGATTTAGGTTCTAAGTTCAGATTATCAATCAGTTTCCATCACCAGGTGTGTCTGGCTGTGCGGCACACGTAGAATTGTTTATTATATATGATTGTTCAGCTATATGCAGGATATTATCTAGCCTTCCTGCTCCCTCTATTACAACAACAAAAATATCCCCCCAATGATATTTCTAAACGTCCCTGGGGGTGGTACTGCCTTCATTGAGGGGCACTGATTAAGAGGGACAGAAATGCGTAAGCCAAGCCCTCGATGGGAACAAAAAGGAGCCCAGAGGGAGCAGAGAGTCCTGAGGAGGAGAAAAGGAGAAGGGAGATGAGGTCAGAGAAAACGGCAGGGCCCCCATCACACCTTGCTGGCCACAGCGTGCTACTGAACTTGGACTCAATTTCAAGGGCAACAGGGAGCCTCTGTTGGATTTTCGGCAGGGGAGTGACATAGTCTGACCTTGCTTTGGCTGGGGTTGGGTGGTGGTGGCTCAAAATGTGTTACTCGCCAGACTGCTGCACTGTACTCTTCACTCACTCATTCGTTCACTCAACACATCAGGACTGAGATGCGTCTCAGTGATCTATTGCTGTGTAACAAGCAACACCCCAAAATGTAGTGGCATCAGTAACGATTTGTTGTTTTCTTGCTGTTCTGTGGGTTGGCTGCGCAGTTTTTCTGCTGGTCTCGCCAGTCATCCATGCTGCTGTATTCAGCTGGTGGGTCAGCTGGAAAAGCTGGGACTGGGCTCCCTCTTCAGGTACTCTTTCTTCCGAGGCTACTACCATTTTGTTGTTGTTATTGTTGTTTGAGGCAGGGGCTTGCTCTGTCTCCCAGGCCGGAGGGCAGTGGCGCAGTCACAGCTCACTACAGCCTCCACCTCCTGGGCTCAAGCAATTTTCCCACCTCAGCCCTCCAAGTAGCTGGAACTACAGGCAGGCATCACCCATTCCTGGCTAACTTTTTAATTTTTTTTTTTTTTTTTTTTTTTTTTTAGCATTGGGGTCTTGATATGTTGCCCAGGCTGGTCTCTAACACCTGGGCTCAAGTGATCCTCCTGTCTCAGCCTCCCATGTTGGGATTACAGGCATGAGCCACTGCCCTGGGCCCAGGGCTGCTTCCGAGTGTCGTGCAGCATTCCAGGGCAGCAAAGGAAGAAGTGAGCCAGGCCTGCTGATGCAGGCTGGGACTTGTACAGCCTCTTTTCTGTCGCATTCTATTGGTCAAGACCAGTCACAAGGTTAGTCCAGGTTCAGGCTGGTAGAGAAACAAACTCTACCTATTGCTGGGAATGACTGCAAAATTGCATTACAAGCAGTGGAACTTACAGAATTTATGGCCATGAAACATTCAGCATGACAGAGGACCCAGGCTCTGGGGACACAGCTGCCCCTCTGCTGCTATGCTTTAGTGAGAACAACAAATAGTCAACACGTACAAAAGCTCAGAAAATGCTGTGGAAAACATCAGCTAAGGAGAGAGGGGGCTCCTTGAGGCAGGCTGATCGGAGGCTTCCCAGAGACATCTGAACTGAGACCTGAGCATTGGAGCATGCCTGCCTCAGATGTCTCTGCTTCTGAGGTTTCCAAGAAAGACAAATGTCTTTGCATATGCCCACAGCTGCCCTTGGGGGAGGCAGGTTGAAGGGGTCCAGGGGACACCACTAACGGCCGTGCTGATAGCATCTTTGTTGTGAGACGGAGTGGAAGCTGCCTTGGGGCCAGAGTATCTGTCCTCCAACATTCATTTGCAGGCTGTGTGACACTGGCCATCTGGCTTTCTTCCCCTGCCTCGAAAGGCCCAGGACCTGTTCACTGCACTGTGAGGGGCCACAGGTTTATAACAGGATCAACGCCAGAGGGAGGTGAGCGCTTCCTGGCGGCACCGTGCACGGTCGTGCACTCAATAAACAGAAGTTCACCGAACTGCAAGGTCACCGCTGCTGTGACGGGAGGGGCATATGGATGTGTGTATCTTGCCAGTGGCCGTCATGAAACCCTGCTTGTGGACATAAACACACCTTCCCTCTCTCTCTGTCTTCCTTTTACCGCCCCTTACCCTCCGCCCCTTCCACTTCTTCTCTTCCCCCCGCATGTTCTTTCCATTCTTCCTCACTTCTCTCCCCTTCAGCTCCTTCCTACGCTATTCCTTTTAAATCCTTCCTCTTTTCCTAACTTCCTCCCTCTTCCCCTTTAACTTCTGTCCCTCTCTTCATCTTTTTCCTTCTTTTTCGCTCTTCACCTGAGAGCTCCTCTTCCTACCTCCTCCCCCTTCACCCTTTCGCCTACTCTCTCACCTCTTCTCATGTCTACCTCTTTCCATTTCATTTTCCCCCTCCCTTTTTCTCTTACTTTTGCGCTTCCCTCTCACCCCTTCCCACATCACCTCATCTCCTCCATAACTACATCACCTCCCTTTTTTTTTTTTTTTTTTTCTTTTCTCTTGCTC
This sequence comes from Saimiri boliviensis, assembly GCF_048565385.1. NCBI lineage: Eukaryota > Metazoa > Chordata > Mammalia > Primates > Cebidae > Saimiri > Saimiri boliviensis. The sequence goes on from NC_133457.1 coordinate 112,403,773, forward strand.
AGACAGGGTCTCCTCCTTCTGTGGCCCAGGCTGGAGTTCAGTGGTGCCATCACAGCTCACTGCGGCCTCAACCTCCCAGGCTGAAGTAATCCTTCCACCTCAGCCTCCTGAGTACCTGGAACCACAAGCAGCGCCACCAGGCCCGGTTAATTGTTTTATATCTTATTTTGTATTGAAAGGGTCTCTCTAGGTTGCTCAGGCTGGTCTCGAACTCGGCTCAAGCGATGCTCCCGCCACGGCCTCCGAAGCGCTGGGATTAGAGGCGTGAGCCGCCGCGCCCGCCCTCCCCTCCTCTCTTCACCCTCTTCCTCCTTCCTCCTGACGCCTCTCACTCCCCATCACCTCTCATTCATTCACCAGCTCCCATTCATTCCAGTCCCCGCTCCCTCGCCTCTCCTCTTCCCCTTTTTTTTTTTTTTTTTTTTTTTTTTTTTTTTTTTTTTTTTAGGCAGAGTTTCGCTCTTGTTACCCAGGCTGGAGTGCAATGGCGCGATCTCGGCTCACCGCAACCTCCGCCTCCTGGGTTCAGGCAATTCTCCTGCCTCAGCCTCCTGAGTAGCTGGGATTACAGGCACGAGCCACCATGCCCAGCTAATTTTTTGTATTTTTAGTAGAGACGGGGTTTCACCATGTTGACCAGGATGGTCTCGATCTCTCGACCTCATGATCCACCCGCCTCAGCCTCCCAAAGTGCTGGGATTACAGGCTTGAGCCACCGCGCCCGGCTTCCTCTTCCCCTTTTATCATCTCTCCTTGTCGCCGGTCTCTTTCTTCCCAGTCCTCTCGTTCCACTTCTTCTCCTCATCTCCTCTTACCCGCGTCATCTCCATTCTCGTGCTTCCCTTCACCTCCCGTTATCCCGCGCGTTCCACCTCTCACCCCCATCACCACCTCTCCTCCCTTTCACCTTTCTTTTTCTTTCTCTTTCTCTTTAGCCCCTACGTCCCCTCCACCCTTCGCCCTCGCCCGCTCCCCTCCCCACCTTGTCTTCTTCCTCCTTCCACCCTCGCCTCGCGCCCACCTGACTACGCCCCGCCCCCAGACGTAGGCTCCGCCCCGCTGGGGGTCACGGGGCCGATGGACGCCTAGCGGCCGTAGCTGCCTCGTCAGTCACGTGGTCACGTGACGCGCTCCAACATGGCGGCGCCGTGGGGCCGAGGCGTCGCTTCCTGACGGGGCGGCACGGACGGACGTGGCCGGTGCGGGCCGGGAGGCCGTGCCCGCTGCCTCGCTCGCCACCTCGCTCTCGCCGCCCGCCCGCGGGGCTGTTAGCCCCCGCCGGGCCGGGGCCATGCAGGAGAGCCAAACCAAGAGCATGTTCGTGTCCCGTGCCCTGGAGAAGATCCTAGCCGACAAGGAGGTGAAGCGGCCCCAGCACTCCCAGCTGCGCAGGGCCTGCCAGGTGGCGCTCGGTGGGTGAGCTGCCCCCGCCCGGCCCGGCGGTGGCCTCAGCATGCCGGCCGTTGCCCTACCCTATCCGACTTCGGCCCGGCCTCCTGGCCTCCGCTTCCCCCGACCCCGAATTCCACCCTCCCGGCCTTCTCCTTATTATACCCCCGGGGGAAGTGATGCCTGGGCAGCTCGGGACTGGCCCAAGGTCACCTAGCAAGTTGGTGACAACCAGAGCTTATTCCTCAGGGTTCCAGCTCAGGGCTTTTGCCACGATTCCTTGTCGCTCTGTTTCCTGGTTCCTCCCCTCACCACCTCCAGGTCCTAGAAACAGTAGCCCTTGCCCCAAGTTTTTTCGTTACTTGAGCTCCGCTGATTGGGGTTCCCCTAGGTGAACAGAGCATGTGGGAAGAGCCGCCCAACTGGTTTAGGGAAACCCCTGATTCTTGCTTTGGAAGTGCCCGTTGGAGAATGTTTGCCTTTCGTTTGGGTACTCCCATAGCTCCTTCTCTCAAGGAAGGTTTGTAGAGGGTGTTATGGATCTCCCAGGCATTGCAGTGAGCAAGACTTCTGCTTATTCCTAGCAGTCCACTAAAATAAAAGATCTTTAGAGCAAAGATACTTGTCTGACTCACTGCTGTATCCCTTGTGCCTGCAACAGTGCCTGGCGCACAGTAGGTGCTCAATAAATATTTGCCGATTGAATGGACCCTCAGATTATGGAAAGAGAGAGAATTCTAACTCACAGTTAAAGGCCTGGTAGTTGATACCAAAATCACTATCCTATCTTTTAGTTTTAATTATTTAACAAATACGTAATAAATGCCCACTGCATTCCAGGTACTGATAATTCAGTAGGGAGCAAGACCAACATGGTCCTTACACCTATGGAGCTTGTACTCGAATAGAGGAGACAAAATAAGTAAATAAGAAAATAGATGAGGTATTCTGGAATACTAATAAATAAATACTATTGTGAAAATAAAAGTGCAAGATGTGATAAAGAGGACCTGAGGACTGCTTTCCACAGGGTGGTCAGGAAAGTAATCCTTTCCAAGAGGGTGACATTTGAGCAGAGTACTGAAAGACAAGAACTATCCACCATGTGGCGTTTCAGAAGAGAGTTCTCTGTGGGAGAACCCATGCATTTGACCAAAGCTGTCTTCAAGCTAATTCACTGCCCCTACATCTTTGGTTTGGAATCTGTGAGGAGACCTGTTTTTCCTAACAAATTGAGCAAATGGAAAGTTTGATTTTTCGTCAGTTTGAGATTATTATCACCTTTCTTCCTTCATCTGCTGCAAAGTATAGAGGAGTATTCTTTTGGCACTTAGAAATAGGCTGGTGAACTTTGCCCTTCCCTGGGAAGAAGGTCCCTGGCTTTCATCAGATTCTCAGAGGGGCCTGAGACTCCACTCCCTCAGGGGTCAGCTGTTGATGTAGAGGTGGTAGTCTAGAAAATCTGGAAACAGTTGCTAGTCCGTGAAATTCAGGATCAGTGGAAGGAATTTACTGAGATTTAGATTTTTAAAGCTTTTCTATTCCAATAACCAAGGCTAACTGTTGAGTATTGTTTTATCAGCAATATGGGATAAGCACTGCAAAGCAGTTTGTTAGTTAGACAGGAGCCTGGTATTTATAACTCCACACTGAAATCTGCCTGGACTCTATCCTCTCAGTATTGTTATGGAGGTTTCAAAATAGTCGTCAGAAAAGTTTTTATTTTCTCTTCAGAAAACTTCTTAACATAAAATTTTCACTGTATTGTGCATCACATTATTGGAATCTACTTATAAAATGTCCATCTGCATCATAAAGGGCCATTACTGCTGAGAATTTGATAGATCTTTTCAGATCATATCTTTGTTCAGAAGTTCAGATTTTCATAATGCAAGTTGTGGAATACATATTTTCAGTTTTTAGTAGTGAATTGTAAGGAATAACCTAGATAGGAAGTAATTTGACTACAGGTTATATGAATCACAAAGTGGGGTGGTGGCTGTATGAGCCACTATCATAAGGGAACCTATGCATGGTGTTAAGTGACCATCTTTTTTAAGAGAATAATTGTGTGTCATTGCTGTTAAATGGAAATGACTGCTTTTACTTAGAGAACACATAGCAGAATGCCTGGTGACATTTCACTCTGCCTCTCAAGGCCCAGCCTTGTGCTCAGTAGTCCCATTTAAGAAGAGAAATTTAGAAAAAATAGCTGAAACGACCTAGTGTATAAGGAGCAGTGCTATGTGGTGTTTTAGAGTTACCACAGATTGTTGTTAATTGTGATAAGAGGAACTGTAAATGACGGCTCAAAGTTGAAATGCTTGGATGATAAAGAGCATGCACAGGAAACAGCTTCTGTGATACGATTCCACCAACTGTAGCATATTGGGGGAGGGGATCAGGGCTGCAGGGGCTGTTTAGTATAGATGTTAGCTAGGAGTGTATTCTTTTGGGACTCTAGACTTCTGTGTTCAAACCTCCTGCCTTCCACTTGCTACCTTTGTGATCTTGGACAAGTTACTTGATCTTATACCTTCCTCATAGGATTATTGTAAAGGTTAAGTTAATTGACATGTACAAAAAACTTGGTGTAGTAGGTGCTCAGTAAATACTTGCTGCTATTACTATTTATTTTTTGTTATTACTTTAAGCTGTGACAAACCACAGAAACTAAAGTGCTCTGATTTGATGTTCTTAACCTTGGTTTCTCATTCAGGAATAACTTACTGCTTTATTTGGTTTGTAGATGCAATAAATAAGAATGTAATTGCATGACTGAAAGGCTGTGTTGAAGTATTAACTTATTAAACTCAATGAAGAGAGGGGTTGTCTCTTGTAAAAATTGTGATAATCATGATGGAACAGATTTGGAGTAATCGCAGTGATTCATCTACACTAAATGCCAAATGCATAGATAGGGACTACTCAGTTAGGGGATAGTGTCCTTCCAGCCTTTATCTGGAGAAATCAAGAGAGCCTGTGAGAGTATTCATCTCCTCAAGGACGCTGTTGCTCTTTACCTTGTTAATGAAACTTTGATATATATTAATAATCTTTAACCTTTCAGCCTTCTGTTGGAGAATATAATTACATTCTTAAACCTCCTTTTTATAATTGTTATTTAAGACTCATCTTCTCCCATGATGTCTCTTTAAGTTGTATTTCTGCTCTTAAACTATACAAAGTTTGGAGGCTTAAGAAGATAATCTGTTTTAAAATTTGATACGGAAAACTTTATGGTTGGGCACTGTGGCTCACGCCTGTAATTACTTTAGTAGGCCAAGGTGGGCAGATTGCTTGAGCCCAGGAGTTTGAGACCAGCCTGTACAACATGGCAAAACCCCATCTCTGCAAAAACAAAAAATAGAAAAATTAGTTGAGTCTGGTAGTACAAGCTTGTAGTCCCAGCAACTTAGGAGGCTGAGGTGGGAGGATCACTTGAGACCAGGAGATGGAGGTTGCAGTGAGCTGAGATCGTGCCATTGCACTCCATCGGAAGCAGCAGAGTGAGACCCTCACACAACAGTACTAAGTAATGGCTAAGTGCTCTATAATTGGTAGTTGTTGTTATTCTCAGCCATTATCAAGAAAATATAAAAAGAATAGTAAACATAAATTTTCTTTTTTTTTTTTTTTGAGATGGAATTTCGCTCTTGTTACCCAGGCTGGAGTGCAATGGCGTGATCTCGGCTCGCCGCAACCTCCGCCTCCTGGGTTCAGGCAATTCTCCTGCCTCAGCCTCCTGAGTAGCTGGGATTACAGGCACGTGCCACCATGCCCAGCTAATTTTTTGTATTTTTTAGTGGAGACGGGGTTTCACCATGTTGACCAGGATGGTCTTGATCTCTTGACCTCGTGATCCCTCTGCCTCGGCCTCCCAAAGTGCTGGGATTACAGGCTTGAGCCACTGCGCCCGGCCTAGTAAACATAAATTTTCATATGAAATTGAGTGACTTTTCCAAAACCTAAAATGCAAAAAAAAAAAAAAAAAAAAGTCTCACAAGAAAAAAAAAATAATAATAAGATAACAGAATAAATTCCAGGGATATCAATAAATGCAAAATTAAAAACTTAAACTCACTAGTGAAAAGAAAAATGAAAAGCCCTGTAATGCATTGGGTGTGGTCAAACCTGGTGGCACCTTACCCGCTATGCTTCTGACGCAACTGCAACTTGGTAGAACTCATTGTTCTAGGTTTGCATAAAAATCCCTCTGCTACGGAATACTGCAGACCACACCTCTCCTCCTTCGTCATCTATCTTGCTCACAGTAGTTTCAAGGCCTCTCCCAATAGTCTCAAGCCCTCCCTTGATCATCCCTCCCTGCCCCCCCACCCCTCAATTAACAAGCATATACACCTAATAAAAGCACATGGAACCCAGAAAAAAAAAAAAAAAAAAAAAAAAGAAATTGAGTGACTTTTAAAGATCACATGTTGTGTTATTTCTGTGTGATATCTGCTATGTACTAAGCATTTCTGAGTTCCAGGCACAGTGACACAGGCTTTTCATGCAATTTAGTTCTCACTACTATCATCATCATCCCCATCGAGGCCCAGAGAAATTAAGTTGGCCAAGGTAACTCAGCCAATAAGTGATGGAACCAGGATATAAACACAGGCAATCTGGCTCCACAGTCCAAGATCTTAACCATTACTACCATGTTTTATTGCTTCTCCATATGAAAGTTCTTGTGTATAAAATACTCAGTGGAATATTTAAAACAATCAGTATACTGCAGTGGAGTTTCAGGAAAGAGACCATGTGTTTCATAGCTGAATTTTGAGATATATTTAAAAGCCTTGAGTCAAAAAGATCACAGCTCTTTTCTTCAGGTTTTTACTACATATATATGCAGTTTACATTAATTAGAGACTAATGGAAAGAAAGAAATGAGAGTAAACAGCTGGTTTCACATAAGCTTCGTTTGAGTTATTGAGTTTTCTTTTCCTTTTTTGAGACAGGATCTCACTCTGTGGCCCAAGCTGGAGTGCAGTTGTGGGGTGTGAACTCAGCTCACTGAAACCTCCCAATCCCTGGCTCATGTGATCCTCCCACTTCAGCTCCCCAAGTAGTTAGGACTATAGGGGTGCACCACCCACCCGGCCAGTTTTTCTATTTTTAGTAGAGACAGGGTTTCTCTGTTGCCCCAGGCTGGAGTTAATCGGTTTTTCTAATTGATGATATCTCTTCATTAGCAGTAAATTCTCTCTTATTAATTCTGGAGTTGTGACCTGTTATTAATTCTGAATTGTCATTCATATCTTTGGGTACAGCAGGCAATGGGAGACCAAGGCTAAGAGCAACTTGTCCATATCCACACAGCCAGGTGTGGAAACAGAGCTGCAGCACATGATGTAGCTTCAAATAGATCGTAACATCCATTCTTAGATTTGCTCCTCTGTTTAATATATGGGATTTAGGGATGTGTGTGGGTCATTGGTGACCTTAACTTGAGCTGTTTTGGTGCTGTGATGGAGGTGAAAGCCACACTGGTCTGGATTGAGGTGTGGGAGGTGAGGAAACAGATGGTGAGCATAGACAGCTCTCCCACAGTTTGGTTGTGTTGTAAAGAAGAGGAAGGAGCGGCTCCTGGGAGTTGTTTGTTTTGTTTGTTTATTTAAAGGTCGAAAGACTTTACATATTGGGAAGGGATCCAGTTAAGGAAGTATATTCCTAAATCTTAGTTGTATATGAATGTGTATGAAATATACAAATGGGCGTTTATCATGTGGACATCTATGTATCCATATGATACATAAATTGCTTTTTCTTCCATATGATCCTGTTTTTCTCATTTTGATGTGTTCAGAAAAACCATTTGCATCATAAGGATTACTGTGAAATTTGAGAAATATCAAAAACATCTCTAAATTGACATATCATGGCTGGATGCAGTGGCCTGGGTAATCCCAGCACTTTGGGACACTGAGGCCAATGGATCACTTGAGGTCAGGAGTTTGAGACCAGCCTGTCCAACATGGTGAAATACCTTCTCTATTAAAAACATAAAAATTAGCTGGGCATGGTGGTGCATGCCTGTAATTCCAGCTACTCAGGAGGCTGAGGCAGGAGAATCTCTTGAACCTGGAAGGTGGAAGTTGTAGTGAGCCAAGATGGTGTCACTGCACTCCAGCCTGGGCACCAGAGTGAGACATCTTAAAAAAAAAAATTAAATTAAAAATAAATAAATTGACATAACAAGACTTTAAATAGAAATGCAGAATTAAGCTTTTAATTTTAGCAAATTCTAGTGTTTCGATTAGACATTTTATTTACAAGTGCCATGTATCATAAAAGTTTTGAGAAATAACAGGACTTAAGACTCTGAAAGATTACTTTTTGTTGAAACCCTCTATGGATTCTTCAGGAGGAGGTTATCTGTCTAGAAGCAGCATCTAAAAACTAGATTGAAAAGCATTTATATTTGGGATTGGCAGAGAGTTGATTGATAGTTTGAAATTTTGATTTGCTTATTGATAGTCCAGTGATCCCTTTTTGGGCATCAGTTTCCCAAGATGATAAAGGTGATAATACCTTCATCACAGGATTATTGCAAAGGTTAAATGAACCAGTGCAGTAAATAACTGGCACAGTACCTGGCACCTAACAGATAACCTGGTGAAAATCAGAGGCATTGGTGTTGCAACCTTTTTTTTTTTTTTTTTTTTTTTTTTTGAGATTGAGTTTTGCTCCTGTTGCCCAGGCTGGAGTGCAATGGAGCAATCTGGGTCACTGCAACCTCCACCTCCTGGGTTCAAGCGATTCTCCTGTCTCAGCCTCCCAAGTAGCTGGAATTATAGGCACATGCCACCACCTCCAGCTAATTTTTGTATTTTCAGTAGAGACAGGGCATCATCATACTGGTCAGGCTGGTGTCAAGCTCCTGACCTCAGGTGATGCGCCCACCTCAGCCTCCCAAAGTGCTGGGATTACAGGCTTGAGCCACAGCATCTGGCCGGTGTTGCAATTTTTAAAGGAAAAGGAACTGAATGCTTGCCTTTCTCTGCCCCCCCTATTAGTTGGTTTATAGACCTTTTTGCAAGTCTCCAACATGGGTGAAGCAATGGTTGGCTAGAATGAATTTAGAGCTCTATCCTGTACTTGTAAATCTCAGGGGAGAGTCTGAAAGCAGTGCTAGGGAAAACAGTAAGACCATTCTTCATGAAAAAGAGTGAACTTGTGAAAATGTGTACTTAATCAGCAAGAACATGGAGTGTCCTATATAAATAGCTCAGAGCTGTGTTTAGTTCTCACCATTTTCACCAGGCTTAGGGGGCCTGCCAGGAAAATACTTGACTTTCTTTCCAGCAAGGTTATCCTAGAAAAAAAATAGTTTTGCATTTGCTGATTCATTTCTGAAATCTTCCTGTGAGAAGCTCATTTCTGTTTAGTGTCTTGGGTATAAATAAGCCTTCCAGCTTGATATTTTATTAAGTTTTATACCTTTGTGAGAACAGCCTTCTTGTGCTAGAACACAAAATTCTTAAATTTTCCTTCTGTCCTTGGGAGTGGTCAGTGTATATTTGTTGTTCTGAATATAGTCCTTTTGCCTGTTGACTAAACCAGGCCCAACATTTATTCAAAAGATATTTATTTGGGTGTCACCCCTGCTGTCATGATGCAGAGGGAACAAAAGAAACAAGGACCCTGTTCTGAAGGAGTTTGCAGTCTAATGGGGGAGATGGGCATTGTTCAGTGGATGTGCCCAGAATGTCATAATAACAACCCGAGAAGTACTGAAGGAGAGAAACCTGGCTCTGCAAGGGCAGTGAACAGAGAGGTGAGGGAAGGCTTCCCTGAGGGAGTCTTGAGAACTGAATGATGAGTGAGAATTAAGTAGTTTGGGGTGGGAGGCATTTCAGCAGAGGGAATAGCCTGTGCAGAGGCTCTGTGGCAGAGAGAAACACAGTTGTTGGGGAAACTGAAAGAGGCCAATGTGTGGTCAGAGCATTGCACTTGAGCGAAGAGAGTGGAGATGGACCAGGAGACGTAGGCCAAGGCCCCAGCATGCCAGGACTGGAGGTCATGGTTAGGAGTTTTATTTTTTAGGTCAAAAGCAGTGATATGACACTGAAGAGTTTTAAACCAGGAAGCAGGTGATAGGATGACCAGGTGTGTTATTTTGGAAAGATCATTTGGTCCTCTCTGTTCAGAACATCTTAAGGGAACGCTAGAGGGATTGCCAAGGAACCAATGAAGAGACCATCTTAGTCCATTTTGTGCTGCTGTCACAGAATGCTCTCACTGGGAGATTTATAAAGAACGGAAGTTTATTTGGCTCACAGTCCAAATGCATGGCACCATCATCCAGCCAGGGTGATAAGGCGGAAGGTGAGAGACGAAATGGGGGTTGAACTCATCCTTTCATCAGGAGCCCAATTGTGCAATTACACGTCATGACCTAATCACTTCTTAAAGGGTCCTTTTTTTTTTTTGAGATGGAGTCTTGCCCTGTCACCAGGCTGGAGCACAGTGTCCCAATCTCGACTGACTGCAGTCTACACCTCCCGGGTTCAAGTGATTCTCCTGCCTCAGCTTCCTGAGTAGCTGGGACTACAGGCATGTGCCGCCATGTCCAACTAATTTTCGTATTTTTTAGCAGAGACGGGGTTTCACCATGTTGGCCAGGATGTTCTCCATCTCTCGACCTCATGATCCTCCTGCCTCAGCCTCCTAAAGTGTTGGGATTACAGACGTGAGCCACCGTGCCCAGCCAAAGGTTCCATTCTTAATTCACAGTGGCAGTTAACTTGCAGCAGCGTTTTGGTTGGGACAGTCAGACCATCGTAGACAGTTACCATCATCCGGGTGAGAGATATTGGCGGCCTAGACAATAGAAATAGAGCAAAGAAAATGGATTGCGAACCTGGTTAGAAGATGAAGCCAACTGAACTTGGTGATGGAGCGAGTCAGAGCATGGGAAAGAGGACTGATAAGCTTGACTCTCCTATTTCTGACTCACCCAGCTGGATGGATGCTGCCTGTTTTTCTTTTTTTTTTTTTTTCGTGGTTTTTTTTTTTTTTTTCGAGACAAAATCTTGCTCTGTTGCCCAGACTGGTGTGCAGTGGCGTGGTCTTGGCTCACTGCAACCTCTGCCTCCCAGGTTTAAGTGATTCTCCTGCTTCAGCCTCCCGAGTAGCTGGGATTACAGGCACCTGCCACCACACCTGGCTAATTTTTTGTATTTTTAGTAGAGACAGATAGTTTCACCATGCTGGCCAGGCCAGTCTCGAACTCCTGACCTCGTGACCCGCCTATCTCGGCCTCCAGAGCATTGGGATTACAGGCACGAGCCACCACACATGGCCAGTGCCACCTGTTTTTTAAGATGGGATTGTGGGAAGAGGACTGCATGGAGGGGGTGGAGGGAGGAGGTTGATCTGAGTTGGGACTTGGAAATGTGGAGTTTGATCTGCCTTTGAGCATCCAGCTGGACATGTGAAATGGGAAGTGGCCAGCTGTACGAGCCTGATGTTCACAAGAGAGGCTTGGGCTAAAGATAGGAATTTGGGAGTCATCAGAGTCTCGGTGGGAATGGGAAGCCTGGTGAGGCAGTGTACAGAGGGAGAGGCAGGAGGCCTGGGCCTGAGAATCCTCCAGCCTTTACTGGCTGGGCAGAGGAAGCTGAATCTGCAGAGGAAATAGAGCAGAGATGGGCAAGCAGCGGAGGGAAAATGAGGAAAATATGTGGTTATGAAGCCCGAAGTCGAGAAAATTTTAAGAAGGGTGAGGTCAGTAAGGTGAAATGCTGCAGGGAGGTCAAGTCAGATAAAGACTGGAAAAAATGCCCATCAGATTTAGAGACATGTGGGTCATTGGTGGCCTTAGCTTGAGCTGTTTTGGTGGCATGATGGAGGTGAAAGCCAGACTGGCATGGGAGGTGAGGAAACAGAGGGTGAACATAAGACAGCTCTTTCCAGAAGGTTGGCTATAGTGTGAAGGGGAGGAGGGAGATGTGGATGTTAAAAGTTGTTTGTTTGTTTGTTTTTTAAGGTAGAAGAGACTTGAACTTGTTTAAATCTCACTGGGGAGGGAGTCAGTTGAAGGAGAGGTTAAATAATGCAGAAAGAAGAAAGGACAGTTTTTCATTTTTTTCAACAAATATTGAGTGTCTGCTACTCTGTGCTGAAGAATTCTCAGTACTTGGGAATTCAGTAGTGAACAGAACTGGCAAATGTCTTTTGTCATAGAGTTTATGTTGTACTGGGGAAGGCAGATAATGAATGAATTGATACATAATACGTCAAGGGTGACAAATTCTGTGAAGAAAGACTAAAGTGAGAGAACAAAGCAGGTAAGTAGATACAGGGTAACAAGGAGGGGTGGGGGTGGCAATATTAGGTGGTGAGAATGTCCCCTGAAGAGGACATCGGAGCAGGGACCTGAAGGAAGTGAGGGAGTGAGGCATTGAGATATCTGAGGGGAGGGAGGGCATTCCCAGGAGCAGGAATAGCTAGTGCAAAGACCCCAGGACAGAAACGCGCTTGGTGTGTTCAAGCAAGTAGGCCAGGGCCAGGGTGGTAGAAGGCGAGAGCAGAGGGATAGCAGGGGCCGGATCACATTGAGATTTGGAGGCCAAAACTGAGAGTTTTAATTTTACACAGAGTGGGATGGAAAGCCACTGGAGCATTTTGAGCAAAGGAATGATGTGATCTGAGTTACATTTTGAGGGCATCCCTCTGGCTGCTGTTGAGAAAAGCTGTGGGGCAGAAGGGAGGATAATTGCTGAAGCCTAGAGGCCAGTTGCAAGACCCTTGTGATGGTCCAGGTGGGAGATAATGGTTGCTTGGCCTAGGGTGATGGTGACCTAGCATGGTAAGAAGTGATCAGGTTCTAGATGTTAGGGACAGTGTAAACTTCCTAAGAAGGCAGATGGGGATGGGAAATGGAAGAGGTGAAGGGGTTGGACACCCAGTCCCTTATAGCAGTAGAGAGCAGAGAGTAGGCCAGAGTAGGTCAGGTTGTAGTTTTGCTAACAGCAAGCTGAGGGATTCTCCTTGTGCCCACTTCTAATTTCTGAGTGAAGTAGGAGGCTGCTCCATTGTTTGTGAGTAGAGGCAGCAGCAGAATGGTGATGATCAGCAGCAGGAGAGATGGGCTGTTAGAGAGTGGAGAAATGTGCAGTAGCCCCCGTGGAGAATGAGGATGACCAAACTACTGGGCAGAATTGCCGGTTTCATTCATGCTGGGTAGTCGGGGCTCTCTATAGGCCTGCCAACCTGCCCTGTCATCAGAGGTCTGCTTAGGCGGAGACAGGTGAAAAGGGGATGGTAGTACAATCTAAGTTTGGGATTTCACCAGAAGTTAAGACTAAAGGTCAGAGAGAGTCCAGGCTGTTGATTGCTTGTTATATGATAATAGCCCTGCTAGTGGGGTCTACCCTGGAAAATGAGGAAAAAGGAAAGCCGACAGGTTGGCCATGTCAAGGTTTGACAGGCCAAAGACAGTTTCTACTGGGAGCAGTGGAGAGGGTCAGTTGGAAGGAGAGAGGAGGAAGGAACTGGAAGTGCCACAGCTCCATATGGGGACAAGAGTCAGTGTGACCAGCCTCACCAGGCTGGCTTGGAGTGGAGGAGGAGGTGACTGGTGACTGGGAGCTGAAGCAATTGAGGAGTAGTGTTGGTTTAAGTGAGGGAAGGGTGTGACAGATAGATGTCTGAGGAGTGTCAAGGGTTACTGTGGGATTTGGGGGCATTGGCCACCAGTGGGATTGTTGGGTTTGAGGTTGGTGATGGTCATTGTTGGACTAGCTTGGGAATGGAAGAGAGAATCTGAACCTGTGTCAGAGGTGCTGATGAATGGAGGTTTTTGACTCAAGTGGCAACATCCAGACAGCGAGGCTTTTCGGTTGCAGCTGCCCCACCCTGCTCCAGTCTCTCTCCTTTCCGGCCTGTTCATTTATTGCTGCTAATTGCCCCATTGGCAGTTGGGAAAACAACGTCTTAAGTCGTGGAACAATAAGGTGGAGCAGGTATGCATGCCATGCCCCTTACCCCTCTTCCTGCACCGTCCTCCTCCTCCTGTCATCATGGAGTGGCTCAGGAGTGCTGGCTCTCCAACAGACTGCCTGGGCATGGATCCTGACTGCAGAGTAGCACTTCTGGCTGTGACGTGGGCAGGTGGCTTAACCTCCCAGTGCTCAGATTCCTCACCTGTAAAATGGTTATGTACGATTAGAGTGTTCCTGCTTCCATGGGTTGTGGCGAGGACTGAAAGAGCACCTGCCACTAGGAGACAATCAGTGAGTCAGCTATCATCATCATCATCATCATCATCATCATCATCATCGTCATCATTATTATTAAGGTTCCACTCACTTTCCTTTTCCCTTGGCTTTGCTTGATCCCTTGGATGGCATTAGAGATTTTGTTTTAATACTGACTCCTGTTTTAAAATAAGAGCAAGATAACTGACATTTATTGACCACCTGCTGTGTGCTGGCCGCCACCTTAGTCACCACCAAGACCTCTCTCGTGGTGGTGTCAAGAGAATTCTCTGCACTCTTGGTGCCTAGTTATAGTCTCTGGAGCACATGGGACTGTTTTTAATCACTCCGATTTTTTAAAGTAGGAAATCAAGATTCAGGGAAATTGGCTGGGCATGGTGGCTCATGCCTGTAATCCCAACGCTTTGGGAGGCCTCAGGTGGGTCATCTGAGGTCAGGAGTTCAAGACCTGCTTGGCCAACATGGCAAAACTCTGTTTCTACTAAAAATATAAAAATTAGCTAGGCATGGTGGTTCGTGCCTGTAGTCCCAGCTATTCGGGAGGCTGAGACAGAGGAATCGCTTGAACTCGGGAGGCAGAGGTTGCAATGGCACCACTGCACTACAGCCTGGGCGACAGAGTAAGATTTTGTCTCAGAAAAAAGAAAAAAGATTCAGGGAAGTTTAATAACCCACCTGGCATCATTCAACTAATAGATGTCATGCCAGGACTTGAACCCAGCTCTATCCACACCTGTATCTTTCTACTACATCAGGCTATCTATGAGGCCCCCTGCGACACACATGCTTTTTCCCTGTTCCTTTTTCTTCCTCCTTTTTTTAAAAAAATTATTTATTATACTTTAAGTTCTGGAATACATGTGCAGAACATGCAGGTTTGTTGCATAGGTATACATGTGCCATGGTGTTTTGCTGCACCCATCAACCCATCATCTAGGTTTTAAGCCCAGCATGCATTAGGTATTTGTTCTGATGCTCTCCCTCCCATTGCCTCCCACCTGCTGACAGGCCCCAGTGTGTGATGTTCCCCTCCCTGTATCCATGTGTTCTCATTGTTCAGATTCCACTTATGAGCGAGAACATGTGGTGTTTGGTTTTCTGTTCCTGTGTTTAGTTTGCTGAGATTGATGGTTTCCAGCTTCATTCTTGTCCCTGCAAAGGATGTGAACTCATCCTTTTTATGGCTGCATAGTATTCTGTGGTGTATATGTGCCACCTTTTCTTTATCCAGTCTATCATTAATGGGCCTTTGGGTTGGTTCCAAGTCTTTGCTATTGTGAATAGTGCTGCAGTAAACATATATGTGCATGTGTGTTTATAGTAGAATGATTTATAATCCTTTGGGTATATAACCAGTAATGCGATTACTGGGTAAAATGGTATTTCTGGTTCTAGATCCTTGAGGAATCACCACACTGTCTTCCATTATGGTTTTATGGTTGAACTAATTTATACTCCCACCAACTGTGTAAAAGCATTCATATTTCTCCACATCCTCTCCAGCATCTGTTGGTTCCTCACTTGTTAATGATTGCCATTCTAACTGTTATGTGATGGTATCTCATCATGGTTTTGAGTTGCATTCCTCTAATGACCAGTGATGATGAGCTTTTTTCATATGTTTCTTGACCACACAAATGTTTTCTTTTGAGAAGTGTCTGTTCATATCCTTCACCCACTTTTTTTTTTTTTTGAGACGGAGTTTCTCTCTTGTCACCCAGGCTGGAGTGCAATGGTGTGATCTTGGCTCACCGCAACCTCCACCTCCTGGGTTCAGGCAATTCTCCTGCCTCAGCCTCCTGAGTAGCTGGAATTACAGGCACACGCCACCATGCCCAGCTAATTTTTTGTATTTTCAGTAGAGACGGGGTTTCACCATTTTGACCAGGATAGTCTCGATCTCTTGACCTTGTGATCCACCCACCTCGGCCTCCCAAAGTGCTGGGATTACAGGCGTGAGCCACTTCGCCTGGCCCGCTTTGCCCACTTTTTGATGGGGTTGTTCTTCCCTCTTTTCATGGGGAAAAAAAAAAGATTGCATTATCCAAATATATAAAGAGCCCAACTTTTAGGTTGGGCCATATGAAACTACGTTTATTTGAGCATTTCCAGCCTGAGTGAGAGGGTGAGACCCT
This sequence comes from Saimiri boliviensis, assembly GCF_048565385.1. NCBI lineage: Eukaryota > Metazoa > Chordata > Mammalia > Primates > Cebidae > Saimiri > Saimiri boliviensis. The sequence goes on from NC_133457.1 coordinate 112,419,530, forward strand.
GTCTCAGAAACAAAAACAAAACTAAACAAAAAGGTGCTGGTGTGCTTCAGACTGTGCCTTCTCTCCACCTGCACAGGCTCTGTGCTGCTCCAAGCCCCGACTGCTGCTAGCCTAGATTATTAGCAGTAACCTCCTGATGGGTTTCCCTTCTTCTGTCCTGGCCACCTTCCTCTTTATCCTCACAGCAGCCAGAGTGATTTGTCCAAAGAAAAGTTGAACCAGGCCACCCTCTCCCAGCCCCTCCTTAGTATTCCTCCCATCCCTTACAAAGATGCTGTTATCATCTGAGCTTCTACTGGGCCTAGTGGAGAAGACTTTTCAAGATTTTTTTTTTTTTTTGAGATGGAGCCTAGCTCTTTTTACCATGTAGCTCAGGGTGATCTGAGCTCCTGAGCTCAAAGTGATCTGCCCACCTCAGCCTCCGAAACTGCTGGGATTACAGGTGTGAGCCACTGGGACCAGCCTGAATTTTTTTCCTCGACAAAGAGTGTTTTAGGAAGAGCAGCAATTCCTAATTCTTGTGGGAATACGTAAGGGTAAATTTAAAAACTAAAAAAAAAAATCTGTAAACATGGGATTTGCAACTGGAATTTCTTGGGTTTCTGCAGGTACTTTCACGGGTAGCAGCTCTTTCCTGGTCACAGGAGAAGGCTGCTCTCTTCCATCCCTGTGCCCTGCACTGCTGCTGCTGCCAGTCCTATTACCCCTTACTCATTCCCATTCCAAAACGAGGTTTTACTGTTGCTGTGGTCACGCCAGGCCAGAAAAGGGGTTTGGGAGATTTCAGAAGGCGTGTAAACTAGCTTCCCAGCTGAATGGGGTTCACGGTGTAATGAAAACACCAGTGTTTTGAACCATGGCTGCAGCATTCATGGTTTGTATAAGTGCTAGGAAAACCACACATTTAAACTGTTCTGCATTTATAGTTTACAGAGTGATTCCATACGCTTATTTGAGAGTCAGGGTACCCAAGAGAACACAGATTCTGGAGCCTGATTTTCTGTGTTTAAGTCTCATCTCTAGTACTTGTAACCTCTGTGGGTCTTGATTTTTCATCTATAAAATTTATAGTGGGTTTGGCCTCCAACTAAAGTCCTCTGGCTCCTTAGTTCTTTGTTCTTTGGCTGGGCAAAGATTTAGCTTATAGAAAATTGATGTTTTGTCTTTATAGCACTGGTCACAGTCCTTAAAAACCACTTTTATCCTCTGAAGCTACTTTTCTGCAGCCACTGAAGCACTCTGTCCTCGGCTCTTCTCCATCCTTTAAAGCAAAATTGGCAAACTAGTAGCCTCAGGGCTAGGCAGCAATTTATTTTTTATTGGTACGTATAGCTGCACATATTTTTGTGGTGCATTGATAATTGGATGCATTCATATAATCAAGTCAGGGTAACTGAGATATCTATCACTTAAATATTTATTTTTTCTTTGCATTAGGAACATTTGAACTATTCTTTCCTAGCTGTTTTGAAATGTACAGTCAGTTAATGTTAACTGTAGTCATCTTACTGATCTATCAAACACCAGATCTTATTTTTTCTATTTAACATAATTTTTAAAACAATTGAAGTTGTTTTGAATTATAGTCAGAGCTTTCACCTAAAATCTGGATTTTGACCTCTGGAAAAATCCGAACAACTAGCACCTGTAGGCTCAGGGCCTCTAAAGATTCCCATCAGCTGGAGCTGAGGAGCTGCTGCACCCCTTCCTGTACTGGGTGGAAAGGGGGTCCTGCCTTTCTTTGATCTTATACCCACCGTGTTTTTTCTTGACATTTCCTGCCTGGCCTCCATAGCCCTTTGTAGTTAGTGTAAACTTTGTATTTGGCTTGTTTTACGTTTTTCTTTTCTTTTTTTTTTTTGAGACAGTCTCACTGTGTCACCCAGGCTGGAGTACAAGTGGCACCATCTCAGCTCACTGCAATTACCGCCTCCTGGGTTCAAGCGATTTTCCTGCCTCAGCCTTTCAAGTAGCTGGGACTACAGGCACATGCCACCATGCCTGGCTAATTTTTGTATTTTTTGGTAAAGATGAGGTTTCACTTTGTTGGCCAGGCTGGTCTCAAACTCCTGACTCAAGTGATCTGCCCGTCTTGGCCTCCCAAAGTGCTGGGATTACAGGCATTAGCCACCGTGCCTGGTCTCAGAATAAGACTATCTCTGAGATTGTGATTTCTGTAGTGGTATTTCAAAACAGATTGTTTTAGAGCTCACAGGCCAGCACCAACTCTAATGAAGACCTCATTGCTTCAGATGGGTTTAGCACTTAAACTTCACTCTAACAAGGTAACTGTGATTGGAAGGAAAACTTACATTTGAGTTTGGACAGCAGCGGCCCTCTGCCATGTCATAGAGTGACAGATCTTATCACCCAAGCAGAGCCTTGACATTGTAGATACAGGTTTCCAAAAGCTGATAGCTTGGCCGCCAGCCTCACAGGCTGGGTCCGCACAGCTTCCTGAGCCTCTGCTAGTGGTACCTGGAGTATTTCCTTAGTGAATTCTTATCCATGAGGAGCAAGATCCACACCACACAGCTCTTTTACCCTGTGTGTCACAACCCTTATGGTCCATGAGCAGAATGGTTGCTATTAGTCATTTGGGCATTTCTCTTCTGTTTTCTCATGTGTGTAATAAGATACACAAAGTTGGGCTTGAAGGTTAGAAAGTGCTACTTCCAGAGAGTCAATTTACTTGGTTTTCACACCTTCAAGTTTAGTCTAGAATGGAGTTACCTAAGAATAGGAAATTTGCAACCTTCAGTACTATGTCCTGGGGTTGCTAGGATAACTAGTGTCATATCCACACTACTGGCTCTCTAGAGATTGTGTAAAGGAGGCTGGCCTTTTGGAGATGATCTGAATACATGGTATTGAAGACACACCTCCTTCCCATACCTGATTTGATGATACGTGGGCTTGTGGGTCTAACATGTAGAAGTACATTCAACTGAGTGTATGTGGGAGAATTCTGTGTGTTTAGACAGGATGCTTGGTTGTCGTAATGGCACAAAACCTTTTTTCCTGGAAATAAGATTATCACTGAGATTATGATTTCTGAAAAATGACGCTTGATTCCTATAACCCTGCCAGTGTAGTTGTTACTTCCATGATAAAGATTTTAAAATTAAGTTTAATTCTTAAAAATTACATTTGCCTTAGCACAATGTAAATGTACTTAATGCCATTCAACTGTAAACTTAAAAATGGTTAAGATAGTAAATTTTAGGTTATGTATATTTTATAAATGTTTTAAAAAGTGCTGATTAAGAACAAGTATATATGCGTTTCATAGAAAATGTGAAAAAAGAAAAAATTCATCATCCCACTACTTAGACAACTTTCAGTATTTTATTGCTTTCAATACTTTGTGGTATTAGTTTCCAGTCTTATTTGCACATTTGCGCACAGTTGAGATGTCATGATACTACCATGGTATTGTGTCAGCTAACTCTCATAAACATGCCTTCTGCAGACAGGAAACAAGTAAGAACATGGGCTGTACAGCCAGAAAGCCTCGGTTAAATTCTGGCGCCCCAGTTCTTGATATGCAACAGTAGCCAAGTTACCTAACTTTCCTATGCCTCGGTTTCCTCATCAAAATCATTGCTTCTCATCAGGAGCAGTTTTGCTTAGGGCACATTTGGCAATGTCTGGAGACGTTTTTAGTTTTCAGGATGGCAGAGGGGCCGGTCAGGAGTGCTCCTGGTATCCAACGGGTGGAGAGCAGAGATGCTACTAAACATCCTAGAGTGCGCAGGGCAGCCTCATAACAAAGAATTCTTCATGCCCAAATGTCAGTGGTGCCAAGGCTGAGAAACCCTGCTCTAAGTGAGATGGATGTAATAACAGTACGGACCTCATAGGATCGTTGTGAGGGCTAAATGAGCTAAAACACCCACAGTAATGCCTCTAGCCAGTCACTCCATTTAAGTGTTAGCTGTTATTATTGCTGTTACAGTTAATTCTTTCACTTCATATCAGCATTTCTGTATTTAAACATCTCATTAACAATTCTTTTCAGTGGTCTCCAAATATCTTTTAGTAAAGTTTTCCTTTGAATAAATGTTGCATTTTCCTAATGTGCTTTTTCTTCCTTCCTTACCAGATGAAATTAAAGCAGAAATAGAAAAGCAGAGGTAAGCTATAGCACTTTCTCCTTGCTGAGGTGTGGCATGAAGGGAGTAGGTAGCAGCCAGGGGAACCCCTTTCTCTGCTTGTTTTCTCATATTTCTAATCCTCAGGGGTAGCACAAACTCTGCAAGCATGGTGCTAGTCACACAGCACAACTCTGTATTGAACTGATGCTAGGTTAACAGGCTGCTGCCTCAGTACTTGTATCCTTTGAGGGAAGGATCAAGATCAAGGTAATGCTGTTGTATATTTTCTTGACAGAAGAGGCAAAGTCCCTTGTCTGTTGTATGACATGCTTCCTTAGGCATGAGGACAGCCTGCTCCCTGAATGGCTACTCCTGATCTTCATAGTAAGGAAACCAGTTAGTCACATTTCAGAAATACAGCTCTGGCGTGGCTGCCACCAAGATTCAGTCTAGGATGTCGTTAATTGAGCATGCCAGTCAGAGAACTTGCTCTCTACGTGGGACTTTAGTGGTGGTTTTCCTAATGCATGTGTTCACCTTCTAATGCCTAGCCCCAGGGTATAGTTTGCAGGCACTTTTAATTAAAAGATTGCAGGTGGAGTGGGAAGTTAGAGTAAGGTGTAGAAAAAGCAAGCTTTTTTTTATTTTTATTTTTTCATTTCTCCTCCTGCTCCTCTCTTGCTTTTCTCCTAGGCTTGGTACTGCTGCACCACCAAAGGCAAACTTCATTGAAGCCGACAAGTATTTTCTTCCATTCGAGCTAGCCTGCCAGTCCAAGTCCCCACGGGTGGTCAGCACATCACTCGACTGCTTGCAGGTACCATGTTTAAACTTCATGGTGTCAAGGGGATTCTCTCCAAGCCACAGTTGGTCCTTACACAGAGCTATGCTGCAGACCGCCCTGGCACTCAGTGCTGTCAGTGGCAATGCAGAAAGGAACAGTTTAGCGTATTCCTTTTGGACATCTCATGAGGGAGGGAAAAGAGAAAGGTGTGAGCTCTTTAGCTAAAACCAGAATTTGTTTCCCCTAGAAATATCTTATTTGTGGCCGGGCGCGGTGGCTCAAGCCTGTAATCCCAGCACTTTGGGAGGCCGAGGCGGGTGGATCACGAGGTCAAGAGATCGAGACCATCCTGGTCAACATGGTGAAACCCCGTCTCTACTAAAAATATAAAATAATAGCTGAGCATGGTGGCACGTGCCTGTAATCCCAGCTACTCGGGAGGCTGAGGCAGGAGAATTGCCTGAACCCAGGAGGAGGAGGTTGCGGTGAGCCGAGATCGTGCCATTGCACTCCAGCCTGGGTAACAAAAGTGAAACTCTGTCTAAAAAAAAAAAAAAAAACAAAAACAAAAAGAAATATCTTATTTGTTCATGTCTTGTGTATGTTTTTTCTAAATGAAACCTTCAGCATTAATTGGAATATTTGACACACATGGACACATAGGCATTTTTATACAGCTTCTTTCTTTTATGTATTTTGTAGAGATGCAGTCTCACTATGTTGCCCAGGCTGGTCTTAAACTCCTGGCCTCAAGCAGTCCTACTACCTTGGTTTCCAAAGTGCTGGGATAATGGGCATGAGCCGCCACTGTAGCTGGTCAGCCTCTTTCTTTCTCTCTTTTTTTTTTTTTTTTTTTTGAGACAAAGTTTTGCTCTTGTTTCCCAGGCTAGAGTGCGGTGGTACAACCTCATGTCACTGCAATGTCAGCCTCCTGGGCTCACTCCTGTCTCAGCCTCCTGAGTAGCTGGGATTATAGGCGCCCACCACCACACCCAGCTAATTTTTTGTATTTTTACTAGAGATGGGGTTTCACCATTTTGGTCAGGCTGATCTCGAAAGCCTCTTTCTTAATGGCATGAAAATTCCTATCAAGTAGAGAAATAGAGGCAGTCGAATCTGTTGTTTTTGGTAGTTATGTGCTGTAAAGTCACCTCCCATACTAAATTAGCAAACATTGAATCTTCGTTCCTAGAAGAGCAACAGGGTTAGGTTCCTGTAAGCCTTTAGTCTTCATGTGTTTCGGTTTAAAGAGACTGTCTAATATCTTTTGTTGATGCATTAACATTGAACTCAGGGCCCACAGTGCTATGACACATGCCTGAACAAAGCTTTTCTAACACACATAATTTCTCTGTGAAGCACATCACTACCCTCTTGCTGTTAGGTACACAGGAAAGCACATCAGCACACACTTGGGAGCCATTGTAAACAGCAAAATCACCATCAAAAGGACCAAAATGCAAAAAACACAGCACTAAGTACACCAGTAAAATGACACTTGTTTGCAATAGGAGAATGAAACAAAGAAGCATAGTGTTGCCTTGTTTGACCTCAGCTAGGAACATGAACGTGAGTGATTTCACATTTTTTACTGCTCTGTGCATGTCTACACATGACCAAAAAAAACCCCGGAAGTATTGATTTGGGCTTATAAATAAACTTTAGTGAGTAGGTGCATTTGCAAATATAGCTGCAAATAATGAGGACTGGCTGTATTTGGAGCCACAAGTAACTGTTTTAAATTAGCTTTTACTAAGGAAGAAGCAAGAGTAGAGAAGTTAGGTGACTTGTCCAGTAATATGCAGGTAGTAAGAGAAACAGGACTATAACTTGGGTTTCTTCATTCCCAGCCCACCATTCTTGTACTTTTGTTCAAGACGTGCTCCTTAGGTTTCTGATTACCTCAAAGAACATTTATTTTCTTTTTTGTTTATTTCAAGTCAGGGCCTCACTCTGTTGCCCAGGCTGTAGTGCAGTGCCTTGATCATAGCTCACTATAGCCTCTAACTCCCAGGCTCAAACAGTCCTCCTGCCTCAGCCTCCCAAGTAGCTGGGATTACAGCCATGAGCCACCATACCTGGCTCAAAGAATGTTTATTCTTGACCTCAGTGGGCAGTCCACATCAATGAAGAAAGATTAATAAATTTTAAAAATATGTTGAAGTGATCCACAGCATGCCAGTACTTTCTAGAACAGGAATGGTGACTAGATTCTATATCCTGATTACTTAGAGAGCTTTGTAAAAGAGGTGTCTGAAGGTTCATCCAGCTTTCTCAAGAAAGAGTGCTCTTGAGTGGTTTTATCTACCAAGGCACAGGATGGCAAAGTGGCAGTGGGTGTGCCACATTTTTGGTGTCTCTGTTCTAATATTTACTCTGTTAATCTCTCTTCTTTGTTATGTGCACTTGAGAATTGATGAGGGTTTCTTCACAGAAGCAACTCTTCCAAATGCAAAACTATTTTGTTATTCGATATAATTCTGCAGATTGTCCTTTGTGAGACATACAGTGAGCCAAGAATTGTTAAATGGCAGGCGTCAGTCCTACTTCTATCCTAAAATATTTTTTGCTGTGAACGTGTTATGAGGAAATTTGGCAGAAGTTGAATTTTAGTTGTTCTCTCTCCATGTTAAGGTTTTGTTTTGAAAGGAGTGCTGATAATTAATGTAACTGACATACTGAGAACCGTGGCTGACGTGCGTTGACCTCTTAGCCTATTGTGGGCCCTGCATGCTTCATCCACCATACCGTGTGTAGTCCCCTCGACAACCCTCTGAGGTACTTACTCTTGTCCTCATTGATTCTAAAATCAAGTAAACCAAGGCTTAGGGAATGAAGTGACCTGCCCAGTCCAAGGTAGGCTAGAGTGCAGTGGCAAGATCGTGGCTCGCTGCAACGTCAAGTGATTGTCCCTGGGCTCAGGTAATTCTCCTACCTCAGCCCCCCAAGTAGCTGGGACCACAGGCATGCACCACCACACCCAGATAATTTCCTTTTTGTATTTTTTGTAGAGACAGGGTTTCACCAAGTTGCCCAGGCTGGTCTCGAACTCCTGAGCTCAAGTGATCCTCCTGCCTAGGCCTTCCAAAGTTTTGGGATTACAAACATGAGCCCAGCTGGGTTTCTAGGACTTCTTGACTCTGTGTCTGCGTTCTTAACCAAGGGTCATCAGCTTTGGCCCATGAGCCAAATCTGGCCTACCACCTGCTTTTGCAAATAAAGTTTTATTGGAACACAGCTGTTTAAGTCTGCTTGGGCTGCAGAACAGAATATCATAGACTGGCAGTCTTCAACAACAGACATTTATTTCTTACACTTTTGAAAGCTGGGGACTATAAGATCAAGGTACTGGCTGATTTGGTTCCTGGTGAGGGTACCCTCTCTCTGGCTGCAAACAACTGTGTTCTCACATGTCATGGAGAGAGAGCTAGGTCTCTGGTTTCTTATAGGGCACTAATCCTGTCATGAGGACCTTACCCTTATGACTGCATCTAAGCCTGATTATTTCCCAAAGGCCCAGCCTCCTAATACCATCACATTGCAGGGTTAAAGCTTCAACATGTGAATTTTAGAGGGACACAAACTCTCAGTCCATAGCAGCAGCCATGCCCATTCGTTTATGAATTATCTGTGACTGCCTTCCTGCCACTGTGACCTAGCTGAGTAGCTGTAAAGGAGACCAAATAACCCACAGAGCCTAAAGATTTAGTGTATGACCCTTTATCGAAAAAGGTTGCTGCTCTTACTTAACTGGCTCCTGCTCTTAACTGTAACCGTGTGGTTCTGGCCTCTTTAATAACACAAATAGTTTGTTTCTGGAACTCCTTGTATCTGAGTATGATTTCAAATGGAAACACTGACGCCCTGCTTTACTTCAGCCCACTGTGAATCTTGAGTCTTATAGGGTATGGTTATCTCTGTTTTTAGAATGGAAGTTCTGGCTTGGTGCAATAGCTCACTCCTATAATTCCAGCACTTTGAGGCAGGAAGATCACTTGAGGCCAGGTGTTTGAGACTAGCCTGGGCAACACAGTGAGACCCTCATCTCTACAAAAAGTAAAAATAAAAAGTTAGCTGGGCATATTGGTGCACACCTTTAGTGTCAGTTACTCAGAAGACAGAGACAGGATTTCTTGGGCCCACGAGGTTGAGGCTGCAGTGACCCATGATGGTGACACCTGACTCCAGCCTGAGTGACAAAGCAAGACCCTCTCTCTTACAAAAAAGAAAAAACCACACACATACACACACAAAGGAATGGAAGTTCTCTGAGACATAATAGGTTCTCTGAGACGTAATAGGTTCTTTGAAATATAATAGGTTCTCTGAGATGTAATAGGTACAGTAGGATTTCTTTGTTTAGTATGTAAAATGTGTCATCTTTTTGATGACATGAGAAAGTGGCTGGGTGCTCCCTGGACTACTGAATGGAAAAAAAAAATGTACTTTCCCTTGGTGGCTGCCCTTGCCAAGCCTGTTTGACTGGCTTTTCCCAGTGTGGGTGGGGTAACCCCTGCCTTAGAGGTGGAAGGCCAGCATCTGAGGGTAAAGTTTGGTTTGGGCAGAATCGAAACCAGCTGCAAACACGTCCATGCTGTGCCCTGCCATTCTTTGAGCTTGGCGCAGCGTTGGGAGTGGCAAAGGTGCTTTGGGATTGATTTGCCACAGGCACAGTTAGCTCAAGCTCCCTCCCCACTGGGAGAAGCCTAGAGACTTCCCCTGCGGCTTGCTTCTACCAAGTGATAAAGATTCCCATCTTCCCTTCCTGCAGCATTTGGTCTCCTACACACTTCACCACAACCAGGCTCAGTGTAAGGAGGGTTAGGGTCAGTCTTCTCTAAGCTAGTAAGTGGTCTCCAAGTTTTTTGGTCACATATCAATAGTATTTTTTTTTTTTTTTTGAGACAGGGTCTCACATCTCACTCTGTCACCCAGGCCTGGAGTGCAGTGGCATGATCAGGCTCAGTATAACCTCGACTTCCCCAGGCTCAGGTGATCCTTCCACTTCAACCTGCCAAGTGGCTGGGACCACAGGCTAATTTTTCTATTTCTTATTAAGACAGGGTTTTGCCATGTTGTTCAGGCTGGTCCTGAACTCCTGAGCTTAAGCCCACCTCAGCTTCCCAAAGTTTTGGGATTACAGGATTACACGAACCACTGTGCCCAGCCAGTTTTCTTTCTTTTTCTTAGAGGCAGGGTCTCTGTCACCCATGCTAGAGTGCGGTGGCTTGATCATAGCTCACTGCAGCCTCAAACTCCTGGACTTAGGCAGCCCTCCTACCTCAGCCTCACAAGTAGCTGGGACTGCAGGATTATGCTACCACACCCAGCTAATTATTTTTTTTACTTTTTGTAGAGACCAGGGCCTTGCTTTGTTGTCCAGGCTGGGCTTGAACTCCTGGCCTCAAGTGAATAATAAAAACATTTTTGAGGATATTGTCCCAATATATTCATATTGCTTTAATTTAAAATTGTAGGTTGGGTCTGGGTGTGGTAGCTCACGCCTGTAATCCTAGCACTTTGGGAGGCCGAGACAGGCAGATTGCCTGAGCCTCAGGAGTTCAAGACCAGCCTGGGCAACTTGGTGAGACCCCATCTCTGCTAAAGATAAAAAATTGGCCAGTGTGGTACCACGCACCTATAATCCCAGCTACTCAGGAGGCAGAGGCAGGAAAATCACTTGAACCCAGGAGGTGGAGGTTGCAGTGAGCCAGGATTGTGCCACTGCACTCTAGCCTGGGTGACAGAGCAAGACTCTGCCTCCAAAAAATAAAGTTATGGGTTTGGCATGATGGTTCACACCTGTAATCCCAGTGCTTTAGGAGGCCAAGGTGGAAGGATTACTTGAGCCCAGGAGTTCAAGACCAGCTTGAGCAACATAAGGAGACCTCATTTCTACAAAAAAAAAAACAAAAAACAAAAAACTATTTACATGTGTTACTGTTATTAAAGTATATATATAAGGCTGTAGGAAACCGCAAATCTAAGCTGCCCTGTTTATACCACAAACGTGATCTTTCAGCTCTTCCAGAAAATTTGGAGATTTTTTAAAATGTACATTGAAAAGTCAATTTTTAATTATATGAGTTGTACATGACTACATTCTCTATAAAAGTTTTTGAACTTTATAGATGAGAGGAAGTTCGTTGGGCCACCAGCCTCAAATCCAATTGCCTGTTTAGGTATATAACATTCTTTCTTCTCTCTCTTTTTTTTTTTTAAATAAATGATTCCTTTGTACAAGTTTCTCTGCAGCTTTTTACATTCAACAGTGTTATTAAGCTCTAGCTCTATTGCTCCATGTAGATCTAGTGCATTTCTTTTGACTGGTATATGATGTGTCATGCCACCATTTCACCTATTGGTCCCCTGTACAGACGCATTCACACACAGGGTTCCAGTGCACATCTCCGTACAAGGCTCCATGGAGACATGCCTCAGTTTCTCTGGTCAGAGGGTACTCTTTGGATTCCTATCACTGAGGCAAAATAAATAGAACTAACTTCAGAATGGAGACCACCGAGGTAGAAGACGTAATTTGTACGAAATATGTCCTATTCTATGCCAAGGAACCAACCACGTAACATTTTCCGTTGTGCAGTAAGTCCTATAAAGTCCTGTTATAGTGTATTATATTGTCATCATCTTCCCTTCCATGCCAGAATTGTCCCTGTGCAAGCCCTGGCACATGTATCAGTGGACCCAGAGCCCTGCCTCCCTGTCTCTCTTTCCACCCCTCATTACATCAGCAAGGATCAAGGTGGGGACATCTACCTGGGGGATAGTGGGATATGGGGGCAGTGTTTACAAATCACACACAGCCCTGTAGGTCCCAGTTAGGACTTTGAGCTTTGGTGCACCTCCCTGGAGAATATAGACTCTGAGAAAAATAATACTTACACAATTATCCCCAGTGCCCAGAACGGGGACTATCACAGAGAAGGGTGAGAAAGCAGAACCAGAAAGATGCACAGGATACGGGAACTCTGCTTTCTCCCAGCCTTGTCTCACTGCACAGGTGAGGGGGAAAGTCATACTTAAAACCCTTTCTGATTTGAAGGGTAATGTGCCCCATAAGGAGTCTATAGAGGACAGGATACTTTCTGGCCTTTTCATACTTGAGTTAAAGTATGAAAGACAAGCTTGCGCCGGGCGCGGTGGCTCAAGCCTGTAATCGCAGCTCTTTGGGAGGCCGAGGCAGGTGGATCACGAGGTCAAGAGATCGAGACCATCCTGGTCAACATGTTGAAACCCCGTCTCAACTAAAAATACAAAAAATTAGCTGGGCATGGTGGCACGTGCCTGTAATCCCAGCTACTCAGGAGGCTGAGGCAGGAGAATTGCCTGAACCCAGGAGGCGGAGGTTGCGGTGAGCCGAGATCGCACCATTGCACTCCAGCCTGGGTAACAAGAACGAAACTCCGTCTCAAAAAAACAAACAAACGAAAGACAAGCTTGCTTTGTGGCATCGGTATTGGATTTTATGGAGCCTGCTTTTCAGCATTCACATGTGAGGATTTCCTAGACCATCCCACTTACAATCCAATGCACAAAACAGACTTGAGTCCATTATGTAAGAGCAAGCAATGTCAAAACCACAGCTCGTTTTCCAGGTAGACAGCCCTGCCCTCCTAAGAAGCCTCTGGGTGAGGTAAAGGGCATGTGGACTTGCCTTCACAGGCCACACCTCCTACCTGGAGATTTAGGGGCTGGACTCGAGCAGCAGAGTGTGCGCAGGCCTCTGTCCTGCCCCTTCAGTCACTCCATCCAGTAGTATTGCATTTCTACTCTCAGCCACTTTCTCAATCCATTTTTCTTTCTGCTTATTGAGTGGTGACACTTCAATAGCTAAGGAAGGGGAAAAGCCATTGAGAAACAGCATTAGATTTCTGTATAGTGGCCAGTCTTCCTCCTGCAGTGGTAGCTGCTCTATAGATAACCCAGGAACCTGAGTCCACCTGGTGTGGGCAGAAGCAAGAATGTAACCAACTAGAAGCCAAAACAGAGAAAGAACAGCAGTTGTAGAGTCTTCACCAAGTCACTGGAGGCAGAGAATGCCGTAGAGTTCACATGTATACATGCCAAATGACTGATTCTTTTATCTGATCAACCATCAATATAACCTGGATAGCTTGGAGAAAAACCCTGATTCCTGGGCTCCACCCAGAAGTTCTGCTTCAGTAGGTTTGGGTTGAGATCCAGGAACCTGCGTTTTTAGTGAGCTCCTTTGAGTGATTTTGTTTCCCAGCCAGGCATAGAAATCATCCTGCTGCTGATGTTTAAGGTTCCTTCCAGCTCTGTCCTCCATGCTGATATCCTGGTCATGGGTGAGGTGGCACAGACAACTCTATAACCTCTCAGAGAGGGCAGGGCCCAAGCAGCTGCTTGTTGACACACACTATTTGCTGATACAAGTGTGAAATGCAGGTATTTTTATGCAGATCAAGTTTTAACTTTGATTTTTGGAATAGAAAATACACGGACACAATTCAACATTGAAAATAAGTGAAAAGATGTACTACAGAGTGTCTTAGTTCCACCGCAGCTCACAGCTGCTTAGTTCTCCTCCCTCAAGCAAACCATGTTCTGAGTTTCTTGGGTATCTTTCCATTGAAAGAAAATATATATTCATATTCAGGTACATATATATATATATATATATATATATATATGTAATTTTAACAGCTTTTTGAGATAAAATTAACATGCATACAATTCATTCATTTAAAGTATAATTCTGCCAGGCGTGGTGGCTCACACCTGTAATCCCAGCACTTTGGGAGGCTGAGATGGGTGGATTATGAGGTCAGAAGATCGAGACCATCCTGGTCAACATGGTAAAACCCCGTCTCTACTAAAAATACAAAAATTAGTCAGGTGTGGTGGCATGCGCCTGTTGTCCCAGCTACTGGGGAGGCTGAGGTAGAAGAATTGCTTGAACCCAGGAGGCAGAAGTTGCAGTGAGCTGAGATTGCACCAACACTTCACTCCAGCCTGACAACAAAGCAAGACTCCATCTCAAAAAAAGAAAAAAAAAAGTATAATTCAAGCCAGGCGCAGTGGCTCACATCTGTAATCCCAATACTTTGGGATTACAGGTAGGAGGATCACTTGATCCCAAGAGTTTGGGACCAGCCTGAGCAACATAGGAAGACCCTGTCTCTACAAAGAATAAAGAAAAATTAAACTAGCATGGTGGCATGTGCCCATGGTCCCAGCTACTCAAGAAGCTGAGGTAGGAGGATTGCTTGAGCCTGGGAGGTTGAGGCTTGAGTGAGCCATGACTGTACCACTTCATTCCAGCCTGGGTGACAGAGTGAGACCCTGTCTGAAAAAAAAAATACACACACATACACACACACAATTTAGTGATTTTTAGTTTATTGACAAAGTTGTGCAACCATTATCACAACCTAACTGGACTCTTTTTATGTTGTCATTAGCAATCACTCCCTCTGTCTCCCTACTCTGACCCGCAACTCTAGACAACCACTGATCTTCTCTCTGTCATGAGTACGTATAGCTTGTAATTCCTCAACTTTGCAGAGATGTGTACTGGGGAGTGCCCTATACCTTGCATTTTTCGTCGGCTACTGTATCACCATTACAGGCATCTTTTGCTGTCAGGAGACAGGAAGAAGGTTGCAGTCACAGAATGGTTATGGTGCTTAAACGCCTGCCTGGCTCCTGGGGAGCAGAGGACTCTGTAGGAACTGGAAGTGCCTATCTTTTGCTGTCTTGGGCTGCCGTGGAAGGCCTCAGTCCTGGCCAAGCAGAAATTTGTAATCTCTGTTCTTTCTCCGTTTAGAAACTCATCGCATATGGGCACATCACTGGCAACGCCCCTGACAGCGGAGCACCTGGGAAGCGGTTGATCGACAGAATTGTTGAAACCATTTGCAATTGTTTTCAGGGCCCTCAGACCGATGAAGGGGTTCAGTTACAAATAATTAAGGTATACCTATTTGTTGGCCTGTATGGTTTTTAAATTAAAAAGCAAGTCCCTGTGGAAATCTGTATTTCTAATTTACCATGTATTAGTTGTGTCAGGTGGTGCTGAGCTGGAACAGAAAGATTTAAGCATCATTTAGATCTTTTGTTAGGTGTCAGAATTTATTAGCATGGACTGAGACAAGAAAAATGAAACCAGGTATGTTTTCAAAGTAAAACATTTGCTTGTGAATTAAATCATCTTGAAATCCTCTAGTTAACCCTGGATTCCCAGTCGATTTCTCAGTGGGTCTTTACTGATACTCTTATCTTTGACTTGCCCCGTCCTACTTCCCTGTTCGATTTCTGCCGCCAAGAATGGTTTGGCACAGGATGGTACCTTCTGCTTGTCTGAGAACAGGATCAGGATGGGTGTAGCCAAGGTTCCAAATCTTAAGTCCTGAAACTATTAGCATTATGAGGAGAGGGCTTTATGCTAAATAAAGCTTTCTTAAAGCTTTCTTGAAAAACCACCAGGAAATTGGGAAGCCAGCCACCATCAAAACACGTATGTCCTGAAAAATCTGGGTGAGATCACATTGGAGTGTTATATGTCCTGAGATAATTGTCTGTATTATTCATTGCAGGTTTTTCAATCAGTATTAACATTTCAGAAGTTCGGCTTGTTTTTGTTTTTGTTTTTTTGAGACATAGTCTTGCTGTGTCTTCCAGGCTGGAGTGCAGTGGTACAATCTCGGCTCATTGCAACCTCTGCCTCCCAGGTTCAAGCAATTCTTGTTCCTCAGCCTTTCGAGTAGCTGGGACTATAGGCATGCACCACCGGGTGACTCCTGGATTATTTATATGTTTTTAAAAGAGACGGGGTTTCACCATGTTGGTCAGGCTTATCTTAAACTTCTGACCTCAAGTGAGCCACCCTGCCTGGCCATAAGTTTGGCTTTTAAGAAAGTAAGCCAGTAGTAGAAAGCCTACTTCAACACAATTTAATTGTTTCAAATAATTTGGATTTCATAGAACTGTTCATTGTTTTTAAACTAACAGCCATAGAAGCTGGTTCTTGATAATAATCATCCAGTTTAATGTGCAGAGCCATCTTAAAATTTATTTAAAAAAAAACAACACAAAAGAAAAACAAAACCAGACCCTCTAGAAAATTGTGACCGTAGGCGGGCTGGATGGTGACATGCGTTCCCGATGGTGAAGGTTGCGGATTTCTGTTTTAGGCTCTTCTGACGGCAGTGACTTCCCCACACATTGAAATTCATGAAGGTACTATCCTTCAGACAGTGAGGACATGTTACAATATCTATTTGGCCAGCAAAAATCTCATCAATCAAACCACTGCCAAGGCCACCCTTACTCAGATGCTCAACGTCATTTTCACCCGCATGGAAAACCAAGTGGTGAGTGGCAGCTTTTATGTGCTGGGGCAAGACATCATTGCTCTCTGAACTCTTTCATGTGTGACCTTGGTGCCTGTGAAGATTCACTAGCATTTTAAAGTTACCCCTTCTTCCTGTGCATTCTCTATGCTGTACTTTTGTTCTTGCTTTAAAAATCAGAAACTAACATAGGTTTTGAAATTTGTGTTCAGAATTTTTTTGGAGTTTGTCAAATGAATTTATTTCCTTTTAAGTATGTTATCCTTGTGGCTGGAAGTTTGTTTTTGTTTTTTTGTTTTGGTGGTGGGGAGAGTCTTGTTCTGTTGCCCAGGCCGGAGTGCAGTGGCATGATCATGGCTCACTGCAGGCTTGACCTCCCCAGCTCAAGTAATGTTCTCACCTCAGCCTCCCAAGCAGCTGGGACTACAGGCATGTGCCACCACACCCAGCTAATTTTTTTTTGTTTTCTGTAGAGAGAGAGTTTCACCATGTTGCCCAGGCTGGCCTCGAACTCCTGGGCTCAAGCATTCCTGTTGCCTCAGCCTCCCAAAGTGCTGGAATTACAGGTGTTAGCCACTGCACCCAGCCCAGGAAATTTTTTAAGCAATAGGCTGGCATAATTTTTATTCCTTACCAAAATGCTGAGACTATTTAAATTGTATCCCTTTTTTGTTGCCTTTTAGTTGCAGGAGGCCAGAGAACTGGAAAAACCAATCCAGTCGAAACCCCAGTCCCCTGTGATCCAAGCTGCAGCAGTATCCCCAAAGTTCGTTCATTTGAAGCACAGCCAGGCACAGAGCAAACCAACAACTCCCGAAAAAACAGATTTAACCAACGGTGAACATGCCAGGAGTGATTCTGGGAAAGTAAGCACAGAAAATGGAGGCATGCCCAGAGAAGGAGGCTCATCGCTGTCAGGTACGGGCTGATACGGTCTTTTTCCAAGTGTGAGAGGGAATCAGCCTGTGTGAGGGGCAGAAAAAGCATATGTTATAACATATGAAGGGAACCTCTGATAACAGCTTGTCTCTTTCTGGGCCTTTCCTGTTGCTTTTCTCTTAGGAAACACAACCAGCGAAGCATGATGTCAAGTGTCCTGTTGTGAGCTGTGCTGTTTTCTCCAAATAGTGCTGGGATGTATCTAGCTACTACTTCATGTCAGCCTCAGTGCAGCAGGTTCAGGTTGGGATACTTTGCTCCCAGTAGTTAATTGATTGGGTGATTAGTCACTCAGTGTCTGTCCAGAGGAGCACAAAGGCTTTTTCTCATGTCTACACTGTATCTCCATGCCTTGCCCAGTGCCTGGCAGTTGGTAGCCACTTAAACAGGTATCTGTGGAAGGAGCAAGAAGGTAGCAAGTAGATAGACAGATGGACAGATAGCTTTGTGTTCTTCTTCTTGTGACCATGTGTATCACTGGTTTTTGTTGGGTTTTTAAGTGAGAGACTATCCCACACCTGATTATATTCTTAAACTAAATGAAATGAAATGAAATATTGGATTGAGTTGTTATAAGATAATGCTTCTGACTGTTCATATCTCTCCCTGAGCAGTTCGTAAGAACCAGATCCAAAATTGTTATTTTCTCAGGAATTTCCTTTCCCAAGTGAATCTGTCAAATGCTTCTTCACTCAAGCAGGTTGTTCTACACCAGGCGTCCCCAAACTTTTTACACGGGGGGCCAGTTCACTGTCCCTCAGACCGTTGGAGGGCCGCCACATACTGTGCTCCTCTCACTGACCACCAGTGAAAGAGGTGCCCCTTCCTGAAGTGCGGCGGGGGGCCGGATAAATGGCCTCAGGGGGCCGCATGCAGCCCGTGGGCCGTAGTTTGGGGACGCCTGTTCTACACAATATATCTGACCTGTCTTCATAATTGATCTCATCTCTTCTTCAGCCACGTTACTGATAGTGATTTCTGTTGCTAGTATGTTCCCTATTGGAGTGCACGTATTTGAGCAGGTTTTATTCCTTTTAATTTTCCAGACTGCTTGACATACATGAGAACAGACCAAGTGTTGTTGCTGGAATGTTGTTAGGTATTCATTTATTCAAGGAAAGCACAAAAGAAAAAATTGCCACCAAGAATGGTGTTTGTCTCAGGATGAGCACGGAGTTGCCATCTACTTACTCCTGCTGTTGAGAGTCCTAAGGAAGGTGCTCAGAACTCCCCAGCCCACCCTCTGTATCTGTCATAATCTTTGCCTTTCTAACTCTCTAGGGCAAGGATCAGGTTTTTACTGTAACCCTTGTTAAGCTGTGAACAGTCAATAAATATTAATATTTAAATACACTGTAATAAGCATAGCTGTGGAGATATAAAACCAAGTCTCTCTGAGCTGCATAAAAGTGCTTCCACTTTAGCCCATTTTCTGCACAGGAGCCAAAGTGATCTCTCAAAAGCATGAATTAGATCTTGACCCCTGCTCAAACCCCTTTAGTAATTCCCCATCCTGCCCCATTCTGAATGAAAACCATGCCCTGTCCTCATAGCTTACATCTCTCTTTCTCTTTTTTGCTACATAATGCACAGGTGCCCTTTCTGGTTATCGAAAGGCTGTGCTTGTTTCTGCCTCGGTGCCTTTGCACTTACTGTCTCTTCCCTGCCTCTGAACCCCCTGTATCTTCAGGTCTTGGTTGAGACTGAGAGAGGCTTCTCTGATCAACTTCTGTAGCTGCTCATCACATCTGTCTCATTATCTTTTATTCTTTTATTTTTTCATAGCACTTACCAATACCTAAAATTACTGAAGGGTTCTGTTCAGTTGTTCCTGGTCTGAAGCTTAGGCTGCCCTGCTCACCACCATATTCCCAACACCTAAAATGGTGCCTGGCACACACAGCAGACATTCAGCAAATACATTTTTTGAATGAGGAGAAAACATTATTGCTAGAATATAATTTTGGAGAAACACAGTAACTTGAAGTTCTGATTTAACAAAGAGAAAATAATTTGCAGTTAGCATGTTGCTGTGGATTTTGTGGCCAATACTTAGTGCATCCTATGAGACTGTCCCAGGAACATGGGAATCAGATTGCCTAGGAAAAGCAAAACCCAGACCCGCAAATAGGGGGTCAGAATGGAGGTGTGCTGTTACCTTTCAAAAGAACAAGGAGGCTGGGTACCATGGCACACACACCTGTATTCCCAGCTACTTGGGAGGTTGAGGCAAGAGGATCACTTGAGGCCAGGAGTTTGATGCTGCAGTGTGTCTGTGAATAGCCCACTGTGCTCCATCCTGGGCAGCAAAACAAGACCCTGTCTCTAAATAAACACCCCATCTCTAAATCAGTCAATCAATCTTAAAAGAGTAAATGACTTCCATTTCTCAGGACTAGGCTCTAAAGAAAGAACAGGTCTTGGCCAGGTGCAGTGGCTCACACCTGTAATTCCAGCACTTTGGGAGGCCGAGGCGGGTGGATTATGAGGTCAGGAGTTCAAGACCAGCCTGGCCAATATAGTGAAACCCCATCTACTAAAAATGCAAAACTATTAGCCATGCATGGTGGTGGGCACCTGTAATCTCAGCTACTCAGGAGGCTGATTCGGGAGAGCACCTGCAGTCCCAGCTACTCAGGAGGCTGAAGCAGGAGAATTGCTTGAACCCAGGAGGTGGAGGCTGCAGTGAGCCGAGATCACGCCATTGCACTCCAGCCTGGGCAACAGCGAGACACTATCTCAAAAAAAAACAAGAAAGAACAGGTCCTTTAGGCGAGGGAGTTGAGCAAGACAGATAAGGGAGCAAAGGAGACAGTGCCCAGGCCTAGAGTCCAGGCATCAAGGTCCAGTGAGAGGCCTGAGCTCTAGTGCCTCTGTGGCTATTATTTTTATATGTTACTAAAGTACATGGATGTTGGACACTACCGTGGGGCTCTCCCACAGACTGTCCTTTAGTAATCACCATCACACAGACACTCATCGTGCTGCTTACTCAGCATTCAACATGTTTTTCAGTTAACTGGGAACCCCTACAGCCTTCCTGGGATAATTTGCCTCCCATGTTTTTTGTGTAGATGAAGAGAATTTACCAGTAGGCCTGAGCATCTGTATTAGTCTGTTCTTGCATTGCTATAAAGAAATACCTGAGGCCGCTGGGCGTGGTGGCCTCCATTCCTAGCACTTTGGGAGGCCAAGGCAGCTGGATCACTTGAGGCCAGGAGTTAAAGTTTGTTTTTAGGATTCTGACTTTTAACTCCCAACACCAGGCATCAGCACGCCGATGTTTTGTTCCAGCACACTGATGTCTGATATTGGGAGTTAAAAGTCAGAATCCTAAAACATTTTTATAAATTCTATGTAAGATTACCTATGTGTTTGTGGATTTCTTAGCTCACCTTTTTTTTGAGACACAGTCTTGTTCTGTTGCTCAGGTTGACGTGCAATGGTGAGATCTTGGCTCACTGCATCCTCTGCCTCCCAAGTTCAAGTGATTCTCCTGCCTCAGCCTCCTGAGTAGCTGGGACCACAGGCGCATGCCACCACTCCTGGCTAATTTTGTATTTTTTATTAGAAACGGGTTTCACCATGTTGGCCAGGCTGGTCTCGAACTCCTGACCTCAGGTGATCCACCCATCTCAGCCTCCCAAAGTGCTGGGATTACAGGTGTGAGCTACTGCACCTGACCAGGATCTTTGTTTTAGATGGTGATATGTTCCAAATGCCTGGAACAGTGCTGGACACAAGACACTCAGTTTGTTGATTGAATGACTCTTACCACCCTACCATCTCCCATGCCCCCTACTTAACTGGATGTGGGTAGGCCTTATTTCAGACTCCTCCCATTTTTTCCCCATTATTCTTAGCATGTGACTTCTATCGTTAAGGTCAGCTTATGGCTCAGGATCCTGTTGTTTTGTTCCAGGTAGGAAGAAAGAGGAAGAGGTAGGACTAAAGAACTCTGCCAGCTGAGTCACTCCCCTTTCTAAAGAGGAGTTTTCTGGAAGTTGTTACCACCCTTGATAACTTATGCTTATCCTTCATTGGTTATAACTTCATCACATGATCATCCTTTTTGCAAGAAAGGCTGGGAAATGTAGGCACATTCCCTCCCAAAACAAAATTCAGGATCTGTTAGGAAGGATGTGAGTTACGTGGTTCTCTAGCTGGTTAGGGAGGGAATGGCAGCAAGGCTTCCCTTATGTGAACCTATTCAAGGTGGCCCCCTTATTTTGCTTCGGGACATAGTGATTCTCCTGCCCTAGCCTTCTGAGTAACTGGGACTACAGGTGCCCACTACCACACCCAGTTAATTTTTGTATTTTTGGTAGAGACTGAGTTTCACGATGTTGACCAGGCTGGTCTCAAACTACCTCAGGTGATCTACCCGCCTTGGTCTCCCAAAGTGTTGGGATTCTAGGCATGAGGTACTATGCTTAGCCTATAAAAATAATTTTCTTTCTTCAATAATAAATTAATTTTAGCTTATTGTAACATTTTTACTTTATAAACTTTTTTAACTTTTTAACTCTTATAATAACATACAGTTTAAAACAAACACATTGTACAGCTGCACAAAAATGTTTTTTCTTTATATTCTTATTCTATTTTTTTTCTATTTCTTAAATTTTAGGTTTTTAAAACTTAAAAAAAAATTTCTTTTTTTTAATTTTTTTTTTATTTTTATTTTTTTTATTTTTTTAATTTTTTTTGAGACGGAGTTTCGCTCTTGTTACCCAGGCTGGAGTGCAATGGCGCGATCTCGGCTCACCGCAACCTCCGCCTCCTGGGTTCAGGCAATTCTCCTGCCTCAGCCTCCTGAGTAGCTGGGATTACAGGCACGTGCCACCATGCCCAGCTAATTTTTTTGTATTTTTAGTAGAGACAGGGTTTCCCCATGTTGACCAGGATGGTCTCGATCTCTTGACCTCGTGATCCACCTGCCTCAGCCTCCCAAAGTGCTGGGATTACAGGCTTGATCCACCACGCCCGGCCTCTTTTTTTTTTAAACTAAGCCACAAAACAGATTAGCCTGGGCCTACACAGGGTCAGGATCATTCATACCACTGTCTTCCACTTCCATATCTTGTCCCCTGGAAGCTCTTCAGGGCAGTAACACACATGGAGTTGGTATCTCCTATAATAACAATACTTACTTCTTGACTGCTTCCTGAACCTGCCTCAGACCTTTTTTTTTGGAGACAGAGTCTCGCTCTGTTGCCAGGCTGGAGTAGAGTGGTGCCATCTCAGCTCACTGCAACCTCCATCTCCCAGGTTCAAGCTATTCTCCTGCCTCAGCCTCCTGAGTAGCTGAGATTACAGGCACTTGTCACTTCGCCCAGCTAATTTTTGTATTTTTAATAGAGACGGGGTTTCACCATGTTGGCCAGGATGGTCTCAATCTCCTCACCTCGTGATCCACCCGCCTTAGCCTCCCAAAGTGCTGGGATTATCGATGTGAGCCACCATGCCCCACCCTGCCTGAGACTTTTTTTTTTTTTTTTTTTTTTACAGTGAACAACTTCTTTTCTAAATAAGTAGAAGGTAGTGACAATAAAAAGTATAGTATAGGCTGAGCATGGTGGCTCATGCCTGTAATCTCAACAGTTTGGGAGGCTGAAGGTGGGTAGATCACTTGCAGTCAGGAGTTTGAGACCAGCCTGACCAATATGGTGAAACCCCATCTCTACAAAAATACAAAAATTAGCTGGATGTAGTGGCAGACGCCTCTAATCCCAGTTACTTGGGAGGCTGAGTCGGGAGAATTGCTTGAGCTTGGGATGTGGAGGTTGCAGTGAGCCAAGATTGTGTCACTGCACTCCAGCCTAGGCGACAGAGTAAGACTCTCTCTCAAAGAAAAGTATATTATAGTAAATACATAAACTAATAACATAGTTGTTTATTACCATTGCCATTATGTACTGTATAGAATTGCATGTGCTTTTATATGACTGGTAGCAGAGTAGGTTTGTTCACACCAGCATCACCACAAATATAAGTAATAAGCTGTGCTGTGACATAACAACAGCTATGATGTCACTAGATGGTAGGAATTTTTCAGCTCCATTTGTAATTTTCCAGGACCACTATTATATGTGTGGTTCCTCATTTACCAAAGTTGTTATGTGGTACATGACAGTATATTTAAAATACATAATAATATGTAATAATATAGTGGTCCATGAATGTGGCAAAAATTATGAAGGTGCTTTGAGAATGATGAAGTTTGAATAACAGTGATATAGTCTAAATCATCCTTTTTAGGTAAAGAGTTTAGCAGATTGTGACTATTTCTGGGATTTTCTAATTTCAAGTTCCCTTTACCTCCTAGGAAAAACTTGTAACATCAGTATTTTCCACACAAATTTACGTTGCCACATAGATAGTTCCAGGGTATTAAGTGCCCAATGGAAATGAAAATACTTAGCACTGCCCTCCAGGACCTTATAGATCAAGCATAGAACTCATAAAAATGGTGGTTGCATTGAAAGTCCTCATTAATACATAGTAAGAGGGTTATTTTGGTTTTGCTTTTTTAAGATGATTGCCTTTTTGGTCAAAATGATGTTTTGTAAATGAGTAATGCTAGGCCAGGTGCAGTGGCTCATGCTTGTAATCCCAGCACTTTGGGAGGCCATGGCGGATGGATCACTTGAACTCAGGAATTTAAGACCAGCCTAGGCAGCATAGCAAAACTTTATCTCTATTAAAACTACAAAAGTTAGCCGGGCATGATGAGGCAGGAGGATTGCTTGCTTGAGCCAAGGAGGCAGAAGTTGCAGTGAGCTAGGATGGTACCATTGCACTCCAGCCTGGGCAAGAGAGCAAAACCCTGTCTTTAAAAAAAAAAAAAAAAAAAAAAAAAAAAAAAAAAAAACAGTAATGTTTACTTCTCAACATCTAGCCGAGAGCTGTTTACTTTATATAAACTCTTTCCCAGAACTACTGTCCTGGAAAAAAAAAAAAAAAAAAAGTAAGAGATACTGAACCTCTTCTCCTTAAACAGTTAACATTTTACAGAATAATTTCCTAAAAGTTTAGTAAATCCTTAACTATCACATTGGAAATCTCATGCCAAATTCTGGGTTTCCAGTGTGGGAAGGCGAAGCAGCAGAAGGCAAGTCGTTGAGAGAAAGCTCCATCTTTTGTTCCGCCAGGAACCGTAGGCTGATTAAAATCGAGCTCCTGCCTCTAAGTTGAGGGTGGTGGGAAGGGCCCTGGGCCAAGCCACTGAGACTTAGGAAGGAAGAGAATACACGCCAGTGGGATTTTAGTGCTCCACAAAGGGAACCTCAAAAGCAGAACAGATGCTGCCTATGTTTCCAGATTTCAAGGCAATTGTCCTCCATTGGCACAATCAGATTTGGCCTTTGAGAGAACTCGTTTGTACCCTTGCCTTCTGAAATGCATCTCTCTGTAATCTCCTTCCCTCTCTTCCTTTGTTTTTCCTAGAAATGCTTATGTGTGTTTTGTATTTGGGTGTGTGTACAGGGACTGATGATGGAGCCCAGGAGGTGGTGAAGGACATTTTGGAAGATGTAGTCACCTCCGCCATTAAAGGTAAAAACCAGGGACAGCCTAGCCTTTTCTCATCCCTCATTCCTCCAAAAAGTCCTCAGCAAAATATGATAGTGTGAAGTTTCCTCTTCCCTGCCTCAAGAACTTGTGGAGCTCATGGAAACTGAATCTTCCCACGTCTGTCCATCTTTTATATGGGATTCAAAAATGACTTGTTTTTACTGACTCATTTTATTCTCATTTGGGTTGGGTTTAAGAAACATAGTCTGACAGTATTAGGCTTAGATGCTCCACATAGAGACGTAGAGGGCCATTCCATCTGCCTTCTAGATTAGGGGGTTATCCAGGTTTTTCTAGGAGTGGGCTGTAAGCCCTGAGATCCATGTCCATTGCAGCTGAGTTTTCATGGCCAGCCATTGTTGTGTCAAGGGGACAGTCCACATGTCAGCAGGTATCAGGTGTACAGGGAAGCTTTAGTTAGTTAGGCTTCATTCATAATTGCCTCATGGTATCGTTTCAGTGGAATTAAACTTGTATAGCTCAGAATGACTATTAGGTGATGTTTTTTTCTTTGTTTCTGCCTGAAATCTCAGGTCAGTGGCTGTATGCTGAACACTTGGTTCCAGTGCCAATAAACCATTAATTGGTCCAGACATCAAGATGTTAGTGGGTTATAATCAGCATTTTTTTAAATGAAAGGGAGTAAAATGAAATAGAGTACAAATGATCTGACTGCATCACATACAATGTTAAGTATTGTTTCATTAAATGTGTTTCAGTTTATGTGCATGTGTCTGTACTGGGATATAATTTTAAAAATTAATTTCTTACAGAGGTCAAGATTTAAAAGCCACTTTTCTAAACCCTATCTTTTTGTTAAGGTACCACAAAGCTATATGCATATTCTATTATTACTTCTTACAGAATGCCTATAAAATAGAAAAATTTTATTTCTTACCTTTAGGTTTCTTTCTGGGGTCTATACAAGAAGTCATCACATAATGAATGTTTGTCTTGTTTACCTTGTGCCCTCAGGCCACTACTGCAGAGCCTGGCACATAATAGGCACTTAATATTTGTTGAATGAAATATATTTTGTAAAAGCTGTTATTGAAAATTGTTCTCATTAAGTTGTTTCATGTCCCTTTTGTGTATAAAGAACCACACTATAAATTTTTCTTAGAGTTTCATTGCTCTGCCGATCATCAGATATGCTTTCCTTTGTTAAATGATGAAATCTATTTAATTCTTTAATTCTTTCCCTTTTTCACATGGCTGCCAGGAAGCCCAGGTTTACATTTTTTCTCTGTGACTAAGGTTTTCTGTCATAACTGGCTCTAATTCTTTTATTAATGGTACTGTAAAAAAATTATACTTTTCAGGTTTAGCTGCTTCTAATCTTTTTCAAAAATGAATGGGGATGGGTGGGCAGGATGGCTGCATTCTACAATTCTGGAGGGACCATTGGCCCAAAGAGAATTGTATATTGTTGTGGCCCTGGCAGTGGGGCTATGGATAACAGATAACTTGTAAAGCTTAAGCGTCACTTTGGCCATGCCTTTTCCAGGATTATATCAGTCATGGGCTGGTGGCACAGGAAAAGAGGAAAAAGCAGCAGCTGGGAGGTTACACAAATAACTTCTTTCTGATGTCAGGCAACCTTTTGGGATAAGTACAGTACTAATTTGGCAATGACTTTGTACTTGTCTTTTAAGAAGCAGCGGAAAAGCATGGTCTGACAGAACCTCAGAGAGTTCTAGGTGAACTGGAGTGCCAGGAATGTGCTATTCCTCCAGGAATTGATGAAAACTCACAGACCAATGGGATAGCAGATGACAGGCAGTCTTTGTCATCGGCAGATAATCTGGTATGTTGGTGATATCCTATGTGGACTCATTGCCATTTTTTCTTTTTCAAAAGATGCAGAACTAAATCTTTTCTCAAAAGAAGCAAGTAAAATAAGCCGTATTCATTTATTAGTCACACAGTTCTGGGCTGATATTCTTTGTATTAGCACATTCAGTTCTTGGAAGGTGCTAATGTTGCTTGGTATATAACATCATTATTAAACCCTGTTTACTCAGACCTTTAAACACGTAAATTCCTGCCACTTTTCTTCTCTCTCAAAATAGTGTAATTCATTATGGAAAACTAAAATATATCGTTACCTGTTTTTCCTTCTCTGTATTGAGAAGTCAGTATGTATGGGAAAGTCATTGATAACCCAGAGATTACCGTTGTTAACATCTCACTTATATCCTTCTAGATTTTTCTGCAGCTCACACATTTTTCCACTTAAATAGAATAATACAGTATGTATCCTGTGTTGCAACCTGCTTTTTATTTATTTATTTATTTTTATTTTTATTTTTGTGGGTTTTTTTTTTGAGACAAAGTCTCACACTGTTGCCCAGGCTGGAGTGCAGTGGCGCGATCTCGGCTCACTGCAACCTCTGCCTCTTGGGTTCAAGCAATTCTCCTTCTCCACCCTGCTGAGTAGCTGGGGTTATAGGTGCGTGCCACTACACCTGGCTAATATTTTGTATTTTTAGTAGAGATGGGGTTTCACTATGTTGGCCAGACTGGTCTCGAACTCCTGACCTTGTGATCTGCCTGCCTTGGCCTCCCAAAGTGTTGGGATTACAGGCATGAGCCAATGCAGCTGGCCTACAATAATGTTCTTAGACATACCTCTCTTACCCAAGCTAATATAATTGCCTGTGTTTTGTTTTTTACAGCTTAACTTTTGATTATTTTTCATTTTAAACCACCCACAGCAACTCTGAAGAACAAGGAACAAGGTTGTAGAATTGCTGTGATGATTCTTGCTTAGCTCCTGTTTTGTCCTATCTTCCCCTCCCCCACATCCCTCATCTCCCTGTTAAATAAATAGAAGAATTTGAATTTCCATGAGATGATTACATTTATTTTTGATAAGAGTTATGCTTTTGTTTTTTCCCCCTCCCTTTTTATTTTTTGAGATACGATCTCACTGCGTTGCCCAGACTGGAGTGCAGTGGTGCCATCATGGCTTACTGCAACCTTGACTTGCTGGGCTCAGTGGATCCTCCCGCCTCAGCCTCCTGAATAGCTGGGACTACAGATACATGCCACCACACCCTGCTGATGTTTGTATCTAATCCTAGGAATCTGATGCACAAGGACATCAAGTGGCTGCCAGGTTCTCCCACGTTCTGCAGAAGGATGCCTTCCTTGTGTTCCGCTCTCTGTGCAAGCTGTCCATGAAACCCCTTGGTGAAGGCCCTCCAGACCCAAAGTAAGCAGACAGCAGTTCTTGGCCATCTTAAACCCAATGATCCAGTAGCACATGGTACTGTGTTTCACATTCCCTTTGTTCCAAGAAGTCCCAGTGTCGTGTCTCTTTGTCAGTGTAAGTGCAGGAATGGTTTTACAACTTTTCAGACTCATGCAGTCTCTACAGTCCTTTCATACTGAATTGTCTTACTATCCCCACCAACCAAGATTTTGCTCAGTTTCTCTTTTTTTGGCATGGGAATGCCAAAAACAGTGTTTGTTGAACATATAAAAAACACATTTTCACTAGCTAGTGAATTGAATCTTTTGATATAGAATAGGGAGGACAGGATGCCTGCAAACCTCAGTTCCCTGTTCTGTTTGGAAACCTCTGCTTCATCAATACAGATGTAAGCCCCAGATTTGACACAGGGAAACCAAACATTTCTTTGCACTAAACAAACTACTACAAGGATGTCAGCACTGTGGAGTGAAGAAAGCAGAGGTTTCAGAGCCAGAAAGGGCTGCATTTAGATCTTGGCTCTTCCACTTGAGAGCAGTTCCTTGGCTGTATGACTTACCAAGCCTCATCTGAAAAATGGAAATAATGGAAAATCATCTTACAAGATTGATTAAATGAAATATCAATGTTGTCCTGAGCATGGGGCCTTGTACTTTATAAATTGTCACTATTGTTCTTGTCATTAGTCATTAATAATCCTCAACTCATCTATTGAGACTGCTGCTAATACTATCATAAATATTAGGAAAATAGGCCGGGTGCGGTGCCTCACACCTGTAATCCCAGCATTCTGGGAGGCCGAGGCAGGTGGCTCACATGAGGCCAGGAGTTTGAGACCAGCCTGGCCAACAAGACGAAACCCCATCTCTACAAAAAATACAAAAATTAGCCGGGTATGGTGGTGCATGCCTGTAATCCCAGCCACTTGGGAGGCTGAGGCAAGAAAATCACTTGAACCCAGGAGGCAGAGGTTGCAGTAAGCCAAGATCTTGCCACTGAACTGTAGCCTGGGCGACAGAGCGAGACTGTCTCAAATAGTAAATTTTAAAAAATAAAAATAAATGTTAAGAAAATAGTTCATGAAGGGCTGGGCACAGTGGCTCAAACCTGTAATCCCAGCACTTTGGGAGGCCGAGGCAGGTGGATCACGAGGTCAAGAGATCGAGACCATCCTGGTCAACATGGTGAAACCCCGTCTCTACTAAAAATACAAAAAATTAGCTGGACATGGTGGCGCATGCCTGTAATCACAGCTACTCAGGAGGCTGAGGCAGGAGAATTGCCTGAACCCAGGAGGCGGAGGTTGCGGTGAGCCGAGATCGCGCCATTGCACTCCAACCTGGGTAACAAGAGCAAAACTCCATCTCAAAAAAAAAAAAAAAAAAGAAAGCAAATAGTTCATGAAAATTTACCATTTCTTACCATTCCTGAACTCAGGGATGGGCAGCAGGGAGGGAGGGTTGTGTGGTAGGTAGATAAAGAGCACCATTTTCATGGTGTGTGAAGATAGGGTGAGCCAGGTGACTCAGCCTCCCACAAGTGATATAAAGTCTTGGTTCCCTCAGTGCAGTTGCACAACCCGCTCTCCAGAGTCAGTTGACACTTACTTTGCTCCTGCTGTGTTCTCTACTTTGTGATGGAGAGGGACAAAAAGGAGTTGGCAGCTCTTGTTCGCAAAGGGCCTGCAGTTCCAGAAGGACCCACTTCGTGCCATCTGCCCTTGTTCCCCTGACATTTAGGTGCTATT
This sequence comes from Saimiri boliviensis, assembly GCF_048565385.1. Taxonomy (NCBI): domain Eukaryota; kingdom Metazoa; phylum Chordata; class Mammalia; order Primates; family Cebidae; genus Saimiri; species Saimiri boliviensis. The sequence continues at coordinate 112,449,222 of NC_133457.1, forward strand.
AATTCTTAACTCATCGGCTTCTCAGAAAATTGTGCTCATTGATAGAGGAGCAAGGCCTTCTCAAGAAACATACTGTTTGACATTTTGTCTTTTAGCACTGTTGTGGTTTTTCATTTTCTTTGCCAGATCCCATGAGCTACGTTCCAAGGTGGTTTCCCTGCAGCTGCTTCTCTCTGTGTTGCAAAATGCTGGCCCTGTGTTCAGGACTCATGAGATGTTCATCAATGCAATCAAGCAATATCTCTGTGTGGCCTTGTCCAAAAACGGCGTCTCTTCAGTGCCTGATGTCTTTGAGCTCTCTCTTGCCATTTTTCTTACTCTTCTTTCAAACTTTAAAATGCACTTGAAAATGCAGATAGAGGTACGGACTCCAAATTTTTTTCATTTGATTATTTACTATTATTATTAGTCAATAATAATACTCAATATTGCAAATGATGCTAATATTACTGTAGGCATTAGGAAAATAGTTAATGAAAGTGTTTCATATCTTACCATCCCTGAACTCAGGGGTGGGCAGGGGCAGGGAGGGTTGTGAATGGCATATGCATCAGCTGGCACCCCAGTAAATCAGAACTTTTTGAATGAGTAAGAGAATTTCTTTTTATAAAAAGTTACTGCCCCCAGATCTTATGTGCCTTTCATTTTAACCAAAGGAGATGGTCTGTGTGCTGGGCTCAACCCTTAAATATGTCTGTTTGGTCTGTAAATTGTTTGAAATCATTTAGATTAGTTGCCAAATTGAGAAATCCTGTTTTATATGAAAATCCAGATTTCTGGTTTCTCTCCAAAAAGTTACAACATGGGTCCTGCATTTCCACTTGGCAGCTCCCCTGATGGCCCCCACCCCCGCGCCAGCCAACCCCACCAAGGCCAGGGTCACAGTGCTGCTCAGCTGGGCAGGCGCTCCACTCTTCTCCTTCTGTCCAGGGTGCTTTACTTACTGCAGGATCAGCCTGGCTGCTGAAGACTTTGGATGTTTTGAGCCCTGGTTGAAACTCTTAATTAGTGTCCTCCTTTGTCTTCATGTCATACAGGTCTTTTTCAAAGAAATTTTCCTGAACATTTTAGAAACATCAACAAGTTCTTTTGAGCACAGATGGATGGTCATTCAGACTCTGACAAGGATCTGTGCAGGTATTTTCACCTGGGGACACTCATCCACTGGATCCTCATAAACACTTTTGATGCTTTAATTTGCCAAAGCTCACATTAAGACTTTTAACCCCTCCTTTTAGAGTTTTAAAAGCTAATTCTGACCTAATGACTAGCCCCACCTCTCCTTTTTGAGAGGGTGACCAACTCAGGCTGGTTTGCTCAGGACTTCCTGGTTTTAGCACTAAAAGTGTCGTGTCCCAGAAATCCCCTAATCCTGTCAAACTGGGACCCTTGTTCACATTACCTACAAGCTGAGCACTGTTAATCACAGGACCTGAGATACTAGTGCTACCAATTGGGAGCTATGGTACATGTGGATTTACCTTACCCAATACAATTATGTGGCCTAAAGTAAGCATCCTACTTGTCTGGCATCAAATGCAATTTTGTAAGGGTGATACAACTTTAAAAGGTGGATCAGGTAGTTGTTAGCCCCTTCCTTGATGTGAAAAGTGAGCCTTGGATGGGTGGAATGAACTGCCTGAGATTTCATTTTGCTCAGAAGCAGGCCTGAAAACAACCTTCTCTCTGCCAGCCTCCTAGTACGTCCAACATATGTTTCCTGAGTGAGATGTGGCCACCAGGTTGGTAGTTCACTGGGGAAATTTGTTGGCAAACAGATCTTGTTTGGTAAGAAAATATAACTGCTATTTGATCAGAATTTCTGATACTTGTGTGTTATTTTCCAAGATGCCCAGTGTGTTGTGGATATTTATGTCAACTACGACTGTGATTTAAATGCTGCTAACATTTTCGAGCGCCTTGTAAATGATTTATCCAAAATTGCTCAGGGAAGAAGTGGACATGAGCTCGGAATGACACCTCTACAGGTAAAAAACACTGTAGACACTCAATTATATTAAAGTTCATTCATTCCAGTTAACATTTATTGAGTGCCACCACATGACAGGCACTGTCCTTGATATAGTAAACAAAACATGCATATGTATGCACAAAATTCCTGCCATCATGAAACGACATTAAAGAAGTCAGTTCAGATGATGATAAGGGCTTCAGGGAATACTAAAAACAGGGACGGCAGAGGAGGTGCTGGAGGTGAGGTGCTGTAATTCTTAATGGGATCCTTAGGGTAGTACCTTAGAAGGTGACCTTTGAGCTGAGATACATTGGAAGCAAATTCATTCTCAGTTACCCCTTCGCAAGATAGTGTGGAAAACAGGATCCCAGTCTGCACAGTCAAAGAAGATTGCCTGGTAGCAGAATGCCTTATTATTTAGAGTACCTACAAAGAAAATAGGATGCTTAACTCTAGGCTTCTGAATGAACTGGTCAGAGGGTCTACAAGCTCTCTGGAATTATGTGTAGAATTTTGGTGTATGGGCATTTTTCCTAAAAGATGGTCATAATTTTCATTAGAATCACAGAGATCTTTGCTGCTTGAGATGCTGTTTTGAATCTAATATATTTGCATTTTTTTCTTTTTTCTTTTTTTTTTTTTGTCCAAGACAGAGTCTTGCTCTGTCTCCCAGAGCTGGAGTACAATGGCATGATCTTGGCTCACTGCAGCTTCCACCTCCTGGGTTCAAGCAGTTCTGCTGCCCCAGCCTCTCAAGTAGCTGGGATTACAGGCACGCACCACCACACACAGCTAACTTTTTTGTATGTTTAGTGGAGATGGGGTTTCACTATGTTGGCCAGGCTGGTCTTGAACTCCTTACCTCGTGATCTACCCTTCTCGGCCTTGGAAAGTGCTAGAATTACAGGTGTGAGCCACTGTGTCCAGCTGCATTTTTGTTAGATATATTCATATTCAACTGGTTATTTAAGAATGCTATTTATTTTTGAAAATCATTTTTATTTACTTAAAGGGTGAGCCTTAAAATGGAATGTATTTGTGATATTTAGGGGATATATTGTATTCAGAGTTACTTACTTGCTACATAATTCAAGATTCTTTTCTCCTTTTTTCAGAGTCACTAGTTAAGACCTTATTTTGTTTTGTTTTGTTTCTTTTTGGTTTTTTTTGAGACGGAATCTCCCATCTGTCACCCAGGCTAGAGTGCAGTGACGTGATCTCAGCTCACTGCAACCTCCACTACCTGGGTTCAAGTGATTCTCCTGCCTCCCGAGTGGCAGGCATTACAGGTGCTTGCCACCACACCCGGCTGATTTTTGTGTAGAGATGGAGTTTCACCATGTTGTCCAGGCCAGTCTCGAACTCCTGACCTCAGGTCATCCACCTGCACTGGCTTCCCAAAGTGCTGGGATTACAGGGGTGAGCCACCGTGCCCGTCAAGACTTTGTTATTTTTTTTTTTAATTAAAAAATTTAGGTTTTTTTTTTCTTTAAATCACACAAGCAGTGAATGAAAACTTCAAAAATTCAAATAACATTGTTCACTTTAGGAAACCACATATCCCATATTTTTGCTGCTGGGATGTTTATAATGCACACCTTTAGAGATGTCCAGGGTTTTTGCAATGTATCATTAATACTTGTCATTTCTTAGCCTTGGATTTGTTTCATCCTTAATAGCACTGACTGTCTTATCCCATAGCCTCACAGGGGTCCCAAAGAGCCTCATAGATGTCTCTTCATTTTTCTGCTAAGCCTCTACCCTGTGTCACTTTGTCCCTTAGGAGCTCAGCCTGAGGAAGAAAGGCCTGGAGTGCCTCGTGTCCATTCTCAAGTGCATGGTGGAGTGGAGCAAAGACCTGTATGTGAATCCCAACCACCAGACCAGTCTCGGTAAGAGAGCATTGCTGCCACACCCACCTCTATGCATAGTAGGCTCCTAGGACTTCTGGGAACAGTTGTCTTGGTATAGTTGTCTTAGAATTGAAAGACTTTTCAGTTTGCTAAATACCTGTATTATTTTGAAAGTCCTGCTTTTATTGCATCTGGAGTTGTATGAAGTTGTGCTGGAACTTCATTGTTTCAGATAGCCAGTTGTTCCAGTGCCTTTTTAGTAGTTGCTCATTCCCTCAGTGATTCAAAGCCTCACCCTTATGATATACCATATTTTCCTATGTATGTAAGTCTGTTTGTGCAATTTCAGTTTTTTTTAAGAGACAGGGTCTCTTTCCATTACCAGAGTATAGTGATGTGATTGTAGTTCACTGCAGCCTTAAAATCCTGGCTCAAGCGATCCTCCCACCCAAGTGATCCTCCCGCGTCAGCCTCCCAAAGCACTGGGATTTCAGATGTGAGCCACTGTGCCTGTCCTTCTTTCTGGATTTTCGGTTCTTTTCTATTTATCTGTTTTGATACCAATACCACACTTGTTTTTGGTACCTTATAGGGCAAGTCCTCCTATTCAGTGTTCTCAAGTTGTCTTAACTGCTTTTTGCCTTTTTTACTCTTTCATGTGAATTTTAGAATTAGCTCATCAAGTTCTATGAAGAAATAAGTTTTTAAGTAAGGTATCTGAGTAATACTAAGGTTTCATGCTTATGTTCCTTATAGTATAGACTTGTTGCTATTACAGATCTGGGAAAGGTGGCCGTGCTGCCAGACCTTGCTTGGCCGTGTCTGTGTCCCAACCGCTTATTTAATTTGCTTTGCTTTTGTGTCCCTGCAGGTCAGGAGAGGCTCTCGGATCAGGAAATGGGGGATGGGAAAAGCCTTGACATGGCAAGACGGTGTAGTGTGACATCCATGGAGTCCACAGTGTCCTCAGGGACCCAGACAGCCATTCAGGATGACCCTGAGCAGTTTGAAGTCATCAAGCAACAAAAGGAAATCATCGAACACGGCATCGAGCTGTGAGTGTGCCTGCCATTCTAGCCTTCCACTCTCAGGGATTCTGGCAAAGCCATGTTTTCTCTGGGAACCTGGAACTGATTTCTAAAAAGGAAATGCCTGTTTACAAAAGGCTGGTGCTGGCACTTGTAGCCAAGCCTGATTGAGCCAGGCAATGAGTGAATGAGTATGTGTGTATGTCTATGCACAAAGAGAGAAAACTTTTAATACCTTTGTGTGGTTGATACAGCATTTATTTTTCCTTTTCTAATGAAAATAATAAGACCAATTTAGAAAATACGGAAAAGTATAAAGTAAGAATGTAAAAATCACTCATAAAATTACTGCCTGAGGAACTCACCATTGGTAGCATATTTTTCCAACTATATATTATGAAAATTTTCAATATGCCAAAAAATTACTGTTTGCCTTGTTTGTTTTATTTATGTGTATATTTTTCTGAACCATTTGAAAGTAATTGGTAGCCAACATGAGACCTCAGCAGAATTTCTTTGAAAAATAAAGGACATTCTCCCATATAACCACAGCATCATCATCACACTCATTGGTAAATCTTTATGTGTTTCTTTCCAATCTTTTACACATATTAACATATACAAAGTCATATATCATATTCCAACTTGTGAATGACTGGATAACTTAGTAAATTCAACTTATTCTAAAAGTTGAAGTTACAGTACTCAGTTATTAATTGATTAATTTGATCTTCTCATTTCTTTTTTTTTTTTTTTTTTTTTTGAGACGGAGTTTCGCTCTTGTTACCCAGGCTGGAGTGCAATGGCGCGATCTCAGCTCACCGCAACCTCCGCCTCCTGGGTTCAGGCAATTCTCCTGCCTCAGCCTCCTGAGCAGCTGGGATTACAGGCACGCACCACCACGCCCAGCTAATTTTTGTATTTTTAGTAGAGACGGGGTTTCACTATGTTGACCAGAATGGTCTCGATCTCTTGACCTCGTGATCCACCCGCCTCGGCCTCCCAAAGTGCTGGGATTACAGGCTTGAGCCACCGCGCCCGGCCTGATCTTCTCATTTCTACCCTCACCACGCCGTCCATCTCCCTCCAGTGTATTCTGCCCACAGCAGCTAAAGTAATCTTTCAAAAACATAAATCAAGTCTTATCACTCTCCTGCCTAAATCATTCCAGGTTTCTGTTCTGCACCATGGCCTGACCCAGCCTCTGGCCTCACTTGCTGATCTCTTCTCCTGCCAATTCCCCCGAGTCACATGATGTATTTTCAGTCCCTTGAACACCGCCAGCTCTTTTCATCATGGTATCTTCTGCTTGAAATTCTCTTGGCTCTTTTTCATTCCACAGACTTGGTAAAACATCTTTTCCTCAAAGAGGCCTTTGGCAACTGCATTATCTGAACAAGTCCCAAGTTAATTTCTGTCCTTAGCCCATTTGTGTCTTTCATGACACTTGCCAGTTTGTACTTACACATGAATATCACCCTCCAGCTTCAGGCCTGGTAAATAGTAAGTTGTGTCTATACACATTGATTAGCTTTGCCTTCCTTTAACAAGAAATACAAAATGGGCTGGGCATGGTGGCTCACGGCTGTTCTCCCAGCACTTAGGTAGGCAAAGGTGGGAAGATCACTTGGAGTTCCAGAGAAGCCTGGGCAACACAGTGAGACCCTGTCTCTTTTAAAAAAAAAAAAAAAGAAAAGAAAAGAAAAGAAAGGAGAGAAAGGGAAAAAAATAAATAAATACAAAATAACATGCTTAACTATGTATTTCTCGCTCAAGGAAATCCAAAAGTGGATAGATCTAAGGCTCTCATGGTTGCTCTTAAGAACCTCAGAGATCCAGGCTCCTTTTATCTGTCTGCTTCACCATATTTAGCCAGAGAGGGTGGCTTCATGGTATAAGATGACCGCTAGAGTACCAGTCATTCCACAAACATTCTGGAGAAGAGGGAAAGAACAGAAAGAGAAAAGAGCAGACTTCCCTCCTGAGTCAGCTTTGTTTAAGAATCCTTCCTAGAAGTACCCACACTGCTTCTGGTCATACCTCACTGGCTAGAAGTTTATCACATGGCCATCCTTTATTTAAGTGAGACAGGGAAATGTTTTTATTCCACATGGCTGTGTTCCCAACTAAACACCTAGGGTTCTATTGGTATTGGAGAAGGGCAGCGTGAATAGGAAGTGACAACCAGCAGACTCTGACCAGACATAGCTGGGTCAGAAATTAAAGGTGGAATTTGGAAAAGCTGCCAGGACAGATGTGACCTTACTAGCTTACGTGTGATCGCTTGTTCCTAGTATCCTATTATGATTTACCTCAAATACCAGCTTTTGCTATCCTCCAGATTTTGAAATAAGCAGCTTGTGTCCCATCTCTGCTTGAAACAGGTTCAACAAGAAACCCAAGAGGGGGATCCAGTTTCTCCAGGAGCAGGGCATGCTAGGAACATCAGTTGAAGACATAGCCCAATTCCTGCACCAGGAGGAGCGCCTGGATTCTGTAAGGCTGGGGTTGTAGCACTTGCATGTGAGTTCTGTCAGGCGATTGTGATCCCTTACCAGTTTTCACCTTGAGATTGGGTGGCCCTGAGTACACTGTCTATTGTCCACCCCTCGGTTACCACAGTCCTGCATGTCCCTTTGGCTAGTGTTGCAGAAAGCTCTTTGATGGGAATAAACTAGCCTCCTAGCAGATGGCTGTGTATTTGCTGGATGAGTGTCAGAGCTAGAAATGTTCCTTGAATGCTAGAAACAGTTCTTCTGGCTGCCTGTCTGCAACTAACCTGAGCATGCCCCTTCATTCTCTCCATTTTAAGTCTCTTGTGCCTCCCCTCCTCTTCCTTCATCCATGCAGGACAGGCTGCTTTTGGAAGGGGTGGGTAGGTGGGCAGATCAGGAAATTCCCTAGCTTTTTAAGCAGTTCAGCCTGTTCTGGCCAGTTAGGGCCAGGCTATTCTGACTCCACTCTTTGGCTGCTGGCTTTTGCTGTGGGTTTGTATTTGACAATTTCTAGATATAAGTGAATGTGTATGTTTCAGACCCAAGTAGGCGATTTTCTGGGTGATAGTGCAAAGTTCAACAAGGAGGTGATGTATGCTTACGTGGACCAGCTTGACTTCTGTGAAAAAGAATTTGTCTCAGCTCTGCGGACATTCCTAGAAGGTTTCCGCCTACCTGGGGAAGCCCAAAAGATTGACCGATTAATGGAGAAGTTTGCCGCAAGATACATAGAATGCAACCAAGGGTGAGCACCGATTTTGAGTCCCTTCCAGATCAACTGTTTGCCTGCCTCAGAACACTAATTTTAATTTGGTTGGGGTTTAATCTTTGTATATCTGTGCCAAGCAACTAAAGTTTTATTTACTGTATGCCAGGCACTGTGCTAAGGGATTATTTCACATAAGACCTCACATAATCTGTTTATGTCCCTATCCTAAAGACAAAGAGGTTGAAGACCAGAGAGGTTAACTTGCCCCATCACACAGCTAAAGCCTTTGCTGTTAGCTCTGTGCTATTAGCTTCTATAAAAAAGTAGTTTCATAGTTGAGAGGAGACAATTTGGTACCTCTTCCCTAATCAAAAACAGTTTCCCTGATTTAATATATGGAGTAGGTCTCAAGGATTTGGGTTTTTCTTTGATTACATACTGATGAGCAGGTTACAGAATTGGCTACATAGCTAATAAAAACCACCAAAGTATGCAATTTTATTTGGGGACCTTTTTTGATTGGCAGTTTGTGATTTTGTAAGCAGGGAAAATAGGAAGGAGAACAAACCATTATTAAATACCTCTTGTGTATGGGCCATGCCATGGGTTTTACATGCATTTCATTTAATAAATGGCAAGCCTGGAATAGTATCCCTGTTTTACAGATGAGGAAATTGAGAATCTGAGAGATTGAGCCACCTGTCCAAAATTAATCAGCTAGGAAGGAGCAGAGCCAGGGTTGAATATGGATTTATCTAACTCAAAAGCTCATCATGTCTGGGCCAGGCACAGTGGCTCTCACCTGTAATCCCAGCACTTTGGGAGGCCAAGGCAGGCAGATCACTTGAGGTCGGGAGTTTGAGACCAGCCTGGCCAATGTGGTGAAAGCCTATCTCTACCAAAAATACAAAAAAAATTAGCCAGGTAATCCTGGCTACTACGAGGCTGAGGCAGGAGAATCGCTTGAACCTGGGAGTCGGAGGCTACAATGAGCCAAGATGACGCCACTGTACTCTAGCCTGGACGATAAAGGCAGACTCTATCTCAAAAAAAAAAAAGTTCATGTTCTCCACTGAACATTAAGTTAGAAATATGTCTGAATATACTGTGACCATAATGTAGAAATTGCTCAGCAGAAACTTTTTTTTTTTTTTTTTTTGAGACAGGGTCTTGCTCTCTTGCCCAGGTTGGAATACAGTGGCATGATCAAGGATCACTGCAACCTGGATCTTCTGGGCTCAGTCACTCCTCTCACCTCAGCCTCTTGAAGTGCTGGGACTACAGGTGTATGTCACTGTGCCTGGCTAATCATTTGTATAATATTTCTTCAGAGATGGAGTTTCACCATGTTGCCCAGTCTGGTCTTGAACTCCTAGCCTCAAGGGATCCCCTAGCCTCGGCCTCCCAAAGTGGGGGATTTACAGATGTGACCTACCACACCTGCTTGAAACATTTTAATAACAGTTTGCCTCTAAAGTCAACTTTGTTTTCATATTAATTGGTCCCAGTCCTCCAAGCATATAGCATGCTGTCCCCAGGAGATGGCAGGATTGGCAAAGGCACCATATGATCATTTTAACCAAATAGACATTAGATCTCTCTCTGAAGGCATAATTAGATGCTATTTACTTTAAACGTACCTCCTATGCGGACCTGGAAACCTTGGTCTGTTTTGCTCAGTCAGTTAATATGTGACCGAATTACATCTCATATTAAAAGACCTTTTGTTGTGTTCTTCAAAATTTCTACTTTTCCTATTATGGACAGTTTGGACAGGACAGTTTCTAGCTTAAGCCTCATATCTTATAAGTCTGTGCATCCACATGTTGTCTTTCTCTTCTGGCATAGGCAAAAAAGTCAGACTTCACCAGCGTATTGTTTAGAACAACATAAATATTTTCCTTTGTATTTTTACTGTTAAATGTTTTAATGGATAATATAGACTATAAATAACAGCTAAACAGCAGTTTTAATCATCTTTATGTCATATCTAGCACAGTGCATGGCACAAAATAGATGTTCTTTAGAACCGGACAGGGTTGGGGGAGGCACTCAAGGCAGTTAGTGTGCGAAATGTAGTGAGATGCCCTCTCTGAGGGTCGGCACTGAATGTAAGGTCTCCTGATGTGCCCGCTTGCCTTGCCCTGGTCTTGGCCCCAGATGCTCCTTGGGGTCTTTTAAAAAAATTTATGTGAAATTTCTTTATTCAAAGAATCCTACATTTTTATTTATTTATTTATTTATTTTTGAGATAGAATCTTGTTCTGTCACCCAGGCTGAAGTGCAGTTGGCAGTCTCAGCTCACTGCAACCTCCACCTTCTGGGTTCAGGTGATTCTCCTGCCTCAGCCTCCTGAGTAGCTGAGATTACAGGCGCCTGCCACCATGCCCAGCCAATTTTTGTATTTTTCGTAGAGACGGAGTTTCACCATATTGGCCAGGCTGGTGTCAAACCCCTGACCTCAAAGATCCACCCACCTCACAAAGTGTTGAGATTACAGGTGTGAGCTACCACACCTGGCCAAAGAAGGCTAAAATCTTATACGGATTCTTTTTTTTTTTTTTTTTGGAGATGGAGTCTTGCTCTGTCACCAGGCTGGAGTGCAGTGGCACAATCTCTGCTCACTGCCATCCCCTCCCCTGGGTTCAAGCGATTCTTCCACCTCAACCTCCCGAGTAGCTGGGACCACAGGCGTGTGCCACCACGCCCGGCTATTTTTTTTGTATTTTTAGTAGAGACGGGGTTTCACCATGGCCAGGGTGGTCTCGATCTCTTGACCTCATGATCCGCCTGCCTCTGCCTCCCAAAGTGCTGGGATTACAGGCGTGAGCCACCGCACCCAGCCTAGACGGATTCTTAATGAGCTTTTTCTACGGTTTGGGTTGCTATGTCTTGTTCAGTGATAATGAAAGCATGAAAACTGCCTCATTTGGAATCGGGGGAGTAGTCAGCTGCTTTTTTTGTGAAGTGTGTCTCTTAGTATTGTACCTTCCAAACCTCATTCCCATGAATGTTGATATCTTGAATTTTTTTCCTCCAGACAAACTCTGTTTGCTAGTGCCGACACTGCTTATGTCCTAGCATATTCAATTATTATGCTAACTACAGACTTGCACAGTCCTCAGGTAAAATACTTTAATGATTTACGTGTTGTAGTAGCTAAAAGTGGTTTTACTTAGGCAGTTGGATGTTTTTAAAATGGTTTGTAATTTTTTTTTTTAATTTCAGGTAAAAAATAAAATGACAAAAGAGCAGTATATTAAAATGAATCGGGGTATCAATGATAGTAAAGATCTGCCAGAAGAGTATCTCTCAAGCATCTATGAAGAGATAGAAGGCAAGAAAATTGCAATGAAAGAAACAAAAGAGCACACCATTGCAACCAAATCTACAAAGCAGAGTAAGGTCTAATCGCAAATTATTTCTTTTAATTCTAATTTTAGAGTGTATCAGAATGCATGATTAGATACCGTGGTGATAAATTTAATGTGCATATCTAGATATCTGAATAGGAAATGTGATTGAATTAATTATTGTGATTATGTTGGGTCTTTTGTAATGTCACTGTCTTGCTAGATTTCTGATGAGAAGCAAGAAGGAATTTACAAGTAGTAATCTGATAACTAAATTACTCCCAGAAAGTATTCCTTAAACTTTGCTTTAATTCAGTGGTGATTGTGCCCACCTTGATTAGAATTCTCTTAGTTATGGTGCCTGGGGAGCTGTCAGTTTCTTTGAGAAGCAGCAAAGGGTTGTGGTGTAGCATGCAGGCTCTAGAGCCACACTGCCGTAGATCAAGTCCCAGCTCCTCTACTTAGTAATTGTATGACCCCGGGCAAGTGACTTACCCCTCTGCCTCATGTTTCCCATCTGTAAATGGTAATAATATTTGTAACAGACTCATGAAATGGTTGGGAGGATTTAGGAGTTAAACACTGTGCATCTTTTGAAACAGTGTATGGCATGTAGCCAGCCCTCAGTGACTTAGCCACACCTGTCATGCTCTTACTTTATAGATGTGGCTAGTGAAAAGCAGCGGCGGCTCCTGTACAATTTGGAGATGGAGCAAATGGCTAAAACAGCCAAAGCTCTGATGGAGGCTGTGAGCCATGCTAAAGCCCCGTTTACAAGTGCCACTCACCTGGACCATGTCCGGCCAATGTTCAAAGTGAGTATCCAGTGTGACCAAGCCTGATTCTGCCCTTTCCATGCTAAAACTCTGGACGTTACCGAAACCTTCCTTCCTTGATAGCTGGTGTGGACGCCACTGCTGGCAGCCTATAGCATTGGACTTCAGAACTGTGACGACACTGAAGTGGCCTCCTTGTGTTTGGAAGGCATCCGATGTGCGATCCGAATTGCCTGCATCTTTGGAATGCAGGTAGGCATAAGTCAGCAATGCTGCAGAGATACCGGTGGGTTGTATTCTTTTAGATTTGGCAAAACTTAGAAATGATCAGAAATTGTCAGTTAATCAAGAGTCTTAGCAAACTACTTACTCATGGCTACTGACAAGAAATCCATAGCTTTATGATGACAGCTCATCAGGGGCAAAAATGGAGACATGGATTAAAACTGTCTTGAAGAATAGGCAGGCCAAGCACAGTGGCTCACGCCTGTAATCCCAGCACTTTGGGAGGCTGAGGCAGGCAGATCACCTGAGGTCAGGAGTTCAAGACCAGCCTGACCAACATGGAGAAACCCCATCCCTACTAAAAATGCAAAATTAGCCAGGCGTGATGGTGCATGCTTGCAATCCAAGCTACTTGGGAGGCTGAGGCAGGAGACTCGCTTAAACCCGGGAGGCAGAAGTAATGGTGAGCCAAGATCGCACCATTGCACTTCAGCCTGGGCGACAAGCGATCTCAAAATTAAAAAAAAAAAAAAAAAAAAAAAAAGGTAGGGTCCAAGCTACTTGACTGGATTTGACAAAACAGACTTCCTGTTCATCTGCCTAACTTGCCTACTTTGGTGTATAAAAATATTATTTTCTAAGATCAGTTTTTATTATAATTTCCCATGTCCCTGGAGAAACGAGTAGTTCAGTGCAATATGAATATGTCTGTAAACCGTCTGAAACTTGAAAACTTTAAGCAAATAAATGAATTATAATTCTGAAACTGTTATGAAATTAGGAGGTTGGCAAAATCCCATGCATTACTTTGTAAGTCAGTAAGAAGTTGCACCCCATTTATATTTAAAAACTCAATCTTCTGTTCCCATTCATTTTACAGTTAGACTTTTTTTTTTTATACCAAGACCACAAGCTTTGAAGTTAGACCACCTGGGCTTCAAAACCCAGCTCTGCCCCTTCTCCAGCCATGTAACATGGGCCCAGCTAATGTCTCTCCAAGATACCAATTCATGTCCTCATTTGTAAACTTGAGAAAACAGACCTGCCTGGCAGAATTGTTGGAGATGTAAGAATTCATGTGACAATCTTAGCATTCAGCAGACATAATGGAACATGGGACAGTTAAATTTGACTGAAGTCAATTAGAAAGGAGAGAGCTGCTTCTCAAACATGTGGCAGTGCATAGAGAGCGTCTGGAAGATGTTTCAAAAGCGAGAGGGCATTAGCATGGACTAACTGTTGTGTTAGTGTGCAGAAAGCCAGTCAGCATGCATACAAAAGGTATCAGAGAAGCCCAGTGTGCCAGCCCCGCACATGTGAGAATGGCCACACTAGGGTTGGAGTCACAGTGTTTTCTCTTGGGCTTCTGTTACAGCTGGAACGAGATGCGTATGTTCAGGCTCTTGCTCGCTTCTCCCTGCTCACAGCCAGCTCCAGCATCACAGAAATGAAGCAGAAAAACATCGACACCATTAAGACACTTATCACAGTGGCTCATACCGATGGCAACTACCTTGGGAATTCTTGGCATGAGGTATGTGTCTCTTTGAATTGCCTTTTCTCAGTTACGATGACTCCTGGTTTCCTTTTATTCATTGTTGATCTCTTTTGGTCAATTCAATTTTTCTTGGAAGTCAAGCCTCACTGTACCCCATGTATCTGAAAATCACCCTCTCTGGGGCTGTGAAAGGTGGGGGCGAGTTCAGGTGCACCAGCTCACAGTGAGCACCCTTGCACACAGTAGCCAGTGTCCCCAGTGAAGTGTACTTCTGTTGTTGCAGCTTTCTTTCCACATTAATACCACTTTTTAAAAGTCATTATGTACCTCTTGGGAGGTTGGGAGCTCCTATGATCAATGTATAAATTTAAGACAAAGCCAGGAGCCTGATTAGAAATGGTCGGCAGTCTCAATGAACTGTTCCAGGAGAGTGCTAGTGAGTTTACATTTTTTTAAAACAGTATTCTAAGATTCTCACCCAAGGATACCATTACTTACGTATACAACAGTGTATTCAAAAGGATATTTGTTACAGTTTTAGTTGTTCTAGGGAAAAGGTTGGGTTAAAAAGAACTAGATGTCCCAACAATATAAGAGATTGCTATTTTTTTTTAAGTATGGTACAGCGTTTCTTAGGTTATGTGGCCATTTAAAATAATATTGTGGAAAAGAAAAGATAGGCAGATAGTATGTGCATTCTGATGGAAGTACACAATACTGCCTAAGAAATGTGCTAGCCCCAACTCAGATCTGAATCAATTCAAGCCTATATTGCCAGTTTACAGGAGAAACAATGGACAGAGAAGCCTGTTAGATACGAGGGTACAGCTTGTAACAGACCTGCAGAGCAGATGATCAGGTTTTTCAGCAAATAAATTGCCAGAAAAATAAGTGGAAGGGAGGAGGGTACCTATGGATTAAAAGAGATTTCAGAAGAAAAGATAAAGATGGTATTAAAGACTATTGTGGGAAAACAGTCACAGTAAAATTACAAGTTGTTGTAAGACGTTGTAAGGCATTGTCTCTTGTGGGAAAATACACAGAGAATGGAGTTTGAAAGGATAGACCAAAGCATTAACATTCTTGTCTGAGTGATGGAATTAATGGAAACTGTTTTGTTCGTGTTTTTCTTCATTTCTAGTTTTTTTCTACCATCTGCATGTATTACTGTTTTGTTTAGAGAAAAAACTGAAAGAATAGAAATGAGGCTGTAGAGAATGTAAAGGACGGTTTGACATAGAAAGAAAATTGCTGTCATCCTTCTTCCCCGTGTGGACCAAGTGGCTCAGAGTAAAGGCTCTAGAGCCTGGCAACTGGGGCCCAATTTGGGGCTCCACCTCTTCCTGCCTGGATGGCACAGGCAGGTTACTTTGTCACCAAGTCCCACCTTCTTTATTTCTGCAGCCTTCTTAGGGTGGTTATCAGAATGAAAAGGGCTTGGGACTGTATTTGACAAGTAGTAAGAACTCAGTAGTGTTACCAACTGTCTTCTTCGTGGCACCTGGCTTTGCCCCTCATCACCAGCCTTTCCTCTCTCTGTCACAACTCTGAGTAGCCCACGTTAGAAATAAGTGAGTTACAGCTGGGCAAAGTGGCTCACACCTGTAATCACACTTTTAGGGGTTGAAGCAGAAGGATTGCTTGAGACCAAGAGTTCTAGACCAGCCTGGGCAACATAGCAAGACCCCGTATCTTTAAAAAAAAAATTGTTTTTTAAATAGCTAGACGTGGGTGGTGCATGCCTGTAGTCCCAGCTGCTTGGGAGCCTGAGGCAGCAGAATTGTTGAGCCCGGGAGTTCAAGGCTGCAGTGAGCTATGATTTGCACCACTGTGCTCCAGCCAGGGCAACCGAGCAAGACCTTGTCTCTAAAAGGAAAAAAAATTATTTTGAGTTGTGTGCTTTTTAAAATTATTTCCTGCCTTCTAAGGAGTCATAATACCTAGAGAATCAATGAATACTTGCTTTTTCGTCTAAAACTTTTTTTTAGACTGGGAGGTATGACCAATATGAAGTTCCTGCTGCCTGCGAAGTATATGGTAGGATCTAGAAATGTTGAAAATTAATTAGCTACCTCTGTGGTTGTCAGAAGCCCTGAGAAATCAGCTTGGAACTAATAAGCCTTTGGCCTTTCAGTTTTGGTGACATACTTCGAATTCCAGCCATCCCCAGCTTCTGCAAAAGAAAGGGCATTATTAGCTTACTAATAATAATTTAATAGTATCATGCTGTGTGAAGAAATCAGGGGATGATTCTCTTTGGTGGAATTAAGTCCATTTCTCAGTCAAGAGAAAAGCAACATATAAGTAAAGATACTCTGCAGTGCTCAGTGGTATAGTGGACTCTGGGACTGAATTGTAAGGTCAGCGTTTTGAAAAGCAACACTAGCTTCAATAAGAAGTTCTCATGAAAATTCCTCAGGGTTTCCCTAGAGGTCTACATGCCATCCCTCAGTAAGTTTCATGTAGCCAGTGTTTCCTCTGATATAAGTTGGGACCAGTTTCTGTTTCTACAGCTAAGCTTCAGGTGAGAGAGGGCCTGTGTGCAGGTCTGCATCCTCAAGCACCAGAGGCATCCCTCAGGACCAGGAGATTCAGTCTTACCTCCCACTGCATGCCTTCTCTAGAGCATATTCTTATTCCTTTAGTTAAACCAATTAATGATTGCCAACAGTTTTAAGTGGCAGGAACTGTGTTCAGCAGTGAATAAGACAGAGTAAATGCCGTCTTGGCACCTAAGGCAGGAAACAAACAAATAAATATATGATGTAATGCCAAAAAGTGGTAAACACTAAGAAAAAAGAAAGTATGAGCAGGGCCTGGTAATGGGAAGGTATGATCTCAGGATAGTCAAGAAAGATCTCCTTGAGAGGGACACACATGTCTGAGCTGGGAATTGAAGGAGCGAGCTGTGGGGAGAAAACATTCCATGCGTAAGGAGCAATGAGTGCAAAGTTCCAGAGAGATGACAAGTTAAAGGAGCAGCTCTGAGGAAAGTGAGGCTGGTGTGTTGTCATCTCAGGGGGAGAGTGGAAAAAGGAGGTGGGGATGACTAAGTGATGTGCCTATTAAGTGGCATAGTGGGAGGAATCCCCCACCTCAGTCCAGTGCTTTTTCTCTCTTTATTGAGAGCTTACTAAATTTGCATAAACATCTATATGGCATAACTCCATTAACCAACTTTCCTTTAATTACTAAAATAAGATTACAGTTCCCTTCTTTAGGCAGTAAAGTAGGAACTCATTTCTTCATACCTTCTTTCTCTTAGATCTTGAAATGCATCAGCCAGCTGGAGCTCGCTCAGCTGATAGGAACAGGTGTGAAAACCCGCTATCTGTCTGGATCTGGGCGTGAAAGAGAAGGGAGCCTGAAGAGCCACACGTTGGCAGGAGAAGAGTTTATGGGACTTGGCCTAGGTAAGACACCAAGCCCCGCAGCTGACAGTCACAGATTTGCAAGTTAACTGGGATGAAACCCTTCATATCTTTCAGGACTCTTATGTAAACTGTCTCTTCCATTTGTACCATCTGACAGTATATTCATGAATGCAAGTAAACATGCTGCTTCAGCTCTCTTAATTGTGATTAAACTGTTAGGTAAAATGTCTATTATACCAAAATCAGTAGGGTGCATTACTTTTCTTTCTATACCTATAACTCTATTGGGAAGAAAAACCATTTGCTTTAAAATGGCCAGATCTCTAGTGCCTGACATTAGAGTGGTATATATTTGTGTCCCTAGATTTTAAAGGGTAGATTCAACATTTCTTCCATCTTTTGGGAGATGGCGGGGGGGCCTTTAATTAAATAATATTCTTATGCAAGTAGAATTATTTCTCTGGCTATACATTGGATTGAGAGACTCTTCTGATTGATGTAACATAGTAATAATAGTAAATAGGACAAACAAATGTGCCACGTCATATTCTTAGCACTCAGTTTATATATTTCAACTCATTTAATGCTCATAACAATCCAATGAGAATAGGGACTGTTATCTTCCCTATTTTGTGTCTGAGAAAACTGAAGCACGGAGTGAAAAGATATGAGCAATGTCATACTGCCCTCTTGGTCGTATAATTCAGACCCCTAGCCATCCAACTACAGAGTGTAGTCTTCTAGGTCCCATTTAGTGAACGGAATAGTACAGTGTAATGGTTAAAAGTATGGATTCTAGAGAAGTGGAGAATTGTAATAGCACTCACTTATCTTCCCTATTTTGTGTCTGAGAAAACTGAAGCACGGAGTGAAAAGATATGAGCAATGTCATACTGCCCTCTTGGTCGTATAATTCAGACCCCTAGCCATCCAACTACAGAGTGTAGTCTTCTAGGTCCCATTTAGTGAACGGAATAGTACAGTGTAATGGTTAAAAGTATGGATTCTAGAGAAGTGGAGAATTGTAATAGCACTCACTTCTTAGGTACTCGTGAGGATGAGTGGAATGAAATTCTGTAAAGCACACCAAGCATTCAGCAGGTGTGAGCCATTACATGTTCTGGGAGCTCTGGATTAATACCAATTGATTCAAGTTTGTTTTCCTAAATACAAGCCTTTAATACCATAAAAATGGTATTGGTTGGTACAAACAAGAAAGCTTATACTCACAATGTATTTTAAATGCCAGATGCCAAAGCGTAACTTTACTTTATCATCAGTATGTTTGTTTTTTGAACTTGCAGATTCATTCTTATTTATGTCCCCTGTCTCTGCATGTTGACACAACAGGATGCTTTGTTCTGAATACTTTACTGTTTTTGAAGTGCTGCTGATTTTGCGCATTGTGTTTCAGGTAATTTGGTGAGTGGTGGAGTGGATAAAAGACAGATGGCCAGCTTTCAAGAATCAGTTGGTGAGACCAGCTCACAGAGTGTGGTTGTAGCTGTGGACAGGTAATGATTTTATTTTTCAGTGAGCCTGAACTGCCCAGTGGTTTGGCAGCCTCTCTGTAGTTACTGGACATGAATGATTCCTAATTTGTTTAACTGATACAAGTGTTGTTAGCTACAGATTAAGTGTCACATTTATTTGAATTTCGACTTTTAGAAAAGTTATAACTTTAAAATTGTGACAAATTATGTCAAAAACAAAGAGTTTTTTGCTTATGTTGGTGTTTTAAATTACCTTGTTTCCTTAGTAGAAATTGCTTTTTAAAAAAATCTCAAGAAAAGTATAGGATCGAAAGCCTACGCATGAATAAGAGTTGGCTGAGTTGACAGTTTCCTTTTTTTTTTCTCAAAACTTTTACATTATTTCTTTTTACTTCAAAACTTGACATAAAAATCCAGGAGAAGGGCCTGGCGCGGTGGCTCAAGCCTGTAATCCCAGCACTTTGGGAGGCCGAGGTGGGTGGATCACGAGGTCAAGAGATCGAGACCATCCTGGTCAACATGGTGAAACCCCATCTCTACTAAAAATACAAAAAAATTAGCTGGGCGTGGTGGCGCGTGCCTGTAATCCCAGCTACTCAGGAGGCTGAGGCAGGAGAATTGCCTGAACCCAGGAGGCAGAGGTTGCAGTGAGCCGAGATCGCTCCATTGCACTCCAGCCTGGGTAACCAGAGCGAAACTCCGTCTCAAAAAAAAAAAAATCCAGGAGAGATGTTTCCCATAAAGAAGCTTCATACTTACTAGGAATCACTCTCCATTTCCTTTTCTTTCCTTCCCGCATTTCTTAGTCACTGCAACCACTAATCTACAGATTTGCCTGTTCTGGACATTGTTTAATTATCTATCTTCTTTTTTATTATTTTGATATTCATTATATTCTGTTTATTAACCAAATGGTTTCCTTCTGCCAACATCTTTCCTTTTAATTCTATCCTTTTTCGACTCATGTATGTTGCCTTTGTTAAGTGCATATAATGTCGTGTCTTTTTTTTTCCCCTCTTCCTCCATTGTTACTGTCTTCTTTGTGTTAAATAGATATTTTCTAGTATGTCATTTTACTTCTGATCATTTCTTTTACTATATCTTTTTTATATACCTTTTTTTTTTTTAAAGACGGTCTTGCTCTGTCGCCCAGGCTGGAGTGCAGTGGTACAATGTTGGCTCATTGCAACTTCCGTCTCCCCGGTTCAAGTGATTCTCCTGCCTTATCTTCCTACATAGTGGGACTACAGGGATGTGCCACCATGCCCGACTAATTTTTGTATTTTTAATAGAGACAGGGTTTCATGTTGGCCAGGCTGGTCTCGAACTCGTGACCTCAAGTGATCCACCTGCCTTGGCCTCCCAAAGTGCTGAGATTACAAGTATGAGCCACTGTGCCTGGGCTCCCCCCTCTTTTGATATGTTACTTTGTCTTCTGCTCGCTATAGGCTTTTCTGCTTTCAACTCAGTTTACTTTTCTTGACCTGTTCTATACTTGTAATGCCACATCATTTATTTCGGTGGAGGTGTCAGACCTAATGTTTCCTCTCTGCCTTGTCTGAGAGTTTGAGAAACTTTAGCTTCCAAATCTAATTAAAAAGAAAAAGGCTATGTGGCCAGAGGTCATCTGGCTTTTCTGCCCAGTGCTAAGACAGAAGCAGAATTGCCCTCAGGCTACCAAATCTAATTATTATTATTTATTTTTATTTTTATTTTTTTGAGACACAGTCTGGCTCTGTTGCCCAGGCTGGAGTGCAGTGGCGTGATCTTGGCTCACTGCAACCTCTGCCTCCTGAGCTCAAGTGATTCTTCTGCTTCAGCCTCTCAAGTAGCTGGGATTACAGGCACCCACCACCACACCTGGCTAATTTTTTGTGTTTTTAGTAGAGACCAGGTCTCACCATGTTGGCCAGGCTGGTTTTGAGCTCCTGACCTCACGTGATCCACCCTCCTTGGCCTCCTAGAGTGCTAGGATTACAGGTGTGAGCCACCACACCCAGCCTAATGTTTATTTTGTCTGGAATTATCTTCCTAGAATTTTTACTGGATCTACCAGACTGGATGGAAATGCTATAGGTATGTATTTGACTTACCTGTGACAACTACAAAAGCCTCGTGCTGTAACTGTCTTAACTGTTCCTAATGAGGCTTTGCGTGTATTGTTGGGTCTGGCCTGTAGTTGACTTTGTCCGCTGGCTATGTGCTGTGTCCATGGATGAACTGGCCTCCCCCCACCATCCTCGCATGTTCAGCTTGCAGAAGATTGTGGAGATATCATACTACAACATGAATCGGATCCGACTGCAGTGGTCTCGAATATGGCATGTGATTGGAGATCACTTCAATAAGGTAACTTCAAATTTAAAAACCATTGCTGTTAAAAAAAAAAAAAAAAGCAGGCAACTGAATTCAAAAAAAGAAGTGATAATTTGCCCTGTTTTTTTAGATGCCTCTAATTCGTTTTCCCTGTGAAGTCAAAAGACAGCTTGATAGAAGTAATATCATACTTACATATTGGTAAAATTGATGTAGAATGAGTTAAAAATCTAGTGGTATTAAAAATACTTTAATATCCACGTGCAGAATGTAGGCTAAGACCACAAAGATCATTACAGCCACTGGACAAATACACTGATGCTTGGAAGCATTGTGAATTCCAGAAGGGCCTTTTAAATGACCTAATGTTAAGTTGCAGGTAGTTTCACTCTTCAGTGTCACTGCTTGTATTCCAGCCGCCATTCTTCTGAAACTTTTGTTGAAAAAATTAATATTTGGGCTGGACGCAGTCGCTCACGCCTGTAATCTCAGCAGTTTGGGAGGCCAAGGCGGGTGGAACACCTGAGGTCAGGAGTTTGAGACCAGCCTGGTCAACATAGCGAAACCCCGTCTCTACTAAAAATACAAAAAAAAAATAGCCAGGCATGGTGGTGTGCACCTGTAGGGAGGCTGAGGCAGGAGAATCGCTTGAACCTGGGAGGTGGAGGTTGTGGTGAGCCGAGGTCACGCCACTGCACTCCAGCATGGGCAACAGAGCAAGGCTCTGCCTCAAAATAATAATAATAATAATAATAATAATAATAATTGTTTTTAAATCAGTAACAAGCCAAAGACACATCTGGGTTCTAAAAGTGACAACTGTTGGGAGTAAACCAGACTGAATTCTTCCTCTTTACCAGAAGTTTTATTATATACATATAGACATATGCACACATATATTGAATAAATAAAATATCAGATATGTTTTATCACAGTGAAGAAACTGGGAACAAAGCAATCAAAAGAAATGTATGTATGTATTTGTGATGTTGTTTGCTTCTTAAGGGAAACATAACTTAATAACAGCTTCTTACCAAAACACATTCATGATCTCAAGAAAATTTTCTTAAACCTGGAGATGAAGAGTTATAATACTAATGCTTAAAAATAGTGTTAATAAAAACTAAATACAGAAATTCTGTACATTGAATAGAGGAAAATCTTAAAAAGTAGTCTGCCATTGGGGTATAGAATAACCAGTGGGGTGCTGGTAAATGATTTGTAGCATCTGCCAGTTTCTGTGTGTAAATACCCTGCCATAGCCAATTTAAAGCTAGCAGTTTGATGTAACTGGAGAAGAGATGGACACCCCATCTCCTCTTGTAGACAGGTGCTAGTCTACTCCACCACTCTGCTGAAATGAAGCATTGTCAGATGTAGGCTTGCTTCTAGCTTGGTGCATCAGCTAATGAAAGTTCCTTGTTTTTCTATCATCTCAAATTAAGGCACCTCACAGCACACCATCTGTTTTACAAAATATCCGACTGCTTCATGCTGGGCACTGGACAGATGAGACTCCCGCCTGTCTGTCCTTTTCCATCAGTTCCATTTTATGATAAAATTTTATCACTCCCATTTTATAATAAAATAACTGATGGGAAAGGATCAAGCATGTTGTATATCAGGATTATTGAGAAAATGTGGTCAGGAAAGGTCCCTCATTGGAAGTGGCCTTGACCCAGAGGAACTGTTTGTTGAGTGGATGATATCACTTTAAAGAATCAACTAACTCAGCACTATCTTTCCTGATGTTCTGAGTAAACAAATTCCTAATTGGATGAGTTGAAATAATTGATGTGAATTTGTTTGAGAAAGAAACTGTGAATCATTGCCATTACTGTACCTTGCATTCTTGTCCAAGCATGTGACAGCTAAGCCAGAACAAACGCTGCTCATTTATTCCACAAGATCATTTGGCTGGCAACTGTGGAATCCTTTGTTCTTTCAGAAGTGACTAGCCAAAAGTGTTTTGGTAAATGTTTCCCAGAAAGTCTCCCATTTGTGTTCATTGGGACATCTCTTTTGGGAGGGGAGCATCAGTTTGCTCAAGTTACTTTTCCCACCTGTGATTCTGTTGTCAAGACTGTGTGCCAATTCTCAGTATCTACGAACGACTTACAGGCAAGCTTGGGACATAGGGTGGCAGGTAGGAACCAGACATTTCATTGTCAACAACTTCATTACAGATGTCTGTTTCATTTAATCAGTGCTGTTAAGCACCAGGTCATGGAAAACTCAGTTGCTCACTCTGGAGCTTTTTTTTTTTTTTTTGAGACAGAGTTTTACACTGTCACCCATGCTGGACAGCAGTGGCTCGATCTTGGTTCATTGCAACCTCTGCCTTCCAAGTTCAAGCAGTTCTCCTGGGACTACACGCATGCATCACCACACCCAGCTAATTTTTGTATTTTTAGTAGACATAGGGTTTCACCATGTTGGCTAGCCCGTTCTCAAACTCCTGACCTCAAATGATCTGCCCCGTCAGCCTCCCAAAGTGTTGGGATTATAGGCGTGAGCCACTGCACCCGGCCCTTACTCTGGAACTCTTAACTTTTTCCACCACCTTGGAAAGATGTTCTTCCCCTTGTGAACTGGGGCACTTAAGAATCTTGCAGATTTGGGCCGGGCGCGGTGGCTCAAGCCTATAATCCCAGCACTTTGGGAGGCCGAGGCAGGTGGATCACGAGGTCGAGAGATCGAGACCATCCTGGTCAACATGGTGAAACCCCATCTCTATTAAAAATACAAAAAATTAGCTGGGCATGGTGGCACGTGCCTGGAATCCCAGCTACTCAGGAGGCTGAGGCAGGAGAATTGCTTGAACCCAGGAGGCGGAGGTTGCGGTGAGCCGAGATCGCGCCATTGCACTCCAGCCTGGGTAATGAGCGAAACTTCGTCTCAAAAAAAAAAGAATCTTCCAGATTTGAAGAAATACAGATGGCTCAGTAGAGCTGTAACTTAGCCCTCAGGGTGCTGTCAGGGTTGTTCACACAGTTACATGATTCTGTTGAACTAGGGGCACAAGGACTGTGTCCTGGGTAAGCAAAGCTGTACACTGAACATGTTGTGTATACCTGGAACATCTGTTTTACCTGGATTTTTAGAAGGGGAATACTCTTTTTATTAGTTTATAATTACATTAACATACTCCCCTTTAAACAAAAAGTACAGCTAAAACACCTTTGACCACCCTCCCCCTCACATCTGGCCCTCTCCAAAGCTAATTATTCTTACCAGTTTGATGTATAACTTTCCAGACATTTTTGTATGAATGTACTTAATATATGTATGCATAGAAATATTATAGATAATACTGTCTTGGTTTGTTTCACTTTTTTTTTTTTTTTTTTTTTTTTTTTTTGAGACGGAGTTTCACTCTTGTTACCCAGGCTGGAGTGCAATGGCGCGATCTCGGCTCACCGCAACCTCCGCCTCCTGGGTTCAAGCAATTCTCCTGCCTCAGCCTCCTGAGTAGCTGGGATTACAGGCATGCACTACCATGCCCAGCTAATTTTTTGTATTTTTAGTAGAGACGGGGTTTCACCATGTTGACCAGGATGGTCTCGATCTCTCGACCTTGTGATCCACCCGCCTCGGCCTCCCAAAGTGCTGGGATTACAGGCTTGAGCCACCGCGCCCGGCGGTTTGTTTCACTTTTAAAAAAAATATCTTCCACTTAGCAAGGAATGATAAAGATTTAACCATGTTAGCATAGGTAGATTTGTTCTCTTTAAAAAAAAATTGTAGGCCGGGCGCGGTGGCTCAAGCCTGTAATCCCAGCACTTTGGGAGGCCGAGGCGGGTGGATCACGAGGTCAAGAGATCGAGACCATCCCGGTCAACATAGTGAAACCCCGTCTCTACTAAAAAAAATACAAAAAATTAGCTGGGCGTGGTGGCACATGCCTGTAATCCCAGCTACTCAGGAGGCTGAGGCAGGAGAATTGCCTGAACCCAGGAGGCGGAGGTTGCGGTGAGCCGAGATCACACCATTGCACTCCAGCCTGGGTAACAAGAGCGAAACTCCGTCTCAAAAAAAAAAAAAAATTGTAATAGAATACACATAACAGTCCGGGCGCAGTGGCTCATGCCTGTAATCCCAGCACTTTGGGAGGCCAAGGTGGGCAGATCATCTGAGGTCAGGAGTTCGAGACTAGCCTGGCCAATGTGGTGAAAACCTATCTCTACTAAAAATGCAAAAATTAGCTGGGCGTGGTGGCGGGTGCCTGTAATCCCAGCTACACAGGAATCTGAGGCAGGAGAGTACCTTTAACCTGAGAAGTGGAGGTTGCAGTGAGTCAAGATCGCACCATTGCACTCTAGCGTGGGCAACAAGAGTAAAACTGTGGGCCAGGTGGGGTGGCTCACACTTGTAATCCCAGCACTTTGGGAGGCCAAGGTGGATGGATCATCTGAGGTCAGGAGTCCAAGACCAGTTTGGTTATCATGGTGAAATCCCATCTTTTAAAAAAAAAAAAAAAGGAAGAGTAAAACTGTTCCCAAAATAAAATACATATAAAATTTACCATCCTAACCATTTTAACCATACAGTTCAGTAGTATTAGGTATACTCACATTGTTGTGCAACAGATCTCTAGGACCTTTTCATCTTGCAAAACTGAAACTGCGTACTCATTAAACAGTAACTCCCAGCTTCACCCTACCAACCACAGTCAACCACTGTTCTGCTCTGTGTCTATAGGAACTTGACTGCTCTGGATATCTCATATAAGTCGAATCATATTGTCTTTGTCTTTTTGGGACTCCCTTATTTCATTCAGCATACTAATGTCTTAAAGGTTCATCCATGTTGTTGCATGTATCAGAATTTCCATCCTTTTCAAGGCTGACTTTATTTTTTTATTTTTTATTTTAATTTTTTTGAGACAGTTTCACTCTTACTGCACAGGCTGGAATGAAGTGGCACAATCTTGGCTCACTACAACCTCCACCTCCCAAGTACAAGCAATTCTTCTGCCTCAGCCTCCCAAGTAGCCGGGATTACAGGCGCCCACTACCACACCAAGCTAATTTTTTTTTATTTTTAGTAGAGACATGGTTTCACCATGTTGGCCAGGCTGGTCTCGAACTCTTGACCTCAAGTCATCTGCCCACCTCAGCCTCCCAAAGTGCTGGGATTACAAGTGTGGGCCACCATGCCTTGCCCAATTTTTTTTTTTTTAATTTTTAATTTTGAGACGGATCTCACTCTGTCACCCAGGCTGGAGTGCAGTGGCGCCATCTTGGCTCATTGCAGTGAGCCACTTCCCAGGTTCAAGCAAGTCTGCCTCAGCCTCCTGTGCTGCCACACCCAGCTAATTTTTGTATTTTTAGTAGAGACAGGGTTTCACCATGTTGGCCTTGGCCTGGTTGGTCTTGAACTCCTGGCTTCAAGTGATCCTCCCGCCTCAGCCTCCCAAAGTGCTGGGATTGTAGGTGTGAGCCACCACACCTGGCCCCAGTTTTTTATTATTACAAATGATATTGCTGCATTATAATTGTTAAAAATAAAACATCAGGTCAGATCACATGTGAATGAAATTTCTCACTTGGAGCAGGCCTCTGCAAGATACCCCCAGATCCACTGGCAGGGAGTGCTGATGGGAAACATTCTCTCACTGTTTTTAGAGATTCTTCTTGAGAGAAAAGTCTGAAAAGCACCAGCCAAATATTTACCCATAACTCTAGTTCCTAAAAGTAGGCAAACCAGAGACACATACAACTTTTAAGTAAATTGAAAAGCCTCAATAATTTTGCAGAATTTGATGATATTTATTTCATAGTCATTTGCTTTAGATGACAAACATTGGGAAAGTGTGAAAAGGTTTTCCATAGACTATGACGTCTTTTGACCCCCCCACAAAAAAAAAAATATATATATATATATATATATATATGAAGAAGATATTAAATAGCACCTTGGGAGATGTTGTTTAATGGGTATAGAGTTTTATTTTTTCAAGATGAAAAGAGTTCTTGGGGACTGGGTGTGGTGGCTGAAGCCTGTAATCCCAGCACTTTGGGAGGCCGAGGCGGGTGGATCACGAGGTCAAGAGATCGAGACCATCCTGGTCAACATAGTGAAACCCCGTCTCTACTAAAAATACAAAAAAGTAGCTGGACATGGTGGCACGTGCCTGTAATCCCAGCTACTCAGGAGGCTGAGGCAGGAGAATTGCCTGAACCCAGGAGGCGGAGGTTGTGGTGAGCCGAGATCATGCCATTGCACTCCAGCCTGGGTAACAAGAGCGAAACTCCGTCTCAAAAAAAAAAAAAAAGGAGTTATTGGCCGGGCATGATGGCTTGTGCCTGTGATCCCACCACTTTGGGAGGCTGAGATGGGCTGATTGCTTCAAGTCAGGAGTTCAAGATCAGCCTGGCCAACATGGTGAAACCCTGTGTCTTCTTAAATAAATAAATAGATAGATAGATAGATAGATAGATAGCTGGACAGGGTGGCAGTTGCCTGTAATCCCAGCTACTCAGGAGTCTGAGGCAGGAGAATTGCTTAAACCCAGGAGGCAGAGGTTGCAGTGAGCCGATATGGGGCCACTGCACTCTAGCCTGGCCAACAGAGTAAGACTTTATGTTAAAAAAAAAGAAAAGAAAAGAAAAAGAAAAGACGACTGGGCGCGGTGGCTCACACCTCTAATCCCAGCACTTTGGGAGGCTAAGGCAGGCGGATCATGAGGTCAAGAGTTGAAGGCAAGCCTGGCCAAGATGGTAAAACACCATCTCTACTAAAAATACAAAAATTAGCAGGGCGTGGTGGTGGGCCCCTGTAATCCCAGCTACTTGGGAGGCTGAGGCAGAGAATTGCTTGAACCCCAGAGGCAGAGGTTGCAGTAAGCCAAGATCATGCTACTGCACTCCAGCCTGGTTGACAGAGCGAGACTCTGTCTCAAAAAAAAAAAAAAAAGAGAAAGAAAAGAAAAGAGTTCTGATTGGTTTCACAGTTGTATGAATGTATACTACTGAACTCTTCACTTAGAATGGTTAAGATGGTAGATTTTGTGTAATGTGTATTTTACAATTAGAAAAATTGAGTGTAGTTGCAAGTTTAATAGCAAAAAAAAAAGAAAAAAGAAAAAATAGGCTGGGCTCAGTGGCTCACACTGTAATCCTAGCACTTTGGGAGGCCAAGGTGAGTGGATCACCTGAGATTAGGAGTTCAAGACCAGCTTGGTCAACATGGCGAAACCCTATCTCTACTAAAAATACAAAAATCAGCCGGGCATGGTGGCAGGCACCTGTAATCCCAGCTACTTGGGAGGTTGAGGCAGGAGAATCGCTTGAACCTGGGAGGCAGAGGTTGCAGTGAGCAGAGATCATGCCACTGCACTTTAATCTGGGCGACAGAGCCAGACTCTGTCTTGAAAATAATAGTAATAGTAATAAAATGAAATTTAAAGAAAAAAATAGCACATTTTAAATGCTTATTTAATTAAATATGCAATACTGACTGATTTTCGTCCTTATACTTAAATAAAATTGGACAGATCATAGCCAAGAAATAGCATTTTCTTTTCTTCTTAGGTGTGTTTTCCCAGAATGTTTGTTTTGAAGGTAGGCTGTCCATCTTTGCTGCGAAGAGCCCCACTTCTGCCACTGTTACACTGTACCTGTTTCACATCAGTTTCTCTTCTGCTCAGGTTGGCTGCAACCCTAATGAAGATGTGGCTATCTTTGCTGTTGACTCATTAAGGCAGCTCTCCATGAAGTTTCTTGAGAAAGGTGAATTAGCCAACTTCCGTTTCCAGAAAGATTTTCTGAGGCCCTTTGAGCATATTATGAAGAAAAACAGGTATGTGCTTTGCTCCGGAAGACCCTTGGTCAAATTTCGTTTTGGAGCTCCCAGAAGCCCTCCTAACGCTAACCACATGATTATTTTTTTTCCTTCCTTGTCAGTGGAAACAAATAGAATGAATAGACTGTGATTCATATAGATTTTTCTGAAATAAATCTCACTAAAATCTATGTGTAACCTTTCCTAGGAGAACAGATGTCATCCTGTAACTTGTAGAAATGTGTCATGAACCTCTATTGGGGCTGGTGCTAGGGGAGATTAGAGAAAGAGCCACTGCAGATGCCTCCGCAAACCAGGATAAGAATTATGTGTGACCTAGCACTTTTCCCCCAGGGAGATATAAAAGTGGTCAGGACACCATACTGTTCATTCAGTCACTCAGCCTATACTTATTGAGGCCTGCTGTCTGCTAGGCACTATAAAGAAAACATTTTAAAATCCCTGTTTTTGGCTGGGTGCAGTGGCTCACACCTGTAATCCCAGCACTTTGGGAGCCCAAGGCGGGTGGATCACCTGAGCAGGAATTTGAGACCAGCTTAGCCAACATGGTGAAAACTCATCTCTACTAAAAATAAAAAATTAGCTAGTCATGGTGGTGGGCACCTGTAATCCCAGCTACTTGGGAGGTTAAGGTAGGAGAACATATTTATTTGAACATAAATATCAGTGGTGGTAATGTGCTCTGAAGGACATTATGTCAAGGTAAGGGGATAGTGATGGAAGCATTCTTCTATCCAGGGCAGGCAGCTAACATGTGTTTGCTAAGAGGACCCTTAGGAAAAGGCCTGAGAGAAGTCAGGAATAAGCCAAGAGTAGCCATATGCTGCCTTGGCGTGAGGATTATGAACAAGGGGAAGAACAAAACTAAAAGGCCCGTAGCAGGTAGTGCTTGGCATAGGTAAGGAGACCAGTGTGGCTGGAATGGAGGGAGCAAGGCAGGTAGTAGAAAGTGAAGTCCCTCCCAGTGGTGGCAGGGCACCTAGATCACATAGGAGGTATTGGCTATTGTCAGCACTTTAGATTGCACTCGTGAAAGATGGAAGCCGTTGGAAGAATTTAAGCAGAGAAGTGAAATGGTCTGACATACTTTAAAGGATAACCCTGCATTTTTCCATGGAAAATGAGGGGGAATAGGATGAGGTAGAAGGCTATTGTAGTTGTCCAGGTTTGGATCAAGTGGGAGCAGTGGCAGTGATGGATTAGATTATGTGCACATTTGGAAAGGGAATCCTACACTATGTGTGATGAATTGGCTATGGAGCATAAAGGAAGAAATGTCAGGGATGACTGTTAGACCTGATTCCTCATAACTGCACGCACTCCCCTAAAAAGTGTACTCCAGATCAGCCTGGATCTTTTTTTTTTTTTTGAGACGGAGTTTCACTCTTGTTGTTCAGGCTGGAGTGCAGTGGTGCGATCTCGGCTCACTGCAACCTCTGCCTCTCGGGTTCAAGCAGTTTTCCTGCCTCAGCCTCCCAAGTACCTAGGATTACAGGCACACACCACCATGCCTGGCTAATTTTGTATTTTTAGTAGAGATGGGGTTTCACCATGTTGGCCAGCCTGGTCTCAAACTTCTGACCTCAAGTGATCTGCCTGCCTCTGCCTCCCAAAGTGCTGGGATTACAGGCATGAGCTGTCACATCTGTCCGTCCTTTCTTTCTTTCTTTTTTTTAGGAAAACAAAAGCTTCCAAGCTGGAAGCCAGAGCAGCAGGCTGTCATGGTAGTGAATAAAAGGACACCAGAAAAGTTTCCTTGATATGCCTCTCTTTCTCCTGGTGTCTGCATTGTCTGCTTTATTGCTCATTTCAAGAGAACCAAAATTAAGCCCAGAGTCTGGCAGAACCCTTGATTTTAGCAAATACACAAAAGTATTTTCCCACCTTTGGGAACATCGTTGAGAGTGCCTGAGGAGACTAAGGCCTCACATGGCCAAGCCATGTGCTCGAGTCTGATTGCATGGAAGCCCTTATCTTCTAACTCCAGACCTTCCCTGCCTGTTCCTCATTCCCTTTTGAAAAGGGGCAGCCGGGCGCGGTGGCTCAAGCCTGTAATCCCAGCACTTTGGGAGGCTGAGGCGGGTGGATCACAAGGTCGAGAGATCGAGACCATCCTGGTCATGTGGTGAAACCCCGTCTCTACTAAAAATACAAAAAATTAGCTGGGCATGGTGGCGCGTGCCTGTAGTCCCAGCTACTCAGGAGGCTGAGGCAGGAGAATTGCTTGAACCCAGGAGGCGGAGGTTGCGGTGAGCCGAGATCGTGCCATTGCACTCCAGCCTGGGTAACAAGAGCGAAACTCTGTCTCAAAAAAAAAAAAAAAAAAGAAAAGAAAAGGGGCAGAGTGAGTTTAGAATCACATGTTGCCAGGCAATCTTAGATACTGTCAGTGGAACTGTAACTTACTATAACATTTCCAAAAGCACTTTGGTAATATGTGGTAAGAATCCTGGTACTTTTGTGCCCCTTTGACTCAATAACTCCACACTTCTGTAATTACCCAAAGCAGTTAATATGAAATACAATAAGCATTATAAGTCACAGAAAATATTTTTTTAGAAAAAAACAGACCGTCTAAATAAACAAACGTTAAAATAAATGTTAGTACAGGCACAACATGGGATATTGTTTAGCTGTTAAAAATGTTCATAAATGTCTGGCCGGGTACGATGGCTCATGCCTGTAATCCCATCATTTTGGGAGGCCGAGGCACATGAATCACCTGAGGTCAGGAGTTCAAGACTAGCATAGCCAACATGATGAAACCCCGTCTCTATTAATAATACAAAAATTAGCTGGGCATGGTGGCACACGCCTGTAATCCCAGCTACTCAGGAGGCTAAGGCAGGAGAATCGCTTGAACCCAGTAGGCAGAGGTTGCAGTGAGCCGAGATCGCACTACTGCACTCCAGCCTGGATGACAAGAGAAACTTCATCTCAAAAAAAAAAAAAGAAGGTTCACAATGTTTATAATGTGGGAAATGACTAATAGTTTAGAGAAAAGGGCTGGTTGTAGAATTGGACAGACAGTATAATAGAGATAGTGAAATATATCTCTCCATTTGAAATACCATATATCATGTAAAGGATTTTTTTTTTTTTTTTTTTTTTTTTTGAGATGCAGTCTCACCCTGTGGCCCAGGCTGGAGTGCAGTGGTGTGATCTTGGCTTACTACAATCTCTGCCTCCCCAATTCAAGCAATTTTCCTCCCTCACCCTCCCAAATAGTTGGAATTACAGGCATGCACCACCATGCCCAGTTAATTTTTGTATTTTTAGTAGAGATGGGGTTTCACCATGTTGGCCAGGCTGGTCTTGAACTCCTGACCTCAGGTGATCCACCTGCTTCAGCCTCCCAAAGTGCTGGAATTACAGGCGTGAACCCACTGGGCCCAGGTGAATTTTTAAATCATACTTTTTCCGCATTTTCCAGAACTTTTACTATCATCATATCTTATTTCTAACAATCAGGCAAAAAAACATTTTAATAAATATAGTTTTGTCAAAAAGTTGCTTTATTCTCCATGGGGAGACAACCATGAATTCATTTTTATTATATGTTGAAGTTACTTACGCTGTACAGCCAGTCCTTTGTTATCTTCAGGTAGCATGTTTACTTTATGGACTTTCAGCTAATTTTTAACTGTTTTGACTTTCTCCTTGCCTTCTCTAAATGGCCTTTCCTATTATTGGTTAGTGTGGGCCTAGAAGACAAACATGAATGTTCTTCTAAGCCAGATAAAATTTGAAAGTCATGAGCCTGGTAGGCAGAGGTTGCAGTGAGTCAAGGTTGCAGTGGAGTGCTCTGCTGCACTCCAGCCTGGGCAACATAGCAAGACCTTGTCTGAAGAAAAAAAATTGAAAGTCAAACCTGCAATCCAAAGGCCACTGTACTGACTTTTAAAGCTAGTACTATTGAAGCAATAGGCTTATATAGCTTTTCTTCTTGCTATTTGTGAGATAATAGGGTTCCTTCATAATAGTATGTCTTAATAGGTTGTGAGACAGTTGCAGCTGTTCCAGAAAATCAGCCATTTTTCACGTTTTGCTTTATAATAATTTGGGTAAACATTGCATCTTAAATTATATATGTATACTCCGATCCACATATATGTGTTTATCATATAGGTATATCCCTGCCCAAAAATCTAAGAAGATATACACAAAATTTAGTAATGGTTATCTCTAGGTGGCAGAATTATATTATTAGAAACGTTTCTGGCCAGAAAAACTGACCAACAATGACTTAAACTGCAAGGCTGTTTATTGTTTTATTGTTTATTGTTTATTGGTAACAGGAAAGAAGTCAGAGGCAAGCATTTCAACTTTGGTTACATGACCCAGATAGGGACTATTTGAGATCCAGCCTTTTTCCTTTTGTTCTTCCATTCAGAGGGTCAGCTTTTCAATCTTGAGTTTATTGTTTCGTGATTGCAGGCTGGTGGTTGTAGCTCTATGCAGCATGCTAGTTTTGGAATGGAAGTGAGAGGAAATGGGGCAGAGCCCAAATATGGATTGCTGTGTGCTATAAGAAATGTTTGTTTAAGTGCTGCTTCTAAAGGATGAGCTATGTTCATTTCTCTTCCCATTCTCTAAAGTACAGATAATATGGCTGTCCGGTTCCTTCCTCAGGTCTCCCACCATCCGGGACATGGTGATCCGCTGCATTGCCCAGATGGTGAACTCCCAGGCGGCCAACATCCGCTCAGGCTGGAAGAACATCTTTGCCGTGTTCCACCAGGCAGCCTCTGATCATGACGGGAACATTGTGGAGCTGGCCTTCCAGACCACTTGCCACATTGTCAGTAAGTGGCTGTGTTCCCTTCCTGCTAATGTCCCACCTGCAAGTCTAGAAGGGTGTCACTTACTTGCTATTTTACTACCTACAGGGGCCTCCCTACCTTGGCTCTACTGTGATATAGTAATGTGCCAGACAGTGTTGTAAGCACTTGATGAGTATTAATCTGCATCTTTTTTTTTTTTTTTTTTTTTTAAGACGGAGTTTCGCTCTTGTTACCCAGGCTGGGGTGCAATGGCGCGATCTCGGCTCACCGCAACCTCCGCCTCCTGGGTTCAGGCAATTCTCCTGCCTCAGCCTCCCGAGTAGCTGGGATTACAGGCACGTGCCACCATGCCCAGCTAATTTTTTGTATGTTTAGTAGAGACGGGGTTTCACCATGTTGACCAGGATGGTCTCGATCTCTCGACCTCGTGATCCACCCGCCTCGGCCTCCCAAAGTGCTGGGATTACAGGCTTGAGCCACCGCGCCCGGCCTAATCTGCATCTTAACTCTGTTTTGACTTACTCCTTCCCTTTTCTAAATGGCCTTTCCTGTTATCAGTCAGTTTGGGTCCAGCAGACAAACGTGAATGTTATTTCAAGCCAGATGAAGTTTGAAAGTCAATTCATCCCTAAGGCCACTGTAATGACTATGAAAGAAGTACAGTCAATCCTCATTATTGGTGAATTCCATGTGTGTACTCACTAAGATGTACATATATTATTAACTCCACAACCGATGCTCATGGTGCTTTTGTGGTCATTTGCCAACATGTGCATGCATAGAACAGCTTTTTAAAAAACTTAGTCACCCAAGGCACATATTCCCAGTTGTAGGGAAGAAGGTGGCGCCCTGCCCTCTTGTTTCAGCTGTCACGACAGAAACAAGTGTGCTTTCTGTGGCCTATTGAGTGCCATGTTTTTTATATTTTTGTGCTTTTTGTTGGTGATTTCACCGTTTAAAATGCCCCCCC
This sequence comes from Saimiri boliviensis, assembly GCF_048565385.1. Lineage (NCBI taxonomy): Eukaryota > Metazoa > Chordata > Mammalia > Primates > Cebidae > Saimiri > Saimiri boliviensis. The sequence goes on from NC_133457.1 coordinate 112,483,877, forward strand.
AAGCATAGTGCTGAATGCTGGGTAGTGTTCTATGTACAGAAAGGCTGTGATATGTGTTACGAAAAAAATACATACGTTAGATGAGCTGCCTTCAGGCATGAGTTATAGCACTACTGGCTGTGAGTTCAGTGTTAATGAATCAACATTAACAGTATCTGTTAAATAAGGTGTTGTTTGGCCGGGCACGGTGGCTCACACCTGTAATCCCAAGACTTTAGGAGGCCGAGGTGGGTGGCTCACAAGGTCAGCAGTTCAAGACCAGCCTGACCAACATGGTGAAACGCTGTCTCTACTGAAAAAAAAAAAAAATACAAAAATTAGCCAGGCATGGTGGCACGTGCTTGTAATCTCAGCTACTCAGGAGGCTGAGGCAGGAGAATCACTTGAACCAGGAGGTGGAGGTTGCAGTGACCCGAGATCATGCCACCGCTCTCCAGTCTGGGCAACAGAGCGAGGCTCCGTCTCAAAAAATAAACAAAACAAGGTGTCTTTTAAGCAGAAATACACATACAACAATGTTCTTGAAAATGTTCTGAGCAGAGACTTGCAGGAATCTAGCTCCTATCTCCATATTTTCCCCAGGAGCCATGGTTCAGTATTCTTGAATTCATTGTTTATGGCAACTTTATAGAGTGTAACTATCATGAATAACGAGAATAGACTGTCCCATTATTTCCCCCATGTTACTGAAGAGGAAACTGAGGCACAGAAAAACAAGTATAACCACTTGCCTGAGGACACACAGTTTGGATGTAGTGGAGCCAGGACTTGCACTCGGGCAGTCTAGGCCAGAGCTAGGGCCGTGTCCCTCTCCTCTGGACTGACCAGGAAGCCTGGGTTCTGCCTGCCAGGATGCAACAAGATGTTTACTTGGTCTTTATGGAAATTTTTAGGCATTGAGTAATCTGCACATAGTTGGCATTCAATAAATGTTGAATGAATGGATATTTGGGTCTTTACATCATTGCTTGAGCTCAGGAAGATTATCTAGCCCAAGCTGTACCCAATGTATTCATTCCTGAATAATTTAATGAGAAAAACCGTCTTCCAAAGATACTGACATGCTTTTCTTAGATTTTCACAAAGCTAATTATCTCCTGTGTGTGTGTGTGTGTGTGTGTGCGTGTGCACATGTGTATATGTGTGTGTGTGCGTGTGTGTGTGCTTTTCATCCCCATTTCTAAATCCTGGTCTTATGAAAAATGTAACTTGTGTTTCCCCAGCAACTATTTTCCAGCACCATTTTCCTGCAGCCATCGATTCCTTTCAGGACGCTGTGAAATGCTTATCAGAGTTCGCCTGCAATGCCGCTTTCCCTGACACAAGCATGGAAGCGATTCGGCTCATCCGCTTCTGTGGCAAATATGTCTCTGAGAGGCCTCGGGTTCGTTTTTCCTCACCTTACTCAGATGGGCAGTGAAGGGGAAAAGGGTCATGGAGCAGAAATTCTTCATCCTAACAAAGAGCTTTCCAGCTACTCTTTTAGAAATGTGTGTTCGCCCTAAATTAGGTGTTTATTTAAAAATGCTGCCGTGGCAGGGAGGTAGGCCTTTGCATTCTTTGGTGTATGTGAAATTCTGTATTTTAATTCATATTGAACCTGTGGTATTCCACAAATTGTTTTTGTAGAAGCTTGTTGTATTTTAGCTTTTGTATTTTGGCAGTGCTCATGAAGCCAGACCTTTCTGTTTGAAAGAAAACAAATCTCTCTTTTAGGAAATGGCATGCCATTGTAATGTGCCTGAGGAATCATATTTTAAAATTACCTTTTGTTTTCTCCTGAACATGATGGGTTGTTTTGTTGTTGTTGTTGTTGTTGTTGTTGTTGTTGTTGTTTTCATGTATCTCATCTTTCTAAAGAAGCCTACTTAGTTTAAATTACAGAGTACCAAAACACTGAAATTGGGTGAAAACAAGTCTCTCTAAACTATGATGGCCTGTGTAGATCTCTACTTAAGTATCCTTTACAGAAAGAGCTATAAACCTCTAAGACGATGTCTCATCCCTTACAACAGCTCACTAAGATGTGATGATAATAGGGCCAATGTTGACTGAGCACTTAGTACTTGTTGGGCAGCATTCTGGGTATTTTCTGTGTGTTGAATCATTTAGTCCCCACGTCAGACCCATAAGATACGTAATTATACCTCATTGTACAAGTGGGTTAACTGAAGCACCAGAGAGAAATTGCCTAACATTAGATAACCAGAGTTACTAAAGAAATTTCAGTACCACTTCAAGAGTGGTTACAGAGCAGAGGGTCGAAATGCCAGAAATAGGGCAGAGAGTAGAAAAACTGCCACATCCTAGCTGCATGACCTTGAGAAGCTTACTGAAGCTCTTGGTGCCTCAGTTAATTCATCTGTAACTCAAGACCATTTTTCTACCTGCCACTTGGAATCCTTGTGAGAATTGTTAATCCTTGAAAAGAACTTTAACAGTGCCTGGTCCATAGCACTCACTAAATAGTAGCTGCGGGTATTATTTTAAGTAGTATGTATTACAGTAACATTCCAGAAAGTCCCAAGATAATGAATCATCCTGGATATTTTGTCAACACCGCTTGACCTTTAGAGCTCTTAGTATAACACCCCCACCCCCAGGACTCTTGTGATCTGACCCCTTCAACTTGTTCTAAAACCAGCAGAGATGTGTAGGTATGTACTGGAAAACTGCTCATGTGCCCTCTGGGACAGATAATGTCTTTGTGTCTTCTATTCCCACTGTCCCATTGCTGAATGGAAATTTTTGGGAGAGAAAAATGTGTGGGGCCTTAAATCTATATATAGTTAGTTCCCTTTCGGTTCCTTCCTTGTGCATGCTTAGTTTACACCTGAGATGTGATTTTCATCATAGGTGCTACAAGAATACACAAGTGATGACATGAATGTAGCTCCTGGTGACAGAGTCTGGGTCCGAGGCTGGTTCCCCATCTTATTTGAACTTTCCTGCATCATTAATAGATGCAAGTTAGATGTACGAACAAGGTAACCATGTCCCTGTGCGGTGGCCCCTTACATCACTGAAATGAACCTCAGTCACTTGTTCACCTGACCCCACTCTCTTCTCTGTTGTTCTCTTCTCCACCACACTGTCTTTTGTGCCTGACTTTGTTTCCTCCAGAGGACTCACAGTCATGTTTGAGATCATGAAGAGCTATGGCCACACCTTTGAAAAGCACTGGTGGCAGGACCTGTTCAGAATCGTGTTTCGGATTTTTGACAATATGAAACTCCCTGAGCAGCAATCAGAGGTAGGTGATAACTACAGAACTGCCCTGGTTATGATGGAGAGGAAGACCTTTCTGACCTACATTTGCCTCTGGGGGCTGCATCATCATCTTCATGGAGTTCTTAAATACTGAGCAACTTAAGGTTTTAAAAATGGAAACACCTTTCTGGTACTCTCCTACCAGTAACAGCTAGTCCTGAGTGACTCTCCCCATGTTCAGAAGAGTGAGAGGAAATACATCTCTGTGTTCTACCGCTTGGTCCTTAGGCATTGCACCTTCCAGTTCAGCAGGGCTCCTGACTGGTCATTGTAGTTGTTTTGTTCATATCAACCTCTGAACAGTCAGAAAGTGGAATGTCTCTGGTCCTTTAAGGGTTTTTAATGAAGTTGCATTTGGAGATGATGTTGAATATTAGGCCTTCTTTTAAAAAGGATGTTTGGTGCCTGTAGGTGTTTTTGTTTGTCCCTTAGAGGTAGGGGGATAGTGAAAGGATATTCCAGCTAAAGATTTTTAGATGGGAAAGTAACTTTTTTAGTTTCTTTTGGGAACACCATTCCCTCCCTCACCCCAACATAAAAGTGACATATGCTTAATGTGGAATATTAGGCATATATAAAAAAATTCTTACTTTTGCCATCCAAAATTAGAGTTAATGTTTTTGCAAATTTTTCTCAGTCTTCTACATGGTTTAAATACGGTTCAGAGGCTGGGCACATTGGCTCATGCGTATAATTCCAGCGATTTGGGAAGGTGAGTTAGAAGGATTGCTTGAGGCCACAAGTTCAAGACCAGCCTAGGCAACATAGCAAGACTCCATCTCAAAAAAAAAAAAAAAAAAAACTGCAGAACACAGCCAAAAAGAAAGAAAAATTTAAACGCCCACGGTTGCAGTTTTTCATAGCCACTGTTAAGACCTTCAAGTGTTGTTTTCATGTATGTGTCCACCCACACACGTGTTTGTGATCCACAAATTATATTTTCTATTTTCCTCTATGAAAATAGAATCCCAACACACATATGTAAACTACTTCTTAAACTTAATACATGAGTATTTTTCCACAGCCATAACTTTTCTCTTAGAATTTTGTTTGCTAGCCGGGCATGGTTGCAGGCACCTGTAATCCCAGCAACTTAGGAGGCTGAGGCAGGAGAATCACTTGGACTTGAGAGGCGGAGGTTGTGGTGAGCCAAGATTGCACCATTGCATTCCAGCTTGGGAAACAAGAGCAAAAGTCTGTCTCAAAACAAATAAAAATAAAAAACAGAATTTTGTCTGTTTGTTTTGTTTCATTTTTTTTTTTAGACAGAGTCTCTCTGTGTTGCCCAGGCTGGAGTACAGTGATGTGATGTCAGCTCACTGCAACATTTGCCTCCTGGGTTAGGTGATTCTCCTGCCTCAGCCTCCCAGGTAGCTGGGACTACAGGCTCGTGCCACCATGCCCAGCTAATTTTTGTACTTTTAAGTAGAGATAGGATTTCACCATATTGGCCAGGCTGGTCTCAAACTCCTGACCTCAAGTGATCCACTTGCCTCAGCTCCCCAAAGCACTAGGATTACAGGTGGGAGCCACCACACCCAACTTTTTTTTTTTTTTTTACAATGTTGTTTTAATAATGGCTACAAAATAGTCTTAGTTGTGGATGTTCCACAGTTCATGAACATTTAGGTTGCTTCCTGTTTTTCTGGACAGCACTGAAATGAGTATTTTTTGCAGCTACACTTGTACTCTTGATGGTGGTGGTGGTTTCCTCTTTAAAGACAAGCAGCCCAGTTGCCAGGGTTGGGGCATACATATTACTAAGCCTTTCATACATACCACTAAACCCACCTGCAGATATCTCTGTAGCCATTTACACTTCTGTCAACAATGCATGACAGTTCCTGTTTCTCCATATTCATTCCAGGTCTTCTTCTTTTAATTTGTTTTAGTCATTGCTAATTTGAGAGGCCAGATGTATCACATTGAAAAAGTATTTCAAACTGCTAGTGAGGGGGCATAATTTCTATCATAGGATTGATCATTATTAGGAATCGCCTTTTATGAATTAGACTTAGCTCATCTACTTAGTCATCTTTCTCCTATTGATTTATGCATTTTTAAATATACAGATAATGTAGCATATGCTTACATGAGTTGTAGATGATTTGCCCACTTTATTATTTTTATTTCCTTTCATTTTGGAAAATTTAGCTTTTTTTTTTTTTTTTTTTTTTTTTGAGATGGAGTTTCGCTCTTGTTACCCAGGCTGGAGTGCAATGGCGCGATCTCGGCTCACTGCAACCTCCGCCTCCTGGGTTCAGGCAATTCTCCTGCCTCAGCCTCCTGAGTAGCTGGGATTACAGGCACGTGCCACCATGCCCAGCTAATTTTTTTTTTGTATTTTTTTTTTAGTAGAGACGGGGTTTCACTATGTTGACCGGGATGGTCTCGATCTCTTGACCTCGTGATCCACCCGCCTCGGCCTCCCAAAGTGCTGGGATTACAGGCTTGAGCCACCGCGCCCGGCCAGAAAATTTAGCTTTTAAGTAACCAAATCTGTCCAGTGGTTTGTTTGTTTTGTTTTTGTTTTACTTCTGGCTTCCACTTTTGGCATCACTACTATAATTTTATAAATATCCTCATATGTCCTCTGTACAGATGAATGTATTAACATTTTTAAGACTATTCGTACATACCACCGAATTGCTTTCTACAAAAATTTTGCCAGGAGTGTACAAGAGTGCCCATCTCACTGCAGGGAGAATAGCTTTTAAGCATTATCTTTTTGTTTTCCCAGAAATCTGAGTGGATGACAACAACCTGCAATCACGCACTTTATGCTATTTGTGATGTTTTTACCCAGTTTTATGAAGCTTTGAATGAAGTTCTTCTTTCTGATGTGTTTGCACAATTGCAGTGGTGTGTAAAACAAGGTATTCTTTAAGTCTCTAGGCATCATTTTTCTTACATAGTCCTTAATGAGAGGTTAGGTTTTTCAATATTTGAAAGCTTGGATGTAGTGCCAAGGAGTACAATATATATTAGTTGATGAAACATACATGTTTTAATTACAGTGTTAAAAACAGTCCCCCCAAGTCTGATCATAAAGCATTTCTTAAAGATGGGATTTAGTTATTTTTGCATTCTACAAGATGTACCTTCATGCACTATGCCGTTCTTTTACTTTTGTGTATGTTTGAAATTTTCTATAGTAGAATGTTTTTAAAATGTGCTATTTCAGTCCAGATCACCAGCTTCATCAAGAGGCATTTTTCATTCGAGTTGTGTGTTTATTTTAGAGTCTGTCAGGAAAAATACCCAGCTAGCACATTAGACCTGGATCCATAGATAATTTTGGCTTAGGGCAAGGCTAAATTTAGTACATTTTTTTAAAATGACTTAATTTTAAAATAAATGACAAAACATTTGATATCGTTCAGATGGCAAAAATTGGAAATGTAGTGTATGAGTGACTACATTTTTGAAACATGGTCTAATATTTTCTCTCTTCTATTACCATTTTTCATACATGAGCCACTTAAAGTAGCAAAATGTTGACCTTCTTTCTTCCTTAGCAATAAAACTATGATAAACAATTTTATCTCTTAAAAAAAATTTTAGTAAAAACTTTAATACTGTCTGTAGCATAGCTTCATTAATTAAAAGCCTAGAAACCCACCAATTGCTATCTCCAACTCACAGTGTACAGTATTGGAGACCTGGTTGGCATCAAAATAGCAGTAGAAGTTTAATGATAGATAACTGCTTTATTTTACAGATAATGAACAGTTGGCTCGATCAGGTACAAATTGCTTAGAAAACTTAGTAATATCCAATGGAGAGAAATTCAGTCCTGAAGTCTGGGATGAAACCTGCAACTGTATGTTGGATATTTTCAAAACAACCATCCCACATGTGTAAGTGTTCATGCGGGTGTTCCTGTTTATCTCCATGTTCAGTGGATGTCTTAGAGCTCCTGATTGCCTTTCACATTGATTATTTTCTTTCTCTTTCTTTAAGTTTGCTGACATGGAGACCTGCAGGAATGGAGGAGGATTCATCAGAAAAGCATTTGGTAAGATTTGACCAGGCTGGTCTTTAACTCCTGAAAAAGCTGGGTTTTTCTTTGATTGTCTTTTCTTTCTTCTCCTATCTTAGTAAAAGATCAGGCCAGGCGCGGTGGCTCACGCCTGTAATCCCAGCACTTTGGGAGGCCAAGGTGGGTGGATCACGAGGTCAAGAGATCGAGACCATCCTGGTCAACATAGTGAAACCCCGTCTCTACTAAAAATACAAAAAAAATTAGCTGGGCATGGTGGCACGTGCCTGTAATCCCAGCTACTCAGGAGGCTGAGGCAGGAGAATTGCCTGAACCCAGGAGGCGGAGGTTGCGGTGAGCCGAGACCGCACCATTGCACTCCAGCCTGGGTAACAAGAGCGAAACTCCGTCTCAAAAAAAAAAAAAAAAAAAAGATCAGTAATCCTGTATAGTTTGTGCTTTTTTGATGGGAAGTAAGTAAAAAAGCTATAAGATCTAAAAATAATATATGTTCATAGCATATTTTTTAGAAAGTCCAGAAAAGCATTAAGCAAATAAGTAACTGCTAAATAAAAAGCACAGTTTACATTTCTGGCTGCTGCTTTGTGTGACTGTGCACACCTATTAAAGCCACCATATTTGAAATGAGGGATCAGTTAGCATACAACAACATGTGAGCATTTTTCCATATTTTAAACAATGCTTTGAGAGCAGCATTTTCAGTGGCTACGTATTATTATAGTTTCTTTACTTTTCCCTTATTGGACTCTCAGGTTAGTTCTAGGGTTTCATCATTATAAATAGTGCTTTGGTATAATTATGCTTGTTTTTTCCCCTCCTAAATTAATGGTGCTTTCCTCTTCACCAAAGAACTGATAGTTCTTTCTTTTTGCGTGAGTCCACATAAAGAAGTTCTAATTCAAATCTCATTTTTAAGTACTTTGGTTTACAGAGAGGAGTTGAATTATTAACTTTTATTCCTAAATGACTCTAAGACCATTAGATTTTAAAAAGCATTTGGGATACAGCATCTGTCTTCTGCTGTCAAGTTTCTAATTTTTATCTTATTTTTTTTGAGACAGAGTCTCCTTCTGTCCCCCAGGCTGGAGTGCAGTGGCGCAATCTTGGCTCATTGCAACCTCGCCTCCCAGGTTCAAGGGATTCTCATGTCTCCGCCTCCCCCAAGTAGCTGGAATTACAGGTGCCCACCACCACACCCAGCTAATTTTTGTATTTTTTCCTTTTTTTTTTTTTTTTTTGAGATGGAATCTCTTTCTGTCACCCAGGCTGAAGTACAGTGACACAATCTCTGCTCACTGCAACCTCCACCTTCCAGGTGCAAGCGATTCTCCCACCTCAGCCCCAAGTAGCTGGGGTTACAGTTGTGTGCTACCACATCTAGCTAATTTTTTTTTGTATTTTTAGTAGAGATAGGGTTTCACCGTGTTGGCCAGGCTGATCTCGAACTCCTGACCTGAGGTGATCCACCCACCTCGGCCTCCTAAAGTGCTGGGATTACAGGCACCATGACTGGCCTGCTGTCGACTTTTTAGGAAACTGGTTACTGCACTAGTAGTTTATCTTTGAACTTGATCTCATAAAAAACTTGTTACACTTACTATTAAATCCTAATATGTAGAGAAATGTCCTTTGGGTTGGAATAGGAATTGAAATTTTAATGGGAGGAGAAGTAATTTAAATTCTTAATCTCCCCATTGCAGCCCGTGAGGCATGCTACATTAAGCATGTGGTATAATTTTATTTTGAGCAAAGCAAGGCACTTAAATAGAGGCTGGACTAGCCATATTAAAATAGGCACATCTCTGCCCAAATTATTGTGAAGAAAAGTAAGCATTGTATTTTTTTCTGGTTTACATTTAGGATGTGGATCTGGACCGCCAGTCTTTAAGCAGCATAGATAAAAATCCCTCTGAGAGAGGCCAGAGCCAGCTCTCTAACCCGACAGATGACAGCTGGAAGGGTAGACCATATGCAAGTAAGGCCACTTTTTAATTTGTTTTAAATAAGCTTATATGATTCACATATTCAGAAGGCACAAAAGGGTAAACCTGATAAGCTGCCTTCTGACCTGTGCCTCAGTCTGCCCGTTCTCTATAGCAGCCAAGGTTACCCATTTCTCTGTACCTTTTCAGAGTCATTTTATCCATATGCAGGCAAGTACATTCACATATACACTCACATACATACATACATAGTAAAATACCCATATGAAGGCAAGTACATGTACACACACATTCACATACATACATACATGCATAGTACGTATGAATTCTCTTCTTTTACAAATTATGGAATAGTATGTCTTATTCTTTTTTTACTTACGTCTTTTAGAGATCATTCAAAATTAGTACATAAATAGCTTTCACATTCTTTTATACTATTGTCTGTTATTCCAGTTTGTAGACATGCTTTTATTGCTTAATTGAGTTGCTATTAACAGACACGTTATTTCTAATCTTTTGCTGTTAGGAGCAATACTGCATTGAATAACCCGATACGTATATCATTTTTGAGTTTAATTAAAGTTCCCAAAAATGTACTCGAATCAGTGGATAAGTGTATTTGCTATTTTAAAATATTTCCTCATTGCTATCAAATTTGTACCTGTTTACATGATCTTTTTAGATTAAATATAACTTCGGACTAATTTTAACTTGAAATTTTCAAATTATGAGTCAAACTGAGTAGTTTTTTTTATGTTAAAGCACCACTTCTGTTTTCTTCTCTATGAACTCTGTAATCTTTGCTCATTTTCTGTTGATTGTTGGTGCTTTTTTAAATTGGTTTGGAGGAGCTCTTATATACTAGAAATCCTTTTTCTGATACAAGTTTCAAATTATTTTTGCCAAATTGTCTCTTAATACTGCTTATGGTGTGTTTTGCTATCGTTAAAAAAATAAGTTTAACAGCTATAATGTACCAGGCACTGTACTATGTGTTTCATGTGTGTTGTTATTTCATTTAATCCCCATCCTACCCTTTGAAGGGATACAGTCTTACATTTGAGGGAACTGGGGCTTAGACAGATGAGAGAACTTGACAACATGTAGTAGAGTGGGGATTCAGACACATTTTAGGCAGCCTGAGGAATGGGCACTTGTGAAGGCTGTTGTGGTCCTTTGAACGTTGTATGCCCCATTGTTTCCCTTATTAGCAGTCCCACCGAATCCTCAACAGGCTAAGCTATAGCTGTTAACACTGAAGTTAACTTCTGAAGCAGCACATTTGACCAAAACAGTGTGTGGTCACCATTTGCTTTAGAAGGAATAAAAGTAGTCACCCTTGAAATTGATTAAAGAGGTACCATGTTGGGACTGGCGTGCTGTCTCTCAATAACTGATGTAGCCAGCTTCTCTCTAGTGTCCAGTGATAGAACGATCTCTTTTTCTTTTTTTCTTCAGAGACAGGATCTTACTCTGTCACCCAAGCTGGAGTACACTGGTGCAGTCATAGCTCATTGCAGCCTCAAACTCCTGGGCTCAAGCAATTCCCCTGCCTCAGTCTCCTGAGTAGCTGGGACTATAAGCACCTGCCACCACACCCGGTTAATTAATTTATTTTTTGTAGAGATGGGGTCTCACTTTGTTGCCCAGGCTGGGTCTTGAATTCTTGGCCTCAAGCCTGCCTCCTCCCTTGACCTCCCAAAGTGCTGAGATTACATGTGTGAGCCACCAGGCCCAGCTTCTTTTTCTCTGTGGAGGCCAGATGTACATTTCTTTCAACAGGAGAAGCACTCCCAATGCAGCGAGAGTCTGCACTCTGAGAAGTTCCTGGAACTTGAGGCACATCCCATTCCCCCAGGGAACAGTGCCTTTGCTGCTCCCAGCCTCCCAGCTCAGCCACCCTTCAGGACATAAGCTCAGGCAGACAAAATCTTTACACTATTATTATTGTTTCCTTCTTTTTATTTTTGGTCCAGAATGCTTTAATTGACTTGGCGTAAATTGAATGTACATCTGCTGCAGCTCCACTGTATTTTTTTAAAAATTAAAACATTCTACATGGGAAATAGTTACATGTTTTTATAATTTCACAACTCCCTGGGAGCAGTGGCTCACACCTGTAATCCCAGCATTTTGGGAGACCAAGACCAATGGATTGCTTGAGCTGAGGAGTTCGAGACCAGCCTGGGCAACATGGTGAGACCCCATCTCTAAGAAAAAAAAAATTTTAATGAAAAAATAATTTCACTTTCAAAAACTTGAGGACAACTCAACCTCCTTGTTTTCTATCACTAAAATATTTAATGTTTTCAACATTCTGATTTTATAACAATAAGTTAGGAAAGGAACCTCTACTGTTATTACAGTCAAATCAGTCAATACTTAATGATGTATTTGACATGGGCCACCCTTGGGACCCCAGGGATTGAGAACACAAAGAGGATGTAGTTAGTCTAGTCAGTAAGCAGAAACCACACTGCTAATTTGAACAGGGAAAATTCGATATAAGAATTGGGGCCGGGCACAGTTCCTCACACCTGTAATCCCAACACTTTGGGAGGCCAAGGAAGGCGGATCATGAGGTCAGGAATTCAAGACCAGCCTGGCCAACATAGTGAAACCCCGTCTATACTAAAATAATTTTTAAAAAGTACCAGGTGTGGTGGTGGGCACCTGTATTCCCAGCTACTTGGGAGGCTGAGGCAGGAGAATCACCTGAACTGAGGAGGCGGAGGTTACAGTGAGCCTAGATCGATCCATTGCACTCCAGTGGCTCATACCTGTAATCCCAGTACTTTGGAAGGCCACGGCAGGCAGATCGCCTGAGGTCAGGAATCTGAGACCAGCCTGGCAAAGATGGCAAAACCCTGTCTACTAAAATTATAAAAAACTAGTCAGTGTGGTAGTGTGCATCTGTAATCCCAGCTACTTGAGAAGCTGAGGCAGGAGAATCACTTGAACTTGGAAGGCAGAGGTTGCAGTGAGCCAAGATCACACCACTGCACTTCAGCATAGGTGGGGACTCCATAGACAGAGCGAGACTCCATCTCAAAAAAAAAAAAGAATTGTTAACTAGTCAAAGTTTGTTAACCACTAAAAGGAATAAAAGACCACTTTTAAGGAATACAGAAGTAGAAAATGCAGAAGGCAGATACTATCTTTAGACAGAAAATGATCTAGAAACTAAGAAAAGCCACTCCTGTGGCCACACAAAACTGAGCTTCCTGGCCAGGCACAATGGCTCCCACCTGTAATCCTAGCACTTTGGGAGGCCAAGGCAGGCAGATTGCTTAATGTTGTGGCACAGGAGTTCAAGACCAGCCTGGGCAACATGAGGAAACCCCATTTCTATTTAAAAAAAAAAAAAAAAAAAAAAAGGTTCTGGCCTCTTCAGAGAGGCTGGCCATTGCAGAAACCTGAAACATCCTGTGGTTAGGGCACAGTCCAGAACTGGTCTTTAGGGGTAGCCCATTGAGTGGCAGAGAAACTTGCTGGAAGACACAGAATCTGCATAGCTGATTCCCTCACTTTCTTCAGGTCTTTGCTCAAATTTCTATTTTCATGGAGACTTTTCCTGACTAGTTTGCTTAAACTTGCAATCCTATCCTGACACTTTTTATGCATGTCTCTACCTATCATCAATATTTGACATACAATATCTTATACTTAAAATATTTTATTGGCCGGGCATGGTGACTCACGCCTATAATCCCAGCACTTTGGGAGGTCAAGGCGGGTGGATCACAGGGTCAAGAGATCGAGACCATCCTGGTCAACAAGGTGAAACCCCGTCTCTACTAAAAATACAAAACTTAGCATGGCATGGTGGCACTTGCCTGTAGTCCCAGCTACTCAGGAGGCTGAGGCAGAAGAATTGCTTGAACCCAGGAGGTGGAGGTTGTGGTGAGCCGAGATCGCACCATTGCACTCCAGCCTGGGCAACAAGAGTGAAACTCTTGAGACGGAGTTTCACATATTTTATATATATTTATATATATAAATATATAAATATATATATTTTTATATATTTATATATATAAATATATTTTTTTATATATTTATATATATAAATATATTTTTTATATATTTATATATATAAATTTTTTTTATATATTTATATATATAAATATATTTTTTTATATATTTATATATAAATATATTTTTTATATATTTATATATATAAATATATTTTTTTATATATTTATATATATAAATATATTTTTTTATATATTTATATATAAATATATTTTTTTATATATTTATATATATAAATATATTTTTTTATATATTTATATATATAAATATATATATATATTTTTTTTTAATTGTCTGTTAGCACCATGGGAGCGGGGATTTTTTTTGTCCAGCTTATTGATTGCTTTGCCACAAAATCAAGAATTGTGCCTTGACTGGGTGTGGTAGTTCATGCTGTAATCCCAGCACTTTGGGAGGCTGAAGTGGGAGGATCACTTTAAACCAGGAGTTCAAGACCAGCCTGGACAACATAGTGAGAGCCCATCTCTTAAAAAAAAAAGACAAAAAAAAAATTACGTCGGGCACATAGTGGGAGCTCAGTGAATACTTCTTCAGTATTGGCTAAATCATTATTAGGGTTAATCTTTATCATCTAACATAGATCAGAAACTGTTTGCCAGCCTCCTCATCAAGTGTGTGGTTCAGTTGGAATTGATACAGACCATTGACAACATTGTGTTCTACCCTGCGACCAGCAAAAAGGAGGATGCAGAGCACATGGTTGCTGCCCAGGTAAGAACAGGAGGCCTCGGGAAGAGCATCCCTGTCCATAGGGAGGCTGCTTTGATGTAGTGGTGTACAGGAGCCAGCTCTTGCTGGCTTTCCAGAGCCCGTCATGCTTATCTCCTTCCAACCCCACATTCAGTAATAACATGTTGGTAGCTTAAAATTGGCCTTGATGGGTGTTACTTACGAGAAAACAGCAAACGCTAAAAATCAGGGCCTACACACACACACCCCAGAGAGCAGGTTTATCAACATACCACTTCTCAGATGCCACCACACTAGTATTAGTTATCATGGGAACTGTTCCCCATAATTGATACAGTAATCACAAATAAGTGAGAAGGAAAAGACAGATATAGAGATCCTAGTTATTCCACTTTTTTTGTTTGGTATATGCATCTTTGTATATCAGGGATTCCTTTTCTCTTTTCTTTTCTTTTTTTTTTTTTTTTTTTTTTTTTCCTGGTGAGGCAAAGTCTCACTCTGTCACCCAGGCTGGAGTTCAGTGGTGCAATCACAGATCACTGGGACTTCAACCTCCCAGATTCAGGTGATTCTCCCATCTCAGCCTCTTAAGTAGCTGGGACTACTGGCACATGCCACCATGCCCAGTTAATTTTTTACTTTTTTTTTTGGAGACAGGGTTTCAGCCGGGTGTGGTGGCTCACGCCTGTAATCCAAACACTTTGGATGCAAAGGCGGGCGGATCACCTGAGGTCGGGAGTTCAAGACCAGCCTGACCAACATGGTGAAACCCCATCTTAAAAAAAAAAAAAGGAGACAGGGTTTCGCCATGTTGCCCAGCCTGGTCTCAAACTCTTGGACTCATGGGATCTGCCTGCCCCAGCCTCCCAAAGTGTTGGGATTGTGGGCATGCAACACCATGCCTGGCCTACATATGGGATTCTTGAAAAAAATGTCCAAAAGTTAGACAGTAATCCTACAGCATGGGTTGCAAATGTCAGTGCTTCAGGGGCTAGCAGATCCTGTGAGTGAGAGTGAATGAGTGAGTAAGTGAGTGAAGCAGGCTGGGTAGAGACTGCAGTAAACTAGAAATCTCTAGCCCAGTCAAAGTGGCTGCCACCTCTTAGCTTTAGCAGCCAGTTACCATCAAAGTGGGTTAAGTTGTGACAGTTTCTGTTGTTTCAAGAGTAGCCAAAATTAAGATTTTTTTTCATAGAGGAAGTCGTGTTTTAAATACTAGCAAAAATTAATGTAAATTTCATTACTGCTGAAAAAAATACAGCGATAGGCCAAAGGCTGTCCTTTTTGATTTTTTAATTTTCGTCACGTTTTCAATAAAGTTTCCTAGTGTTTCATACATTTTTCAAGAATGCATTCCTGTAGTAAAACCACTGGAGACACAAACTCTTGTTTATGCAGTGGAGGCAGCACTGATAAAACTGAAAGTTTGGCCAGCCAAGCCTGCCATAATGGAGCAGCTCAGTGTGTTCCTTCACCAGCCAGTGAGCAGAGTCTAAATAGAAACGTTTCAGGGTGTTGGGGAAGAAAGTTTGTCTTATAGAGAGGATGACTCTGGGAAACTCATGACTCCCATTGTCTGCAATCACAATGCCCAAAGCATCCCATCTTCTTCACTAGCTCTTCTATCCTCTGTCCTGTCCTCTAGCAAGGCACGCTGGATGCAGATATTCACATAGAGACAGAGGATCAGGGCATGTATAAGTACATGTCTTCCCAGCACCTCTTCAAGCTGTTGGACTGTTTGCAGGAATCCCATTCATTCTCAAAGGCCTTCAACTCCAATTATGAGCAGCGGACTGTCCTGTGGCGAGCAGGTAAGGCCACACAGCAGATAAGATAGATAGCCACACTGGTCACCATCCTAAAATATTACAGTGTTTGGAAAATGCCCAAACTTTTAAACATAGCTAGAAAAACATAACAGATATTTTCATGCTTGAGGGGAAGAGAAGGGAAATGCTGCATAGGTTTCATCGCAGTACATAGTAGAGTCTCAGTAAGTATTTCATAAAAAGACAAATTGAGGCTGGGTGCAGTGGCTCACACCTGTAATCCCAACACTTTGGGAGGCCGAGGAGGGTGGATCACTTGAGGCCAGGAGTTCAAGACCAGCCTGGCCAACGCAGTAAAATACTGTCTCTACTAAAAATACAAAAAATTAGCCAGGTGTGATGGCATGTGCCTGTAGTCCCAGCTACTCAGGAGGCTGAGGCAGGATAATCACTTGAACCCAGGAGGCAAAGGTTGCAGTGGGCTGAGATCGTGCCATTGCACTGCAGCCTGGGCAACAGAGCGAGACTCCATCTCAAAAGAAACAAAAAAAGACAAATTGAAGTTTGAATAGTTGGGCCAGGCACAGTGGGTCATGCCTGTAATCCCAGCACTTTGGGAGGCTGATGTAGGTGGATCACAAGGTCAGGAGTTTGAGACCACCAGCCTGGCCAATATGGTGAAACTCTATCTCTACTGAAAATACAAAAATTAGCTAGGCGTGTTGGTACATGCCTGTAGTCCCAGTTACTCAGGAGGCTGAGGCAGAAGAATTGCTTAAACCTAGGAGGCAGAGGTTGCAGTGAGCCGAGATCACGACACTGCACTACAGCCTGGGTGACAGAGTGAGACGCTGTCTCAAAAAAAAAAAAAAAAAAAAAAAAAAAAGTTGGAGAATTGAATTGATCTAGCAAGTCAAGAAATTTTATGGGCTGGGCACGGTGGCTCACACCTGTAATCCCAGCACTCTGGGAAGCTGAGGCAGGTGGATCGCTTGAGCCCAGGAGTTCAAGACTAGCCTGGAGAGCATAGCAAAACCCCATCTCTACCAAGAAAAAGTATATGAAAATTAGCTGGGCATGGTGGCACACACCATACTCAGGAGGCTGAGGCGGGAGGATCACTTGAGCCCAGGAGTTGGAAGTTTCAGTGAGCCAAGATTGCAACACTGCACTGTAGCCTGGGTGACAGAGGAAGACCCCTTCTCAACAACAACAAAAAAAGAAATGTTACATTAAATTAAAAGTGTCTTTTTTTTGAGATGGAGTCTTGCTCTGTTGCCCAGGCTGGTAATCTTGGAAAACCAGAAACCATTCATCAATTTTCCAAGCTTTTTGGGGTTTATTCACTTTCCTGCCTCCAAAAATAAATACATAAACACTGGAGGTAAATATATTTTTTTCTGGGATGGTGGTGGGATTCTCATTATTTTGAACTTTGCATTAAAGTGATACTTCATATAAGTTTGGTATTGTTACCATTACTTTTATTTTTTTGAGGCAGAGTCTCACTCTGTTGCCCAGGCTGCAGTGCAATGATGCAATCTCGGGTCACTGCAATCTCCACCTCCCAGGTTCAAGCAATTCTCATGCCTCAACCTCCCAAGTAGTTGAGTTTACAGGCACATGCCACCATGCCTGGCTAATTTTTGTATTTTTAGTAGAGACAGATTGGTCTCGAACTCCTGACCTCAAGTAATCCGCCCATCTCAGCCTCCCAAAGTCCTAGGATTACAGGCATGAGCCACTGCACCTGGCCTTGTTATCATTACTTTTGTCCCCAAATATTTATTGTAATCGACAATTAAAGAATGTCATTTTTCTCTACAGCCTTAAAGTATGCAGCTGTCACCCAGGCTGGAGTGCAATGGCACGGTCTTGGCTCACTGCAACCTCCACCTCCAAGGTTCAAGCAATTCTCCTTCCTCAACCTTCAGAGTAGCTGGAATTACAGGCGCCTGCCACCACATCTAGCTAGTATTTATATTTTTAGTAGAGACAAGGTTTCACCGTATTGGCCAGGCTGGTCTCAAACTCTTGATCTCAGGTGATCCGCCCACCTCAGCCTCCCAAAGTGCTGGGATTACAGGCTTGAGCCACCACAGCAAGCCTGGTTTGCGTATCTTTTAAGCTGATTGGTACTCCTTTGTTTTTAAGAATGTGTTCTTGGCTGGGCACAGTGGCTCACGCCTGTAATCCTAGCACTTTGGGAGGCCAAGGCGGGTGGATTACAAGATCAGGAGTTCGACACCATCCTGGCCAACATGGTGAAACCCTGTCTCTACTAAAAATACAAAAAACTAGCCAGATGTGGTGGCAGGCGCCTACAGTCCCAGGTACTTGGGAAGCTGAGGCAGGAAATGGCTTGAACTCAAGAGGCGGAGGTCGCAGTGAGCTAAGACCAGGCCATTCCACTCCAACCTGGGCAACAGAGCAAGATCATCTCAAGAAAAAAAAGAAAAAGAATGTGTTCTTATGTGTGCTTTGTGGAGAAAAATAATCTTGCAACTTGCAAGAACGCTGGAATTCTTAAGAGTTGTTACATTTGAGAAGACAAAACTAATGGCTTCCCCAGCCAATAAGCAAAGTCTAAATGGAGAGCAGGCCAGGCAAGGTGGTTTACACCTATAATACCAGTTTTTTTGGGAGGCCGAGCCAGGTGGATCACTTGAGGTCAGGAGTTCAAGACCAGCCTGGGCAACATAGCAAAACCCCATTTCTACAAAAAATACAGAAATTAGCAAGGTGTGGTGGCACTTTCCTGTAGTCTCAGCTACTCAGGAGGCTGAGGTTAGAGGGCAACTTGAGCCTGGGAGGTCAAGGTTGCAGTGAGCCAAGATTGCATCACTTCAGCCTGGGCAACAAAGCGAGACTCTGTCTCAAAATAAAATAAAATACCAATAAGTAAATGGAGAACAGTTCAGGGCATTTAAGAATGAAGTTATTTTGCCAGGCGCGGTGGCTCACACCTATAATCCCAGCACTTTGGAAGACCGAGGTGGGCGGATCACAAGGTCAGGAGTTCAAGACCAGCCTGACCAACATGGTGAAACCCTGTCTCTTTAAAAAAAAAAAAAAAGGAGTTATCTTATACAGCTGATGACTTTTGGAGAATCACAACTGCCTTCATCTGGTATTATAATTCATCTGTATTAAGACTATATATATAGGCCGGGTGTGGTGGCTCACACCTGTAATCCCAGCACTTTGGGATGCCAAGGCAGGCAGATCACCTGAGGTCGAGAGTTCAAGACCAGCCTGGCCAATATGGCGAAACCCCATCTCTACAAAAATAGAAGTATTAGCTGGGCATGATGCCAGGTGCCTGTAATCCCAGCTACTTGGGAGGCTGAGGCGGAAGAATCGTATGAACCCAGGAGGCAGAGGTTGAAGTGAGCCAAGATCAAGGTACCGCACCCCAGCCTGGGAAACAGAGGAGACGCTGTCCTGAAAAAAAAAAAAAAAAGAATATATATAAAATCTTTCAGGCCAGGCTCAGTGGCTCATTTCTGTAATCCCATCCCTTTGGAAAGCTAAGACAGGAAGATTGCTTGAGCCCAGGAATTTTAGACCAGTCTGGGCCACAGTAAAACCCTGTCTGTACAAAAACTGAAAAACTAGCTGGGCATGGTGACACATGTCTGTGGTCCTGGCTGCTCAGGAGGCTGAGGCAGGAAGTTCATTGAGCCCAGGAACTGGAGGCTGCAGTAAGCTGTGATCATGCCACTGCACTCCAGCCTGGGTGACAGAGCGAGACTGTCTCAAGAAAAAAAAAAAAAACAGAGATGTTTCAGTATTTTGTGAAGTAACTAGATTTCTAGTTCATACACAGTTATCAGCATTATTCTAGAAGTGTGCACTAATTAAATGACTGTCTGATCTCTAGGTTTTAAGGGCAAGTCTAAACCCAATCTTCTAAAACAAGAAACCAGCAGCCTGGCCTGTTGTTTGAGGATCCTGTTTCGAATGTATGTTGATGAGAACCGCAGGGATTCCTGGGAAGAAATACAGCAGAGACTTTTAACGTAAGAAAATTAGTTTCTGACTAGATTTCTATCTGCCATAAACAAAATTCGTCACAGCAATACTGTGGATTGAAAAGAGTGGGAGAAAATACATGCTGACACTCTGACAAATTATTTTCCTTTTTATTTTTTCCTTCTATTTGGTGACTCTTCCATTATACTTTATTTAATGCCCTGAAGAGGGCAGAGGCTCATGTTTCACTGATAAACCCTTTCCTGAACCTAAGAATTCAAGGTTACGTTGAGTTATGCATAGAAACATGGCAGTGAATAGTGCTCTGAGCAGAGTCAGCAGGCTGGAGGGAAGTCCTGACTCTGGCTGGAGCCCTGTGGCCTTAGGCAGGTTACTATCCATCTTGGGTCCAGGTCCTCTTTAGAATTGTCAGCAATAACGTCCCATCATTCCTTCTTTCCAAGAAGAATGTATTTAAATCATATAACCAGGATGTGCCTTCATCAATTATGAAGAGAAGAAATGCACCAACGGGGAAAGAGTGGAATACTGATAAGGAAGCCCAGCCAGAAAAGTAGGTCTTTGCCACTCAGCTTCCTGGGCATCAGCAAGATTCTGATGTCTGAGCTTTCTTTTCCTCCTCTAAGGTTTAAAAACCGTAATACACAGTGCTGGCAAATGTGCGATAAGAATGTACTGTCCTTCATAGCTAATTGGAGTGTACAATGACATAATCTTTCTGGAAAGCAGATGGGATTATATACAAGGAGCCCTAAAGTGTTCATTCTCTGTGACTTAGTAATTCCACTGTTACGGAATCTGCTTCAGAAAATATTTTAGAACTAGGAACCAGGAATACCACACAGAATATTCATTGCAGACTTATCAGGACAAAAAGTTTTAAGCAGCTCAACGGTGGAATGAATAAACTATGGTATGTCCTAAATTATGTTATTATGAAATATAGTCTTTTTTTTTTTTTTTGAGACGGAGTTTCGCTCTTGTTGCCCAGGCTGGAGTGCAATGGCGCGATCTCGGCTCACCGCAACCTCCGCCTCCTGGGTTCAGGCAATTCTCCTGCCTCAGTCTCCTGAGTAGCTGGGATTACAGGCACACGCCACCATGCCCAGCTAATTTTTTTTTAGTATTTTTAGTAGAGACGGGGTTTCACCATGTTGACCAGGATGGTCTCGATCTCTTGACCTCGTGATCCACCCGCCTCGGCCTCCCAAAGTGCTGGGATTACAGGCTTGAGCCACCGCGCCCGGCCGAAATATAGTCATTAAAAGTGAAATTTTATTTATTTATTTATTATTTATTGAGATGGAGTCTCACTCTTGTCATACAGGCTGGAGTGCAGTGGCGTGATCTCAGCTCACTGCAACCTCTGCTTCCTGGGTTCAAGCGTTTCTCCTGTGAGGAGCTGGGATTACAGGTGCATACCACCACATGTGGCTAATTTTTTTTTTTTTTTTTTTTTTTTTTTTTTGAGATGGAGTTTCGTTCGTTACCCAGGCTGGAGTGCAATGGCGCAATCTCGGCTCACCACAACCTCCGCCTCCTGGGTTCAGGCAATTCTTCTGCCTCAGCCTCCTGAGTAGCTGGGACTACAGGCGTGCGCCACCATGCCCAGCTAATTTTTATATTTTTAGTAGAGACGGGGTTTCACCATGTTGACTGGGATGGTCTCCATCTCTTGACCTCGTGATCCACCCGTCTCAGCCTCCCAAAGTGTTGGGATTACAGGCGTGAGCCACCGCACCTGGCCTTTTTTGTATTTTTACTAGAGATGGGGTTTCACCGTTTTGGTCAGTCTGGTCTGAAACTTCTAACCTCAGATGATGCGCTGACCTCAGCCTCCCAAATTGCTGGGATTACAGGCATGAGCTACCATGCCCGGCCTAAAAGTGAATTTTTTTTTTTTTTTTTTTTGAGAGAGAGAGAGTGCCTTGCTTTGTCACCCGGGCTGGAGTGCAGTGGTTCTATCTCAGCTCAGTGTAACCTTTGCCTCCTGGGTTCAAGCGATTCTCCTGCCTCAGTCTCCTGAGTAGCCAGGATTACAGGCGCCCACCACCACACCCAGCTAATTTTTGTATTTTTACTAGAGATGGGGTTTCACTGTGTTGGTCAGGCTGGTCTTGAACTCCAAAGTTCAGAGGAAAATTGTTCTCCTGTAGTTCCAGCTACTCAGAAGGCTGAGGTAGGAAAATCTCATAAGTCCAGGAGTTTAAGACCAGCCTGGGCAACATAGTGAGACCCTGACTCTAAAAAACAAACGAAACACCAAAACACCCAATTGCTGAAAATTGCAAGTAAAAACAGTTTTGCAGCTTCTTTTTTTGGGGGAGGGGGGTAAATTTATTGTATTATGAACAAGTTCCCACATGAGGTAAAGTTATTTTAAAAAATTTTCACAGGGCCAGGTGCGGTGGCTCAAGCTTGTAATCCCAGCACTTTGGGAGGCCGAGGCGGGTGGATCACAAGGTCGAGAGATCGAGACCATCCTGGTCAACATGGTGAAACCCCGTCTCTACTAAAAATACAAAAAATTAGCTGGGCATGGTGGCGTGTGCCTGTAATCCCAGCTACTCAGGAGGCTGAGGCAGGAGAATTGCCTGAACCCAGGAGGCGGAGGTTGCGGTGAGCCGAGATCGCGCCATTGCACTCCAGCCTGGGTAACAAGAGCGAAACTCCGTCTCAAAAAAAAAAAAAAAAAAAGTCTAAATAATTTTTTTAAAAGTCATCCCAAGAACGAATAGTTCTCCCTAAATGTGAGATGTTAATCAATTGTTTGATATGCCTCCCCCTCTCTAATTCTTCTAGTGTTTGCAGTGAAGCTCTTGCCTATTTCATCACCGTGAATTCTGAAAGCCATCGGGAGGCCTGGACAAGTCTCCTGTTGTTACTTCTAACCAAAACCCTCAAAATAAATGATGAAAAGGTATGAACAAGTAAACTCTGATGTTTCCAGTAGGACATAAGGTTTAAGTTGGCTTTTCACTCAAGAGTTTGCAGTAACTATTTTCTCAGTTTCCCAAGAATGGTTACATGACTGTCAGCACCATTCTAGATGCATTGGAGAGAAGTTAATTCATTACAGACAATGAGTACCACAGGATAGTAGGGCTTTTTCCTGGAAGAACCCTAGTTGACCAAGGCTGAAATTTAGATCTCATGTGTTGCTGTTAGGAATGGTATGGTGATTTCCAGTGCAGCAAGAGAGGGTTGAGATTGCGAAGCACTGGTTTTGACATAGGAACTTGCTTTACAAAATAAAAGCTGTTGACTTTTGGTAGTGAGACTATCCAAATATAATTAAAGTTAAATATAAATGAAAGAAGCTTTAATTTGCAAGATTTTCTTTCAACTTCTTTTGTTGTTTTTGCTGTTGTTTTTGAGACAGTCTTGCTCTGTCACCCAGGCTGGAATGCAGTGGCACAATTTCAGCTCACTGCAACTTCTGTCTTCCAGGCTCAAGCAGTCCTCTCACCTCAGCCCCCTGAGTAACTGGGACCACAGACACACACCACCACATTTATTTTTGGTAGAGATAGGGTTTCGCCATGTTGCCCAGGCTGGTCTTGAACTCCTGAGCTCAAGCAGTCCACCTGCCTTGGCTTCCCCAAGTGCTGGGATTACAGGCATGAGCCACTGCACCCAGCCCCAACTTTCTAATAGCCAGAAAAGCACCAATATTATAAGAAGTTGCAGGGTAGGCCAGGTGCAGTGGCTCATGCCTGTAATCCCAGCACTTTGGGAGACCGAGGCAGGCAGATCACCTGAGGTTGGGAGCCTGGCCAACATGGAGTAACCCCATCTCTACTAAAAATACAAAATTAGCTGGGTGTAGTGGTGCATACCTGTAATCCCAGCTACCTGGGAGGCTGAGTCAGGAGCATTGCTTGAACCCAGGAGGCAGAGGTTGTGGAGAGCCGAGATTGCGCCACTGCACTCCAGCCTGGGCAACAGAGCAAGACTCCGTCTGAAAAGAAAAAAAAAAAGAAGTTCTAGGGTGAGATGAAAACTTTCAAAAAACTGGTGCCAAAGTAAGAAATTCATTGTGTAATTTTATCCGTCTACTTCTCTCCCACCTCAAGTTCAAAGCACATGCTTCAACGTACTACCCCTATTTGTGTGAAATTATGCAGTTTGACCTGATCCCTGAGCTCCGAGCAGTTCTGCGGAAATTCTTCTTACGGATAGGTGTTGTGTATAAGATATGGAGTCCAGAAGAGCCATCACAGGTACCAGCAATACTGTCACCAGTGTGGTAGCCATGGCTGCCCAGGCCACTGCTGCAGCTCTGCAGAATGTTCAGCATGCCATCTCTGACTGGCACGTCTCGTGAAGGGTCAGAGAAACAAGGAATTGGCATCTTGGATCTCAGAATGGCCTGGATACAGATGGCCTCTATGCTGCTCCATCACAGTCCCCAACTAAGGCTTATGGTATTTCATTAAACTGTTGCATACCCAGTTAGCACAGTAGGTGGGGAGTCTGCTTCATTTCTGTCATTCCATTTTTCTTATTAAACTGTCTGTCACATCTGTCATTGCACATGCCATCATTTTCTAGCAAAATCCCATGATTGGCTATAAATGTTTTGTAAGAAGAAGTCACTCTCCTTCAAAATACTGAACATAGCTATATAGATTCATGATAATTAGAGAGTATGTTAATAAAAATTCTTGTAACGGCTAACTGCCACCTAAAATACGCTGGGTTTTTTGTTGTCATTTGAATGTGTTAGAGAAATTTGAATGTTTTTGTCAGTTACGAGTCAGCCGTAATTAGATTAGTTTAGGGACAGATCGGGATTAGAGAAGAGTTGTTTTTTGTGTTTTGTTAATGTCTGAGTGATTTTAAAAGTATTTTCCAAAAAGATACTGAAAATTTGGTTGAAGGCAGAGTTTAGTAACAAAGCTAGAATTAAGAGTTTTGCAAGGTTAAAAAAATGTGCCTCGTGGACCTCCCTGTTTTAGTAACATGGGGAGGAAAAGTCTACAGAAAAAAAGTGAACAATTTAATGAAGATGATTAGCCTTCCTTGAAATAAGTATTTGTGGATGGGTGTTAAATTAAAATTTCCAGAATACACTGTCCATCTCACACACTCTGAAATCTAATATATGAAGTAGTAATGAAAATGAAGTAGTAATTTAACCAGAGTTCATTTATCCTTGAATAACCTTTTTATTTTTACCTCAGAAAATGAGTATACTGGCGGTTAGTGTCACTGCTTTGCACAGTCCCCATTAAATGACCCTCCAGAGAGGGACAGTAAATGCATGAGAAGCTGCTCCCGTGAACCTCCTCAGCCAGATGTCATGGGTGGAACTGGAGATGTGGTGGGCCAGCACAGCTGAACTGTGACAGTGGCAGAAAGTGACATGTGCCCAGCACTTCCATTAATCTGAGCCTAGGTGTTGAATTCTTTGGCAAGGTTAGATTCTGAGGTCCTTATTAATAATGTTAATGATGGTGCAATTCTCTCACCTGCAGTAGAACTGAGTTCCGATGCAGCTTGTATAAAAGCGGGCAGTATACAAGTATGACCCGAAGCCTGTGAGCAGTATAGTGGATGCTCACCCATGAGGAAGAGCACACATGCCTCTTTCTTGTCCTCACCCACTGCTCACCTACAGCATCGCTGAGCGTTAGACATAAGTGTACGCGGAGTGATTAAAACATTCAGACTTCTACCTACACTCTTTAGTCCTCTAAATTGGGTTGTATTGATGTCAACTCCGGTGCCTTAGAAGTTAGTAGTTTGGGAACCTATCAGTAAAATTGGATTTTTTTTTTTTTTTTTTTTTTTTTAAGAGAAGGATTTCTGGTGCTTTTGCTTACTAAGAGACTGATACTCTTTTTTTTTTTTTTTTAAGATGGGGTTTCACCATGTTGGTCAGGCTGGTCTTGAACTTCCAACCTCAGGTAATCCGCCCACCTTGGCCTCCAAAGTGCTTGGATTACAGGTGTGAGCCACCACGCCCGGCCGAGACTGATACTCTTAAGTTGTTTTGTTGTTGTTTTTTTAACAGCCTTGAGAAATGTTTGGTTTTTAGCCAGCAGAATTCTTGTCTACTTTTTTCTTTCCCAAAAAGTGTTTTAATTTCTCTACCAAAGAAAAAATGCACAGGTTTAGGTTTTTATATTACTTACATACACTAGATAAAGCACTTCTTTTAAGCTATATAATTCAGCAGGAAAGGACCATGGGAGAATACTTTACTGAGTGGAAAATGTTAGCACATTTGACTGGCTTGCCCTGGAATCCACTGTACCTTTACACTGCACCGTGAATCCTACACTCCCTGCTATCATAGCGCGTCGCCACCTCAACAAGTCAGTCGTCTCCATTGATATTTGTACTAAAGGTATAAATGGGGAACACGTGTTCCCTTTATGAAGTCCATCTTGCATGCAGCTATATCCCTGATGGGTTATTTTTCCTTTCCTTCTGAGGTTCTCATGTCATCTTCTTCATTGAATATGACTGTAAAACTTCCTGGTGTCTCATGCCCTCTCTTTAATTTTTTCTCTTGCAGGGTAGCACACGTGTCAGTGTATTTTAGTACTTGCTGAAACATTCAGGCTTAAATTTATTATTAGTTTAGTATTTTTAAAGATTTGATTTTCTGAATGAGGCATTTGAATTGTACCAGCAATGGACTTTTAAAAAATTGGATGTAAAACCATTCAGGGTAATTTTTCTTGTCAGTGGACAGTGACGAACAGAGGAAATCCTTTACCTCCAATAATAAGCCATTCAGCCTAAATTCTTTTTTATGAATAAATCTATTCTTTCTCATGGTAAATGTGGCTTGTGCCACTCAAACACTAGTGAAAGGGTATGTACAACTGCAACATCAGGCCAGGACACCATTTATTTAACCAAGTAATGGAGGAGAGTGAAACATTTTCCAAGGCCTTATTTCTTTTTCAGAATGCTTTAAGTGTCGATTATATGTGCTGGGTCTCTAGAGAAGTTTTTATTTGTTACAATATTGCTGCTTTGAGCAATTTTGTTTTTCTTCATTGTCTGTTGAGGAAATCACCAGCTTTGGCACCTTAACAACAAACAGTGGATGAATAATTTTTATTTCTGATATGCATCATTAAAGTTAATTATATCTTTTCCCCGTACTCCTCATGTACAACCAAAGAACATACATTATGAAAATCGTATTATCTGAAAACACATTTTCCTCTGACAGGTGATTTTTGTACAAAATGCAAAAAAAAAAAAAAAAAAAAAAAACCCTGTACTTTTTTCGTTTCTTTTGTGATTAAGGGTATACAATTAATAGACTTTGTTGTTAAAGGAACCTGCTAACAAGTGCAAGTATTACCATCTCATCCAAATGTTTGTTGTTATGATGCAAATGGATATTGGTTTCAGTAGAAGCTGGATCCTTAATACTGCATTTTCTGAATTCTGTTTTAATATTTGTGTTAAAGTAGACATAGCTGAATTCACTTGAAATCCTGGAGTTTTGTTATCAGCAGCTTTGCAGTTTGGGAAACAAAGAAACCAAAGCTGAATATTTTGAAGAATGAATATGTCTGGAAATCCTTGCTCTCAAAACAAAACAATATACCCTATCAAAGGTGTTGTTTTACTCAGTGTTCTAATTTTTAAAAAATTTTATCTGCATATTTGCATCAAATATTTCTTTATGTGCAAAATGTATGTTTTACCTCCTTAAAATGCCGAAAAGTTAATTAATAGTTACTTTGGTTTAATCTATACACAGTGATTAAGTGCATTTAATATTGGTAATTTAATGAAAAGCATTCCTTGCCCAATGGATGTATAAATTTTTGAAAGAATAAGCAGAATTATATAATATGAAACGCTATGTAAAGTTTTCTATGTAAAAATATTATGTATAATACTGTTAAAATATCCCATGCTTTGATCAGGTGGTAAATCAATAAAATTTTAAAAAGTATAGCTGTTTCTAATGTAGTAATTTTAAAAACGTATTCCAAGCCATAGTTTTCAGTTAGTTTATGTCCCTCGCTGATCAAAGGGGGAAAAAATCCAGTCATGAGAACATTCTTATATGCCTCTTGAGTCTATTAACTTTTGTTGTTGTTGCTAGTTATAAAATTGAATTGTAAGGATCAGGCAGTGGCTATTGGTTGAACCAATACACATTGACAGCTTTGAAACATTGAGTTGCTGATTTATTTATTTATTTTTGAGACATGGTCTTGCCCTGTAGCCCATGCCGAGAGCAGTGATGCAATCACAGCTCACTGCAGCCTAGACCTGCTGGACGCAAGTAATCTTCCCACCTCGGCCTCCTGAGAGTAGCTGGAACTACAGGGCTAGTAGAGTAGTGAGACACCTTGCCTGGCTAATTTTTGTATTGTTTTGTAGAGGTGGGGTTTGGCCATGTTGCCCAGGCTGGTCTTGAACTCCTGGCCTCAAGTGATCCTCCTACCTTGGCCTCCCAAAGTGCCGAAATTACAGGTGTGAGTACCACTCCAACTGAGATACTAATTTTTAAGTCAATGTGACAGATAACAATCAGATTCTCATAACATTGTTTAGGATCTACGTAAATTTTATTCTGGACATAGTTCCGTACACAAAGGTAAGAGACTGACAATGTAATCCCCAATAACTAAACTAAAGGTGTAATTTTCCAAATCACTTTTAGTAACAACAAATTTTAACTTTTTTTAAAAATAGAGATGCGGGGGCCAGGCACGGTGGCTCATGCCTGTAATCTCAGCACTTTGGGAGGGCGAGGCAGGCAGATCACGAGGTCAGAAGATCAAGACCATCCGGGCCAACATGGTGAAAACCCATCTCTACTAAAGATAAACAAAAAATTAGCTGGGCGTGGCAGCACAGGCCTACAGTCCCAGCTACCCAGGAGGCTGAGGTAGGAGAATTGCTTGAACCCAGGAGGCGGAGATTGCAGTGAGCCGAGATTGCGCCACTGTACTACAGCCTGGGCAACAGTGCAAGACTCCATCTCAGAAAAAAAAAAAAAAAATAGAGATGGAGGTCTCACTACGTTGGCCAAATTGGTCTTCAGCTCCTGCGTTCAAGTGATCCTCCCAACTCAGCCTCCCAATATATTGGGGTTTTTTTGGTTGTCACAACAGCGAATAAGGAGGATAGTGACTGGCATCTAGTGTATAGAAGCTAGGGGTGCTGCTAAACAGCCCCAACATGAGGGATTAGCCAGTCTAAATGTCAGTGGTGCCAAGGGCGAGAACTAAAGTGATTTTCCTCCTCTAAGAAGTCCCCTTTGGGAGGCCGAGACGGGTGGATCACGAGGTCAAGAGATCGAGACCATCCTGGTCAACAAGGTGAAACCCCGTCTCTACTAAAAAATACAAAAAATTAGCTGGGCATGGTGGTGTGTGCCTGTAATCCCAGCTACTCAGGAGGCTGAGGCAGGAGAATTGCTTGAACCCAGGAGGCGGAGGTTGCGGTGAGCCGAGATCGTGCCATTGCACTCCAGCCTGGGTAACAAGAGCGAAACTCCGTCTCCAAAAAAAAAAAAAAAAAAAAAAAGAAGTCCCCTTCAACATGGTGATGTAGGACCCTAAAGTCAATTTGTTGTAGATACTTTGAACTTTCTTTAGCCTGTTTTTAAAGAAATCATGGCTGCTTACCCATTTAATGAAGAAGATAACTGGGATCACTAGAAAGGCCAGCTCAACTCTGTTAAAAGGCCACTTATTTAAGGATTTTGAAAAGCAGTTTCAGAATTACACTGATTTTGTACTCTACCAACAGAGTGGAACACATTTTAGGCGAAAGTACATTTTATTTTTTCAGAAGACCAGAGTGGTTCCCTGGTCTTCTTTAATATATTTCTAAAAATTTGTTTGTAGAGATAGGGTCTCACTATGTTGTCCATGTTAGTCTCGAACTCCTGGCCTAAGTGATCCTCTCACCTCAGCCTCCCAAAGTACTGTGATTACAGGTATGACCCACGCCCAGTCTTGCAAACCTGTGTATTATGCCTGTGTTACTATGCCTGTGGCCCTGTGACCCATGCCTGGAGTTCTTGCAAACCTGTGTATTATGCCTGATTCTAGTTTTAAGAAGTCTGTTAAATTGTCCTTGGGTTGGTTATTTGTGTCACATCTTAGGGGAAGTGAACTGGTTTGGCTGTGTCCCTATCCAAATCTCATGTGGAATTGTAATCTCAATGTGTCATGGGAGAGGCCTGGTGGGAGGTGACTGGATCATGGGGACGGTTTATGCCATGCTGTTCTCATGATAGTTCTCATGAAATCTGATGGTTTAAAAGTGTGGCACTTCCCCCTTCACTCTTTTTCCTGCTGCCATGTAAGATGTGCCTTGCTTCCCCCTCACCTTCCACCATAAGTTTTCTGAGGCCTTCCCAGCCATATGGAACTGTGAGCCAATTAAACCTCTTTTCTTTATAAGTTACCCAGTCTCTGTTTTGTTTTGTTTTTTGAGACAGAATCTCACTCTGTCACCTAGGCTGGAGTGTAGTGGCGCAATCTTGACTCACTGCCACCTCTGCCTCCCGCGTTCAAGTCTGCCTCAGCCTCCTGAGTAGGTGGGATTCCAGGCACATGCCACCACGCTTAGCTGATTTTTGTATTTTTAGGAGAGACGGGGTCTTGCCATGTTGGCCAGAACTCCTGACCTCAGATGATGCACCTGCCTCAGCCTGGAAAAGTGCTGGGATTACATGCATGAGCCATCGTACCCAGCTTCTGGTAGTTCTTTATAGATAGCGGTGTAAAAAGAAACTAATACAGGGGTCCAACTAGTTGAGTGTAATTGCATACCCATAGCAAGAGGAGGAGGAGAATGGATGGGACTCAAAGGATTCTGGCAAAAGTGATTTTAGTATTTTTCTTAAATGCCTATTTCCAGATACAAGCCAACCTTATCTGCTGTGTTCAACTGAAGAGCTGCTGAGGATATTATATATAAATTTCAATTTTCATCTTTCCCAGAGATTGCAAATTTTTGCATAAAGCTTCTATGATCTTCATTAACCTAATTCAGAATTGCTAAAATAATTTATCTTGATTTATGTTCAAGAAATACCTATGTGTTCTAGTAAACTCAGCTTGAATAAATTTAAGCTTAAATAAAGACATGTTGATTGATTTTCGTCCTCAGAGTGCTGTGGGTTTCTGAAAAGCAGGCATAAACAGAACCATTCCATGGGAGAGGCCACTGGACAGATCATGGAAGCTGGAATGAATTCTGTGCAGATTTTTGTATTCACTTTTTACCTCTGCTGGAAATTAGCAATTAGCAAGCTATTATCCCCTTTTTGTTTTCTTTCTTTCTTTCTTTCTTTTGAGACAAGTTTCACTCTTGTTACCCAAGCTGGAGTGCAATGGCGTGATCTCAGCTCACCGCAACCTCTCTGCCTCCTGGGTTCAGGCAATTCTGCCTCAGCCTCCTGAGTAGCTGGGATTACAGGCACGCGCCACCATGCCCAGCTAATATTTTGTATTTTTAGTAGAGACGGGGTTTCACCATGTTGACCAGGATGGTCTCGATCTCTTGACCTTGTGATCCACCCGCCTTGGCCTCCCAAAGTGCTGGGAGCCAGGCTTGAGCCACCGTGCCCGGCTCCCTTTTTTTTCTTTTTTTTTTTTGAGACGGAGTTTCGCTCTTGTTACCCAGGCTGGAGTGCAATGGCGCGATCTCGGCTCTCCGCAACTTCCGCCTCCTGGGTTCAGGCAATTCTTCTGCCTCAACCTCCTGAGTAGCTGGGATTACAGGCACGAGCCACCATGCCCAGCTAATTTTTTGTATTTTTAGTAGAGACGGGGTTTCACCATGTTGACCAGGAATCTCTCGACCTCGTGATCCACCCGCCTGGGCCTCCCAAAGTGCTGGGATTACAGGCTTGAGCCACCGCACCCTGCCCTTTTTGTTTTTGTTTGTTTGTTTGTTTGTTTGTTTTTGAGACGGAGTTTCGCTCTTGTTACCCAGGCTGGAGTGCAATGGCGCGATCTCGGCTCACCGCAACCTCCGCCTCCTGGGCTCAGGCAATTTTCCTGCCTCAGCCTCCTGAGTAGCTGGGAAAACAGGCACGCGCCACCACGCCCAGCTAGTTTTTTGTATTTTTAGTTGAGACGGGGTATTTTTTTAGTAGAGACGGGGTTTCACCATGTTGACCAGGATGGTCTCGATATCTCGACCTCGTGATCCACCCGCCTCAGCCTCCCAAAGTGCTGGGATTACAGGCTTGAGCCACCGGCGCCCGGCCTTGTTTTCTTTAAGACAGGGTCTCTGGGGCCGGGCGCGGTGGCTCACGCCTGTAATCCCAGCACTTTGGGAGGCCGAGGCGGGTGGATCACGAGGTCGAGAGATCGAGACCATCCTGGTCAACATGGTGAAACCCCGTCTCTACTAAAAATACAAAAAATTACCTGGGCGTGGTGGCGCACGCCTGTAGTCCCAGCTACTCAGGAGGCTGAGGCAGGAGAATTGCCTGAACCCAGGAGGCGGAGGTTGCGGTGAGCCGAGATCGCGCCATTGCACTCCAGCCTGGGTAACAAGAGCGAAACTCCGTCTCAAAAAAAAAAAAAAAAAAAGACAGGGTCTCTGCTGCCCAGACCAGAAGGCAGAAGTGCCATCATGGCTCACTGCAGCTTTGAACTCCCTGGTCTCAAGCAATCCTCCCACTTCAGCCTCCTGAGTAGCTAGGATCACAGACACACACCACTACGCCTGGCTAACTTTTATTTTTAGGAGAGACAGAGTTTCTCTATGTTGGCCAGACTGATCTCAAACTCCTGGACTCAAGTGATCCTCCCACCTCGGCCTCCCAAAGTGCTGGGAAGGCCAGCAGTTGGGAGGTCAAGATGGGAGGATCACTTGGGAAGTTGACTTTTTTAAGAGCTAATGTTCATTGATGGTTTACTACACCCCAGGCACCTTACAATGTGTTTTTTACATACAGTAAGTCCTTCAAACCTCACAACTCTATGAAGTAGGCAGCAGTATTATACCTCTATTTTTCAGATAAGGAAACTGACCCAGAGAGACCCACTAAGGCTATGTACATAGATCACACAGTTGGGAAAAGGCAGAGCCGGGACTAAGACCCAGGATCTTCCTCCAGAGCACATGCTCTTCACTGTCACACAAGTCAGTCATCCTGCCAGTCACTGCTTAATCTGGGGAGAAGAGGTGGAGAAACCAAGTAGGGTGAACAGAAGAACACAGTCCTCACCCCTAAAGGAACTTACCTTGCAAGGCTCCTGTTTGAAAGGTGAACACCTGACTTACAAACCGTCTTAACCAGCCCTCTTGCCTCATAGGGCTGGCTGTACTTTGAATAGTTTCATGACTAGCAATGGGCTATTTATTTAAAAGTCAACGAAAGGCTGGGTGAGGTGGCTCATACCTGTAATCCCAACACTTTGGGAGGCCTAGGTGGACAGATCATTTGAGGCCAGTAGTTCGAGACCAGCCTGGCCAACATAATAAAACCCCGTCTCTACTAAAAATACAAAAAAATTAGCTGGGCAAGGTGGCACACACCTGTAATCCCACCTACTCAGAAGGCTGAAGCATGAGAATCACTTGAAGCTGGGAGGTGAAGGCTGCAGTGAGCTGAGATCAAACCTCTGCACTCAGCCTGGGCAACAGAGCAAGACTCCGTATAATTTAAAAACAAAACAAAACAAAACAAAACCTCAAGGAAAGCAGAGGTAATATAAGGTAAGAGGAGAGGTGAGCAGATGCCAAGATTTAACCAGTAAGCTGCTGTGGTTTTCCCCTTGCCCTGAAGTCTCACCTCTTCTCACCAAGTCAGCAACTGCCTTCCTTTTCCCACCTAATTATATAGCTCAAATTTGACTAATTCATTATTTCTTCTTTTTTTTTTTTTTTTTTTTGAGATGAAGTCTCGCTGTGTCACCCAGGCTGAGTGCAGTGGCTTGATCTCAGTTCACTGCAACCTGCACCCCCCGGATTCAAGCAATTCTCCTGCCTCAGCCTCCCAAGTAGCTGGGACTACAGGCGTGTGCCACCACGCCCAGCTAATTTTTTTTGTCTTTTTAGTAGAGATGGGGTTTCACTGTCTTAGCCAGGATGGTCTCGGTCTCCTGGCATCGTGATCCACCCGCCTGAGCCTCCCAAAGTGCTGGGATTACAGGAGTGAGCCACCTTGCCTGGCCTGTTTCTTCTGAGTTCTATACTTGCTCCTGCCTCATGGCCTTTGCCCTTGCTGTTCTCTCTGCCTGGGTGCTCTTTCCCTAGTGGCTGATTCTTCCTCCTCCTGGGTTCAACTCAAATGCTAATTCCTCAAAGAGACCTTAGCTACCTTCTTGGTCTCAGAGCTTACCAATGTCTGTAGTGATCTGTTGGATCTCTCTCTCCCCCAGCTGGAATGTCAGGGTGTCAGGGCAGGGACCATGACTGCTCTGTTGGACAGTCACCAGTCAGAGAAACACTGGCACATCATAGACACTCAGTATTTGGTGAAATAATGCAAGGATTTGTGTGTGTGTGTGTGTGTGTGTGTGTGTGTGAAAATTCTGTGAGGGCGATAACAGTTCATAAATGTGGGAATTAAAGATCACTTCCTTTGCTTTCCTGGGCTGCTGAAAATTCCACTCTCATTGTGCCTTCCTTAGCTTGAAGAGGAAGCTGCTGCCTGAAGACCCACTCTTTTTTTTTTTTTTTTTTTTTTTTTTTTTTTTTTTTTTTTGTGACGGAGTTTCCCTCTTGTTGCCCAGGCTGGAATGCAATGGCGCAATCTCCGATCACTGCAGCCTCCGCCTCCCAGGTTCAAGCAATTCTCCTACCTCAGTCTCCTGAGTAGCTGGGCTTACAAACACCTGCCACCATACCTGGCTAATTTTTGTATTTTTAGTAGAGGTGGGTTTCGCCATGTTGGCCAGGCTGGTCTTGAACTCCTGACCTCAGGTGATTTGCCCGCCTCAGTTTCCCAAAGTGCTGGGATTACAGGCATGAGCCACCACGCCCGGCCTCTGAAGACCCACTTCTACTACATACCTGTCATAGGTAGAAACCAGCCCTAAGCACCTGCTGCCCTCTGAGAGTCCTGGAAGGTGCTCTGTCCTTGGTCTTCGGGCCACATTCCATGGACTCCTGGTGAAGTCTCACTTTTCCCTTCCCTTCCACAAAAAGACGAAAGAAACAGAACTTAATGGCTAGGCACAGTGGCTCATGCCTGTAATCCCAACACTTTGGGAAGCTAAGGCAAGAGGATCACTTGAGGCCAGAAGTTTGAGACCAGCATGGGAAACAGTGATACCCCATCTGTCCCCCTCCCCATTCCCCCACCAATGAATTTTATTACTTTCTCCTGCTAGGCTTTCCATATTGATCATGTTTCATACTCTTGCTATTTCAACCATTCTTTAGCCTTTAATTCTCACAATAACCCCATAAAGCAGGTACTATTATCATCATCACCATCATCACTCCTTTCTATAGAGAGGTACCTGGCATTCAGAAAGGTTGACGAACTTATGCCACTCAGCTGGATTCAAAGCCCTGCAGCCTGGCTCTAGAGCCGGCCTCTTAAACACTGCCCAGATCTAGCCTGGCACCGTGGCTCATACCTGTAACCCCAGCACTCTGGGAGGCGAAGGCAGGCAGATTGCTTCAGACCAGGATTTCAAGGACAGCCTGGGCAACACAGTGAGACTTTGTCTCTATTATTTATTTATTTATTTATTTATATGTTTTTTGAGATGGAGTCTGGCTCTGTCGCCCAGGCTGGAGTGCAGTAGCACAATCTTGGCTCACTGCAACCTTGGCCTTCCAGGTTCAAGTGATTATCGTGCCTCAGCCTCCCAAGTAGCTGCGATTACAGTCATCAGCCATTGAGTTCAGCCTTGTCTTTATTTAAATAAATAAATAACTGTCAGGCGCAGTGGCTCACGCCTGTAATCCCAGCACTTTGGGATGCTGAGGTGGGCAGATCACGTGAGGTCAGGAGTTTGAGACCATCCTGACCAACATGGCGAAACCCCATCTCTACTAAAAATACAAAATTAGCCAGGTGTGGTGGTGCATTTCTGCAATCCAAGCTACTCAGGAGACTGAGGCAGGAGAATCACTTGAACTTGGGAGGCGGAGGTTGCATTGAGCCGAGATCACACCATTGCACTCCAGCCGAGGCAACAAGAGCAAAATTCCGTCTCAATAATTAAATTAAATTAAATTAAAATATAAAAATATAGGGCCAGGAGTGGTGGCTCATGCCTGTAATCATAACACTTTGGGAGGCCGAGGCAGGTGGATCACAAGGTCAGGAGTTTGAGACCAGCCTGACCAGCACAGTGAAACCCCATTGCCACTAAAAATACAAAAAATTAGCCAGGCACGGTGGTGCACGCCTGTAATTCCAGCTACTCAGGAGGCTGGGGCAGGAGAATTGCTTGAACCCCGCAGGTGGAGGTTGCAGCGAGCGGAGATTGTGCCACTGCACTCCAGCCTGGCCAACAGAGCAAGACTCCGTCTCACAAAAATAAATGCATAAATAACTCACAAAAATAAACAAATATATAGATAACCCTGCATAGATCCACTTTCAATCTATTTCCTTCACTGCAACCTTGATGCTCCCTTCGGTCTCGCCCTGTAAAGGAATCTCACGCAGGAGGAAGGGCTGCTCTGATGTGCTGGAGAGCAGATAGACAGTGCTAAATAATGTGGGGTCCTGGCTGCTGTGGACAGAGAACACACTTAGCACAAAATTAACATTTACAGGCTCTAAATGTCAGCTCACATGCTCTGAGGGTCAACATTTAAAAGCTATATGTAAAGCTTCTGAATAAGATACACTCTATCTTCCTTCCTTTATAAATGCACCTTTGTAAAGATCTGGACGAGCAGGTCAAAGATAGAATTCTCAGGCTCCTCAGAGCTCCACACCAGAAAGCAGCAGCACTGGGGAGCTGGCCCAAGACCAGCACCCTGCTGTCTCCACCTCAGGGCAAGGGTCTCCACAGGCCAGGGGCCTATGGTTTGGGAATTCCAGGGCCTTGTGCAACTGCAGTGTGGTCTGAAAGGGAGTGGCATCTGCTCTGGATGAGCACACCCACTCAGCTCATGGGCGGGAGGGAGCAGCTGGAGGAGGGCCAGGGTGATTCTAAAATTCACATTGACCTGGGGAGCCTGTATTTTATTTGCTAAATCTAGCAACCCTAAATCGTGTGCCGGGTGGTGGTGAGTAGGCAATTTCAGGTAGGCCTCTTTGACGAGCTGGAACCTAAATGTAAAGAAGGGACCAATCATTCAGGGATCTAGAACATCCCAGGCAGAGGAGACAGCAATTATAAATGCTCTGAAGTGGAAATAAGCTTGGAGCTTAGAGGAACAGAAAGAAGGTGGGGTGGCGGAGCTGAGTGAGGGTTAGGAGAGGAGGGAAGCGGAAGGTGATGAGGGCAGGCGCTGGCAGGGACCAGATCATGTAGGGTTTGTGGGCTGTAATAAAAGTACCAAAAAGTTATATACCATACTCCCTCTAAAATAGAAGCTCCATGAGGGGCGGGAAGTTTTCTTCCCCATGTGCATGACCTTGGATCATTCAACATTGAACACCTCCTACATGCCAAGCCCTGACATCGAAATAGGTCACATGCCCGCAGCCAGTCGCTGAATCTGCGTTCCTCTTTGGAAATCCACACTCGTGAAGCCTGTTAGCATGGTCAGAGCCAAAGGGCACTGTCACTTGTGACGTCAGCGTAGAAACAGCGAGGCCCCGATTGGCCCTCCGAACCTGGGTGGGGCTAGAACATTCCTGGCCCCGCCCCTGCCGCGGCCCGCCTGCGCCTGCGCTCTGGCATCAGCCTAGCTGTCGCGCCATTTTGCCGGGGTTTGAATGTGAGGCGGAGCGGCGGCAGCAGCGGGTAGTGCCAGCTACAGTCCGCGGCCGGCGTTCCCTCCAGTGTTTCTGTATCCCCACGAGGTGAGGCGCGGGGCGTGCACGGCCTACCAGAGTGGCTCTTGGGGCCCAGCTGAGGAAGGGAGGAGGCGCTCCTGGTACTTCCGAGCGCTAGGGAGTGAGAACCGCGTCTCTGGGCGAGAGCGGAATGTGGGTCCGGGGCTCGGGCGGTGCGCTCAGGCGAGGTCTTCGCCTCCTCGGGCAGCGCTTGCCACGCCTTGCGGTGTCCTAGGTCTCCAGCCCAGGTCCGGCGGCCCCGGGGCCTGCGAGGGGTGAGCGCAGCTGAGGCGCGGCCTAACGCGAGCCTGCGGCTTGCCCGCCCTTTCCTCTCCGTCACGGCTCTGATTGGCTGCGCCGCCGCCTCGCCGCTCGGGAAGGCCGCTCCTTATTGGTCGCGGCCGCGTGTCCATTCTCCG
Source organism: Saimiri boliviensis (assembly GCF_048565385.1). Taxonomy (NCBI): domain Eukaryota; kingdom Metazoa; phylum Chordata; class Mammalia; order Primates; family Cebidae; genus Saimiri; species Saimiri boliviensis. Next base: position 112,521,904 of record NC_133457.1, read on the forward strand.
CGCACGGGGCCGCAGGCAGCGCTAGCTGGGTGTGCGGCGGCTAGGCCTGCCTGGGCAGGGACTGCGGGCGCGTGGAACTGCGGCTGCCGCGCGGTCGCCCCTTTACCTGACCCTAGGGAAGCCCCCGAGCTCACCCCTCTCAGACCTCTGTACTTGAATGTCTGACTCTAAAACGGGCATCGTGAGCTCACTGGACTGAGTTGTTTATGAGAATTCTAGTGGGTACACGCGGGACATAGAAATGCCGTGTAACATGGGAATTCCCACATTTTGGGAGAAACGCTGTCCTAGACTTTGGAATTAGAGCGTCTGTGTTCATTCTAGACGTAGCCTGTCACTAGGGATGTAACTTGGGGCCAGTCACCGAGCCTCCATTTCCTTCGCTGCAAAATGGGGTTAATAACGGAATCTACCTATTTACGGTGATGTCCGAAAGTTTCGCGGGAGCTGACCATTGTTCATTCAGCTCTCCCACCCATCTTTCTTCTTAGCCACTGTGGCTTTCTGTTTCTTCCCTATTCCAGGCTTATTTCTATTTAAAGTTACTTGCACGTGCCTTTTGTTGGCTGGGGAATTGTCAACATCCTATCTTTGCAAGGCAGGCCCCCTGTCCCAAGTTTCCCTCACCTTAGGCCTCCTCTAATGAGCCTCCTTTTTTCTTTTTTCTTTTTTTTTTTTTTTCCTCCTTTTCAGAGAGTCTTGCTATTTTGCCCAGGCTGGAATCGTAGTGGCGCGATCTCAGCTCACTACAGCCTCCGCCTCCTGGATTCAAGCTGTCCTGCCTCAGCCTTCTGTAGCTGGGAGCACAGATGTGTGCCACCACGCCCGGCTCATTTGTGTATTTTTAGTAGACAGAGTTTCACCATGTTGGCCAGGGTGCCCAACCAGCCTCTCTAGGACCTTTCTCTCCCACAGCTCTCCATCAGCATCGCTTGGTTTTAGTTACTTCATAGCATTTACTAACACTTACTTATTGCTTACTCGTTTATTGTCTTTCTCAGCTGCTAGAACGTAAGCTCTTTGAGAGCAAGGACCTTGTCTGTGTCTTGCTTCTCCCTCGTGGTGGGTGCCACCCCACCTTTGTTTGCCACATGGTAGATGCGCAAATATCATTCTTCCTTGGAGGCACAGAAGGGGGGACCCTTTCCTCTTGGATTCCAACAGTTGCTCTTTTCTCTCCTCACCTTGGGCCGACATAGATCTTTGGTCTTTCTTTGTGTGTCTAAATTTTTTTTTTCAGGCTTTCAGAGGATCTTTTTTTTTTTTTTTTTTGAGACGGAGTTTCGCTCTCGTTACCCAGGCTGGAGTGCAAATGGCACGATCTCGGCTCACCGCAACCTCCACCTGGGTTCAGGCAATTCTCCTGCCTCAGCCTCCTGAGTAGCTGGGATTACAGGCACGCGCCACCATGCCCAGCTAATTTTTTGTATTTTTAGTAGAGACGGGGTTTCACCTTGTTGTCCAGGATGGTCTCGATCTCTTGACCTCGTGATCCACCCGCCTCGGCCTCCCAAAGTGCTGGGATTACAGGCTTGAGCCACCGTGCCCGGCCTTTCAGAGGATCTTAATGAATCTAGTCTCTCCTGCCCTATAACCCTTTATCTTTCACTTCTTACCATCAGTGCAAGGAAAGTCTCTCTCTCCTTCTGATTACTTCTACTGGTTGGGGTTTGGGACAGAGGATTGGATGGATGCAAAAGCAATACTCTAGTTTTGGAATTAATTTGTTTCTTTACTCATTTAATAAGTTTATTGAGCATCCACTTAATCTCTGGGAATATAGTGAAAAAACAAAAATGGACAAGTTCCCTTTCCTTAAAGGACAATGTATTCTCATGGGTGAAAAAGAAAACATTAGATAATTTCAGATAGTGATAGAATGATGTGACAGATGAAGAAGGCTTCTCTGAGGAGGTAACATTTGCATGGAGACCAGCCATTAAAAGGTGAGGGGAAGAACATTCCAGGTAGAGGGAATAGAATGTGCAAAGGCTCAAGGACAGGAACTGACTTGGAATATTGAAATATTTGAGGAACATCTTAGGTTCCTAGAGTGTGGTGTGAAGAAGGGAGAAGTATCCAGGACCCAGATCATAAGAGAGCTTTGTAGGCAATGTAAGGAGTTTGGATTTGATTCTAAGTGGTATATTCCTTTGATGAGAAAGCAGAGGGTAGGTTGAAGTGTTGGGATATGTTCTTGATATTTGAGTGCCAGATAGTTTTTATTTATTGGTTCTATTTCCCTCTTCCCAAATGTAAGGGGAGTGGTTCTCTAATGTGTTAAGGAAATATCTAAGAAAAAGGCACACATCTTGGATCAGCTTATGTCACAGATGTCTGTGAGATGGCCTCGGAAAGCAAAACTGTTATTCCAGAAATCTTCGCCTATAACTGAGGGCCTGTGGGAAGATAATAGACTTAGGTCTTGCCATTCATTCAACAAGAAAACCTTGGAAATTTAGGTATCTGTCATAACTGATTTATTGCAGTACATTTAAAAAAAAATTTTTTAATTGTATATTGGTAAGGGATTTCCAAAGATAGTTCCATGAAGAAAGAAAAGTATCACCCCCTTATTTAAAGGTGATAAAATGAATTCTTCTTTTCTCTCTTGTTTTTTGTTTTGTTTTGTTTTGTTTTTCGAGACACCATCTCACTCTGTTGCCTAGGCTGACCTGGGCTGAGGCCATCCTCCTACCTCAGACTCCCCAGTATGTAGAACTACATGTGTGCACCATCACACTCAACTAATTTTTGTGTATTTTTTGTAAAGATGGGGTTTCACCATGTTGCCCAGGTTGGTCTCAAAACTCCTGGACTCAAGGAGTCTGCTCACCTCAGCTTTCCAGAGAACTGGTATTACAGGCATGAACCACCCCACTTGGCCAAAATGAATTTTTTGTTTCTAGTTTGAGTCATTTTTAGATCAGTAACACTTTCTTTTTTTTTTTTTTTTTGAGACAGAGTTTTGCTCTTGTTATCCAGGCTGGAGTGCAATGGCACGATCTCGGCTCACCGCAACCTCCGTCTCCTGGGTTCAAGCAATTCTCCTGCCTCAGCCTCCCGAGTAGCTGGGACTACAGGCGTGCACCACCATGCCCAGCTAATTTTTGTATTTTTAGTAGAGACGGGGTTTCACCATGTTGACCAGGATGGTCTCGATCTCTTGACCTCGTGATCCACCCACCTCGGCCTCCCAAAGTGCTGGGATTACAGGCTTGAGCCACCGCACCCGGCCCTGATCAGTAACACTTTCTGCGTTTATATATTGCTAATATTTCAGAGGGTGGTCAAATAAGATAATTAGAGGTTGATCTTGTTGATAATTGTGAATACCTATAGAAGGTTCTCTAAAAGTCACTGATTTCACTTATTTTCTCAAATCAAGGATAAGCTTAGAATTTGGTTTTATAGGCTTTATCAGTAAGGCAATATAAAAGGATTTGTTGACAAATACTTAGTTCTTTTTTTTTTTTTTCTTTTTTTTTTTGAGATGGAGTTTCGCTCTTGTTACCCAGGCTGGAGTGCAATGGCGCGATCTCGGCTCACCGCAATCTCCACCTCCTGGGTTCAGGCAATTCTCCTGCCTCAGCCTCCTGAGTAGCTGGGATTACAGGCACGTGCCACCATGCCCAGCTAATTTTTTGTATTTTTAGTAGAGACGGGGTTTCACCATGTTGACCAGGATGGTCTCGATCTCTCGACCTCGTGATCCACCCGCCTCGTCCTCCCAAAGTGCTGGGATTACAGGCTTGAGCCACCGCGCCCGGCTTTTTTTTTTTTCTTTTCTTTTTTTTTTTTTTTTAATTGAGATGGAGTTTCGCTCGTTACCCAGACTGGAGTGCAATGGCACGATCTTGGCTCATCGCAACCTCCGCCTCCTGGGTTCAAGCAATTCTCCTGCCTCAGCCTCCTGAGTAGCTGGGACTACAGGCGTGTACCACCATGCCCAGCTAATTTTTGTATTTTTAGTAGAGACGGGGTTTCACCTTGTTGACCAGGATGGTCTCGATCTCTTGACCTTGTGATCTACCTGCCTCGGCCTCCCAAAGTGCTGGGATTATAGGTGTGAGCCACCGCACCCAGCCAAATACTTAGTTCTTTTTTTTTTTTTTTTTTTTTTTTTTTTTTTTTGAGACGGAGTTTTGCTCTTGTTACCCAGGCTGGAGTGCAATGGCACGATCTCGGCTCACCACAACCTCTGCCTCCTGGATTCAGGCAATTCTCCTGCCTCAGCCTCCTGAGTAGCTGGGATTACAGGCACACACCACCACGCCCAGCTGATTTTTTGTATTTTTAGTAGAGACGGGGTTTCGCCATGTTGACCAGGATGGTCTCGATCTCTTGACCTCGTGATCTACCCGCCTCGGCCTCCCAAAGTGCTGGGATTACAGGCGTGAGCCACTGCGCCCGGCACTTAGTAGAAAAGAGTATTCCCAAAGAATAATTTTGGGAGGCCAATGTGGGCGGATCACTTGAGCTCTGGAGTTCCATGTCAGCCTGGGGAACATGGGAACCCCTGTCTACAAAAATAATTCAAAAATTAGCCAGGTGTGGTGTTATGTGCCTGTAGTCCCAGCTACTTGGGAGGCTGAGGTAGGAGGATGGCTTGAACCCCGGAGGCAGAGGTTTCAGGCAAAATTGCACCACTGCATTCCTCTACCCTGAGCAACAGCCAGAACTTGTCTCAAAAAATAGTAAGATTCTAGAGTCTATGTAGTATTTTAACTTCGAGGGATTATAGCATGTATATTTATGTAACCCTACACTTTTTTGTTGTTGAGGATGAATTTCACACTTGTTGCTCAGTCTGGAGTGCAATGGCACAATCTCGGCTCACCGTAACCTCTGCCTCCCAGGTTCAAGCTATTCTCCTGCCTTAGCCTCCCTAGTAGCTGGGGTTACAGGCATGCGCTATCACGTTCGGCTAATTTTGTATTTTTAGTAGACAGGGTTTCTCCATGTTGGTCAGGCTGGTCTCAAACTCCCGACCTCAGGTGATTGGTCACCTCAGCCTCTCAGAAGTGCTAGGATTTTAGGCGTGAGACATCATGCCTGGCCTCACTTTTTTTTTTTTGAGATGGAGTTTCACTCTTGTTGCCCAGGCTGGAGTGCAATAGCACAATCTCAGCTCACCACAACCTCTGGATTCAAACGATTCTCCTGCCTCAGCCTCCTGAGTAGCTGGGATTACAGGCATGTGTCACCATACCTGGCTAATTTTGTGTTTTTAGTAGAGACAGGGTTTCTCCATGTTGGTCAGGCTGGTCTTGAACTCCTGACCTGAAGTGATTCACCTCCCTTGGCCTCAAAAGTGTTGGGATTACAGGCATGAGCCACCTCGCCCTACCACTTTTTTTTTTTTTTTTTTTTTTTTTTAAACTTAAAAATAGCCCTAATCCAGCCAGGCATGGTGGCTCACGCCTGTAATCCCAGCACTTTCAGAGTTCTAGGTGGGTGGATTACGAGGTCAGGAGATGGAGACCACCCTGGCCAAGATGGTGAAACGCTGTTTCTACTAAAATATAAAAAATTAGCTGGGTGTGGTGGTGCTGTCACAGCTACTCGGGAGGCTGAGGCAGGAGAATCGCTTGAACCCGGGAGGTAGAGGTTGCAGTGAGCCGAAATTGCGCCACTGCACTCTAGCCTGGTGATAGAATGAAACTGTCTCTGACAGACCGAGACTGTCTAAAAGAAAAAAATAGTCCTGCTCTAGCACCTCAACTTTGGAGACAGGATTTCACTCAGGCACCCAAACTGGAATGCAGTGGCAAGATTCAGCTTATTGCAACCTAGACCTCCCCGGCTCAAGCAGTCCTGCCTCAGCTTCCCTGGTAGCTAGGACAATAGGAGGGCACCACTGACCCCAGCTAATTTTTTAAATTTTTTGTAGAGAAAGGGTCTCACTATTGTTGCTGAATCTGGCCTCATATGGTCTTTGCGCTTAAGTGAATTTCCCTTCTTGGCCTCCCAAAGTGCTGGAATCACAGGAGTGAGCCACCTTGCTCAGCCTCTTGTGGTTTTAGAATCTAAAAGAATGTGTCCACCTCTTTCTATTTGACACAGTCAACTGACCAAAATAAAGATGAAGAATATTTTTGACGGAAAAATCAAAGGTATCTAGCTCTTTAAAATAGTACAACAGATATATAACAGGTGCTCATCACTATTGTAAGGGAGAGAGCAGTGAACAAAGCACAAAGTCCCTACTATCAATGGAGTTTACAATCTAGTGAAGAGAGAAGCATAGTAAATGGCAAAAGAAATTAATATGCCTGATAAAATCTACCTGGAAAATAGTAGAGTAAGGGCATGGAGAGTAACTGAGGTGAATGCTCTTTTAGATAGGATGGCGCAGCAAGGCATCTATGAAAAAAAGATGACGTTTGAAAAGAGTCCTTCTAGACCCGGCGCAGGGGCTCATACCTGTAATCCCAGCACTTTTGGAGGTGGAGTAGGGCAGATCACCTGAGGTCAGGAGTTCAAGACCAGCCTGGCTAACACAGTGAAACCCCGTCTCTACTATAAATACAAAAATCAGCTGGGCATCGTGGCGTGCACCTGTAGATCCGGTTACCTGGGAGACTGAGGCAGGAGAATCACTTAAACCTGAGAGGTGGAGGCTGCAGTGAGCTGAGATCATGACACTGCACTCCAGCCTGGGCAGTGTAGAATGAGACTGTTTTTGTGTGTTTTTTTTTGTTTTGTTTTGTTTTGTTTTTGAGACGGTGTCTCGCTCTGTTGCCAGGCTGGAGTGCAGTGGCTCGATTCGGTTCACTCCAACCTCCACCTCTGAGTTCAAGCAATTCTCCTGCCTCAGCTTCCCAAGTACTTGGGACTACAGGTGGGTGCCACCACACCCAACAAATGTTTGTATTTTCAGTAGAGATGGGGTTTCAGCATGTTGGCCAGGATGATCTCTATCTCTTGATCTCGTGATCCACCCACCTTCGCCTCCCAAAGTGCTGAAATTACAGATGTGAGCCATCCTGTTGGGCCAGAGACTTTGTCTTTTTAAAAAAAAAAAAAAAAAATGAAGAAGAGTCCTTCCAGCCTGGGCAACATAGCAACACCTCATCTCTACTAAAAATGAAAAAAGTAGCCAGGCAAGATACTACACACCTGTAATCCCAGCTACTTAAGGCTGAGGTGGGAGTATCACTTGAGTTCAAGAGTTGGAGGCTGAGGTGAGTAATGTTTGCACCACTGCACTCCAGCCTGGTTGACAGAGCAAGATCGCTGTCTCAAAAAAAAAAAAAAGTCCTGAATGAGAATGAAGTGGGCAGTGAGAACCATGTAGCTTTCCATGGGCAGAGCTCTGTGGGCAGAGGGAACAGTAAGTACAGAACCCTGAAAAAAGAGTATAAGCACTCACATGTTTGAACAGGTAATATAGGACAAATCTCTCTTTTCAGAGACAAGATTCTCACTCTGTTGCCCAAGTTAGAATGCAGCAGCATGATCATAGCTCACTGCAGCCTTAAAATCTGGGCTTAACCTTCTGCCTCATCCTCCAGAGCAGCTGAGACTACAAGTGCTCACCACCGTGCTTGACTAGTTTTTAAAATTTTTATAGAGGCAGGTCTCACTGTGTTGCCCACGCTGGTCTTGATTTCCTAGCCTCAGGTATCCTTCCACCTCAGCCCCCAAAAGCGCTGGGATTATAGGCATGAGCCATTCTGCCAGAGCAGAACAAATCTAAAAATTCACTTTCTTGAAGCACTTTTGAATAAACAGAAATTTAATTGTGGCAGTTAAATTGGTCATTTATTTACCTGACATTCATGTGAGTGAGTTCCCACGTTATGTTGGGGCTGCTAATGATTGATCCTCAAGGGATAGTCTCCAATCTTGACTGGAAACTCATGTTTTGCTGGGTGACTGACATGTTGTGACTTATCCTTTAGTTCGTACAACAAATGCTTACGATGTACTGTGTGCCAGGTAATGTCGAAGGTCTTGAGCATACAGAAGTCCCTGTGCTCAGGAGCTTGCAGTCTAGTGTATGTGGGAGACAACAAAGGAGTTGAAGATGGTTTCAAATGAGGATAATTGCTAACACAGCAAAACAAGGATGATCTAGTCATAGAAGACCATTTTGAAGACTTGACAGTGTGCTGAGAGCAGAATGGTGCCCATTATCAAATTAGAGGATGAGCATTATTATGGTCAGGGAGAACTCTTGTGGCTAGTTAGAAGGCTTTTGTGCCTGGAATGTAGCAAGAGCCAAGAAGATACAGGAGATGAGGTGAATAGATGCCAGATTGCCTAGACTTTGCTGTGGTAAGGGATTTGGTTTTTTGTTTGTTTTTTGGAGACAGGTCTCACTCCCATTGCTCAGGCTGGAATGCGGTGGCATGATTACAAGTCACTGGGGCCTCACCTTGCTTGGACTACAGGTGTGTGCCACCACACCTGGCTAAATTTTTGTATTTTTAGTAGAGACAGGTTATTGTTGTGTTCCCCAGGCTGGTCTCCAGCGGGCTCAAGCAATCTTTCTGCCTTGACCTCCCAAACTGCTGGGCTTACAGGTGTCAGCCACCACTCCTGGGCAGGAGTTTGGGTGTTTAATATAATTATGAGGAATCTAAGGAGTTTCAGTTGAGAAATATACAAGTGTTAGAGAAACATACAAGTGTTAGAGAAACATAATGAAGAAAGTGAAATGCAGATTTATTGAGGCGTGTAATTTAAAAAATCAAGAAAATAAGTGCTGCGTGGTGGCATGTGCTTGTAGTCCCAGCTACTTGAGAGGCTGAGGCAGGCGGATTGCTTAAGCTCAGGAGTTAGAATCCAATCTGGACAATACAGTGAGACCCCCTGGCTCTTTTTGTTTGTTTCTTGAGATGGAGTTTTACTCTTGCCCAGGCTGGAGTGCAATGGCTCAATCTCAACTCACTGCAACTTCTGCCTCCCAGGTTCTAGCAATTGTCCTGCCTCAGCCTCCCAAGTAGCTGGGATTATAGGCATGTGCCACCGCACCCAACTTATTTTAGTTTTTAGTAGAGACGAGATTTCACCATGTAGGCCAAGGTGGTCTCAAACTCCTGCTCTTGTGATCCCCAACCCGCCCGCCCCCGCCTCCCAAAGTGCTGGGATTACAGGTGTGAGCTACTGCACCTGGTCTCTTTTATTTATTTATTTTTTTATTTTTTTAAGACAAAATCTGTAAATCTTCTTCCACTGATTGTGTGAATCCCCAAGGGAGAATAAATTTACATATGACAAAGAAAGGCCAATTTTCTTTAACTCAGATACACTGATGATAATGATTTAACTTGGCCACAGCAAACTTTTTTTTTTTTTTGGAGATGGAGTTTCTCAGGCTGGAGTGCAGTGGCACAATCTCAACTCACTGCAACCTCTGCCTCCCAGGTTAAAGCGATTTTCCTGCCTCAGCCTGCTGAGCAGTTGGGATTACAGGCATGTGCCACCGTGCCTGCCTAATTTTTGTATTTTTAGTAGAGAGGGGGTTTTGCCATGTTGGCCAGGCTGGTCTTGAACTACTGACCTCAGGTGATCCGCCCATCTCAGCCTCCCAGAGTGCTGGGATTACAGGAGTGAGCCACCACACCTGGCCCAAACTTCCATAATTTTGTGACTGATCCAGCATTTCAATACAGAAGAAAGGCATAGGAAAATAAATGAATTAAATCATTGCTTTCCAAAGTGTGTTCTATTCAAAAGGGGTTCTGTAGCCAAATAATGGGAGAGACTGGACAATCCTCCCACCTCAGCCTCCCGAGTAGCTGGGACTACAGGCGCACGCCACCACGCCTGGCTAACTTTTTGTGTTTTTGTTGTCATCATTGAGATGGGGGTCTCGCTCTGTCTGTATCCCAGGCTGGAGTACAGTGGCGTGATCTCGGCTCACTGCAACCTCTGCCTCCCAGGTCCTGGTTCAAGCAGTTCTCCTACCTCAGCCTCCCAAGTAGCTGGGATTACAGACACGAGCCACCATGCCCAGCTAATTATTGTATTTTTTAGTAGAGACAGTTTTTCACCATGTTGGCCTGTCTGGTCTTGAACTCCTTACCTCATGATCCTCCTGCCTCGGCCTCCCAAAGTGCTGGGATTACAGACGTGAGCCACTGCACATGGCCTAATATTTTGTATTTTTAGTAGAGATGGGGTTTTGCCATGTTGCCCAGGCAGGTCTTGAACTCCTGGGCTCAAGCGATCTGCCTGCCTCAGCCTCCTAACAATGGAGACTGGATTAATCGATGTAAACCAGTAGTTTTGTGAGTTTAAAGTGCTTTTTGTATTGTGAATCTCCAAAGTGGGGCAGGATATAATGTGTAGCATTTTCCAAACTTATGATATAAAAAACTATAAAGGGTGTAGCCTCTCAATAGATTGTGTGGTTTCTTGATCTTCACACCTGTAGAGTAGTACGCCCTGGATTAGAAGGAGTGATTAGGTAGGTGGTGAGATCTACTCAGTCTATCACAACATTAGCTTCCTGTGATAAACACTTTTTCTAATTAAGGGGAAGCACCTGCAGCATGTAGAATACAGATAATTCTCTTTAGAAGGTTGGTGTTTCTTGCTGTTTGGGAGTGCCCTGCATAAGCACCACGTTAGATATATTTTCTTATCTTCTGGCCCCCTGCTGCCCAGTAGTCCTCTGGCTGCCCTCTTTTCACATCAGCCTTTTTGTTGTGAGTGCTTTCACTCCGGGTCAGTCCTCTCTCTTTCATTTCCACCTAAGAGGCAGCCTTTGTTAGTAGAAAGAGGAGTTGAACTGATTTGAATCTGATCTTTATGTATTAACTATGTGTGACTTAGTCAACCTGAGTGCCCTTCTTTGTATGTAAGATGGTTGTGTGGAATAAATGATATGAAGCCTATGAAAACATAGAGCACTGTGTGCCTGGTTCATAAATGTGACATCTCCCCCATTGTGCAAACCATCACCAGCCCAAAGTTCCTCTATACTTTCATTACTTTTTTTTTTTTTTTTTGGAGACGGAGTTTTGCTCTTGTTACCCAGGCTGTAGTGCAATGGCGCGATCTTGGCTCACCGCAACCTCCGCCTCCTGGGTTCAGGCAATTCTCCTGTCTCAGCCTCCTGAGTAGCTGGGATTACAGGCACGCGCCACCATGCCCAGCTAACTTTTTGTATTTTTAGTAGAGACGGGGTTTCACCATGTTGACCAGGATGGTCTCGATCTCTTGACCTCGTGATCCACCCGCCTTGGCCTCCCAAAGTGTTGGGATTACAGGTTTGAGCCACTGCGCCCGGCCTTACTTTCATTACATTTTTACCCACTTGAGAAAACCTTCATGTCTTCCCCATACATTAAATCATGACACTCTTCAGCCAAGTATGGAGGAAGCTATATGATCTGATCTTGATCTCCTAGTCCACTATTCTCAAGGTTCAGCTCAAGGCTCAGGCTCTGGGAAATCTTGGATGGCAGCATAACCCGGTGACTCCCTTCTGAACCTCCCAACACTTAAGGCACTGTCTTTGTGATTCATTTGGCACTTCAGGGGACAGAAGTTTCAGAATCTGGAATTTTTTGGGGATGCACCAAACACAACATGCCCAGTGGGGCCTGGGGTAGCACCCTGTATCCAAACATACTGATATTTCTTTAGTGAAACATTTGCATACTAAGTGAGATAAATCTATGTTGATAGCCTCAGACAGTTCAGGCTGGTTTTGCTAAATGAGTTTGCTACAAACTTGTTTAAAAAAAAAAAAAAACAACTCAGTTTATCGATTTTTGGATTTCATCACTATAGTAAAGGGTATATAGGCCTGTACTTGGCATTTCAGTTGTGTCTTGTCTTCCAGACTATTAGGAAGCTCCTTCAGGGGCAGGAACTTGATTGCATATTGTGATAGACATTTTTAAAATAAATAAAATGTGTCTTGGTGTGGTGGCTCATGCCTGTAATCCGGTGCTTTGGGATGCTGAGGCAGGAAGATTGCTTCAGGTCAGGAGTTCGAGACCGGCTTGCACAATGTGGTGAAACCCCATCTCTACAAAAAATACAAAACTTAGCCTGGTTGTGGTTGATTGGACTTCTAGTCCCAGCTACTCAAGAGGCTGTGATTGTGCTCCTGCAATCCATTTTGGGCCACAGAGGAAGACTCTGTCTCAAAATAATAACAAAATTTTAAAAATTCCTGACTGTAAATGTAGAACACATAGGTGATTGTAAGATTAGAAAAATAGGAAAATAGGCCGGGCGTGGTGGCTCAAGCCTGTAATCCCAGCACTTTGGGAGGCCGAGGCGGGTGGATCACAAGGTCAAGAGATCGAGACCATCCTGGTCAACATGGTGAAACCCCGTCTCTACTAAAAATACTAAAAATTAGCTGGGCGTGGTGGCGCGTGCCTGTAATCCCAGCTACTCAGGATGCTGAGGCAGGAGAATTGCCTGAACCCAGGAGGCGGAGGTTGCGGTGAGCCGAGATCACGCCATTGCACTCCAGCCTGGGTAACAAGAGTGAAACTCCGTCTCAAAAAAAAAAAAAAGAAAAATAGGAAAATAATAAAACCCTCCTTATATCCATCACTTAGATGTTATCACTGTTCTACATTTGGAGTGTGTTTTTAGTTTTCTGTATATTTGGATGTATGTGAAGTTTTTTTTTTTTTTTTTTTAGACGGAGTTTCGCTCTTGTTACCCAGGCTGGAGTGCAATGGCGCGATCTCGGCTCACCGCAACCTCCGCCTCCTGGGCTCAGGCAATTCTCCTGCCTCAGCCTCCTGAGTAGCTGGGATTACAGGCACACGCCACCATGCCCAGCTAATTTTTTGCACCTTTAGTAGAGACAGGGTTTCACCATGTTGACCAGGATGGTCTCGATCTCTTGACCTCATGATCCACCCACCTCGGCCTCCCAAAGTGCTGGGATTACAGGCTTGAGCCACCGCGCCCGGCCAGTTTTTTTTTTTTTTTATGCATACTTTGAATTATGGTATCTTTGACCTTTTCAACTGAGTTTTTTTACATTTTACAAAAATTGTGTATTTAACTTTTTTCTTCTTTTTCATAGAAGCCTCTGGTTAATTGTTGCATGGTTTCTCTGAAAGGGCTCCACTTTCCCATCTACATGTGGCTGTATATCTAAAAGCTGCCTAATGGGGTATAAGCATAAGTGGAGTTTTCGAAAACAGGTTTGTTCATATGTTTGTTTTTTTGTTTTTTTTTTTGAGGGAGAGTCTCACTCTTTGAGAGGCTGGAGTGCAGTGGCACAATCTTGGCTCACTGCAACCTCTGCCTCCAGGTTCTAGTGATTCTCCTGTCTCAGCTACTCAAATAACTGGGATTACAGGTGCATGCTACCACGCCCAGCTAATTTTGTATTTTTAGTATAAGCAAGGTTTCACCATGTTGGCCAGGCTGGTCTCAAACTTGTAACCTCAGGTGATCCACCTGCCTCAACGTCCCAAAGTGCTGGGATTACTGGCCTAAGATAGCTTTATTGAAGTACAATTTACATACTTGAAGACTTTTCCATTTTAAGTGAACTGTTTGGGAAATTACAGTAAATTTATATAAGTTATGCATGTGTCACCACAGTCAATTTTAGAACACTCTGTCACCCCCCAAAATTTCCCTCAATTTGCACCTAATTTCATCAACTCACCAACAAGTTGAAGACAGTAAAGCTTCATTGGTAAGATTCCCAGGATTTGTGGTCTGTTGGTAATCATGCACATCTGACACTTGTACTCTCTGTATGTGCTGTTTTTTTGTGTCTTTTTTTTTTCCTTTTCCTTTTAATTGGGTAGGTTCAGACTCCCTTTTATTCCCCATTTTTAATTACCGAATTGTATGTATTCGTGGTGTGCATGTTTTGAAGTATGTATACATTGTAGAAGAGCTAAATCAAGCTAATTAACATGTATATTACTTCACATACTTGGGTTTTTTTGGTGGTGAAAGCACTTAAAATATACCCAGCAATTTTCAAGAATACGATACAATTATTATAGTCACTGTGTTGTACAATAAATCTCTTGAACTGTGTATTTCTTAGCCTGTGTTGTTACTAGTTAAATCAATGTAGATCATTTAGTTAGTTTAAAATTTATGTGCTGGGCACAGTGGCTCACACCTGTAAACCTAGCACATTGGTTGGCCAAGGCAGGAGGATCACTTGGGTCCAGGAGTTTGAGACCAGCCTGGACAGCATAGTGAGCCCTTGTCTCTACAAAAAAAAAATTGTTTTTAAATTTGTAATCTGTTAGATTTGAAGTTTTTTGGTCAGTCATAAGCATATTCTGTGATTTCATTTTGTTTAAGCTTTAAATATGAAAATGTCTAGAATTAGGCCAGGCGCGGTGGCTCACGCCTGTAATCCCAGCACTTTGGGAGGCCGAGGCGGGTGGATCACAATGTCAGGGGTTCAAAACCAGCCTGGCCAACATGGTGAAACCCCATCTCTACTAAAAATACAAAAATTAGCTGGGCACGGTGGCGCGTGTAATCCAGTTACTCTGGAGGCTGTGGCAGAGAGAATTGCTTGAACCAGGACCCGGGAGGCTGAGGTTGCAGCGAGCGTAGATCAGGCCACTGTACTCCAGCCTGGGCTACAGAGTGAGACTCCGTCTCCAAAAAAAAAAAGAAAAAAGAAAATGTCTAGAATTATAACCTTAGCTGTCATCTTCCGAACTCCAGAATTATCTCCCTAGATGCAAATTCTTAGCATTGTTCTTAGTATTTGTGATTGCATGTTGTATACGAAAGAATTTATTCTTTTTTTTAATCTCAGAACTTTATGTGGGATATTTATTTGGTGGTTAAAATTTTAATTTCTCATTGTGGGGCTTTTTTTGTGTTGGGGCAGGGGGAGATGGGGTCTTGCTCCGTCACCCATGCTGTACTGCAGTGACATCGTCGCAGCTCACTGCAACCTCTGCCCCCAAGCTCAAGCAGTCTTTCCACCGCAGCCTTCTGAGTAGCTGGGACCAAAGGCGCACACCACCACACCTGGCTAATTATATGTACCAGGCTGCAGTGCAATGGTGTGATCTCAACTTACTGCAACCTTTGCCTCCTGGGTTCAAGCAATTCTCCTGCCTCAGCCTCCCAAGTGACTGGGATTACAGGCTCCCACCACCACATCTAGCTAATTTTTGTATTTTTAGTAGAGACAGGGTTTCATCATGTTGGTCAGGCTGGTCTCAAATTACTGACCTCATGTGCACCTGGCTGTTTCAGCCTCCCAAAGTGTTGGGTTTACAGGCGTAAGCCACCATGCCTGGCTTCAATTTCTGTGTGGTTTTGGTAGAGATGGGGTCTCACCCTGTTGCCCAGCCTGGTCTCCAACTCCTGAGCTCAAACAATCCACCTGCCTCAGCCTGCCAAAATGCCAGGATTACAGGCCTGAGTCACCACACCCGGCCTCCTTGTGGGGCTTTTTTAATAAGTTCCTCTAGTGATTTTTTTTTTTTAACCCTCTTTTAGCCCTTGCCCATAGCATTAAATCATATAAACTTGGTGCCTTCAAGCAGTCATTCAGCTGTTTTTCTGTGACTGTCTTTTTGAAATTTGGGGTTTTTTTTTCTCCCTTATCACAAAATTGTCTCACTATTGATTTGGCTGGGGGGAGAGGCACATCTTATTTTCTGGGACTCTTGTCTCAGAGTCAGGTTTATTACCCATATAAAAACAACGAACAAATGACTTTCAGAGAGAAAGACCTGTAATATAAACAGATTTTTGTATGTAAATCACTTCTTCCTTAAGTGACTAGTTACCCAAACCTCATTTTTTATTTTAGATCCTATAGCAATGGAGCTCAGCGATGCAAATTTGCAAACACTAACAGAATATTTAAAGAAAACCCTTGATCCTGATCCTGCCATCAGACGTCCAGGTAAAGAAAATAAATGTGTTTTGGTTGATTAATTCCTTAAGGACAGGTGAGAGAAATCTATGTATTATCTGCCTCCTTATAAAAATATTTTTAAAAGATTCACCCTTGGGTTCTCAAGCATAATTTATGTTATAGCTACTATACCATGGTATGTTGTTTCTTTTTCTGAGTAGCTTTTATTTGGCATCTTCTGGGATTAAAAAGTACTAGTTTAGGGAGAAAAAGTACTGTCATGTTTAGAATGCTTTGTTCTTTGACCTTTTCCAAAATACCCACTTAAAACCTGCCTGCTGTAAAGATAAAATAATTAGGGCATAAGGAGGAAAGTAATTGCCTAAAAACTGATTAAGTGAAAGAAACCAAGTAATCAGTTAATGTCTCCTAATCTTTCTGTTGGTTTAGATTTAATTAATGTATTTTAAGACCTAGAGGGTTTTTTTCTTCCTGAATTTGACCAGATTCCATTAAAAACTTAGAATTAAAATTTCGAACTCAGGTGTTCACGGACTCAGATGTTAAGTTAAATGAGGGAGCAAGGCCAAGTGAAGACTGGTAATATCAGGAGAAAACATGACCTGCTTAAGTAGCAGGTATTTTTTAGAACTAGCTAATTCTGGGGATTCAGACTAGTTTTGCAGGATCAAATTTCCAATTTTGATTGAAAAATAAGGATGTTTATATGAAGTGCCTTCATTTTTAAATGTTAGCAAGTAATTTGAAAAAATTTTGAAACACGGCCAGGCATAGAGGTTCATGCCTTTAATCCCAGTAATTTCGAAGGCCAAGGCAGGAAGATCAGTCTGGCCAACGTGGCAAGACCCTGTGTCTACAAAAAATTTAAAAGTAAGCCAGGTGGACTGGGTGCGGTGGCTCACACCTGTAATCCCAACACTTTGGGAGGCCGAGGCAGCTGGGTCACAAGGTCAGAAGTTCAAGACCAGCTTGACCAACATGGTGAAACCCCATCTCTACTAAAAATACAAAAATTAGCTGGGCATGGTGTCACACACCTGTAATCCCAGCTACTTAGGAGGCTGAGGCTGGAGAATCATTTGAACCCGGAGGCAGTGAGCCGAGATCACGCCATTCCACTCCAGCCTGGGCAACAGAGTAAGACTCTGTTTAAAAAAAAAAAATTAGCCAGGTGTGGTGATGTGTGCTTATAGTCCTATCAACTGGGGAAGCTGAGGCAAAAGCATTGCTTACACCCAGGAGGTCAGAGCTGCAGTGAGTTATGATTGTGTCAGTGCCCTCTAGCCTGAGTGACAGAGGGAGATCTTATCTTTAAAAAAAAAGTGACCGGATGTGATGGCTCACACCTGTAATCCCAGCACTTTGAGAGGCTGAGGAGGGCAGATTACCTGAGGTCAGGAGTTTGAGACCAGCCTGGGCAACAATGCAAAACCCCATCTCTACTAAAAATACAAAAATTATCCAGGAATGGTGGCATGCACCTGTAATCCTAGCTACTCAGGAGACTGAGTCAGAAGAATTGCTTGAACCCAGGAGGCAGAGGTTGCAGTGAGCCAAGATAGCCCCACTACACTGCAGCCTAGGTGACAGAGTGAGACTTCCTCTCAAAAAAGAAAAAAAAAAAAAAAAATTCTCTTTTTTTTTTTTTTTAATACAATGCAAACCAAACTACTTCTGGGCCAGATGTATCTTGTGAGCAGTCAGTTATTGATCCTTGATACGGGCCATACTAACCAGAAATGCTTTTAACATGTTTCTTCAAAACTTACTGATGTGCATGCTCACATAGAGGATTTTGGAAGGGTTTCATGAAGACTCTAATGTTTGTTTGTATGTTATACATTATGTATGATGAATAGAATCATGAATATGTTAGTGCATGCATCCTTTTCTAGAAAAGTCTTTGTGATTTCTGAAAGGGAAAATTGGTTTTTCTTTTAGAATGTAAAGAAGTAATTTGTTTTCCTGGATAAAGGGAAGTTAATAATGCCTCTAATCTTCTTAGACTTTCAAAGAAAGCCATTGCCAACACTATTACAAATTATTTTTTTTAATAGTATGTGAGGCAAGGGTTCTCTGGCTTTATGAATTCAGGACAGAGTATAAAAATAAACTGGTGTTTCTGGGAAGTTAGGAACATAGAAATTCTCAGGGATTGAGACTGACTGACTGACGCAGCATCTTTATGGAGCTAGATGTGGAGGTGGAGAGGTGTAGTGGATCCCAGCTTACAGAAACTATTGTGCTGCTTTATTGAGATGTGACAGTGGCATGTATCTTTTGAGACTCCTTGAGTGGCCAGAAACATGCATATGAATACTGTGGTAAGTTGAAAGAAATAAACACAGAAAGGAGCAGACTCAAACGCACTTTCTGGGTATAATTACAATTTAGGAAAGACACTTGGTAATTTATATGGGCTTTTTTTCCAAATCATGGGTGTACTGTGATGCCCTCTGCAAAATGCTGGCTACTAAGTGGAGGAAACAAATCCCTCTGTACTCATACAAAACCATAGTATGTCCCCTCGTGAAAAACATTTTTCAATTTAACAGTCTTCATCCTTCAAGAATACAAAGCAGGGAGAGTTTTAAAATGTCAGTGAAACTCTTGGGACTCAATCAGAAAGAAGGAAGGTGTTAAATGATACATGAAATTAACTTTTCAGAAAAATACTGGAATCTTGGAATGGATGTTGCCTTACAAAGCTATCTTAAGATAGAAAAAATTAAAAGAAATACTATACTGCCATCACATGTGATCACTAAACCTATGAAATTTATCCCAGAATATAATCTGGGTTGAAAATGTATTTGGATATTTTCCAATTTTTGGATGAATTTATTAGATAAAATTTTTGGATAAATTTATTGCTGGTATTAAGACATTTTTAGTTTGACAAGAAAGCTTAGGGCCGGTAAGGTAGAATAAGGACTGCACTAAAACTTTTTCAGTGATGAAGCCTAGCTGTGTGATCTTGACTAAGTTACTTAACCTTAGTGTCTTGCTTTTTAAAATGCTACCTACTTTTCTGGGTAATAGTGACAACTAAATGAAATTTTATATATTTATATATGTAAATCACTGGACCTATATTTCTAATAATGATATATATTAGGATGAATTGACTCATTTACTCTTCATCACTGGCTTGTAAAAGAAATACTGCAGCCGTGTGTGATAGCTCACACCTGTAATCACAGCACTTTGGGAAGCCGAGGCAGACAGATCATCAGAGGTCAGGAGTTCGAGACCAGCCTAACCAGTGTGGAGAAACCCCATTTCTACTAAAAATACAAAAAAAAATTAGCTGGGCTTGGTGGCGCATGTCTGTAATCCAGCTACTTGGGAGGCTGCGGCAGGAAAATCGCCTGAACCCAGGAGGCAGAGGTTGCGGTGATCCAAGATCATGCCATTGCAGTCCAGCCTGGGCAATGAGAGTGAAATGCCCTCCAAAAAAAAAAAAAAAATATATATATATATATATATATATAAAATAAAAACTACTAATGGTACTAATAATACTCTTTTCTGGAGTAAGAAAGACATGAGTATATGAAGTCTCAATCTCTCTGGGAAGCAGCTTCACCCGAAGATGAGGTGATCATCCAGTTAGGCCACTTTTAGGTTTGTGAGAATCATGTGAGTTAATGAATGGTAAAGTGATTTGAAAACTGAAGAATTATATAAGTTTAATATAACATTATATGTAATCCACTTAATAGATAAGAAAAGGCCCTGTAGACCCACAAAAAACTTAATTTTCTTTTTTTTTTTTTGATCCTTCAATTAAAAATATAGTACATTATATATATTAGGGGGAAAGATTTTTATTTTAGTCTTCTAACATGAAAATTCTTTTACAGCTGAGAAATTTCTTGAGTCTGTGGAAGGAAATCAGAATTATCCACTGTTGCTTTTAACATTGCTGGAGAAGTCCCAAGATAATGTTATCAAAGTATGTGCCTCAGTGACATTCAAAAACTATATTAAAAGAAACTGGAGAATTGTAAGTATTTTTTGAATACATAGTTTAATACCCTGTATGTTTATAAGGTTGATATAAGCAGTGTTCTTCAAAGATAAGGCATGTACTTGTAGTCCCAGCTACTCTGGAGGCTGAGGCAGGAGGATCACTTAAGCTCAGGAGTTCAAGGCTGCAATGAGTTATGATTGCACCAGTGTACTCTAGCCATTGTGACAGAATGAGACCTGTCTCAGAAAAAAAGAAAAAAGAAAAAGATTCAAATATGGATCAAAGATAAAATTAAACAGGACCCTTTACCAAAGCTTCTGTTGTTTTCTTTAAATTTACATAAATTTCTTCAGCTTCATACCTGAGGTTGACAGGGAGTGAGACTTGGTCTTAGTCTCCATTATGGTTGGAATTCACCCTTTACTAACTGCCTAGTGAAAAGACGTGGGAAGACAGTCTGAATAAATGAAGTGATTTCTGTTGGAAAATTAAAGCTGAGAAGAAATCAGATACATAGCAAATTTGGAGAATGCAAAATAATTTAGATTTCTTTTTGTTGTTGGTTTTTTGGGTTTTTTGTTTCTTTTTTTTGAGGTGGAATTTCACTCTTATTGCCTAGACTGGAGTGCAATGGTGTAATCTTGGCCCACTGCAACCTCCACTTCCCAAGTTCAAGCAATTCTCCTGCCTAAACCTCCCGAGTAGCTGGGATTACACCATGCCCAGCTAATTTTTTTATTTTTAGTAGAGATGGCGTTTCACCATGTTGGCCAGGCTGGTCTTGAACTCCTGATCTCAGGTGATCTGCCTGCCTACTTCAGCCTGCCAAAGTGCTGGGATTGCAGATGTGAACCACCATACCGAACCAGATTTCAAATTTTTGATAAGGTATTTTGCCCTATGTCTTGTGGAATATATACATACTGTAATTTTGAGATTAAACCTATTTTATAACAGGTTTAATGATTAGTAAATTATAAATTAAGAAACAGGCATTTTTTTCTCTCTACCTTGGTGATTCTCAGTCGGAAGCAGTTTTGCTCACCACGTGACATTTGGCAATATATTTGGAAACATCATAGCTGGGGGTTGCTACTGGAATCTAGTGGGTAGAGACCTGCTATCCATCATACAGTGCACAAGATGGCTTCCCACAATAAAGAATTATCTGAGCCACAGTGTCAGTGATATCGAGGTTAAGAAGGCCTGGCTCATGATAGAGAAAAAGATGAGGATTTTTTTTTTATTTATTGAGACGGAGTTTCGCTCTTATTACCCAAGCTGGAGTGCAATGGCGCAATCTCGGCTCACCGCAACCTCCACCTCCTGGGTTCACGCACTTCTTCTGCCTCAGCCTCCTGAGTAGCTGGGATTACAGGCACATGCCACTATGCCCAGCTAATTTTTTGTATTTTTAGTAGAGACGGGGTTTCACCATGTTGACCAAGATGGTCTCGATATTTTGACCTCGTGATCCACCCGCCTTGGCCTCCCAAAGTGCTGGGATTACAGACTTGAGCCACCGCGCCTGGCGAGGATTTTTTTAATAGTGATAGCAATTACGATGTTATAAAGTATTAGTAGTTGACAAAAATCATCAGTTTTTCTAAAAAGTCAACCTTAAACCTGCTCAAAAACTTTTTAGAGTCTTCCTTTTTTTCTTACTCCATAAAAGAGACAGTAAATACTGTTTTAAGCCTGTATAATTTCTCAAGTATCTATGAGTGTTAAATCTTAGAAAGAGCCTGGGCCTGGTGGTCCACACATATAATTTCAGCACTTTGGGAGGCTAAGGTGGGCTCATTGCTTGAGCTCAGAAATTCAAGACCAGCTTGGGCAACAAAGTGAGATAACCCATCTTTACAAAAAATACAAAAATTAGCCAGGCATGGTAGTGCACTCTGTAGTCCCAGCTATCCGGAGTCTGAGATGGGGGATCGTGTGTGCCTAAGAAGCAGGGATTGCAATGAGCTGGATCACGCCACCACACTCCAACTTGGGCAGCAGAGCCAGACACTGTCTTTTTTTTTTTTTTTTTTTTTTGAGACAGAGTTTCGCTCTTGTTACCCAGACTGGAGTGCAATGGTGCGATCTTGGCTCACCGCAACATCCGCCTCCTGGGTTCAGGCAATTCTCCTGCCTCAGCATCCTGAGTAGCTGGGATTACAGGCACGTGCCACCATGCCCAGTTAATTTTTTGTATTTTTAGTAGAGACGGGGTTTCACCGTGTTGACCAGGATGGTCTCGATCTCTCGACCTCATGATCCACCCGCCTCGGCCTCCCAAAGTGCTGGAATTACAGACTTGAGCCACCGCGCCCGGCCGACACTGTCTTTTAAATCTTAGAATGTTTAAAAGTCCATCTCTCTACTGATAGACATACTAGCCCTGTATTTTGATTTGTAAAACCAGTGAGACTTCTAGAATCTGGGATGCATTCTAACGAGTAATGGTCAAGAAATTTTCATAGAGGGCTGGGTGTAGTTGCTTATGCCTGTTATCCTAGCACTTTAGGAGGCTGAGGTGGGAGGATTGCTTGAGGCCAGGAGTTTGAAATCAGCCTGGGCAACAAAATGAGACCTCCGTCTCAAAAAAAATTTTTAAACTTAGCCAGGAGTGGTGGTGTCTGGTGTGTATCTGCGGTCTTAGCTCCTTGGGAGGCTGAGGAGGGAAGATTGCCTGAGTTTGGGAGGTCAAGGATGCAGTGAGCCAAGGTTGTTAGCTACAGTCCAGCCTGGGCAACAAATAGAAACCCAGTCTCAAAAAAAAAAAAAAAGATTGGGTGCAGTGGCGCACACCTCTAATCCCAGCACTTTGGGAGGCTGAGGCAGGCAGATCACCTGAGGTCAGTAGTTCAAGACCAGCTTGGCCAACATGGCGAAACCCTGTATCTACTGAAAATATAAAAATTAGCCACACGCAATGGCACACTGGGAATGTACGTTTTTCTGGGGAAAGGGTTCACACTGTCATCAGATAATTGAAAAAATCTGTGACCCATTCATGTAAAAGGAAACCGAAGAAAGACCAAACTTTCATCTATTTGGTTTTCTTAGAAAATTAGGAATTTAAGAAACAGTTACGTTTACCTAAAACAGTATGGACATGAATATGGATTTTATGTTACTTCCTCAGTTACTGCTTTGCTTTTAAGGTTGAAGATGAACCAAACAAAATTTGTGAAGCTGATCGAGTTGCCATTAAAGCCAACATAGTGCACTTGATGCTTAGCAGTCCAGAGCAAATTCAGAAACAGGTAATGTCGCTCTGCTTTTTAAATTGGCTCCTCTGTAAAGCTCTCATCTAATTAATCCTTTCCTCTCCCAGTTAAGTGATGCCATTAGCATTATTGGCAGAGAAGATTTTCCACAGAAATGGCCTGACTTATTGACAGAGATGGTGAATCGCTTTCAGAGTGGAGATTTCCATGTTATTAATGGAGTCCTCCGTACTGCACATTCATTATTTAAAAGGTATTGATGCATAGATTCATGTTTTCAAAACACTTTTTTAAAGTTTTATTTGCTTGTGTAAACAGTTATATTTTTGTGACTTGTTATTTCTTTAAATGTGATCATCCTGAAATGAGAGCAGAAGTTTCTCTACTGTGTTTCTTCTCAGCTAAGATGTTTATTTCATATTGCTCTATTACCTATGAAATACTAAGTATTGATAAACTTCTTGATTCCTTTAAAAAGAAATCCAGCCGGGCATGGTGGCTCACGTCTGTAATCCTAGCACTTTGAGAGGCCAAGGCAGGCAGATTGCCTGAGGTCAGGAATTTGAGACCAGCCTGGCCAACATGGTGAATCCCTGTCTCTGCTAAAGATATTTCAAAAAAACTAGCCAGGTGTGGTAATGTGTGCCCATAATCCCAGCTACTCGGGAGACTGAGACAGGATAATCGCTTGAAACTGGCGGGTAGTGGATGCAGTGAGCCAAGATCATGCCACTGCACCTCAGACCGGGCAACAGAGGAAACTCTGTCTCAAAAAAAGAAAACAAGAATTCCCTTTGAATTTTGGAAAACCATCTATCTATAGATGTCCAATCAGCATCTATCCTTGAAGACCTAAAGTGAATAAATTAAAAAAAAATAAATAAACTTGTAAATTTACCTATTTTACCTTAATTTTCTAGATATCGTCATGAATTTAAGTCAAATGAGTTATGGACTGAAATTAAACTTGTTCTGGATGCCTTTGCCTTGCCTTTGACTAATCTTTTTAAGGTATGAAATGCATCTTGGTGATATTTTTAAAATATTTTAAATTGCTTGAATATCTGTATACGTGTTAAGAGAATGCTTTGAAAGCTTATTTGATAGATAATGTTTAGAGGATTTCTTTAGAAAAATTTTAAACCTGCATAGAAATAGAGATGCTATAGTGAACTTCCATCTATTATTACGCAAATTTAATGATAAGCAACATTTCTTTTTCTCTGTTCCCTTTCTAGAAATATTATAAAAGCAAATCCCAGGTGTCATATCATTTCACCCAAGTATTTTGAGTATGTGTCTCTAAAGGAAGAGATACATATTTTTATTTGGCTGTGTTTGGAATTTAACTAATTTACATATTTATACAACATTTTACAGAGTACGGGATACTTTCCTAAATGTGTTCCTGGCCTTTGTGAGAATACTGTTAAGATTGAAATAAATATATATAGTTTTTTTCTTCTTCTTTTTTTAAGAGAGACAGGGTCTTGCTATGTTGCCCAGGCTGGAATGCATTGGCTATTCACAGGCACAATCCCACTACTGATCAGCACAGGAGTTTTGACCTGCTCCATTTCCGACCTGGGCTGGTTCACCCCTCCTTAGGCAACCTGGTGGTCTCCTGCTCCTGGGAGGTCGCCATATTGATGCCAAACTTAGTGCAGACACCCGATTGACATAGCACACTACAGTCCAGAACTCCTGGGCTCAAGCGATCCTGCCACCTTTGCCTCCTGAGTAGCTGGGACTACAGGCATGCACCACCGTGCCCCGCTTTTTGCTTTTTTTTTTTTTTTTTTTTTTAATATGGAGTTTCACAGCCGGGCGCGGTGGCTCAAGCCTGTAATCCCAGCACTTTGGGAGGCCGAGGTGGGTGGATCACGAGGACAAGAGATTGAGACCATCCTGGTCAACATGGTGAAACCCCGTCTCTACTAAAAATACAAAAAATTAGCTGGGTGTGGTGGCATGTGCCTGTAATCCCAGCTACTCGGGAGGCTGAGGCAGGAGAATTGCTTGAACCCAGGAGGCGGAGGTTGCAGTAAGCCGAGACCGCGCCATTGCACTCCAGCCTGGGTAACAAGAGCAAAACTCGGTCTCAAAAAAAAAAAAAAAAGATGGAGTTTCACTCTTGTTGCCCAGGCTGGAGTGCAGTGACACAGTCTTGGCTCACTGCAGCCTCCACCCCTTAGGTTCAAGTGATTCTCCTGCCTCAGCCTCCCGAGTAGCTGAGATTACAGGCACGTACTACCACACACGGCTAATTTTTGTATTTTTAGTAGAGACAGGGTTTGCTGTGTTGACCAGGTTGGTCTTGAACTCCTGACCACAGGTGATCTGCCCATCTTGGCCTCCCCAAGTGCTGGGATTATAGATGTGAGCCACCACACCCAGCCCTGCTTTTTCATATTTTTAATAGAATGGGGTTTCGCCATGTTGCCCAGGCCAGTCTTGAACTCCTAAGCTAACAAGCATTCACCCACCTCAGCCTCAACGCACTAGAATGACAGGCATGAGCTGCCACGTCTGGCCACAAGAAATGTATTATTAACCCTTTTTACCTAGTAAGAGGATTCAGTATCACACAGCTAATAAAGAGAGCCAGATCTCAAATCTAGTTTTGTTAACTCCAGAAAAGCTATTTATTTCTTATTTTGAAAAAGCAAGGTTGTATGATAATCAGTAATAAATGTAATAAAATGTACAGTGTGCACAGGGTTTTTCAAGGTTATCTCACTGGTGGTACATTTATGTCTTTAAGATTGAACAAAGTTAGATAATTTGTTTTCGCCTATTGGATTGGCAAAGATTTTTAAATTTCTTTTTTAAGATGTTAAAGATCAGACTGGCTGAGTGTGGTGGTTCACGCCTGTAATCCTAGCACCTTGGGAGGCCAAGGCAGGCAGGTTACCTGAGATCAGGGGTTCAAGACTAGCCTGACTAATAGGGAGAAACCCCATCTCTACTAAAAATATAAAATTAGCTGGATGTGGTACCGCATGCCTGTAATCCCAGCTACTCAGGAAGGCTGAGACAGGAGAATGACTTGCACCCTGGAGGCGGAAATAGTAGTGAGCTGAGATTGCGCCATTGCACTTCAACCTAGGCAACACGAGCAAAACTCTGCCTCTAAAAACAAAAAGAGCATAGTGAAATGAACACGGGTGTCCTGTTCATTGGGTTATAAATAGTATTAGCTTCTTGGAGTTTGGCTTTTTACTAAGAAAACCTTAATCATATTTCCTAACTGTAGGATAAAGGAAATGATGTGGCCGGGCGCGGTGGCTCAAGCCCGTAATCCCAGCACTTTGGGAGGCCGAGGCGGGTGGATCACAAGGTCGAGAGATCGAGACCAACCTGGTCAACATGGTGAAACCCCGTCTCTACTAAAAATACAAAAAATTAGCTGGGCATGGTGGTGCATGCCTATAATCCCAGCTACTCAGGAGGCTGAGGCAGGAGAATTGCCTGAGCCCAGGAGGCGGAGGTTGCGGTGAGCCGGGATCGCGCCATTGCACTGCAGCCTGGGTAACAAGAGCGAGACTCCGTCTCAAAAAAAAAAAAAAAAAATAGGAAATGATGTTTGTTGAGTGTCTTTTGCATGGTAGGTGTGTACAGCATACTAGGACCTTTTCTGTGTATTTTTCGTTTAATTTTCATACTCTCTTTTGGAGGTAAGCATTTGTCCCACATTGTGTTAAGGAAGTTGGGGCTCAGAGTAAAAAGACTTGCTTTCTTAAAGTGTTGCTTCTTATGAGTAACAGCTTGTGTTGTATACTGGCCTGTTTGGCCTCCAAAGCTGCATACTGTGTTGCCTTGGTAATACATGTCTAGAATTTCAGACTGTAAGAATTGAAGGTATGCATAATGTAAAACCTGATTCTGTTTGGGTTGTTGTTTGTTTTTTTTGAGACAGAGTCTTGCTCTGTCGCCCAGGCTGGAGGGCAAGTGGTGCAATCTCAGCTCACTGCAAACTCTGCCTCTTGGCAGTGATCTTCCTGCCTCAGCCTCCAAAGTAGCTAGGATTATAGACACGTACCACCACACCCTGCTAATTTTTGTATTTTTAGTAGAGGCAGGTTCTCACCATGTTGCCCAGACTGGTCACAAACTCCTGACCTCAGGTGATCTGCCTGCCTTGGCCTCCTAAAGTACTGAGATTACAGGCATGCGCCGCTGCGCCCGACCAGTAAAACCTGTTAATTGCATTTAGAATAATAAAGTATTGGAAGCAACCTAAATACCAAGTGGCAAAGGAATTGTTTAATAAGAGCATATAAAGATAGTTTTGTGTAATATATTTTTATATATGCACAGATTGGGAAGATACAGTTCAGAATATTAACATTGGACTTTCTACTACCATTATGAACAATTGAAAAGTATATACCTATTTTTTAGAATTCCTTAAGTGACTGCATCCTACTATTCAAAAGCCAAATTTCAGAGAAGAAATCCAGATAGTCTCAGTTTAGTGCAAGGCTGTTTCACTAAGATCAGCAAGCTAGGTTTACAATGCACTAAAACCATGTTGCTAAATTCCTTTCCAAGGCCACTATTGAACTCTGTAGTACCCATGCAAATGATGCCTCTGCCCTGAGGATTCTGTTTTCTTCACTGATCCTGATCTCAAAATTGTTCTATAGTTTAAACTTTCAGGTAAGTTCCTTTGGTTTCTAGCTTTTGATTCCTACTCTTTGATAATAAATAGAGAGTCTTCTTTCTATTTGATAAAGACTTCTTTGCCAGCATTGATTTTTCTGAAAGAAAAAGTTTTTTCTGACTCCCCCTATTTCTCTACAGTATTCTGTTTTACAGTAGTTCCTACAGATGCTAATGGGATGTTTCATGGAAGAAAGCGGTATTCTCTTATATCTAGTAGGTTAGCAAAACCCTACCTCCTAACTCACTCTTTGGAGAGTCACCCTGTACACCATTTTACTGACGGCACTAAGAAGCTAGATTTCCAAGGCCTTCCTCTTTTGTTCATTTATATGGGTACTAACATTTGGGGAATCATGTTTGGTTAGGGGTTGCTGTCTAGCTTATACAAAAGGACCTTATTGTAAGCCGTATGAGGGAGACAAAAGACTTGAAGTACCAGACTTTGGAAGGGGTAAGAACCAGTGGCATTTCAGAGGAAACAGCCACAAGGTTATCGCAGGGAATGCCTAGTTACCCTGTTGCTACTGAGATAGTAGGCTCCAATCATTCTTTCTGTTCTGAGTCATTAATTCAAGATTCAGGACCAAGAAAGGGGTGTTAATTGGTACAGATTGTTGCTATACTGAGATGCAAGGAGAACTTCGCCTTTTTATTTTTTGTGGCCAGTACCTGGGCTTATCTTCACAGCATGAATACAGTCATGGAGGCAGGGAGAGCATTCCCCAAAAGGAAATAGCGTTTTCACTAGAATAAGAGATGAATAGCCCAGAAGGACATGTCCCACATCAGTGTTGACCTAGATAGCAGTTTGAGAAGTTCTTGCCTAAATGAACGAGTACTACTGTTTTTGCTTAAACCCTCTTTTTTTTTTTTTTTTTTTTTTTTTTGGAGACGGAGTTTCGCTCTTGTTACCCAGCTGGAGTGCAATGGCGCGATCTCAGCTCACCGCAACCTCCGCCTCCTGGGTTCAGGCAATTCTCCTGCCTCAGCCTCCCAAGTAGCTGGGACTACAGGCACGTGCCACCATGCCCAGCTAATTTTTCGTGTTTTTAGTAGAGACGGGGTTTCACCATGTTGACCAGGATGGTCTCGATATTTTGATCTCGTGATCCACCCGCCTCGGCCTCCCAAAATGCTGGGATTACAGGCTTGAGCCACTGTGCCTGGCCTAAACCTTCTTTTTTAAATTCTGAGAAGTCAGATTTAATGAAGCTGTTGAAAACTTGTCCGGTATAACCAGGAAGACGAAGGAAAGAGGCATAATCTGTCCTCAGGGGACTTGTTTGCTCATTAAGAAGGTGGTACTATGCCACAAGAAATAGTAACTATAAGACAATTAGTTAGTCTACCTTCATGGTCATCTTAACAATAAACATAGTTCAGAAGATAAAGGGTATGTGTATGTATTCGTATGCATTCAGGTTGGGCTTTGTAAGGAAAATTTTATATGGTCTTAGCTGAACCTTGAAGGAAAATTTAGGTTAGGATAGGAACTAGAGCTGGTGGTATCATTTGCGGCATACAAACAGAGGCAGAAGTCAGAATGCATTATGCAGCTGCCAGATGTAACTGGAACAGAGAATTCTTGTCAGAATAGGTAATCCTCAGGCTGTGAAGCCTATGTATAAAATGTTTTGTGTGTCGAGGAAGCTTAGAAAAGTAGTGTTCTTACACATTTTAATCAAAAGTTTCAAGTCAGTGTTTATTCTTTAGGATCTCCCTGAATTTTTTGAAGATAATATGGAAACTTGGATGAATAATTTTCATACTCTCTTAACATTGGATAATAAGCTTTTACAAACTGATGTAAGTATTTAAAATGTTGCCTGAGTGGTCTTTTTCTTTCATTAAGGGTTATTTAGCTACAGTAAGGAAACCTGTTTACTCTTGCATTGTTAAAAGACAAAATTTCAGTACTCTAATAATACTTGATTCTGTTTGATGTTACATGTTTGCTATGTGCAGTATACAGAATTACTCTTATGGGCCTGGCTTAAGCCATGGTATACAGATAAGGCTATTTCATTACGTTATTGAAAGTAAGGCTTTAAAGTATTCATGTCGTTGATATTTTATGAAATAAAATTATTTTTCATTGAAGATACTAAGAAAACATGAGACTCTATAATGGTAGCCTCTTTTTAAAAAATATCTGGCTGGGCATGGTGGTTCACATCTGTAATCCCAGCACTTTGCGATGCCAAGGTGGGAGGATCACTTGAGCCCAGGAGTTTAAGACCAGCCAGGGCAATGTAACGAGACTCCATCGCTACAAAAAAATAAA
Source organism: Saimiri boliviensis (assembly GCF_048565385.1). NCBI lineage: Eukaryota > Metazoa > Chordata > Mammalia > Primates > Cebidae > Saimiri > Saimiri boliviensis. Next base: position 112,551,870 of record NC_133457.1, read on the forward strand.
AATAGCCAGATGTGTTGGCTCATGCTTATGATCCCAGCTACTCAGGAGGCTGAGTTGTGAGGATCCGTTGAGCCCAGGAGGGCGAGGCTGCAATGAGCTGTGACCGTGCCACTATACTTCATCCTGGGAGACAGGTGGAGACCTTGTCTCAAAAAAAAAAAAAAAAAAAAAAAAAATCACAGCTCGAGAAGGAAAATGGTAAAAGACTGTAATTTGTAAAGGTTTCTGATACCGGTTTTATACTATGTACTTTTAAACATAAAACACTTACTCTGCGCTACTTATTTATTAATATATCACACTCTTTCCGACGAGACAAAAGACAAAAAATTAAGAATACTTCCATACCACATAAACTAAAAATTAGAATTGGTGATTCAAATCAGGTTTTAAGAGAAGATAGACTAGAGGGCCGGACGCTGTGGCTCAAGCCTGTAATCCCAGCACTTTGGGAGGCCGAGGCGGGGGGATCACAAGGTCAAGAGATTGAGACCATCCTGGTCAACATGGTGAAACCCCGTCTCTACTAAAAATACAAAAAATTAGCTGGGCATGGTGGCACGTGCCTGTAATCCCAGCTACTCAGGAGGCTGAGGCAGGAGAATTGCCTGAACCCAGGAGGCGGAGGTTGCGGTGAGCCAAGATCGCGGCATTGCACTCCAGCCTGGGTAACAAGAACGAAACTCCGTCTCAAAAAAAAAAAAAAAAAAGTAGAGTACAGAAAGGGAATCATTAGTATAGTTGTGTAACAGATTCTGTCTTACTATGTTAATGGGAACTTTAAAAGATGTAGCCCTCAAAATAATTATTTCAGTCCAATGAGGGGGGAAAAAAAGCCTCTCCTTCAGAAAACAAAACTTTTCTTCCCACAGAAGTCTCACAGAAATTTTTTGGATAAAAGTCTTATAAGGACCTTTTTGCCCAGGTAACCATGTCCTATCTTGTGTTGTCTTACATCTTTTACTATTTATGCCTTGAGTAATCGGTGTGAGGGAGTTCTGGTTTTGGTTTTGGATTTTGGCCTGACTCTGATGTCTTCCCCTGTCTCACTCTGTTACCAAGGCTGGAGTGCAGTGGCATGATCATGGCTTACTTGCAGCTTCAACCTCCCTGGGCACAGGTGGTCCTCCCACCTCAGCCTCCCAAGTAGCTGGGACTACAGCTGTGCGCCACCATGCACAGCTAATTTTTTTTATTTTGGGGGCTTGCTAGCCCAGGCTAGTCTTAAACTCCTGAGCTCAAGCCATCTTCCTGCCTCAGTCATAATATACTAGTTTGAATCTAATATGGAAATATTTTGTTATTCAGCAACTTACTTAAAAGACTCTGTGAAAAGATTGATGGTGGTGTAGCTGTAGTTTACAATAACTAATTTCATTTGTATTTAAATTATAAAGAGTCTAGTTGAGGAATTTTAGTTACTTCACTGGTTTATGTTAGCATTAGAGTTGTATGTTGGAGTTTTTGTTTTCTTTTATGTGAGGATGAAGAGGAAGCCGGCTTATTGGAGCTCTTAAAATCCCAGATTTGTGATAATGCTGCACTCTATGCACAAAAGTATGATGAAGAATTCCAGCGGTACCTGCCTCGTTTTGTTACAGCCATCTGGAATTTATTAGTTACAACGGGTCAAGAGGTTAAATATGATTTGGTAAGATGATGTTGGAGACAAATCATTAAAAGACATTCTCTCCCTGTCTCCCCAAAGAAATAAACCATTCAGTTTTGCTTTTTTTTTTTAACTCATCACATCAGAGGAGATTTCAGTGCTACAGTTTCACTTTTAAAAATACTCTTGTTTTTGTGTTTTGTTCCAGTTGGTAAGTAATGCAATTCAATTTCTGGCTTCAGTTTGTGAGAGACCTCATTATAAGAATCTGTTTGAGGACCAGAACACGCTGACGAGTATCTGTGAAAAGGTTATTGTGCCTAACATGGAATTTAGAGGTAATTATGGCAAAAGTATGTTAGTATAAATACTAAGTCTTTGGTTGCTTTTTGTAACATATTCAGTCTAATTCATTTATTACTGAATAAAACTTGTATATCATTTATATCCTAGTTTCCAAACCAAGACAGAAAATGTAGTATCTGTAATGAGTTTTGTTATTCCCTGTGAGGGTTTTCTCATGGAAATATTAAATGAGACTTTAAAAAAATCCCTTTACACTAAGAAGATAAAGTACTTGGGATCTCATTTTAGAGAAATAATTAGATTTTGTTTTATTATTTAACTGAATTTTCAGCTGGCTTATTAATTAATTATTTATTTGAGACAGGGGTGTCACTCTGTCACCCGGGTTAGAGTGCAGTGGTACAATCTTGGCTCACTGCAACCTTGGCTTCCCAGGTTCAAGTGATCCTTCTGCCTCAGCCTCCTGAGTAGCTGGGACCACAGGCACACACCACCATGCCTGGCTAATTTCTTGTATTTTTGGTAGAGACGGTTTCACCATGTTCTTCAGGCTAGCCTCAGAACTCCTGAGCTCTAGCGGTCCACGCACTTTAGCCTCCAAAAGTGCTGGGATTGCAGGTCTAAGCCACCCCACCCAGAAATAGCTGTCTTTAAACAATCAACTTGAGAATAGAAATGATAACTTACGAATACAGGGTTAAAGCCCACTTAATTTGTTGAAGTGCTGGAATTGCAGGTCTGGGCCACCTCAGACTGACCAGAAATAGTTATTTTTAAACAATCAACTTGAGGATAGAAATGATAACTTAATAAATACAGGGTTGAAGCCCACTGTGTTTAAGGTTAAACTATAGTGCTGACAGCCTACAAATACATGTCCTTGTTCTTAAAATTGTGAAGAACAAGTAGTAAAGGTGGAAGTGATTGTGTTTTTTGTTTTGGGGCCAGGGTCTTACTCTGTCACTCAGGCTGGAGTGCAGTGGCAACAATTAACAGCTCACTGCAGCCTCAACCTCCCAGGCTCAAGACATCTTGCCACTCCCAGCCTCCTGAGTAGCTGGGACTACAGGAGCACACCACCATGCCCAGCTAATTTTTTATTTTTTGAAGAGATGGTGGTCTCCCTGTGTTACACAGGATGATCTTGAACTCCTGGCTTCAAACAGTCCTCCTGCCTCATCCTCCCAAAGTGTTGGGATTGCAGGCATGAGCCACCATGCCTGGCCAGGATTGTGTTTTATATCAAAATAGTTATTAGATCAGTGGTTCTAAAATTACGTCTGGAACAAAATAAGGAAACTAAGGACAATATAGTGTGAGACTTTATTTCTTTTTGTGTTTTCATAAAAGTATGTTTAAAGGATAAATCTGGCTGGATGTGGTGACTCATACATTAATCCCAGCACTTTGGGAGGCTGAGGTGGGAGGATCACTTGAGGTCAGGAGTTCAAGACCAGCCTGGGTAAAGTGGTGAAACCTTATCTCTACAAGAAATAAATTAGTTGGGCATGGCGACATGTGCCTGTGGTCCCAGGTACTCAGGTGGCAGAGGTGGGAGTTTTGCCAGAGCCCAGGAGGTGGAGGCTGCAGTGAGCCATGATCACACAGCTGCACTCCAGCCTGGGTGACAGTGAGACCCTGTCTCCAAAATGTGTGTGTGTGGTGTGTGTAGATAGATCTGGCGTCCCCAAACTACGCCCCCCAGGGACCCGTCTCCAAAATGTATGTGTGTGTGTGTGTGTGTGTGTGTGTGTGTGTGTGTGTAGATAGATCAGGCCTCCCCAGACTACGCCCCCTGAGGCCATTTATCCGGCCCCCCGCCACACTTCAGGAAGGGGCACCTCTTTCATTGGTGGTCAGTGAGAGGAGCACAGTATGTGGTGGCCCTCCAACGGTCTGAGGGACAGTGAACTGGCCCCCTGTGTAAAAAGTTTGGGGACACCTGAGATAGGTATGATAGGTATATAGACTGATTTTTTTTTTTTTTTTTTTTTGAGACGGAGTTTCACTCTTGTTACCCAGGCTGGAGTGCAATGGCACGATCTCGGCTCACCGCAACCTCCGCCTCCTGGGTTCAGGCAATTCTCCTGCCTCAGCCTCCTGAGTAGCTGGGATTACAGGCACGCGCCACCATGCCCAGCTAATTTTTTGTATCTTTAGTAGAGACGGGGTTTCACCATGTTGACCAGGATGGTCTCGATCTCTTGACCTCATGATCCACCCGCCTCGGCCTCCCAAAGTGCTGGGATTACAGGCTTGAGCCACCACGCCCGGCCTGATAGACTGATTTTTTAAAAAATTTATTTGATAAAAATAGAAATGAGATTTTCTCAAGCTGATGTCAAATTCCTGGCCTCAAGCAGTCCTCCCATTTCAACCTCCCAAATTGCTAGGTTACACACATGAGCCACCATGCTGGCTGGCTCTTCTCACATTGTCCACTCTACTTATTTGTTCTTGAAATGACTTTAATGAAATAGCGGTGATTAAAATTAGGTTGTTGGTTTTTTAATGTTCTTATTTGATGAAATTAAAAGTTAGCATTCTGGTTGAGTATGGTGGCTAACACTTGTAATACCAGCACTTTGGGAGGGTGAGGTGGGCGGATCATGAGGTCAGGAGTTTGAGACCAGCCTGGCCAACATGGTGAAACCCCTCTCTACTAAAAACACAAAAAATTAGCTGGGCGTGGTATTGGGCACCTGTAATCCCAGCTGCTTGGAAGGCTGAAGCGGGAGAATTGCTTGAACCCGGGAGGCAGAGGTTGCAGTGAGCCAAGTTAGCGCCACTGCACTCCAGCCTGGGCGACAGAGCTAGACTCCGTCTCAGGAAAAAAGAAGTTAGCATTCTGATATTGATCCCTAACATTTTTGATACTTGCAGGTGTAATCCAATTCTGGGGAAATTGTTCCATTAGAACAAGTGAGCCTGTCTCACAGCTGTGTGAATTACCTAATGCCTCACCTTTCAGGGTAGCATTTGCTGCTCTAGATAATGATTAAGAGTTTATGAAGTAGTCATCTGATGAGAAAGAATTCTTTACTGTAGAACAAAGCAGTTCTACATACTCTTCTGCGTTCTCAGCTGTAAAGTACAGTGATGTCTTTTGGTGTTACTGAAATATCAACTCTCTTTGTAGCTGCTGATGAAGAAGCATTTGAGGATAACTCTGAAGAATACATAAGGAGAGATTTGGAAGGATCTGGTTTGTATCTTGGTTTTTTTAGCTACTAGTCTCTTAGCAAACCAGTTTTAAGGTGGTTCTTTTTCTAGTAAGTGGGAGAAGTGGGAGTGAGAATAAGGGTATCTTTTCAGCTGGCTTTCATTGAGAACTGTTGTTCTTTAATTCGTGTAAAAAGCTCTTATATTACCTGCATGAAAGCATTAAAAATTTGTCTATTCTTTTATAGTTAGTATTATTTATCAAAATTCTGTTATTCTATGACCTCTTTAATTTCATCTTTATTTTGTATTTCTTGGGAGGGTTTATTTATTTATTTATTTATTTTATGTTACTGATAGCTATCAGGTGGCAGTTTGGTTTTTGTTTTTGTTTTTGTTTTTACAATCATAGCCAAATTATTCCAAGAAATTTGTTTTCTTATAAACTGGATCAGTTTGTTGGTGGTTTTTTTTCTCCCATAATATATTTTCTTTTCATTTTTTAGATATTGATACTAGACGCAGGGCTGCTTGTGATCTGGTACGAGGATTATGCAAATTTTTTGAGGGACCCGTGACAGGAATCTTCTCTGGTTATGTTAATTCCATGCTGCAGGAATATGCAAAAAATCCGTCTGTCAACTGGAAACACAAAGATGCAGCCATTTACCTAGTGACATCTTTGGCGTCAAAAGCCCAAACACAGAAGGTAAGTATTTTTAATGTGGTTTTGTTTCTTTTTTTTTGAGACGGAGTTTCGCTCTTGTTACCCAGGCTGGAGTGCAGTTGTGCAATCTCGGCTCACCGCAACCTGAGTTCAAGCAATTCTCCTGCCTCAGCCTCCTGAGTAGCCGGGATTACAGGCACGTGCCACTATGCCCAGCTAATTTTTTGTATTTTTAGTAGAGACGGGGTTTCACCATGTTGACCAGGATGGTCTTGATCTCTCGACCTTGTGATCCACCCGCCTCGGCCTCCCACAGTGCTGGGATTACAGGCTTGAGCCACCGCGCCCGGCCGGTTTTGTTTCTTAAACGGACATTAGGTAACACCCACACAGATCAAAAAGAAGTAACATGTCTCCAATAATAGAGCCTACCCTGCCAGATAACCTATTAATTCAGGTTAAAATTTATATAATCTCTGAAGATGACTTTATGTTGCTGTATTGAGCACTCGTTTCTTATAGACCAGAAAATTAATAGATGCCATATTTGTTACCTTAGCTGAGACCTGCTGTATAAAATATACTAAACTTAAAAGCTATTCTTTAATTTAGGAAAGTTTCTTTATTGTATGTTAGTATAGTCTTATTTTTTATTTTTATTATTTTTGAGACAAAGTCTCACTTGGTCACCCAGGCTGGAGTGCAATGGCATGATCTAAACTCACTGCAACCTCCACCGCCCAGGTCAAGTGATTCTCCTGCCTCAGCCTCCCAAGTAACTGGGATTACAGATGTGCCCCACCACACATGGCTGATTTTTGTATGTTTAATAGAAGACAGGGTTTCACCATATTGGCCAGGCTGGTCTCAAACTCCTGACGTAATGTGATCTTCACATCTTAGCCTCTCAGAGTGCTGGGATACAGGTGTGAGCTACCATTACCGGACAGTATAGTCTTACAGATAAGCAGTTTGTGTTTTGAAGTGTTTGTCTTTTTCTTGAAGACGTTATCTTGCTCTGTTGTCCCGGCTGGGATGCAATGGCAAGATCTCAGCTCACTGTAACATCCACCTCTTGGGTTCAAGTAATTCTCATGCCTCAACCTCCTGAGTAGCTGGAATTACAGGCACGTGCAACCACACCTGGCTAATTTTTTGTATTTTTGGTAGAGATGGGGTTTTGCCATGTTGGCCAGGCGAGTATTGAACTCCTGACTTCAAGTGATCCACCCGCCTCAGGCTCCCAAGTGTCAAGATGACAGGCATGAGCTCCTGTACCCAGCCAGTACGGTCTTATTTTATATATAAGCAGTTTGTGTTTTGAAGTGTTCATCTCCATTTTTAATGTGGTTTTCTAAAATTGCCTAAATTTCTAATGTGGTAGATATGTACAGGTATTTTGTTATTTTACCATTGTTAAAATTTGCTTTTCAGCATGGAATTACACAAGCAAATGAACTTGTAAACCTAACTGAGTTCTTTGTGAATCACATTCTCCCTGATTTAAAATCAGCTAATGGTGAGTTGTGAGGTTTTTGCTTTTTTACAGCTTACCACACTATACCTGCAATTCAAAAAACAGCTTCCTATCGTTGTTGCAGTTACTTCTTTTTTTTTTTTTTTTTTTTTTTCCCCTTTTGTGACGGTGTCTCACTGTTACCCAGGCTGGAGTGCAATGGCATGATCTCAGCTCACTATAACCCCTGCCTCCCAGGTTTAAGCAGTTCTCCTGCCTCATGAGCAGCTGGGACTATAAGCATGTACCACCACACCCAGCTAGTTTTTCTATTTTTGGTAGAGGTGAGGTTTCCCTGTGTTGGCCAGGCTGATCTCAAACTCTTGACCTCAGGTGATCTACCAGTGTTAGCCTCCCAAAGTGCTGGTATTACAGATGTGAGCCATTGTGCCCTGCCCATTATTTCTTTTATTGAATAAAATCTCAAATGGTTTTTCCAGATCTTTTTCATGTGAAAGTAATTATTGATAAAGAAAATATTGTTTGTTCAGGAGGAAAATAGGAATAAGTAAAACTCAGCTTTGCTACCTGGTATATAAATAATAAGAATTATACATTGGCTTCTTTTTTGTTTGAAAAATGAATTCTTAAAAATTGGAGTACATTTCATAGTACTAGAAAATTGATAAATAATAAGGATAGTTTCTGGTATTTATGAATGTCTTGATCTAGATTTAGATATATTCCTTTTTAAAAAAAAAAAATTATGTGGGAAATTTATATCCACCCAGAGGTGAAGAGAATATTGTAATGAGCTCCCATGTGATCAGTGATATGTTCTTTTCATTAATTTATTTCCTGACCACTGGAATAATGTAAAGCAAGTTCTAGCTAGAGAGACATGTCAGAATAGCTTCACTTCTGGGAATGTAGGCAGACATGCTCACCAATGTGTGGTCCAACTCATTTTTATTCAGTTATATAATATGTGTTCCTTTGTCATGAAACAGGCATAGGGAAAATAAAATTATTTATAATCCTACTAAAATTAATGGGTAAATAGATTTTTTTTGTAATAGTAGATTATTATATAATTAACTGTGCTTTAATTATTTGATATTTGATTTTTATTTTATTTTATTTATTTATTTTTTTTTTCTGAGACGGAGTTTCGCTCTTGTTACCCAGGGTGGAGTGCAATGGTGCAATCTCGGCTCAGTGCAACCCCCGCCTCCTGGTTTCAGGCAATTCTCCTGTCTCAGCCTCCTGAGTAGCTGGGATTACAGGCATGCACCACCATGCCCAGCCAATTTTGTGTATTTTTAGTAGAGACCGGGTTTCACCTTGTTGACCAGGATGGTCTCAATCTCTTGACCTTGTGATCCACCAGCCTCGGCCTCCCAAAGTGCTGGGATTACAGGACTGAGCCACCGCGCCCGGCAATACTTGATTTTTTATAACTCTGATGGTGTCACTAATTTGGAAGTGTAATGATCCTTACCACTTAAGTAACTATGGCTTTCTGTTCTTTTAATAGTGAATGAATTTCCTGTCCTTAAAGCTGATGGTATCAAATATATTATGATTTTTAGAAATCAGGTAAGTAGCTTTTTATTGTTACATGCCCCTTAATCTCTTAAGATGTTATTATGTACCACGTTCTCATCTACAGTACAGTCATTTTATATCCACATCTAACAAAATCAACAACAGTTTTTTTATATCTTAGGATTTTAGACCATGCTTAATTTTCCTTAGATGTCTTTTTACAGTAATATTGATAAAATTGGGATCCATATAATGTTCACACATTGCTTACAGTTTATTGTGTCTTAAGTCTCTTAATTTACAACAGAGAGGTTTTCTCTCCTCTCCTCTTCCCCCCACCCTTTTTTTTTGAGCCCAGAAGGTAGAGGTTGCAGTGAGATGGTGCCATCTTGGCTCACTGCAACCTCTACCTTCTGGGTTCAAGTGATTCTCCTGCTTCAGCCTCCCGAGTAGCTAGGATTACAAGTGCGTGCTACCATGCCCGGCTAATTTTTGTATTTTTGTTAGAGATGGGGTTTCGCTGTATCGCTGAGGCTGGTCTCGAACTCCTGACCTCAGGTAATCTGGCCACCTCAGCCTCCCAAAGTCTGGCTTTTTTCCCCAAAGTCTGCCTTTTTTGTTTCTGTTTGTTTGAGCTGGAGTCTCACTCTGTCATCCAGGCTGGAGTGCAGTGGTGCAATCTCTGCTCACTGTAACCTCCACCTCCCGGATTCAAGCTATTCTCCTGCCTCAGCCTCTCTAGTAGCTGGAAATACAGGCAACTGCCACCACGCCTGGCTACTTTTTTGTATTTTTGGTAGAGATGGGTTTCCCCCTGTTGACCAGGCTCGTCTCAAACTCCTGACCTTCCGCCTTGGCCTCCCAAAGTGCTGGGGTTACAGGCATGAGTCACTGCGCCTGGCCTCTCCCCTTTCTTAGGCTTGTTGTTGGAGTAAACACTCATTTATCTTAGAGAGTTTCTTATATTTTACTTTTGGCTGATTGCATCCTAATGGTGTACTGTCATCCCTCAGTTATTCAAGGGGTATTGGTTCCAGGACCCCTGAATAACCCAAAATTTATGCATACTTAAGTCCCACATTTGGCCCTGTGGAATCCTCATATATGAAAAGCCAGCCTTCCACATATAGATTTTGCATCCCAGGAATACTGTTTTACCTATTTACATTTGGTCTAAAGCTAATCCAGCCAGACATGGTGACTCACACCTACAATTCCAACACTTTAAGAGGCCAAGGTAGGCAGATCACTTGAGGTCAGGAATGAGACCAGCTTGGCCAACATGACAAAACCCCATCTCTACTAAAAATACAAAAATTAGCCGGGTATGATAGCGCACACCTGTAATTCCAGCTACTGGAGAGGCTAAGGCATGACAATCACTTGAACTCGGGAGTTGGAGGTTGTAGTGAGCCAATATTGTGCTATTGCACTCCAGCCTGGGCAATAGAGCGAGACTGAAAACAACAGCACAGCTCAAACGTGTTACTTGAGGGCCTCCTATAGTTTATCTTGTCCCACTAGTCCCTGTATTTCTATAGTGGTAAATCCAGGGGCTTGATTAGATTCTTTGTTCGGGGTGATACAAGAAAGCATCGTAGGTATACTTTCTGTTTCATTTTATCAGAATATACGCAATATCCGGTTGTCCATTTTTAATGATGTTAAGAGTGATCAGAGGATTCAAATAAAGACAAATGTCACATTGTCAACATTTTTAAAATAGCATTTTTAAAACTGAGATATGCTTTACATAATACAAATTTTGCCATTTTATTTATTCATTTATTTTTGATTTTTTGTTCATTTATTTTTGAGACAAGGTCTCACTGTCACCCAGGCTTAGAGTGCACTAGTACGATCATAGCTCACTGCAGCCTTGAACTCCTAGGCTCAAGCAGCCCTCTTGCCTCAGCCTGCCTGAATAGCCAAGACTATAGGTGTGTGCCACACCGCCTGGCTAATTTTTTGTGTTTTTTGTAGAGCTGGGATCTCATTGTGTTACCTGGGCTAGTCTTGAATTCCTGGACTCAAGTGATCCTGCTGCCTTGGCCTCCTAAAGTACTAGGATTAAGGCATGTGCCACCATGCCTGGCCCAGAATTCAACATTTTAAAGTGTATGCTTCTGTAGTTTTCATAAATTCATTATGTTGTATAACTACCACCACTCTGTTTATACAGGAAAAGCAGGATAAATGTTTCTGCTTTTTACCACCTCTATCAAATTTTAGAGTAATATTAGTGTTAGCAAACTGCAGAGATGACAAATGAGGGTGTTTGAAGCTCTAGTTGTTCATCTTTGACCACAGGAGCCCCCTTTTTGTGGTTTTCTATGTCCTCTTGACATATACTCAGTAGCCTTTGATAGTTCTTTTTTTTTCATACCTGACAAGATGTTCCAGATTGATTTCTTGAGTTAGACCCAATTGGCAACCTCTCAGGAGTATGAAATGTTATTTAACAACTGTCTGGAGCAGGCCACAGTGGTGCCTGTGATCCTAGCACTTTGGAGGCTGAGGTGGGCGGATCACCTAAAGTCAGGGGTTCGAGACCAGCCTGGCCAACATGGTGAAACCCCATCTCTACTAAAAATACAAAAGATTAACCAGGCATCGTGATAGACACCTGTAATCCCAGCTACTTGGGAGGCTGAGGCAGGAGAATCACTTGAACACAGGAGGCAGAGGTTACAGCAAGCCGAAACTGCACCACTGCACTTGCCTGGGCAACAGAGCAAGACTCTGTCTCAAATTAAAAATAAAATAAAATAACATAAAAAAGACGAACTGGGTTCTAGAGATATTCCTAATGTGTTATAATTTGTTCTAGGCTTTTTCACAGAGCGAAGAATCAAGAAATGATAGATTTAGAAGGAAATGGTTCCCAATTTAGACTTAATATAATAAGGATTTTATTTAACTTTTTTGATGTTATAATTGTATCTATTGTTACTTATTTGCCTTATCCTAAGATGCAAGTAGTTTCAAAAGAACAGTGCAAATAACCTTACTAAAGATAGCTGTATGCAGTTTGATTGCTTTTTAGTCTCTATATCCTTAGGATGTTATAAATATGTAGTGAAAAAAAGACTGTGCTTACAATTTTAACTTGAAAATACTGTCTGTGCATTTTTTATGACTACCTTGATAAACAACTTCATTTGTGTATAGATTTTTTGTTTTATTGTTTCCTGAGAGCATAAAAAGGGATTGTTTTAGGCCAATGTCAAACAATAAAAAATCGAGGTACAGGCCAGGCGCGGTGGCTCAAGCCTGTAATCCCAGCACTTTGGGAGGCCAAGGCGGGTGGATCACGAGGTCGAGAGATCGAGACCATCCTGGTCAACATGGTGAAACCCCGTCTCTACTAAAAATACAAAACATTAGCTGGGCATGGTGGTGCGTGCCTGTAATCCCAGCTACTCAGGAGGCTGAGGCAGGAGAATTGCCTGAACCCAGGAGCGGAGGTTGCGGTGAGCCGAGATCGCGCCATTGCACTCCAGCCTGGGTAACAAGAGCGAAACTCCGTCTCAAAAAAAAAAAAAAAAAAAAAATCGAGGTACATTCAGAAGGACCTGGCTTTCATCCATTTACCTCCCTTTCTATTTTCTTCCTCCCCCTAAAGGTAACAATTTTTCATTGAGTTTGGTTTATGTTTTTATTACTTATTTTTGTAAATACAGCCTAATGCCTATCCTACTATGCATGTATATTTTCTCTTATTTTTACAAAGAAAAATGTAGTACACAGTTTTATACCTTGCTCTTTTTTGCCCCAGCTTTTAGAAATTGTGAAATACGCATAGCATAAAGTATACCATCTTAAGCATTATCATTATTATTATTATTATTTTTTTTTTTTTGAGAGACTGAGTCTCTTGCTCTGTTATTCAGGTAGTACGATGGTACGATCATGGCTCACTGTAGTCTCAAATTCCTGGACTTAAGTGATCCTCTCATCTCAGCTTCCCGAGTATCTCTTACTATATGTGTGTACCATTGCACCCAGCTAATATGTTTTTAATTACTTGTGGGTGGGTTTTTGTTGTTTTTCTTGGTTTTTGTTGTGATGCTGGGTGTAATTTCATGTGCTTATTGGCCATTTACATATCTTCTTTGGAGATTCGAGTTTTGCCTGTTTTTGAATTTGATGGTGTTTTGAGTTTCAGAAGTTCTTTATATGTTTTGGATGTTAATCCCTTACCAGAAATGAGTTGCATACATTCTATTCCATAGCTTGCTTTTTTACTTATATTTTGATACACAGAAGTTTAAAATTTTTATGAATTCTAATTTGTGCATTTTTTTTCCTTTGCCTATGCCCCTGATAGCCTATCCAAGAATGTTACCAAATCCAGTGTCACAAAGCTTTTGCCCTGTGTTTTGTTTTTTGTATTTTTGGTTTGTTTTGTTTTTTGAGACAGTCTTACTCTATCACCCAGGCTGGAGTGCAGTGCGATTCTGGCTCACTGCAACCTCTGCAGCCCGGGTTCAAGCAATTCTGCCTCAGCCTCCCGAGTAGCTGGGATTACAGGCGCCTGCCACCGTACCGGCTAAATTTTGTATTTTTAGTAGAGATGGGGTTTCACCAGTTGGCCAGGCTGGTCTTGAACTTCTTACCTCATGATCCACCTGCCTTGGCCTCCCAAAGTGCTGAGATTACAGGCATGAGCCACCTTGCCTGGCCTGCTCTATGGTTTTTTTAAAGAGTTTTATAATTTTATGTCTTCCCTTTAGGTCTTTAATCCATTTTGATTTAATTTTTGTTCGTAGTATTAGCTAAGGGTCCAGCTCTCTTATTTTGCATGAATATATGCAGTTTTTCCAACACCATTTGTTGAAAAGACTTCTTTCCCCGAGTGGTCTTGGCATCCGTGTCAGTAATCATTTGACTACATATGCGAGGGTTTATATTTGGGTTCTCTTTTCTGTTCCATTGGACTATATGTCTGCATTTATTGCACCTTGCTTTTTTCACTTAATAAATCTTAGATATCTTCCTATAATAGCATGTACAGATTGTGCTCATTTTTTTTTATAATGGTACAGTATTTTATTTTATGCCTCTTCCTGTGTTTAGTCATCCAGTCCCCTTATAGTTAGATATTTTGAGTATTTTCTATCTTACACTATTTTTATTTTTTTCCTTAGACAATAGAGTCGTGCTTTGTTGCCCAGGGTGGAATGCAGTGGTGCACAATCATACCTTACCCTCCCTGGTTCAAGTGTTTCTGTCACCTCTGCCTCCCTAGTAGCTGGGAACACACACCCGCTACCACATGTAGCTAATTTTTTTTTTTTTTGGTAGAGATGGGGTCTCCTTATGTTGCCCAGGCTTGTCTCAAACCCCTGGCCTGAAGTATTCCTCAGGCTCCCAAAGTGTTGGGATTGCAGGCATGAGCTGCCATATTTGGCCTCTTTCATTGCTTTAAATAATAATTCCTTCAGATGTATGTGTTGCTTAGTGTTTTTGCCATTGTTACTTTGGGATATATTCCCAGAAGTAAAGTTGCTATTAATAGATTAGAGGGTAAATGCATATATCGTTTTGCTATATGTTTCCATATTCCTCTCTATAGGAGTTGTGTCATACTGCATTTCTTTTCATTTACTTAATTATTATTTATTCAATTCTGTTGCCCAAGCTGGAGTGCAATGGCTTGATCTCAGCTCACTGCAGCCTCCACATCCCAAGTTTGAGTGATTCTCCTGCCTCAGCCTCCTGAGTAGCCAGGATTACAGATGGCTGCTACCATGCCCGGCTAATTTTTATATTTTTAGAAGAGACAATGTTTCGCTGTCTTGGCCAGGCTTGTCTCAAACCCCTGACCTCAGGTGATCCACCCTCCTTGGCCTCTCAGAGTGTTGGGATTACAGGCATGAGCCACCACACCCAACCCATTTCTTTAGTTTTTCAAACAGGGTCTCGCTTTGTCACCCAGTCTGGAGTGTAGTCAGTTTACATTCCTTTTGAGTACAATTAAGCATCTTTCCATTTGAAGGGTCCATTTTCATTTCTTTTCTGTGAACTGTGAATTCATATTCTTTTGCTCATTTTTCTATCTCATTATTGGTCTTAATTTTTAGAGAACATGCAGTTTTTCTTTTTTTTTCTTTTTTTGAGATAGAGTCTTGCTCTGTCATCCAGGCTGGAGTGCAGTGGCTCAGTCTTGGCTCACTGCAACTTTCACCTCCAGGGTTCAAGCTATTCTCCTGCTTCAGCCTCCTGAGTAGCTGGGACTACAGGTGCACGGCTAAATTTTACATTTTCAGTAGACACGAGGTTGTACCATGTTCGTCAGGTTGGTCTTGAACTCCTGACCTCATGATCTGCCCGCCTGGCTGTTATTCTAACCCTTAACATCTTGTGTCACTTTAATTGTAGTGAGAAAAAAATCAAAATGTTCAGTCATCTTATTCCTTTGATGTTTTTTGCCTAGTAACAGTGGTGCCATCTTGCAAAATATTTTAAACATGCAAGCAAGAATAAAACAATATGATTAATACTGAATCCTTACAAATCTTAAGAGCTCCAGCCATATTACTTATCCAAACATGTACAGTGGAGGCACTCCAGGTTCTCCCTGCCTAGTCAGTCCCTTTCCCTCTATAGGTAATTACTGTAACGAATTCAGTGTCTTTTACACCCATGTAAGTGCTTTTTTTTTATATATATATACTTTCACTGCATGTTTATTTTTCTGCAAAAATTCTTCTTTTGTGGGTGGGGAGAGAACAGAAAATGAGACACAAAACTGTTAAATGACTTTTTTAAGAATTATCCACTAGTGATGATTCTTTTTTTTTTTTTTTGAGACGGAATTTCACTCTTGTTACCCAGGCTGGAGTGCAATGGCACGATCTCGGCTCACCGCAACCTCCGCCTCCTGGGTTCAGGCAATTCTCCTGCCTCAGCCTCCTGAGTAGCTGGGATTACAGGCACGCGCCACCATGCCCAGCTAATTTTTTTGTATTTTTAGTAGAGACGGGGTTTCACCACGTTGACCAGGATGGTCTCGATATCTTGACCTTGTGATCCACCCGCCTCGGCCTCCCAAAGTGCTGGGATTACAGGCTTGAGCCACCGCGCCCGGCCCGTGATGATTCTTAAGTTTGGTGAAATCTTAGTCTGCTTCTCCATGATATTATTTTATGGTATGTTGATTTATCTGCAAAATGTTACCCTCCTCATAGTTTTGTCTCTGAGAAGGAGAATTGAAAAAGTGGAAATTGAACCATTATGTGCAAATAAAAGTTTTGATTTCTGGGCAGCATCGTCTCCTATCACAGCAGAGCTTAAAAACAGCAAACTGTTTAAATCAACAAGCCCTTCTCTTCCATTTGTCTTTTACTCAAATATGAAATCATTGCATTTAGACCATGTATATTGTTGTGTTTTTTAGGTGCCAAAAGAGCATCTTTTAGTCTCGATTCCTCTCTTGATTAATCATCTTCAAGCTGAAAGTATTGTCGTTCATACTTACGCAGCTCATGCTCTTGAACGGCTCTTTACTATGCGAGGACCCAACAATACCACTCTGTGAGTATTTTATTCTAAAGTTTTTAGCCTGTGGTGGGAGCTGTACTGTTCTGGTCAAAGATATCTCTGAATGTTTTTATAATTTCACTAGTAGGAATACACATGCTGCTTTTTATTCATTTATACTGTATTCATTTATACTGTCTTATTCTAAGAGGATTTGAGGCTGCTTACCAAAATAGTTGCATTATGACAATACAATTAAATAAACTGGAGCCAAGGAAAATAACTGGGATAAAGTTAATAAACAGAAATGTGTGTCAAAGGATCTTGTATAGTAGTTAAAGAAACTCCACATTTTATTTGGAGTCTTAGCAGCCAAGGCAAAGAGGGAAACTTGGGGAGTTGAAATTTTCGGTGTCCATGAGATTAAACTCACGCAGTGCATACTGTGCAGTAGTGGTAGTCACATCATGTAACAGTTATTTTCATGTGGCTGTTCGTGTAATGTCAATTATTTCTGAGATATGACCTAACTGAATGAAAGCAATTTACTAGGGACCAAGAAAATAGCTCTTCTGGCCTGAATCAAGGATGGAATGTAGAGGACTGGATGGTCTGCATGTCTTTCAGGCCACTGTTCAGCAGTGTTATTTCTTGAAACTGAGCTTTGGGTAAGAGATGGAATACAATTCTAGCTTTTTTCCTTCATCAAGAACTTGAAGTACAGATACCCTCAGTGGCCAATTAAGGGTAGAAAGGACATGGTTTGAGGTGAGTCAAGGCCAGTACCTATCTTCAGGCCCAGAATTTATGCAGAAAACAGTTCTGAATCCTGCTGTACCTCCAAGAAAAATAAATGACTGAGACCCCTGAGATTCTGAGTTCTGTTCTCAATGGTAATAATAGATATGAACTGGGGACAACTGTCGCAACTTTAGTTGCTGTTGAGTTTAGGTGGCTTTTTGATTCAGCTGTGTTTGGTTCTCAGTGTGCCTTCTTAGGAGCTTAATGAGCACATGTAAAAAAATTATTTTCCTAAACTGTCTGTGAGGCCGGGTGTGGTGGCTCACGCCTGTAATCCAAGCATTTTGGAGGCCAAGGCGGGCGGATCACCTGAGGTCGGGAGTTCAAGAGCAGCCTGACCAACATGATGAAACCTCGTCTTTTTTAAAATAAAAATAATAATAAATAACTGTCTATTAATTGTCAGTGGTGGGAGATGGCTCAGTTTTATGCTGAGAAAGGTGACATAGTGGTTGCCATGGGTAATCCATAGTAAGAAGCTCAAGAGTTGGTAGTGACTGAAAGCTGTTTTTTCATCTATAGCTTTACAGCTGCAGAAATCGCACCGTTTGTTGAGATTCTGCTAACAAACCTTTTCAAAGCTCTCACACTTCCTGGCTCTTCAGAAAATGAATATATTATGAAAGGTAGGCTGTTTTTCCTGGTGTGCAGACTACAGGTATCTAATCTCAGATCATAAGGGTGAGCACTCTGGGTTATTCTTTATGTTATACAGTCTATGAACCAGATAGTTTACCAGGTATTAAGTTTAGATATTTCAAAATGAAAATCTTGTTTCTATTAACAGTAATCTTACTTCCTTCCTTCCTTCCTTACTTATTTATTTATTGACAGCCTTGCTCTGTTGCCCAGGCTAGAGTGCAGTAGCTTGATCTCGGCTCACTGCAACCTCTCTTTCCCAGGTTCAAGCAATTCCCCTGCTTCAGCCTCCGGAGTAACTGGGATTACAGGCCACTGCTCCTGGCCAACAGTAATCTTAATTTGATATGGGACCTCTCATAACAGAAAATATAGCAAAGCCCTTTTTTCCTTCCCTAAATTGAATTTCTCTAAGGCAAAGAAGAGATCATGCAACATTTATTAACTGCATGCTCACCTAGGCAGGGGTGAAACGTGGGTGCCTGTGGTAGACTCTACACAAACTGTGGCTTCTTACGTACTGCCAAAGACACAGGTAACTGTATCCATCCACCAGGCGCAATATTAGTTGGGTGTCCTGGTGCCAGCTCTGACTTTAGAGACAGTCTCAGTGTTTTTCACTGTTGCATCCCAAAAACCTAGCACATTGGGTTGTAGGAAACACTTTTCAGAAAAACTGATCTTTCTAGTCTCAATCAGAAATCCTAGAGTGGATGTGTGTGTATATTTCCAACACTGTCCTTCCCCCAATAGTGACATGTAATTACTGTTGTTTAATGTCTATTTCCATGAGAGCAGCTAACTGGTCTGTGGTCTTTATTGTTGTGTTTTTAGGGTAAGAATACACAGTATGTAATGTCTTCTCTGTACAGTTGTATGAGTGAATGAAATAATTCTGCGCCAGCCTAGTGGAGCAGCACCAATTTATTCTCTAACCCTTTTAACCCAGGTCAGGGAAAGATTTTCGCTAGGAAGTGATGTCTAAGCTGAGCTGTGAGGGATAGGTAGCAGTTTGTTGAAGGCTGAAAGAGTCTTTGGCTCCAGTAGAGGAGGAAACATTATGTGCAAAGTTCAGGAGGCAAGAGCAGATTGCTTTCTGTCCCTTATGCCTGGCATGTATTTCGGGCTCTGCTTTGTAAACATTTATTTTGGAAATGTTATTTGTGGAAAAAGAGCTATCATGCATTTTTAGCTGACAAATGTATTTTTCTCCCCATGCCAACTATTTTTAACCCATTTATGGTCTTTTGTGCAATATTTTTGCAATTTGGACTCTCTGTGGCTTTACGTGTATTTTTAGTTTTCCTAGGCTCCTAATCTCTCTTGTGCGGGAGGTGGATTGGCAGCTTTCTCTTTCAGTTTCCTATAGTCTTGAGATGATTTTTCTTTTAGGCTAGGGATAAACATCTTCTGCTACTGACTTCTCTTTTTTTTTTTTTGAGAGACAGTCTCGCTCTGTCATCCACGCAGGAGTGCAGTGGCATGATCTTGGCTCACTGAAACCTCCACCTCCTGAGTTCAAGCAATTCTCATGCTTCAGCCCCCCAAGTAGCTGAGACTGTAGATGTGCACCACATACCCAGCTAATTTTTTTTTTTTTTTTTTTTTTGAGCCGGAGTTTCGCTCCTTGTTACCCAGGCTGGAGTGCAATGGCGCGATCTCGGCTCACCGCAACCTCCGCCTCCTGGGTTCAGGCAATTCTCCTGCCTCAGCCTCCTGAGTAGCTGGGATTATAGGCACGCGCCACCATGCCCAGCTAATTTTTTGTATTTTTAGTAGAGACGGGGTTTCACCATGTTGACCAGGTTGGTCTCGATCTCTCGACCTCGTGATCCACCCGCCTCGGCCTCCCAAAGTGCTGGGATTACAGGCTTGAGCCACCGCGCCCGGCTAATTTTGGTATTTTTAATAGAGACGGGGTTTCACCATGTTGGCCAGGTTGGTCTCAAACGAAAGTGTTCTGCCCGCCTCAGCCTCCCAAAGTGCTGGAATTACAGGTGTGAGCTACCAAGCTTGGCCTCTGCTACTGATTTCTAAGAGAAAGAGAACCCAGACAGTTCTGTCAGACTCACCTGTTTCCGTTCATGTCAGCTCATTATTTTTTCCTCTTTCTCTGCCTGTTTACTTACTTTTTTTAAAGTCTTGAGCCTTCTATAAATACCCACTATTTCCAGCTAAATTTTGTTGCCAACCCCTGTCCTAAATTTAAAAGGAAAGGAAATTGAGATTATTTTTAAATGTTGAGAGCTGTCTCGGGGTTGTCTAAGCATCTTAAAATTTTAGTTGATGAATTAGTGCACTTCCCCCCCAGTCTCTTACTCTGAAGTTTAACTAAACTCTATTTGTTTTTGCTGTTTTTATATTTTACAGCTATCATGAGAAGTTTTTCCCTCCTACAAGAAGCCATAATCCCCTACATCCCTACTCTCATCACTCAGCTTACACAGAAGCTATTAGCTGTTAGTAAGGTAATAGAGCCAATTTTTGAAAGTGGGGTTCCTTTTTAATTTGCTTCAGTCTGTTTGGGCCTCAGAACTCTTTGGCACTAGGTGAAGCCTTGGAGGTCTATGAACTCTTACTGACCAGCCACTAATGTACTTTTCTGAAAGTGGGGGCATGCTGTTAATTTGGAGAAGATGTAATTGCAGTCACCTTTAAGTGTATACTAGAAGCTTTAATACATTTTCATTCTCATTACAAAAGTAACATGTTTATTGTAGAAAAAGAAAGTGCAGATGATCCAAAATTATCTTAAATGGGGGAAGTAGGCTTTGCACTAAATGGATATAAAAGAGGCTATTTGGACTTCTATGAAATGATGATTAAAGTCCTTTATGTTATCTTTTCTTCCTTACTCTTATTTCTTAGAAGGAAAATTTACTCTTTGATCAAAATTTTACAGACACTTTGATTGATGTTGATTAATACTGAGTCTTGGCCGGGCGCGGTGGCTCAAGCCTGTAATCCCAGCACTTTGGGAGGCCGAGGCGGGTGGATCACGAGGTCAAGAGATCGAGACCATCCTGGTCAACATGGTGAAACCCTGTCTCTACTAAAAAATACAAAAAATTGGCTGGGCATGGTGGTGCGTGCCTGTAATCCCAGCTACTCGGGAGGCTGAGGCAGGAGAATTGCCTGAACCCAGGAGGCGGAGGTTGCGGTGAGCCGAGATCGTGCCATTGCACTCCAGCCTGGGTAACAAGAGTGAAACTCCGTCTCAAAAAAAAAAAAAAAAACAAAAACTGAGTCTTAGAAAGTAAGAAAATAAGCTTAAGGCTGACAGAATTCCTTTTTAGATGCTATTCTTACTAGAATTAGATTAATTCATTGGAAATATTGGAGGGATTTTGGAGAACAGAGTGAACTTACTACAACGGAGTTACCGCGAGGGTCTTTGGACTACTTTGGGCCTTTAGGGATGGAGAGGTGAGGAAAGCCCCGCCCTCCATTCATACACAGTGTTATGTTCTGATTGAGTCAGCTTTATATGCTAATAGCCTTCCAAGAAAGATCTTGTTTAAAGAAAAATAGGGTTTTGTTGCTTAAAAAGAACATCTAAAACCACTGATTTGGGGGATCATCACTCAGTAGACACAGACATTAAGACCCATAGAAGTTAAGGCTATTGGCATTACTAGGACTTATGTGTTTCTTGTGTGCAAGGGCACATATGTTTAAGACAAGTTGCTTACAGCTCTGGGAGCTGAGATTTGTATAAGCAACTCTGTAACTCCGAAGTATTTTTTTCATAGTGTACTTCAGGCCATTAGAAAAATTCAAATGAACAAGCACTAGATTAGTGTAATTGGTGTTTTTTTCTTAATGTTGATTTTTTAAATAAAATCTATGGCTTCTATTTTAAATGTGTTTTATAAAGATTAGGTGTGGATTATTAGCAGATTATTAGCATAATTTGTTTTTCTTTTTAAATTCCAGAACCCAAGCAAACCTCACTTTAATCACTACATGTTTGAAGCAATATGTCTATCCATAAGAATAACTTGCAAGGCTAACCCTGCTGCTGTTGTAAATTTTGAGGAGGCTTTGTTTTTGGTGTTTACTGAAATCTTACAAAATGATGTGCAAGGTAAGTTAACGGAAATTATTTTTTTTGTAATGGAATACAATTAACATGCTTATAAAATGCAGCCTGCCTAAGCAATGTGGGTCTGTTGTGTCAGCCATTCCTTCTGAAGCTCACAGCTCTTTTTACTTTTATTAACAGAATTTATTCCATACGTCTTTCAAGTGATGTCTTTGCTTTTGGAAACACACAAAAATGACATCCCGTCTTCCTATATGGCCTTATTTCCTCACCTCCTTCAGCCAGTGCTTTGGGAAAGAACAGGAAATATTCCTGCTCTAGTGAGGCTTCTCCAAGCATTCTTGGAACGCGGTTCAAATACAATAGCAAGTGCTGCAGCCGACAAAATCGTGAGTCAGATTTTGATATAACCATAATTTTCTCTGAGGTAGCTTGGAGAAACTTGCGATGGCAGGTTCTTGAAATTTTTTTTATTTAAAATAAATTTAAGGCTGGAGACAGTGGCTTAAGCCCACCACTTTGGGAGGCTGTGGTGTGAAGATCCCTTGAGCCAAGGAGTTCAAGACCAGCAATGTTTTTTTAATTACCTGGGCGGCTTAGGTGGGAGCGTCACTTGAGCCCAGGAGTTTGAGGCTGCAGTGAGCCATGATCTCACCATTGCGCTCCAGCCTCGGTAGCAGAGCTAGACCCTGTCTCTTAAATAATAATTAAAAGGGAAAAAACAATAAAGAAAAGGGAACTAATTAGTAGAAAATATTATGGTATATTTTATTAGCATTAGAGATCCTTTATTTATTTATATCCATGATGGAAAATTTAAAAAATAGCCAAACAAGTTGATTTTAAGAACTTAACTTTGGCCGACCGCGGTGACTGGAGCCTGTAATCCTAGCACTTCGGGAGGCTGAGGTGGGTGAATCACCTGAGGTCAGGAGTTCAAGACCAGTACAGCCAACATGGCAAAACTGCTACTAAAAATAAAAAATCAGCTGGGCATGTTGGAGTATGCCTGTAATCCCAGTTACTCGAGAGACTGAGGTAGGAGAATCACTTGAACCTGGGAGATGGAGGCTGCAGTGACCCGAGATCACACCACTGCACTTTAGTCTGGGCTTCCGTCTCCAAAAAAAAAAAAAAAAAAGAACAACTTCAGTGTCTGTATGGGAGAAATGGACAATTAGATTATTACCTACAGTATGAACTCTTGTTTTAAGACATGTCATGCTTAACTTTTGGAATAATTATTCCCATTTGTTAACCATTTGCTGGTGGATCTCATTTCAGCCTGGGTTACTAGGTGTCTTTCAGAAATTGATTGCATCCAAAGCAAATGACCACCAAGGTTTTTATCTTCTAAACAGTATAATAGAGCACATGCCTCCGTGAGTATAACTAGAACTCTGTACATTTATTCAGAAATTTTGTTAGGTGCTCAGAAAAGTGCTGAATTTATATTGTTGATTTTTTTAAATTCTTTAGTGAATCGGTTGACCAATATAGGAAACAAATCTTCATTCTACTATTCCAAAGACTTCAGAATTCCAAAACAACAAAGTTTATCAAGAGTAAGTAAAAATCATCTGGATATTGCAGAAGTAATGAAAGAAAGTAGCTAAAACCCCTAGCAACTTGATGGTTGCAGATAAACTTTTTATCAGTTTTAAACTTTATACAGAAAATACTTGGCCATATGTGGAGGTTCACGCCTATAATTCCAGCATTTTGGGAGGCAGAGGTAGGCCGATCACTTGAGCTAAGGAGCACAAGACCAGCCTGGGCAATGTGGTAAAACCCTCTTCCTATGAAAAATACAAAAAAATTAGCCAGGCATGGTGGCATGTGCCTGTAGTCCCAACTATTTAGGAGGCAGAGGTGGGAGGATCACCTGAGTTCCAAAGGTTGAGGCTGCAGTGAGCCGAGATCACGCCCACTGCACTCTATCCTGGGTAACAGAATGAGAGCCTGTCTCAAAAACAAAAGAAATATTTTGGGGCCGGGCGCGGTGACTCACGCCTGTAATCCCAGCACTTTGGGAGGCCGAGGCGGGTGGAACACGAGGTCAAGAGATCGAGGCCATCCTGGTCAACATGGTGAAACCCCATCTGTACTAAAAATACGAAAAATTAGCTGGGCATGGTGGCGCGTGCCTGTAATCCCAGCTACTCAGGAGGCTGAGGCAGGAGAATTGCCTGAACCCAGGAGGCAGAGGTTGCAGTGAGCCGAGATCGCGCCATTGCACTCCAGCCTGGGTAACAAGAGCTAAGCTCCGTCTCAAAAAAAAAAAAAGAAGTATTTTAATGGCCTGGTGCAGTGGCTCACATCTGTAATCCCAGCACTTTGGGAGTATTCCTTGAGCCCAGGAGTTAAAGACCAGCCTAGGCAACATGGTAAGACCCTGTCTACAAAATAACCAGGCATGGTGGCGTGTGCCTGTACTCCCAGCTACTCATGAGACTGAGGTGAGAGGATCACTTGACCCTGGAAAGTTAAGACTGCAGTGAATTGTGATTATGCTGCTGCACCCAGCCCAGGTGACAGAATGAAACCCTGTCTCATAAGAAAAAAGGAAGAAAATATTTTAAGGTGTTCGTGTTCTCCAAACATTAGGTTGGTGTCAGTCATATTGTGTTCCAGAGGTTGGTTTATAGTTGGATACCGAAACATTTTTTCAGTAGAGGTAATACTACAAGGAAATATAAATCAGAGAGCAGTGGCACGTAAAGGTCTATAATAGACAATTTTTATATTTAGTAAAAGGCAGGTGTTGATACCAAAGCCTTTGGATGTATGTATAGGTTTATTTTGCAGACTTCTAAATTACCAGTTTAGTGCAGTGAATTCTCTATATTGATATTCTGCATCTTCTTTCAACAGGTTTTTTAGTCTTTATTAATTTG
The DNA here is from genome assembly GCF_048565385.1 of Saimiri boliviensis. Taxonomy (NCBI): domain Eukaryota; kingdom Metazoa; phylum Chordata; class Mammalia; order Primates; family Cebidae; genus Saimiri; species Saimiri boliviensis. The sequence goes on from NC_133457.1 coordinate 112,576,485, forward strand.
TATTGCATAAAATATGGGGCACTAGCACTACAAGAAATATTTGATGGTATACAACCAAAGTAAGTTTGTGTTTATTATTTTTTAAAGGAAGAAAATGCTTTAACTTTTTTTAGTACAAATAGTATAGAGATCTTTACAGTACCTCTATTTTATAGATGATGATGTAGTTCTTGGTGTGAGGATAGTGTCTGTGGTTTCAAAATATTCTTAGATATTGGGTGTCAAGAAAAAGTAATTCTTGCCCAGCATGGTGGCTCATGCCTGTAATCCCAGCACTCTGGGAGGCTGAGGAGGGAGGATTTCGCTCAGGAGTTTGAGACCAACCTGAGCAATACAGTGAGATTCCATCTCAAAAAAAAAAAAGAAAGAAAAAAAAACCCTGTAATCATTTTTTTAATCTTCTAGATTAGAGGATCTTCTACTGTACACTCTGGAATTCTCACACCCAGTGTTCTGTATTATGTTAAATGGCCATCTTGTCTCTAGGAGCCTGCTTTTGTTAAACCTAGCAGCAGAATCCCCCTCCTTTTTTAAAATCATGCTCCATATTGTTTAATTTTAGTATATGTGCTGCCAATGCAAGCACGGCAGAATTTTTCAAATGAGAAACACTTAGGACCAATAAAACTGCTTTTGACTTACCTGGTATATATGCAAAGAATGTATTCAGGTGGCATTTCCCATTAGTAGGGAATAAAAGAATTGAAATGATGAAGAACAACTTAGGGAAAATTTCTTTGGGGTCAGTTAGATCCCTGTACTTCAGTTATGTCTGAAAAATTCTACATTGACTAAAAAATGAATTACTTTGGAAAGCAGACCAGAAAACAAGACTTCCGGCAATACGGGATTGTGAGGAAATCTCATGCACTGCTAGTGGGAGGCTGAATTGAATTAGCTTGATCTTTGTAGAGAGCAAAAGATAAGCACTTTTTATCCAGAGCATTAGAATAGCCATACTCTTTGAGCCATGTTCCCTCTTCAAAGAATTTATTCTATTAACACATAAACTGATGATTTTGAATCATTTAGAATTATGGAAAACTTCTAGCATGTTTGCAACAACATAGAATGATTAGCCAAGTTATTTTAAACGGTCATTAGCATTTATATACCTAAGCAAAGACAGTTGGGAAGCTTATAATCCAAAAATGTTAAAGAGAGTAGTTCCTGGGTGATGGGATGATGGGTGATTCTTTTTTTCCTCCTTGCTCTTCTCTGCTTTTTGTTGTTGTTTATTTATTTATTTATTTATTTATTATTTATTTATTTTTTGAGACAGAATCTTTCTCTGTCACCCAGGCTGCAATGCAATGGCTTGATCTTGGCTCACTGCAGCCGAGTTCAAGCAGTTCTCACCTCCCTGGTTCAAGCAATTCTCCCGCCTCAGCCCCCCAAGAAGCTGGGATGACAAGCGAGTACCACCATGCTTGGGTAATTTTTTCTATTTTTAGTAGAGTCAGGGTTTTATCATGTTGGCCAGGCTGCTCTTGAACTCCTGACCTCTTGATCCACCCACCTTGGTCTCCCAAAGTGGTGAGATTACTGGTATGAGCCACCATTCCTGACCTTCTCTGCCTTTTTTTTTTTTTTAAAGGGTTACTACACCTTGTAGGAAAGAAAAAAAAATCCTACACCTGCTAGAAATGGGCTTACTTAGCTTTTAGCTGCTTTTTAATTTTTTAAGGCTTTCTTATTTGTTTTAAAACCATATAGAAGCAAAAACAAAACAACTTGTAAAAGTTTTATTTAATCATAGCCTTATGGATAATATGAGGATGGTTTATTAAACGAGTATTGCCAGGCACAGTAGCTCATCCCTGTAATTTCATCCCTTTGGGAGGCCGAAGCAGATAGATCACCTGAGGTCAGGAGTTTGAGACCAGCCTGGCCAATGTGTGGTGAAACCCCATCTCTACTAAAAATACAAAAAATTAGCTGGGCATGGTGGCAGGCTCATGTAATCCCAGCTACTCAGGAAGTTGCAGTGAGCCAAGAATTGCACATGATGTGTGATCTTGCCTGGGCAACAAGAGCAAAACACTGTCTCAAAAAAAAAAGAGATTATGGCATTTGGCTACAGGGTAGAGGTGTGATAGGGATTTTTTATGTTTTGTCTTCTCTGGGTCTCTTCAGCTGATCAAAAACAGTGCTCTTGTTATTTAGTAACTTAGTATATTCATAAGTAACAGTGTAAATAACATATAATCATTTTACTATTTAATGATAGTCTAATGTTGAGTGGATTTATTTTGCTTTGATTAATAGAATGTTTGGAATGGTTTTGGAAAAAATTATTATTCCTGAAATTCAGAAAGTATCTGGAAATGTAGAGAAAAAGATCTGTGCGGTTGGCATAACCAAATTACTAACAGAGTGTCCCCCTATGATGGACACTGAGTATACCAAGCTATGGTAAGTACTTGATTTTAATGTTTTTGTAAGTTATAGCTTCCTTCCCATATGACTGCAGAATTAACCCAGCTTATTCTCTTGGGGAACAAGAAAATTTTGGTTTGATCTCGGCTTCTCCACAAGCAGCCATCAGATCCAAGACATGATTTCTGGATCCTTCTGGGCCTAGAATGATCTTGTTCCCTGGTTCTTTTTCAGGGGGATTCATGGACCCCTTTAAGAGTCTGAACTAGGTGATCTCTAAGACAGTTGTATGACAAAAGCCCAACTAAACTGGCTTGTTTTTGAGGGGAAGAACTGAATAAAGCCATGAAAAGAACCATCTTACTTTTAAGGTCCCTTTTTATTCTTGAAACTATGAGTCTGTAATTTTTTGTCTCTGAGGAATTGCTGATGTTAAGTCTTCAGAGTATTTTCTTGACCTTTTATCTCTTGATTTCTTCCAATCCAGGACTCCATTATTACAGTCTTTGATTGGCCTTTTTGAGTTACCCGAAGATGATACCATTCCCGATGAGGAACATTTTATTGACATAGAAGATACACCAGGATATCAGACTGCCTTCTCACAGCTGGCATTTGCTGGGAAGAAAGAGCATGATCCTGTAGGTCAAATGGTGAACAACCCGAAAATTCACCTGGCACAGTCACTTCACAAGTTGTCTACTGCCTGTCCAGGAAGGGTAAGTGTGTTGTTAAAGAGCTCTGTGATAAAATGGAGACTTTAATGGGAGGGCAAGAGGATAGTAGTAGTTCTGGTGTCTGTTTTCATATGTGGGCATAATAAAGCTAAATCTCATTGAGTTACAGTTAAGCTTGCTTATTTATTTAGAGATGGAGTCTTCCTCTGTTGCTCAGGCTGGAGTGCAGTGTCTCAATCTCGGCTCACTGCAGCCTTCGTCTTCTGGGTTCAAGTAGTTTTCTCTGCCTCAGCCTCCTGAGTAGCTGGGATTACAGGCGCCCGACACCACACCTGGCTCATTTTTGTATTTTTAGTAGAGAGAGAGTTTCACCATGTTAGCCAGGCTGCTCTTGAACTTCTGACCTCATGATCTACTCGCCTTGGCCTCCCAAAGTGCTGGAATTACAAGCATGAGCAACAGCACCCAGCCTGTTTTTTTTTCTTCTTTTTTCTTTTGTTTTGGTTTTTTTTTTGGTTTTGTTGTGTTTTTATTTGCCAACTCACTGAGCATTTTTTTGTTTGTTTGTTTGTTTGTTTGTTTAGGCGGAGTCTTGCTCTGTCACCAGGCTGGAGTGCAGTGGCGCAATCTTGGCTCACCGCGACCTCCACCTCCTGGGTTCAAGTAATTCTTCCGCCTCAGGCTCCCAAGCAGCTGGGACCACAGGCGTGTGCTACCACGCCTGGCTAATTTTTTTGTGTTTTTAGTAGAGGCGGGGTTTCACCATGTTGGCCAGGATGGTCTCGATCTCTTGACCTCGTGATCTGCCCGTCTCGGCCTCCCAAAGTGTTGTGATTACTGGCGTGAGCCACTGCGCCCGGCTGTCTCTTTTTTTTTTTTTTTTTTTTTTTAATTAAAAACAATGACCCCTTTTTTTTCTTGTGTTGTGTACTACAAATATATTTTAAGTGAAAGGATTTAGGAGTGAGAAGGGGGAAAATCCCTTTAACAAAATATATTTATTTCCCAGATCGAAGTAATCCACCTATTATTAAAATGTGGTAGCATTTTTTTTGACTTTTTTTTTTTTTTAAGAGACAGGCTCTCACCCTCTTATCCAGGCTGGAATGTGGTGGTATGATTATGGCTCACTGCATCCTCAACCTCCAAGGTTCAAGTGATCCTTTTGTCTCAGGCTTCCAAGTAGCTGGGACCATAGGCACATGCCACTATACCTAGCTATTTTTTTTGGTGGAGACAGGGTCTCCCTGTGTTGTCCAGGTTGGTCTCAAACTCCTGGGCCCAAGCCATCTTCCTCCCTCAGCCTCCAAAAGTACTGGGATTACAAGTGTGAGCCTGGCCACATTTATTATTTTTTTAATTGCAGCATACTCAGAAATCAATGGATCATGGCATAAACCAAATAATGGCTGTATAGTTGCATTTTGTCACCACTTACTTTAGAATTCTTACATGTTACCTGATAAAATATATTTTTTTCAAGCCAGACACAGTGGTTTATACCTGTAATCCTGGTGCTTTGGGAGGCCAAGGCGGCAGGAGCTATGATGGTGTCACTGAAATCCAGCCTGGGCACCAGAGCGAAATCCTGTTTCTTAAAAAATGTTTGGGGGAGGGAGGGCGTGTATATATGTGTATGTTTTTTTCATTGTATTATTATTATGGAGACTTTAAAACATACATTGAAACAGTGTAATGAAGCCTGCATGTGCCCAGCTTCAGTGATCACCAACATCTTTCCAGTTTTGTCTCGTTTCTCATTATTCTCTGTATTACGTTTTAGACATCATCTTTCACCCGTAAGTACTTCATTCTATAAACCAGTAAGGACTTTTTAATTATCCTAACCACAATACCCACTGTCACACCTAACAATAGTAATTCCTTATGAATCTACTCTTTAGACTTATTTTTGAAGGCATCAAAGCAGTTGAGTTTCTTGGGACTCTTTTGGACAGTGATTAATGACATGCTGCTTGTCCCAGAGTCATGGCGGCTCTCCCATAGAAGATGGGGTTTGTATTGGTGCACTAGATCTCCCAACAGCCACTGTGTGTTTCCCATCTCTTCTAGGTTCCGTCAATGGTGAGCACCAGCCTGAATGCAGAAGCGCTCCAGTATCTCCAAGGGTACCTTCAGGCAGCCAGTGTGACACTGCTCTGAACAGCATTTTTCTAATTGGATAAGCCCAGATGGTTTCCTAGGAGATCACAGACTTCTGAGCACAGCTGCATTAAAACAAAGCAAGTTTTCCTTTTGAACTTTTAATGAATTCCATCTTGTAAAGAATATTAAATGTTGTTTTAACCTGAACCTTGAGCAAATTAGGTGGTTTGTGTGATCACACATTTATGTGGGTGGCTTCTAGTTTGCAGCTTCAAGGGGCAAATATTAATAGTTCAGTGTATGGCGTTGATTTGCATTGAGTTGAGCATTTGCACGGTTTGGATAATCTTAAATTTTGACGGACACTGACTGTGGAGACTCTTACTAAATCCTTTTGTTTTGAAGCTGTTGCCATTTGTATTTCTCTTGTTTATGCTTTTATTGGAAATGTGAATAAGAATTACCTGTGTAACTTGCCAAGCAATGCACATTTCATAGTTTTAAATCTGTAATCAGCAATAAAAATCCTAAAATATGTATCTAAGAACATCCAAAGGACAGGTTTTCGGTGCTCTCTCATGCTTTTATGAAAAAGAATTTCTTCAAATTTCTCCCTTTTCCTTTCCTGGACTCCATAAAATCCTAATTTCTAAATCATGTAAACTCAGATTATTTAGTTGTTTTTTTTAATATGGGGGAAGGGGACATTAAAATAGATTTGGGGCTTATTTACTAGAATTTTTTATAGTGGTTCCTAGGTGGCAGCATGAGTTTTTGTTAAGTGGCTTCCTTTGAGAGAAAAAGGGTTGGCCTGGCTTATGGAGTGGCGGTTGAGAGTACTTGAGACAGTGTGGATGTTTGATTTCTTTCATCTCTGCTTTACCCTGGAGAGTGGAGGTTACTTGGAACTTCTCAAATCCTGACACCTTAGAACTGTGAAGTCCAGTGGTGGATCTGGCAAAGGCTACCTGGGGAGATTGGTTGCACTGTTCCCTCCCTTGGCCTGGCCTGTGGAATTGTATCGCGTTTGTTTTTGAGGAATGAAGAATCAGAGTATCTAAATTTTGTGAGGCACAGTATATTTATGCTGGAATTGTTCATTGTCCAGTCAGTGTAGTTAAACTGCAACTTTTTTCTTCCCAGGTCAAGTGATTTCTCATAGAAGTTAATTGATATCTTTTTAAATCTTAGGCACTTGACTTGAATGCTGTTTTTTTGTTGTTTTGTTTCTTGTTTTGAGACGTAGTCTCACTCTGTTACCCAGGCTGGAGTGCAGTGGTGGGATCTTGGCCCACTGTGACCTCTGCCTCCTCAGTTCAAGTGATATTCCTGCCTCAGCCTCCTGAGTAGCTGGGATTATAGGCACACACCACCACACCCAGCTAATTTTTGTATTTCTAGTAGAGACGGGATTCCACCATGTTGTTCAGGCTGGTCTTGAACTCCTGACTTTGTGAGCAGCTGTGCCCGGCCACTTGTTTTTGTAATGTTGCCTGAGAAATTTCAAGCAATCTTAAGTCTATTTGAACCATCTAGTCATTTAAGGTTTTTTGTTTGTTTGTTTTTGTTTTTTTAACTTTGTTGGTTTTGACACAGTAATGGGAGTATTACATTTTACATTATTGCTTTGGCTTCAGTGGTCGTTGGTAGAAAGATTCTGGGTTATTATTGGAATCCATCCTTAAGCTACAAACGTAATTTATTTGGAAAGTCTGGAATGGACAAGAGGAAATTGCTGGTGATGGTTTCTGTATGTTTGGCACTCTTAAGAGCTCTTTGAGTATTTATTTGGCTTTGCTCTTGCTGAATCTACTTGAACAGCTCAGCAGATACCATGCTGGAGGATGCTTGAATACTGCATTTTAAACTCAGATTGAGTTCCAAATGTTTTCCTTCTTCAGTTCAAAAGACTAAGTAGTAGATGGTGTGTCTTTGTAAATGTTAAGCAAGTGTGCCTTTTAAAATAGTTACTGTGAAGAGCAAAACTAGTACATTTTCTTATTTTAGCACAGTTTTTTGTTTTTTGTTTTTTTTGGGACAGTCTCACTCTCTTGCCCAGGCTAGAGTGCAGTGGCATGATCTCAGGTCACTGCAACCTTCACCCCCTGGGTTCAAGCAGTTCTCCTGCTTCAGCCTCCTGAGTAGCTGGGACTACAGGCGCCTGCCACCATGCCCAGCTAACTTTTGTATTTTTAGTAGAGAGAGGGCTTCACCATACTGGCCAGGCTGGTCTTGGATTCCTGACCCTCGTGATCTACCCGCTTCAGCCTCCCAAAATGCTGGGATTACAGGTGTGAGCCACCACACCTGGCACAGTTCATTATCAGTTTTTACAAATGCTTTCTATTGAAGTTGCTTATTCCATCTTCCAACACAGTTTTTATATCTAACTTTAAAGATTTTAGGACATGGTGGACAAAAATTGCTGAAGCGATATATATTTTTTTTCCCCAAGCCTTAGTGACTGTAGCTCAGTGGTGACGTCTGCTCTGTGAGTATGAAGAGCAGGGTTTGAGTTATAACTCTGCTACTGACTGTGACCTTGAGCAAATGACTTGACCTTCTATGCCTTTATTTTCCTCTTCTGAAAAAGGAGCTTATTCACCTTCATGGTGGTTATAAGAATGAAATGAGATGCCTGTAGATTACTCAAGCAGAGAACCTGTGCAGGGTAAGTATGCATCAGTAAAAGCTGCTGGTAGTTATGTGTTAAAGCTGGGGGTTTGTTACTGAGCATTGCCAAACACTGCCCCATCTCACCAATGTGCTGCATTCCTGGAAGGTGAGAAGGCTTTGTGGAAAAGAGTTCTGGCATGGGTGGGCCTCACCTGCACCCCCAGGGTGTTTTTACAGTTGGGAAGTATTGCCAAGTTTCTCATCAGAGCTTTCTGCTGGGTCTATTCATTCTCTATGGTATTCGGTCATGTCTTTTAACAAGCTGACTTTCAAATAACCAAGTTTTTATTATTAAGACAGAGTCTCGCTCTGTAGCCCAGGCTTGAGTGCAGAGGCGCAATCTTGGCTCATTGCAACCTCTACCTCCTGGGTTCAAGCCATTCTCCTGTCTCAGCCTCCCAAGTAGCTGGGATTATAGGCACATACCACGACACCCAGCTAATTTTTCCATTTTCAGTAGGGACAGGGTTTTACCGTGTTGGTCAGGCTGGTCTTAAACTCCTGACCTCAAGTGATCCGCCTGTCTCAGACTCCCAAAGTGCTGGGATTACAGGCCTGAGCCACTGTGCCTGGACGCCAAGTTTTTATTTTAAATATATTTTGTGAGAAACTTGGAAAATACAGAAAAATATTTAAAAATCATGCATATTCCTACCTATATTAAGCATTTTGGTTCATTTTAGGTCATTCTGTATATAGTTTTATATTTTTTTAAACAGTATTTACTTGGTAAACATTATCAGTGGATATGTATGATTTATCATTTGGATATATCATTACCAAATGATATAGGCATTGCTGGATGTCTTGGAGGTTTTCTTATTTTGTAGATAACTCTTTAGATGAACATCTTTATCTATCAATCTTTATTTCCTGATGGTGGAATTACTGAGCCAGCTGTGCAAAGTTCATGTCAGTTTCTTTAGCACACCTTTACCCACACTGGGCATTACTTCTTTGGTTGCCATTTTGATAAGCAAAAATGGTACTTTTCCTTTTAAGGCATAATCACACTGGCATTTAATCAAACTATTACCTACATGTAGTAAAATTCTTTTCTTAACTCTTTTTTGAGAAGGGGGTCTTGCTCTGTAGCCCAGGCTGGAGTAGTGCAGTCTCTGCTTACTGCAACCTCCGCCTCCCAGGTCCAAGCGATTCTCCTGCCTCAGCCTCCGAACACAGGTACCCACCACGCCCAGCTCATTTTTGTATTTTTAGTAGAGATGAGGTTTCACCATGTTACCCAGACTGGTCTCAAACTCCTGACCCCAAGTGAGCCACCCACCTCGGCCTCCCAAAGTGCTGGGGTTACAGGCATGAGCCACCTCACCCAGCCAATTTGCTTATTTTTTATTTTTTTGAGGCAGAGTCTTGCATTGTAGCCCAGGCTGGAGTGCAGAGGTGTGATCTCAGCTTACTGCAACCTCTGCCTCCTGGGTTCAAGCCATTCTCCTGCCTCAGCCTCCTGAGTAGCTGGGATTATAGGCACCTGCCACCACTCCTAGCTAATTTTTATATTTTTAGTAGAACAGGGTTTCATCATGTTTGCTGCATTGGTGAGCATAGCTGCTTTCCAGTTTACATATTTAAAAAAAATTTTGTTGTTTTTTTTTTTTTTGAGACAGTCTCACTCTTTCGCCCAGGCTGGAGTGCAATGGCGCAATGTTGGCTCACTGCAACCTCTGCAGCCCGGGTTCAAGCAATTCTTCTGCCTCAGCTTCCCAAGTAGCTGGGACTCCAGGTGCATGCCACCACACCCGGGTAATTTTTCTATTTTTAGTAGACAGGGTTTCACCATGTTGGCCAGGATGGTCTCGAACTCCAGACCTCAGGTGATCTGCCCGCCTTGGCCACCCAAAGTGCTGGGATTACAGGCATGAGCCACCATACCCAGCCTACTCTTAATAGGAGGTGTCTCAATCACCCTTAAGACAACTGTTAATTCCTTGCTATGAAATTAAGGATTTAGTTTATGTTACTACTCCTACCATCCAGTTTTTAAAGTGTGGTCCTGGCTTAAAATAGTTCAACTTCCAGGGGCTTTTTTACTTCGTGATGGTACAAAGTGACACATCCTCAGCAGAAACTGTAAAGTACCTATGTAACTATTCTGTCTTCACCTTCAGTAAAGTATTCTAACGTATTTTTGCTCGTCACTCAGGCTGGAGTACAGTGGCGCAATCTTGGCTCACTGCATCTTCTGCTTCCCAGGTTCAAGTGGTTCTCCCACCTCAGCCTCCTGAGTAGCTGGGATTATAGGCACCCGCCACCACCCGCAGCTAATTTTTGTAATTTTAGAGATGGGGTTTCACCATGTTGAATAGGCTGGTCTTGAACTCCCAACCTTAAGTGAGCCGCCCACCTTGGCCTCCCAAAGTGCTGGGATTACAGGCTTGAGCCACCACTCCCAGCCTCAACACTTCATTATTAAATTGGCTTTGTGTTCCAACTGTAGGTGAATATGAGCATTCCGAGCATGTTTTAAAGTAGGCTAGACTAAGGAAGGATGGTGGGTAGGTTAAGTAATTATATTAAATGCATTTTAACTTAAAATTATTTTCAGTTTATGGTGGGTTTATCAGGATGTGACCCCTATGGTAGGTTGAGGAGCATCTTTAATAGCATTTTGATTTTTAAAAATACTTAATCATCTTTGTCAGTGTGTCTTGAATCCTCAGCATTGACAAAGACGTGTTCCTACCCTCTGCCTCTCCAACTTGCTAACTGGTGGGTTCTGCCTTCACTTTCACATTGTTAAAGGAAATGGTATTTCCGGTTTTCTATGCATTATCTGTAGTTCCCTTTTAAAAGCTGAAACTGCTAGACACTTGTTACGACAGTATAAACTGTGTTTGGCACTGTATCAAGCAAGTACAAATATGAACATTTCCTCCTTCCCATGTCTTGGCTTTCTGCATCCCTCAAGAGAGAATCAGTGTTCTTTTTTTATTTTATTTTTTTGAGACAGAGTTTCGCTCGTTACCCAGGCTGGAGTGCAATGGCGCAATCTCAGCTCACCGCAACCTCCGCCTCCTGGGTTTTCAGGCAATTCTCCTGCCTCAGCCTCCTGAGAAGCTGGGATTACAGGCACGTGCCACTATGCGCAGCTAATTTTTATTTTTAGTAGAGACAGGTTTCACCATGTTGACCAGGATGGTCTCGATCTCTTGACCTCGTGATCCACCCGCCTCGGCCTCCCAAAATGCTGGGATTACAGACTTAAGCCACTGCGCCCGGCGAGAATCAGTGTTCTTAAGGTTAAGGTCAGATGGAATGGAGTTTGCCTCTCCTATATCGTCAGTTGCTCAAAGGCATTCCCCATTTTAGTGTGTGTTGTATTTGGGTCCTGACTTTCTCGTGGTCATGTTTCTGGACTTCTGTTGGCCTTTTCATCCTGGGTACTGCGTGGCATGCCTTCCACTCTGCCCCTGGATGTTCTTTTTACAGCTCTGGCTCTTGTGAGCCACAACAGTTCTTCAGGCAGGCAGGCTGCTAGGGCTCCCGTTAGAACCTCTTCATTCCAGTGTTCCAGGGGACAGGTGGTCCCCTGTCCCCACTGGCCTGGCCTGCTGGTGTTCAGGGCCCTGGCTTCCACTTTGTGAGGTCACCTTTCAGGATTCATGTGTATCCACTTTCCTGTGTCAGAAATTCCCTGCTGCTGACTTCCATCTTCTCTTTGCTGTCATTAATGGATTCTCATTGTGGGAGATAAACATGTGCTCAGCCTAGAATACCACAGGATTTTTAATTGCTTTTGTCTGTTAGCCTTGTTGTCTGTTGTTCCAGAGTAGTGTGTTTTTCTAGTGTACTTTGTTTCCCCCCTCAATGACTCCCACCCCGAAACTGTACCTAAATACTAGTCACACAGTCTTTGGTTTGAGAATCAAGCAGGTTCACACTCTTCCTGAGAGGTACAGAAACTTAACAAATCACACAGCTGGATAAAGCCAGCATTGAAACTCTGGCAGTCTGGCTTCCAAGCATTCTGGCTAAGCCACTTGTGCCATGGTTTGGCAAGAGTTAGAAAGAGCTAATCGGCTAATAAGGGCATGATCACAAGGCAGTTTGCTAATAAGTTTTTTAAATATACACTATGGGCGTTTTTTGGTTGTGACAGTTCTTGAGTCCCCATTCAAGCACCCCGAACACCAGTTCCTAGGCACAATTCTGTATCCAGCTGGACTTGACCATTTATTCTATTTATAAACCCTAAACATTGCTCTGCAAACCTACTCCTGGTTGGTCCTTGCTTTTATTCCTTGTCTGAGAAACATGGTGGCTGAGCTATGTGACTGCAAGACAGAGCTCATCCTTAGGGTCTACCCTGAAGTTTTCTTAGTAGGACTGCTCTTTTACAGGGCAGAGGAGCTTTATGGACCCTCTGAAAATAATTGAGGCATTTTCCTCTGGCTTCTCTGAATGAGCTAAGAACCCCTGATAATCGGAACTGCCTTGGGCTGATGGTCAGTTCCTCCACCCCCACCAGCCCCTCCATTCTTGGTAGGTGTCTGGTTGTAGTGGCTAAAGCAGCTCACTATGAAGGTCATGTCCTGATTTCTGGGTTTTTTCCCTTACACAGTGGATGGTGTGAGATAAAAATCAGGCAACATAGAAGCGGTGTTCATGTCAAGAAAGAGCCACAATAGGTAAGTCCCGGGAAAGTACCATCAGCATCACTTAGCACCCAAGTGCTTACTAGAAACTACATAAACTCTGGGAATGTGACCCAGCAACCTTTTAACAACCCAGCCAGGTGATGGGATGCATGTTCAGTTTGGTGAGCCATGACTTAGGATCAGGCTAAGTAGAAGTGAACCAATTTTTAAAAGACAGCAAAAATTGTGAAGATCAGGTTTGGGTAACTGGTCTAAAGCTTTGTGATCACAGAAACATTTTTAAAATGTGAAATTAACATTTGTGCAAGAGGTGGCAGAAAAAAAGGTCAGCTGTGGTAATTAGGGCCCATGGGGCATCAGCACTCACCTTGGGAGCCCTGGGCCTCACTGGGCTATGAATCGTGTGGTCCCTGGGCTGCAGAAGTCTGGGCGTTTCCAGTTTGCTTCGCTGAAGTTTGATTCAGCCTTCAGCCTGCTGACATTGGTCTTGTCCATAAGTCCAAGGAGCCAGGGAAAAAACTTACTAGGACTCAGAATTTTCAGGCACATGTTACAGAGTTACCAGCACATTTCCAACCACTCACCAGGTGCACATATATTCCACATACAAAACAGACAGAGGCTTGCACAGAAAAAGGGCCAGGAGACTTCCAAACTACAGAGAGTCTCAGGCCGTCAGCCTTGGGAGGTCTTTAGGCAGCCATAGCAAATAGCAAGGCAAATACTACAAAAGAACACAGTCTGAAGAAGTGACACACAGGCTGCTGATAGACCCTTGGGAGAGATCCTTACTCCAAAGGGGCACCAGTTGCCTGCTGATCCACCCAGGGTGAGAGGGAGACTCCCAGTGTTGCCACTACTGCAGTTTAAGTAGTGGAGACAACTACCAGCCAGACTGGAGCCACCCAGCTCTGAAGGGGCAGATGGGTCTGTCACCTGATCCTGCATGTGCCCCACCAAGTTCTGGGGACCAAGCAAAATGATAGCTCCAAGCACACCTGAAAGCCCGTCTGACAACTCTGCAACCACTGCGCATGCACTGTAGGTAAGGTCGTGGCAGAGCTGCCTGGAAAGGGTGGAAGACACTGAGACTTACTGGATACAGGGCTTGTGGGCAACTTCTGAATTTTTCATAGTCTACTTTGAAATTTAAAAATCATCTTAGGCCAGGCAGTGACTCATGACTGTAATCCCAGCACTCTGGGAGGCCAAGGTAGGAGGACTGACCTCAGGAGTTCAAGACCACCCGAGGTACACAGACCGCATCTCTACCAAAAAATAAATAAATAAATAAATAAATAAATAAATAAATTGTATAATTAAGCCAGGCATAATGACGCGTGCCTGCAGTCCCAGCTATTCAGGAGGCTAAGGCAGGAAGATCAGCTTCAGCCTGGGAAGTCAGGGCTGCTGTGAGCCATGATCTGATCTGAGTCTGGGTGACAGAGGGGGACCCTTCTCCAAAACAAAAAATAGTTTAAAAAATTGCTGGCCAGGCACAGTGGCTCACACCTATAATCCAGCACTTTGGGAGGCCAAGGCAGGCAGATGACCTAAGGTCAGGAGTTTGAGACCAGCCTGACCAACATGGTAAAACCCATCTCTGTCAAAAATACAAAATTGGCCTGGCGTGAGGGTGCGCACCTGTAATCCCAGCTACTCTGGAGGCTGGGGGATCACTTGCACCTGGGAGGCGGAGGTTGCAGTGAGCCAAGGTCATGCCATTGCACTCCAGCCTGGGCAACACCTCAAAAAACAAAATGGCTGCTATACGTAGACTGCTTTACTATTGTCATTGCAAGCTGGATGTTTGGCGGCTTCAGTGAATGTGAAACAATGTGTAGATAAATGGTTTTTGTATTTTTAGTAGAGACAGAATCTCACCATTTTGGCTAGGCTGGTCTCAAATTCCTAACCTCAGGTGAGCCACCCGCTTTGGCTTCCCAAAGTGCTGGGATTACAGGCGTGAGCCACTGTGTCCCAGATGAATGCATGTTTTAAAATATTAAACTTTGGTTGAGAAGCACATAATAAAGCAGTACAAATTTCCTACAGTTTTTGCTAACGAAAATTGGCATAACATTTAAATTACAAAGAAGTCAATGTTTTACAAATTAGTTGCACATGCTGCACTTACCTGCTTTGCATATATAATCACATCAGCACCATACACAAAGTAACACATTCCAAGAACTCAGCACCGTAGGAGAAGTTTTAAAAAAAAGTCCAAGAAAATGGCTGTGCTGCCTCATAAAGTGAAACTCCCACCTGAAATCTTTCAGATAGCCATTGCTTCTTAAAACAACCTACCTCTTTGAAAGCCCTGTTTAAGAACATTGGCTAACTCTTCCACTTTTCCCTCTGCCAATCCTGCTCTGAGTGCTTGACAAATCCAGTATTTATGGATTTGGAACTTCAATTCAGTTTTTTTTAAGAGCACATGGACATTTAAGCCCTTAAACCAGAAGTGGTGATGAATACTGCTGCTTTTTTTTTTTTTTGAGACTGGGTCTCCAACACCTAGGTTGTAGTTGCAGTATCGTGATCTCAGCTCACTATAGCCTTGACCTTGGGCTCAGGTGATCCTTCCACATCAGCCTCCTGAGTAGCTAGGACAGGACTACAGGCACATGCTACTATGCCAAGCTAGATTTTTGAGGTTTTTTTTGTTTAGAGACAAGGGTCTCTACATTGCCCAAGCTGGTTTCAAACTCCTGGGCTCTTGCAATCCACTCACTGCGGCTTCCCAAAAGGCTGGGAATACAGGCATGCGCCACCACGCCTGGCAGGTGGATGCTTCCTGGGTTGATCCTCTTCTAACGGAACTCCCACTGATCCCCATAAAGCAAGCAGCAGCATTATGCTTTTGGCCAGTTTCTTTCCCTGTTGGTCACACCAATCTCAGGCGCCCTCCTAACAGGAGGGATCCAGACTTGGGTGTCTGTCACTGAGCATTCACCCTGCAAAGCCACTTACAATAGAGCCCTAGAAGGCAACCTCGATTCAGAAGTGCTACACATTCCTCTAGCTTAAGGTGGTCTTAAAAAACAGAAAAAAACCCAGCTGTGTGTGAAAATACCTAAAGGTGAAGGTTTATGTCTAGGATTAGCATTAAAATACTTCAGGAAAAAATAATGGGGATGATAAGACGGCTATGAGGAAATAACCATTACCCATTAAATTTTCCCTTTAATAACTGAGGATAAAGTCATGACAGTGCAGTCACCACCCACTTTTGGGGGGGGGGGGTGCCACTGTGGAAGGCAACTGAGTCCCAAGCTTGTCTACTCCGATGACTGCAGAATCAGAGAGAGAGAGGCAATCTCAGTGTTGGAGAATGCACTGAGAACGATGGACATACATGTGCATACAGCTACATGTGCACAGGCACATACACGCTTATATACAGAGTTCCTGTCTGCTAAGGGGGCCCAGAAACAATAACACCCCTGTAGCAATAAGCCCTCAGAGCATCCAGATCTTGGTTTCTGAATACTGTCTTCTAAAGGGACCAGGGCTTTTAGAAAAATGGCTGAATCAGGACTAAGGGAAGGAAAAGAAGATAAACCCCAAATACCTCAATGTGTCAAAAGTTAGTGCTCAAAAAATGATGGGGACAAATGAGTTTTTGTGGAAATAGAAAAAGCCCATCCTCAAATTTATAAGGAATCTTAAGGGACCCTGAATAACCAAAAACAGTCTTGAGAAGAACTTAGCTAAAGGACTCATACTTTGAGATTTCAAACTTTATTACAGTCATCAAAGCAGTGTGGTACTAGCACAAAGACAGACATATAGGAGGCTGGATGTGGTGGCTCACGCCTGCAATTCCAGCACTTTGGGAGGCTGAGGTGGGAGGACTGCTTGAACTCAGGTGTTCGAGACCAGCCTGAGCAACTTGGCAAAACCCTGTCTCTACCAAAAAAAACAAAACAAAACAAAACAAAATAAGCTAGGCATGGAGACACACGCCCGCAGTCCCGAAGGAATAGAATCCAAAAATAAGCTCTTCTGTATAATTTTTGACAAGGGTGCCACGACCATTCTATAGGAGAGGGACAGTCTTTTCACAAACACTGTTGGGAAAACAACATAAAACTTGCAAAATAATGAAGGTGGACCCTTACCTAACACCATACACAAAATTAGCTCAAAATGGACCAAAGACCTAAAACTAACATGGGGCAAATGCAGTGTTTTCTTAAGTATGACCAGGAATAGGCAACAGAAGAAAGTAATAGACAAACTAGACTTCATCAAAAAACCTTTTTTGCATCAAAAGGTTTTCTGCAAAAGGGTTCTGCAATATAAAAAAGCAACTCACAGAATGAGAAGAAAAAAAAATTGCAAATCATATCTGTTAAGGGGTTAATACCCAGAATACATAGAAAACTCCTAAAATTCAACAATAAGCAACATGATTCAAACAAATGGGCAGGACTTGGAGACATTGATCCAAAGAAGACAGACAAATGGCTAATAAATATGAAAACATGTTCAACATCATTAGGAAAAGACAACCCGAAACTATCAGATACCACTTCACATCCACTGTGATAGCTACTATTATTTAACAAAACAAAATAAACACGCGTCAATGCGGACGAGCTGGAGCCATTGTGCACTGTGGGGAATGGAATGTGATGGCTGCAGTTTCCTGGGAAACAGCAGTTCCACAATAAAAACTATAGGTAGGGTGTCGTGGCTCATTCCTGTAATCCCACCACTTTGGGAAGCCGAGGCGGGCAGATCACTTGAGGTCAGGTGTTTGAGACCAGCCTGGCCAACATGGTGAAAACCCCTCTCTACTAAAAATATGAAAATCAGCCAGCTGTGGTGGTAGGCCCCTGTAATCCCAGCTACTTGGGAGGCTGAGGCAGGAGAATCACTTGACCCTGGGAGGTGGAGGTTATAGTGAGCCGAGATTGTACCACTGCATTACAGCCCAGACAGCAAAGGGAGACTCAAAAAAAAAAAAAAAAAAAAAAAATTGCAGCGATTCCACTTCTGGGTACAAAGAGTGTTTTCAACCCAAAGAGCTGAAAGCAGGGTCTAAAAGATTGTGTATACCAATACTCACATTGGAAGCAGCCCAAGTGCCTGTGTTTTTTAGACTCACTCCTGCCCAGGCTGCAGTGCAGTGATGTGATCTCAGCTCCCTGCAACCTCCACCTCCTGGGTTCAAGTGATTCTCCTGCCTCAGCCTCCCAAGTAGCTGGGATTACAGGTGCCTGCCACCACACCCGGCTAATTTTTGCATTTTTAGTAGAGACCGGGTGTTTCACTATCTTGGCCAGGCTGGTCTTGAACTTCTGACCTCGTGATCCACCCGCCTAGGCTGCTCAAAGTGCTGGGATCACAGGCATAAGCCACCGTGCCCAGCCAGTAATTTTTTTATTTTTGGTAGAGATGGAGTTTCACTATGTTGGCCAGGCTGGTCTCGACCTCAACCTCAGCTGCTCTGCCTGCCTCAGCCTCCCAAAGTGCTGGGATTATAGGTGTGAGCCACTGCACCTGGCCCTAAGTGCCTATTGACAGATGTATCGATAAGCAAAATGTGGAATATACATACACGCAATGGAATATTACTCAGCCTTAAAAAAAAAAAGGAGGGAAATTGACACATTACAAAATGCATAAACCTAAGGACATTAGTCTATGTAAGATAAATCAGTAATAGACAAATCCTGTATGATTTCATTTTTAGGAGGTTCCTAGAGTAGTGAAAATCATAGACAAGTGGTGGGTTCCAGGGACTGGAGGGAGCATGGAACAGGGAGTTAGTGTTTCATGGAGAGAGTTTGTAAGTTTGGCAGAATGGGCTGGGCATGGTGGCTCACTCCTGTAATCCCAGCACTGTGGGAGGCCAAGGTGGGAGGATCGCATCAGGTCAGGAGTTTGAAACCAGCCTGGCCAACATGGTGAAACCCCATCTCTACTCAAAATACAAAAATCAGCTGGGCGTGGTGGCGGGTGCCTGCTACTGGGGAGGCTGAGACAGGAGAATCGCTTGAAGCTGGGAAGAAGTTGCAGTGAACCAAGATCAGGCCACTGCACTCCAGCCTGGACAACAGAGTGAGATTCTGTCTCAAAAATAAAAGTTTCACAAAATGAAGAGTTACAGAGTTAGATTGCGGTGGTTACACATCATGAATAAACTACACTTCAAAGTGGTTAGCAGCCTGGGCAACATAGCAAGACCTCAACTGTACAAAAACTAAAAATGAAAAATTAGCTGGGCATGGAGGTGTACGCCTGTAGTCCCGGCTACTCGGGAGTCTGCGGGAAGGGGAGAGCCCAGGAAATCAAGGCTGCAGGTGAGCCAGGATCACACCACTGCACTTCAGCCTGGATGACAGAGCGAGATCCTGTTTCCAAAAAAAAAAAGTAGTTAATGGTTAGGATGGTAAATTTTCTATGTATCTTACAACATTTAAAAATTTTAAGATGGAAACGCACCAAAAGGACACAAGAGTCACTTTGCCATGTCTTCTGATAGCCAAATGTGAGACAATTTGAACATCAAATAAATGGCTGCAATGGATGGAGACCCACTCACACTAGGAGTCCACTAGTGAATCATGGGGAGGGAGGGCTCCTCCACACAGGGGTGGGGTGTTGGCAGAAGGAACAGTGGGCATGGAGGCTCATCGATGGGTAGTGGTGGTGGATTCAGTTGGGAGCTGTCCACAAAGGACAAGAATGGAGGGTAGAGAGAAACAGGCTGGTCAAGTGCTTTAAAGATGCCTCCCCACACAATAGTCCTTGATTACTAGGAGACAGTGTGGCCCAACAGTGGAGCAATCTGCCTGGGTCACCAAGGTTAAACGGTGTGCCCCTGGCGTGACATACAGAGAAGAGCGCAGCATGATTTCTATGGCTTTCCTGCCACGGAAGTGCTGCTCAGATCTGGTCACCATCAGCCAGGCTGAGGATCTACTACAGAGGTCTGTGGGCTTCAACCCCACTAGGATGTGAAGCACATGAGCCCAGAGGACTGATGCAAACAGCAGAAGAAGCTAAAGGCAGCACACACCTCTCCACAGGGACCCTGGACCAGGAAGGGACAGATACTGCTGGAGCAGCTGGTGAGACCGGCATGGGGTCCACAGCCCGGACGGCAGTGTTCGGTCAGACTTGGAGGAATATCATCTACATTTTGAGGAGTGAGGGCGCCTGAGGAAATGTACACATCATTTCAGTAAAATGCACCTTTTCTCCATGAAATTATTTCTCAAAATAAAATTTTAAAAGAAAGGGCTAGGTGCAGTGACTCACACCTGCAATCCCAGCACTTTGGGAGGCTGAGGTGACAGGGTCGCTTGAGCCCAGTTGGACTAGTCTGGGCAATGTAGTGAGACCCTGTCTCTTAAAAAGAAAATTTATTTTAATTAGCCAGGAATGGTGGCATGTGCCTACAGTCTCAGCTACTCAGGAGACTGAGGTGGGAGGATCACCTGAGCCCAGGTCAAGGCTGCAGTGAGCTGTGATTGTGGCACCACATCCCAGCATGGGTGACAGAGTAGGATCCCGTCTCAAAAAAAAGGTAAAGAATGGCTATATACTACTGGACACAGTGGCTCAGGCCTATAATCTAACTTGGGGAGGTCGAGGCAAGAGGATCACTTGAGGCCACTGCACCCCATCCTGGGCAACAGCAAGATACTCTCTCAAAAAGGGCGGGGGAAAGGCGATCCTGTAGTCTTACCATGCAAAGCTACTAGTGAAACATTTACTAGGCCGAGTACAGTGGCCTAGTAATCCCAGCACTTTGGGGGGCCAAGGCAAGCAGATCACTTGAGGTCAGGAGTTCGAGTCCCGCCTGGCCAACATGGTGAAATCTTGACTCTACTAAAAATACAAAACTTAGCTGGGCATGGTGGCACATGCCTGTAAATCCAGCTACTCGGGAGGCTGAGGCAGGAGAACTGCTTGAACCCACGACGCGGAGGTTGCAGTGATTTGAGATTGCACCACTGCACTCCAGCCTGGGCAACAGCCAGACCTCTCTCTCAAAAAAAAAGAAAAACTTACTACTCTGTTTTTGAACTGTAACTTTTTTACTGTAATATTTTTAAAACTTAATGCTCAATTAATTTGAGTGTATTACCAAAGTTACCTCAGGCCACCTCTTCAATGGAGTACCCAGAATGAGTTTTCATAGTCAAAAACACAGAAGATGGCACTGGCTGGCTTCCAGTGCCATCTCTACCACCAAGTGCACTCCCTGCAAACCAACGTGCACAGTCAGGCCCTGGGCTCAGCTTCTCTAAGAACCTTCGGGCTGGGGGAAGGTCATGACGTGAGCCACAGGTCCAGGAATCCTTTTGTTGTTGTTTTTAAAGACATAAAGATACCTTTCCTCCTTTCACTACTTTTATCCTCAAAACGTTGCATTTCCTTCGGCCCTTAGCATTTTCCATAACCTTCTGATCATTTTCAGTCATTCCAGCAGTCCAACCCATCAGCTGGCTTTATAGTGAAATCTGTATAATCTTCTTCCACTTCTTCTAAAATTAAAAAATGAAAACCAACTAGCCCACCCCTCAACCAGGCTAGAACACATGTCCTCCTCAGTGCTCAGTTACGGTGAGAGATGAGGGTGCCCTGGGGAAGTGACTGGTAGTCTCTCTCAGCTCCTTGGGGTTGTTTGTTTGGGCAGCAATGTCAGTTATGGAAGAGGTGCCAAGTCCCTTCACCCAGGTACCCAACATGCCTCTCAGGGGCAGCCGCGCTTCCTGCAGGGGCTGGCCTGGTCCCCCACGATGAGCTTCCATCCACTTACATCTTCCCTTATTTTTTTAGTTACTGCTCAACAGGACCAAACACTTCATTAGTAGCTGTTTATTGATCAATGGTTTGATATAAAGTTATTTCAGATCTTCAGATTTTTGCCCAGACAGAATCACAAGCATTACAAAGTTTTTTCTTAAAAATAAAAAAAGGGTAGGGGCAAGTTGGGAGGGGACCAAACTAGCAGTCGTGGCATTTGAGAATAAATTAACAAAAAAAATTAGTATTACCATTTATTGGTGACAAACACTAAATTTTACTTACATTCCATGGGGAGAAAAATTCCAGCGTAAACAATGAATGGAAGCGGTACTTATCTCGCAGGGCTACCAGGCTTCCTATACGGACCACACGCAGAGCCTTAGGGCACACACTTCTGTGTACAGTAACATCATCAAAAGCAACACAGCTGTCTAGAGAAACGTAGCTCATTCTTTTCAGCCCTAATGGAGATGTAATGAACAGTATCGAGCACTCTGGAAAATCAGTCTGCAGGTTTATATGGACTACACGGAGATCATATCCTGTAGTGTAGTGAAAGCTAAGTCCTCAAGAGCCGTATGTATAGATACACAATTTTTTAAATTATCTTTAAAACAGAGATCAAAGCTCATTTAAGTCCTGTTTGCATTAACAAAGATAAAAATAAAATAAAAATGGAACCAAATGATCATCTAAAGTTTAAAATTCCTAAATTGTCCAATTTATACAACTGTGGGACACTTATTCAAGGTTTTTCAAAGTCCAGGACTGTTTCAGCTGAACCAGAGGGCACACAATTTGCATGACTGAAATGGTCCTGGGGTTAGTCAATGAAATAAAAATGTCTAACCACATACACATGGATATGATCTTTGTCGGTTAG
This sequence comes from Saimiri boliviensis, assembly GCF_048565385.1. NCBI lineage: Eukaryota > Metazoa > Chordata > Mammalia > Primates > Cebidae > Saimiri > Saimiri boliviensis. Next base: position 112,598,597 of record NC_133457.1, read on the forward strand.
ATTACTGATGAAGTCAGTCTCAGACAAGTTTCCAAACTGTGCTATATAACTAGATACAATTGAGAAACTCTCAAATGAAAATTTTATATAGTGTCATATCAATCAAAAGAAAATAATGAAACTAAGAATACAGATCACTGTTGGAAGAGAAAGCAGTGGTGATGGTGTGGGTAGTGGGGCCATAGCACGCTAGAAAAGTTAGGTCACGCTGAGTAGGAAGCATCTGATTTTCTCTGGTGCTTTTAGCTCTGGGGCCGGTCAAAAGCCTCTCTCTGGCGTGGCTGTCCAGGGTGTGTCCCAATGTGTCTGAGTAAGCCAGCTTGAGAAGGGGTCGTGCTCTCTGTTCTTTCACACAGGAGAAAACAAAGATCAAACATGGAGGTGCCCAGGGCATGGATCTGGTGGTGTCCTGGGAGAGCCAGCAGCTAGAAGCCCTTCTTCCCTACAGGCAGCTGCTATTGCATAGGGACCACCAGGTCACCAAGTGGCCGTCACAACAAACCCCAGCACAGTCCAGCCCGGCCACAGCCACCTCCTCGTGTCTCTGTTGTCTTCCCTGCTGCTGCCCACATCCTTTACCCATCGTGTCTCTCGGCCCACTGGAGGTATCAGAAATTCCAAATTTTCAAAGCAGTTTCAGTATTTTCAGTATATATGTTGGGATTTCATAATGGTTCATGGCCAGAAAAGGTTCAGCACCTCCCACACCTTTAAGGAAGGAAAATGAAAATGACACTTGTTTTGAAATGTAAGAGAATTAAAGTAACATTAAAAATGAAACTGGCAAACATCAGGAAGTCCAATACTAAAAGCCCCAGTTTATGATAACAAAAGTTTTCCCAGGATATGCCAGTAAGTAAAATAAGCAAGGAGGGTGTTATGTATTTGTTACCTCTTCGGGAAAAAGGAAGAAAATGAGGGAAGAAATGTATGTCTATACTGGTGTAAAGAAACATACAGGAAAGACACAGGAGAAACCAGTGAAAATGTGATCGATGGGAGAGGCGCTGGGGGGAACAGAAGGGTGGGATGGGGACTGTCTGAGGGCCAGATTGCACCTTGTAAAATAATGCAGAGTTCAGAGTTCTGACCATGTGAAGGTATGACCTACTCAAAATGTTTTTTAAAAGTAAAGCTGCTCTGCCCAGAGAACCTGGAAACCTTTCAGGCAAAAGGGCCAGAAAGTAACTCAGGCAAATGTTTTCCCGCTGAGTCAGCAGATCGTGTCAACTCAGTGCAAACAAAGAGCAGCCTCCCCATCACCAGCGCCTCCCCCTTCATCAGTGCACTCACACAGACATTGGTCCGTTTCCTGTTCTTGGCATCTCTGTACTCTGTTGGTCCAACTCAGACAGCAACTTTAAGATGTTCAGTGCAGCCTAGTGGGGATGGAAAGAAGAGTAAAGCCACAGCCATCGCTTGGGACCGCCATGTGGTACACTGGACAGGCAGGCAAGAGAGTTCCTGCTGCCCAGCAAACAGGTGGTAACTTCTTCAACTCTGGTACTACTAAATAAAACTTTCCATTTTTAATTTAAAATACAAGTTTTTAAAATATTCACAGTTACCTCACTAGTCATAACCTATGAAAATTTATTTTTCTTTCCAGTATTTTTAACCTTGTGGTAACCAGACTGCACAAATGTTATATCCTGCCAGCAAAAATCTACCGTGTACTTTTCTTTCTATAGAGACAGGGTCTTACTAAGTTGCCCAGGCTGGTCTCAAACTCCTAGGCTCATGCATCCTTCTGCCTTGGCCTCCCAAAGTGCTGGGATTACAGGTGTGGGCCTCCACGCCCAGCCTATCATGTATTTTGCTTATTACATTATCTTTGGAGACATTTTTTTTTTTGAAATGGAGTCTCACCCTGTTGCTCAGGCTGGAGTGGAGTAGCATGATCTTGGCTCACTGCAACCGCCATCTCCCAGGTTCAAGAAATTCTCCTGCCTGCCTCCCAAGTAGCTAGGATTGCAGGTGCCCACCACCACACCTGGCTGATTTTATTTTGTATTTTTAGTTGAGACGGGGTTTCACTACATTGGCCAGGCTGGTCTTGAACTACCGACTTCAGGTGATCTACCCCCCTCAGCCTCCCGCAGTGCTGGAATTATAGAGTGAGCCACCATGTCCAGCCCAGAGACATTAATTTGATGCAAACATGATGTCCCACAAAGTGAATACACCACAGTTTACTTAGATTCGTTCATCTGATCAATTCTTTCTCTCAGTTTTCTGATAACAATAATTTCATCTGAACAGAAGACCAAAGCAAGGGCATTTCACAGCTGCCAGAATGTGGACCTGCAGTTCCTTGTTCTGGTGAGAGATGAAGTGAATGCGGTCTCTGGGTGAGCTGCAGGATCCCAGTTGCCCCTCAGGCCAGCAGGGAACAGGAAGGGAAAGTGAGCTAAAGCTGCCGAGTTCTGATCAGGATTAAGAAATTGATCCAATCAGCTATGACAAAAAGTCTTCAAAAATATGAACACTATCAAACAACCAACTGTTCTCAAGGTCTACAAGAGAATCTTTCTCCTATCTTCCTCAGGCCAGCAGCAAGCTGAACCAAGGAAGGCTCCACATAAACACACAACCTAACACCCCAATCCCTCACCCAGGGTGTGACGCACCATATCATGGCAGGACTCCACATCCTTGCCGATACCATGGCTGATCAGAGGCGGCTGAGAGGAGCAATTGATAAGAGATACAAATTCGTTCTTGTTGTTTTTGGGGAAGTCTTTGTATTCAACCTAAGGGGAAAAAGAGAGCTGAGGCTAGGGTAGGGAACAGTGCATACAAGTGGGTTGGAGGGCTGCAGCTCCAGGCCCGGCCCACAGGCAGGGAGATACCTGGCTCTTCCCAACTCAGCCTAGCTGTGGCCACACCAACACCTGCCCTGTCAGCCCAGAACCTGCCAGGAACCTAGGTGTCTGCTCAGAAGCCCTAGCCTAGGAAACGCCATATCCTTTTCAGGCATCAGCACGATGAGTCTGTTCTTTGAAATCCAAATTTACAACCATTGCCAGTGATAAGAAGTTTTGTTTTTAGGGTTGGCTTGAATTTTGAAGTGTTATTACCAAAGGGTAAGGATGTTTCTCTTACCACATATGCTTACAATACATCTATACCTCCTTCCCTTCTGCCCTTCCACCACTGCTCCCCAACCCATCCCTGGACAGAACTTGATTTAAGAAACAAAGTGCAAAGCTCATTTTCTCAGGAAAGCCAAGAGATGACTGTCCTGAGACACAGCCATCACAGCTCAGGCCTGACAGTTACCTGGAATCCCTGGACTCTGGAAAGATAGTCCAGTTGCTCAGAGGGTCTCGTGAGAGGTCCATGGGGTACGTGGCCTGAAGAGATGTTATTCTTTAAAATGGTCTCGGCTGTGGGCGATGTGCCCCCATACAACAACTCTCGGGCTATCATGGCAGTTACCGTGGCCTTGGCAGGATTCGGAGCTGCCCTGGTAAAATCTTTGGTGTGATGTCCTTGACTAACTCCTACAGCCTGAGCGACCTCCGGCACCATGGGAAGAATTCCAGCAGGCAGCTGCTGGTGACTTAGATAAGGCATCCTGAACTCATCCTCTTTATTACCTGGGAGGGACACACATAGTAAACACGAATCCACATCCACAGCCTGGAAAAACACGATGATGCCGTCAAACCCCACGCTGGCCCTCCCGTTGGCACGCACAGGGATCGGGGAATGATGCGGACACTCTGCATGCGGGAACTCACTGGCTGGGCTCCTGCTATTATTCAGGATCCATGTAAATCCCAGAATCACATTTAGATAAAGACAATATTAAGATCACACTTACTAGTCCCATTTTCATCCCCAGAGCCAGGTTCAAAAAAGGTTACTTTTCTTCCATCTCCTGGTTTCTTTATGGGCGTCTTAAAAAAAAAAGCCATGAGCAGAAGTCAGATCATTGAAAAATTAGCTCCTGCCATCTACATCTACACAAAGCCCAACCAGCAGTAACTGAGGCAATCAGCAGAAAAATCCTGCCCCACCTGACCACTGGCACCCTGACAGACACCTGGCAGAGCCCATCGCCTCATCCTAATGCACCCTCCTGCCCACACCCCTGCCCACAAAGTGCACTAACCATGAATGCTAAGCTGCGCTCTGCACCCACAGGGAGACGGGAAGCACTGAACCAAAAAGAGCAGAGATGCTAGATGGCAGAGCCCCCCAAGGTGGGGAAAGCAGCTTTCAGACTGAAGCTGAACAAACAAATCGAGACTATTTCCTGGAGCTGATATTCAATTCAAAAGTAAGGTGACATTCCAAAATTAACACCCTTATGGGGAAAATGTTATTACCTAAGAATTTTCTCAAAACATCACCTTTCTGAGAAATAACAGAAGACATTATGAATGTCCTGACAAAATTCTGAAATGAAAAACCCAAAAGCTAAGCCTAAGCTCTGCACTGGCAGTATCTGGGGCCCCAATCAGTTATTAACGACGTGGCCATGGCTGACGCTGTTTCTCACTGTCGATAAGACTGGCAGACAGGAATGAATCAGTTTTATAAATGATCTCAAGTTTATCTCATTAGGACCATTTAGTGACACGAAACAAGAAGGTCAGCCAAGGCTTTTGCTGAGGTCCTGCTTACCACTTCTGGCAGACACAAATTCTTTTTAACTTTCCTTTTTTTTGAGACAGGGTCTGTTGCCCAAGCTGGAGTGCAGTGGTGTGATCATGGCTCACTGCAAACTTGACCTCCCAGGGCTCAAGTGATCCTCCTACCTCAGCCTTGTAGCTCGGACTACAGGCACAAGCCAACACACCTGGCTGATTTTTAAATTTTTTTGTAAAGACAGAGTTTCATCATGTTGCCCAGACTGGTCCTGAACTCCTGGATTCAAGGTCTTGGCCTCCCAAAGTGCTGAGATTACAGGTAGGAGCCATCACACCTGGCCGTGAATTTTTCAACAGGGGTTTATTTTCATCTGATGTTCAACTCACATAGGAAAAAAGAAATCCCAAACCTAAACTTTGGATCTGACTTGTCTCTACTGTCACACTGTCATTTTCCCAGAAAAAAACAAAGCCTGTTCCGCAATTAACAAAAGCCTTTAACAAAAGCCTAACAGTTATAAATCTTTCACACAGGCTTTATTTCTAGAGTGGAAATCACACTTAGTAATTTCAAGCCTAATTACCCCTCATCCTACAAATGGAGAGGAGCAAGCAGCCCTCCACAAAGCATCCCCAGACCACGAAGATGCCGACACGATCATGATCTAACCCAGACCCGCCTGGGGCCAAGTGGACATGTGAGGCCCCTGTGAGCACATTATGGTCCAAACGGATGACACATCGCTCAGCAGGACTGCTTTAACTGCCAGGAGGATGAAGCCTTGCCTTGAAGCCTGCCCCTGGAGGCGTCCCAGTTCCCTAGGGTGAGGCAAGAGACCACCTTGCAATGAGAGAGACCACAGCAGTCACCTTCTCCTCTGACTTGAGTGCTGGCTTGGTGGGCTGCGCCTGCGGAACTTTGAAACCAAGGATCTCCAGCATGTTCTCGGCTGCATTGCGCTTGGCCACCTTCTTGTTGGTGCCTGTTCCTTCTGCAGTGTGGTTTCCAACCTTTACCTGCACAAAGAAGTTAAAACACAGACCAGTGCTTAAACCTTCGGAATAACAACCAGGCAGGAATTGGTGTGTTGCAAAATAACCCCAACAATGGTCAGAAGTGAGATAACAGTGGTGCCCTGAACCTGGCCTGCTTGTCTGTGAGAGCTAATTATTAAATAGGAGTTTGGAAAGCTGGCTGTTAAAACATAGCCAGTATTAAACATTTAATTATATAAGCTTATAATTAAACTATTTTAACAGAAGTAATTTTTGACTGCATTTTATAATTATCTGTGTTCTGAAGGTCTGTCCAGCTTTGCATTTGTATGATCAAACAGTCTGTGATAGTGACTTACTGCACATCTCTTGCCAGCATTACAATCGGAAGTATCACTTTGACAGCTTGAAATCAGCCATGGTAGGACTATTTATACCACAGAAATCTACAAATGCTACGCATGAAAAGATTAAGTTGTTTATTGATTGTCTAAGTTTAAACTTACAATGATGAAGAAAAGGTTAATATAGCAGATTAAACTTACAAGCAGGAGAAGTTTGCAGCCACTACACTGTAACTAGTACGAAAAAGTGAAATATCTTCCAGTCTTTGAAAATTATTATCCAATTTAGCAGAGAAGCCACTCATGTAATTTACAAATGAGTGATGTTACATGTCTTCATTGTTTTACTTTCTTTTTGTGGGGTGGGGAATAGAATCTCACTTCATCACACAGGCTAGAGTGCAGTGACATGATCTCGGCTCACTGCAACCTCAGCTTCCCAGATTCAAGCGACTCTCCTGCCTCAGCCACTGAAGTAGCTGGGATTACTGGCGTGTGCCACCATTCCTAGCTAACTTTTGTATTTTTAGTAGACAAGAGGTTTCACCATGTTGGCCTGGCCGGTCTCAAACCCCTGACCTCAAATGATCTGCCCGCCTCGGCCTCCCAAAATGCTGGGATTACGGGCATGAGCCACCATGCCCAGCCTGTTTTACTTTCATCTTACCTGTTAACGTAAATAAAAAATATCAACCAATATTCATGCTAGAACCAAAATCTCAAACCTAAAGTATGGATTTGTCAATGACATGAGCAACACATCTGCTGAACTGGATAGTAATAGAAAATTATGTGCTGTATGATTTTATAACACTATTGTTGGTGACTGTCACACTGAAATATGTACAAAATTTACAATAAAGTGTGTATTATTTATAAATTGTGCTATATATCCTGTCAGTAAAATTTATAACACACATGTATATAACACACGTGTGTGTGTGTGTGTAAAACACACATGTACTCAGCTCCTCCCATCAAACCACCCTCCCCAAAGACGTGGTCGTTAAACATGTTCCAGCACATCCCTGTTTACAAGCCCCTTCCAAGTGGATCATGATCACAGGCACCTGGCTGCTAAAACCAAAAGCCCAGGTAACAAGACTAAGAGAGTCGAGGAAACCATTCCCTGGCCTGGGTCTAAATTCCAATCTGGCCATCTACCAGCCATTTCTTCTTGGGCAAATTACTGATCCTCTCAGCAAACTGCAATTTCCTTTTGTGGAATGAAAGGATCATTCTTTTCATACTTTCTGACTGCACAGGTAAAACATACCAGCTCAACTTTATATAAGTTATAAATTGCTACGCGAGTCAAGTATTGTGTTTTACATCAGAAGCACTTAATCAAATCATAATTAAGTTAAGCTGCCTATGTGAAGTAACCACTTAGCTTTGAACTTAATAAGCTAAGTACAAAAAGAAATGTTCCACACTAATTTGAAGCGTCACGCAACCTAAGGACGAGCCAACCCTGGATTCCAGACTATACAAGGATTAGGAGGAAGAGAAACAGATCTCTTGATACTACTTGCAAAATTTACCTTTGGAAAAGAGCAATGTCATAAACCTTCAAGGAGACATAATGAAGAAAAACTTTACCTAGCACCTGCCACCCCAACACCCTAGCACGCTTTCTTCACAATTTCAGTGCAACATACCCACATTCCTCCCAGTGCACACAGCAGTAGTGCTGATGTGCAGACATTACATTCACATACACTAAGTGTTTATTTTAAGCCTTAAGATACACAACTTAATCTTTCATATGCAGCCTTTACAGATTTCGGTGGTATGGGTAAGCTGTCAAATTATAGAAAGCCACAGGGTCTTAATAAGGATCATAGTTGCTGGTAAAACATGGCCCATGGGACCCAGCCTCCTCAGGAAGTTGTCCAGGCCTTGAACCTCCATCAGCCCCCAAGACTGGATATGGTCAGAGAAAGGGGCATCCATAATTCACACTGGCCCACCTGCATCACGAACTCCCTGCGGCGCGGAAGGCCTCGCTCTGTGAGAAGCATGTACTCCGGCTCCTTCTCCTTTTTTGCCTGCTGGATCTGGGCCAGTCTGCTAATCGGATTGATCCCCTGGCCATATTCTGGGGTTGTCTGTGGCTGAGGAGCAAACAAGGAGGAAACTCTGTCATGTTATTCACAGCATGAACTTGGTCAACTCAGAGATCAGGATATGAGAGGAGGTAAGAAATTTTGGGTTGACCTAATGGCTCAGAATTAAATTTTTTTTTTAATTTAACATTTTTAAAATGGAAAGATGCTTTGATTTTCTACAATTGCTATGAGGTGATTTTAAGGTCTTAGCAAACCAACATCAACATTTCACTATAACAAAGCATCACTATGACTGCAACACCTGTTTTTTAACAAATTTCAATATATGACAGTAAATAGGCAGAAAAAACATAAAACACTATTCCTACAACTTCCTGAAAGTCTGAGCTATGATGGGTTCCCAATTTTCTTGAAAAGAACTCAAAATCCAGACACCATTTTTTTTAAAAAGCTCAAGCTGATGCCATATGGCAAGAAGAATCTCAGAATCCCAGTTACTTCCTTTGACTACCTTTTGTGCCAAGGAGCCCTCACCCACTCTGCTGATCAGAAGTGATTTCCAGGCTGTATTAAGCAAAAAAAGGAAACAAAAGGGTATATACAGTATGCTAACTTTTATGTAAGAAAAATCTGTATCTTGATACGGCATGAAATTACGTGTACTGAAAAATCACAAAGTCCCCCATGGAATAATGTCTTTCTGGGGGTGGGGAAGGGGTCAATATAACTCTTTGATTGATGCATTAGTGTGGCTCAAAAATCCAAAAGAAAAGGCACACAGCAAAATGTCTCAGTCCCATCCTGCCCCCATGGGCTTCCTGCCTGGCATATATCTCTTCCACCTTCAGAACAGCACCATGGTCACTGAGACAGAGGCACTGTTATTTTACCACGTGCTCCACAGACACCCACGGCGTTCCGGCCAAATACCGTACTGTGATCACGGGGGCTGTGATGAGTGCCTCCTGTGCAGATGTGTGTGCTCAGCTGCAGGTGCCTCTACTGAATGGACACAGTGTCCTTATCTTACCTAACAGGTGGCTCTTGCAGCACCTCTAAAGGGTCTGCCAGGCCTGGGGGGTGACATGTTGGTCTCATCCCCTTTCACCTCAGGGACAGCAACCAGCCTTCTAAACCCCTCAACCATCTATAGGTCATGAAAACACCTTCTATGTTCAGGAAAGTTCTTACCTTAACTATGGGTTTTGTTTTCTTTTTGATTCTAGGCTTTACTCGTTCAACTGTAGGCAGGGGCGGTAACTTCTTCAGCTCCTCGAGGACAGCTATGGCGGCATTTTTCTTTGAAATCTTCTTGCTTTTCCCTTCACCTTCCCCCACAAACTCCCCAACCGAAACCTTGGTCACAAAGTTCTTCATGTGGGGTGGGCCACTCTCCCGGGCCACCTGTTTCAGAGGGAAAGACTGAGTGAAAGTGGACAGACACTTATTAAAAGCTGCAAGGCACACTGGCTGGCACACTTCACACAGACACAGGAAAGGGGAATCAAGGACAAGGCCTATTAAATGAAAGGAGCATGCATGTCCGCAAAAGGGAGCAGGGATAATTTCAAATGCTTTCTTGCGTTTCTTCTTACTTCTCAAACTGGTTTATACTCTTGAGTCTGGTGAGTCCCAGTCAGGCATGAAAAAGTCCCAAAAAGTCAGGCAGACCTTTTTACTCTCATGCCTGCTGCTTACAAGCTGTCCTGAGTTTAGTGTGGTCCATTGCAACTGGCAAAAAAAAGGAAGCCAGACCAGCAAAGCCCAGAAATGAATGCAGCACAAACAGTTCAAGTTTAATATGTGCTCTGAGCCTACAGCCAGGACTAGGCCTACTACTTACTGGCTGCTATGTGGCTACAAAAAGAGAATGAGACAAATCTCTATGCACTGATAAAGAGGGATTCTCAGCAAACATGAAGTGGAAAAAAAAAAATCAAACTACAAGAGTATATATGGTATGGTGGCTTTAAGAAAAAAGGATTTAATATAAATATCTATATGTAAACACACATATATAAATACGTATTTATATGCTCAGATTTGAAAAAAAACAAAAACAAACAAACAAACAAACAAAAACAGAGGAAGGATAAAGAAAGCAATGGGCCGGGCGTGGTGGCTCACACCTGTAATCCCAGCATTTTGGGAGGCTGAAGCGGGTGGATCACTTGAGGTCAGGAGTTTGAGACCAGCCTGGCCAACATGGTAAAACCTGGTCCCCACTAAAAATACAAAAATTAGCCAGGTGTGGTGGTGCATGCCTGTGATCCCAGCTACTCAGGAGGCTGAGACACAAGGATCCCTTGAACCTGGGAGGCAGAGGTTGTAGTGATCTGAGATCACTACACTGCACTCCAGCCTGGGCAACAGAGTGAGACTCCATCTCAAAAACAAAACAAAACAAAACAAGCAATGAAATTAGTTACCTACAAAAGGTATGAGGTATTGGGGTAGAGAGAAGGGATCAGATGGGAATGATAGTTTTGACTTCTGGAAGCATTTACTATTTTACATATTAAAGAAATAAAACTAAGTCAACAGAGATGAGAAAAGAATCTAAAACATCAACAGAAACCTAGCTGAATATTAAAGTGATTACAATCACATAGATAGAAAATAAAAATTAAATCCAGGCTGGACAGGGTGGCTCATGCCTGTAATCCTAATGCTCTGGGAGGCCAAGGTGGGAGGATCACTTGAGTTCAGAAGTTCAAGACCTCGACTCTACAAAAATAAAAATTAAAAAACTTAGCCAGGTATAGTAGTATGCACCTGTAGTTCTAGCTACATGGGAGGCTGAAGCAGGAAGATTACTTGAGCTCATGAGATCAAGGCTACAGTGAGCTATGATCACACCACTGCACCCCAGCCTGGGCAACAGAGCAACACCTCATCCGAAAAAGTTAAAAAATAAATAAATAAATAACACACACACACACCCCTAAAAAAACCTAACTGACATTAGCCAAGACACTCTTTTTTGGAGGGTGGGGGGAGACAGAGTCTCACTCTGTTGCCCAAGCTGGACACTCTTAAAAAGAAAAAGTTAAAAGACTTAAATTACCAGATTTAAAAACTTCCTATAAAGTCACAACTACAGTATGATTTTATATAAGGATAAACAGATCAACAGAATAGTATGAAACAGACTTGCACATATAAGGTCAATCAATTTATGGCAAACACACCAAAACAAATTAAAAGTCTTTCTTTTTTTTTTTTTGAGGCGGAGTTTCGCTCGTTACCCAGGCTGGAGTACAATGGCGCGATCTTGGCTCACCACAACCTCCACCTCCTGGGTTCAAGCAATTCTCCTGCCTCAGCCTAAGTAGGCTGGGATCACAGGCACGCGCCACCATACCCAGCTAACTTTTTGTATTTTTAGTGGAGAAGGGGTTTCACCATGTTGACCAGGATGGTCTCGATCTCTTGACCTCGTGATCCACCCGCCTGGGCCTCCCAAAGTGCTGGGATTACAGGCTTGAGCCACTGCGCCCGGCTCAAATTAAAAGTCTTTCTTAAAAATATAGTACCAGAGCAACCAGATACCTGCATGGAGTGGGGGGAAAAAGAAAAAAGAAAAAAAAATCAAACCATGATTTCTAACTCACACGACAAACAAAAATTAATTAGATCTAGATCACCTAAATGTGATCTAAACTAAAACTACAAAGGTTTTAGAACAGGAGAAAGCTTCAAGAATGTAAGAACTGGCAAAGAGCTGAAGACAAAAGATACAAACTTCATAAAGAAAAAAGAAATAAATTCCTCAAAATTAAAAATTGCTGGCCAGGGATGGTACCTCACACCTGTAATCCCAGCACTCTGGGAGGCCAAGGTGAACAGATCACCAGAGGTCAGGAGTTCGAGAACAGCCTGGCTGACATGGTAAAACCTGTCTCTACTAAATATACAAAAATTAGCCAGGTATGGTGGCTAATTACACACCTGTAATCCCAGCTACTCATGGGGCTGAGGTAGGAAAATTGCTTGAACTCAGGAGGCAGAGGTTGCTGTGAGCCGAGATCATGCCACTGCACTCTAACCTGGGCAACAAGAGCGAAACTCTGTTTCCAAAAAGCCAAGTTGTATATATTTTTCCAAAAAACTGTACAAATGGCTTCTGTCTTCCCCTATTAAAACATCTAACCTGGGCCGGGTGCGGTGGCTCACGCCTGTAATCTCAGCACTTTGGGAGGCTGAGGCGGGTGGATCACACGGTCAAGAGAATGAGATCATCCTGGTCAACATGGTGAAACCCCGTCTCTACTGAAAATACAAAAAATTAGCTGGGCATGGTGGCACGTGCCTGTAATCCCAGCTACTCAGGAGGCTGAGGCAGGAGAATTGCCTGAAGCCAGGAGGCGGAGGCTGCAGTGAGCCGAGATTGCGCCATTGCACTCCAGCCTGGGTAACAAGAGCAAAACTCCGTCTCACCAAAAAAAAAAAAATCTAACCTGGCTGAACATGGTAGCTCATGCCTGTAATCTCAGCACTTTGAGAAGCCAAGGCAGGCAGATCACCTGAGGTTGGGAGTTTGAGACCAGCGTGACCAATGTAGAGAAACCCTGTATCTACTAAGAATACAAAAAAATTAGCCAGGCGTGGTGGCACATGCCTGTAATCCCAGCTACTCAAGAGGCTGAGGGTGAGCCAAGATTGTGCCATTGCACTCCAGCCTGGGCACCAAGAGTGAAACTCCCTCTCAAGAAAATAAAAAAAGCCTAACCCAGCTTCATATGTGACAGCCATTATTCAATAACTATTTCCTAAACATCTAATACATGCCAGGAAATCTTCCAGCAGCAAGAGAAAAGACAGACCTTGGTCAACATACTAATAGAAGCTAGTAAGAAATTCCTGATACATAAGTTAATGAATGTAAGTACTCATGCCACCAACAACATGCAAGCTGTGATGGTTTAAATTACTTTAAAAGATCACCACGAGAGGGCACTCCTACAATTCTTTTATGTGACTACTGCTAAGATTCCTGAGGGCCAAATCTGAAACCTTAACACAAGCGAAGGTGGGAAGGAAGCAATCTGATCCCAAATCTCATAGAGCAAAAACATAAAATAGCAATCTCTAAGCTTCCAAAAATCTCGGTGACTCGGAGGCAGCAAGTGTGAGCAGGCAGTCAGGAATCCAAGACTCTGGGCCAAGCCATCACCTCTGAATATGAGGTGACCTGGGAAGCCAGCCAGGCATCTATCTCCCACTGCCCAATCTTGGTACCCCTTCCCCCAACTTTAAAAAATCCACTCTCAAGCCAGACTAATCCGTCAACAGGAAGAAAAGCAATACTTCGCCCCTTTTCTGATACAGGTGCCAAGGGAGACTTCGCTACTCCTTGGGATGCAGTTCCCATCTCGTTCCCACTCAAGAACAAGCCCTAACAGCCATTCCGAATGTCCCGTCTGTTCCCTCCAAAAGTGTAACCGAGCCTCCCCTGATGGAAGGAGAAAGGCCAGAGAGGGAATGTAGGACCGATGAGAAGATTCTAGCTCTGGATCCATGTGGGGCTCTGGACTCCAGGAGAACAGTGTAAACCCGCTCTTGCCTGCTGAGGGTGGAGGAGCGGGAACAGGTGTTGAGGGAAGGGAGAGGAATAAACAAGATCTCCCACCCAGGTGGACAACAGGAGGCGGCCCTGGGAACTCCCATCCCACCTCTGGCCCAGAGCAGGCAGGGAAGCATCAGCAGGGTGAAAGATGGAGGACTGAAGCTGGGTAAGTTTAGGGTGCTAACACACAGCAGGAGAAGGTATACATTAATATTTTATGATAGGCATGAAATGTGTGGGTCACCTATAACTGTAAAAAAAATACTTCAAAATTATTTTACAGGGGCCGGGCGCGGTGGCTCAAGCCTGTAATCCCAGCACTTTGGGAGGCCGAGGTGGGTGGATCACGAGGTCAAGAGATCGAGACCATCCTGGTCAACATGGTGAAACCCCGTCTCTACTAAAAATACAAAAAATTAGCTGGACATGGTGGCGCGTGCCTGTAATCCCAGCTACTCAGGAGGCTGAGGCAGGAGAATTGCTTGAACCCAGGAGGCGGGGGTTGTGGTGAGCCGAGATTGCGCCATTGCACTCCAGCCTGGGTAACAAGAGTGAAACTCCATCTCAAAACAAAAAATAAAAAAAAATTATTTTGCCGGGCGCGGTGGCTCAAGCCTGTAATCCCAGCACTTTGGGAGGCTGAGGCGGGCGGATCACGAGGTCAAGAGATTGAGACCATCCTGGTCAACATGGTGAAACCCCGTCTCTACTAAAATTACAAAAAATTAGCTGGGCATCGTGGCGCATGCCTGTAATCCCAGCTACTCAGGAGGCTGAGGCAGGAGAATTGCCTGAACCCAGGAGGCGGAGGTTGCGGTGAGCCAAGATCTCACCATTGCACTCCAGCCTGGGTAACAAGAGCGAAAACTCTGTCTCAAAAAAAAAAAAAAAAAAAAAAAAAAAAAATTATTTTACAGGAATATAAGCTTCAGATAGGCTTTTTAAGAAAAGAAATAAGCCATAATCAAGCACGTAAATCAAAAGAATCTGCAAAGAATCTGCCATGGGTCAGATCTTATTTCTAAGGGAAACTTTAAAAATCCTCCCTTACCATTTGGATGGACTATATTGTCTTTTAAGGCAACATATATTAAAATGTTCCTTATTTCCCACTTTGAGCAGACAACTCATTGATTATTGTTTTTAGAACACAAGGCTCAACAACAAATGAAGTTATTAAACATGAATTGAGGGCAGACGCTAGACAATGACAAAAACTGTGTCCTTTCCAAAATTACTCTGAAGAGATCTTTAGGGGCCACAATGCTTTTGAGACTGATCTAAGTGATGAACTAGCCACTCCCTGTCCAGAAGAACACACATGTAAACACTAACACAACCACCTTCCGACCACTTCTGGAGGTCTACACACCAATTAAAGTGATTATGAACTGTCTACACATCCAATGCCCCTTAGTTAGGGACTCCTAGAAGAGAATAAACACTGCTTCATTTGGAGGTTCACATTACGTGAATATTATTCCAATGTTAGGAAAAAAAAATCACTCATGATGAATGCTAACAGGACTGTATAATACAAAGTCCTACATGTAAAATTAGCTTACCTCAAAATTCACAGGCAAGTTCCGTTTAAGTGCAATCTCAAACACTTGACTTATTTCAGATTTATTGAGATTTTCTTCTTCTGATTCTCTTCCATTCACCTATAAGAATAATTGTTTAGTAGTTAACTCTTAAAATCATCAATAGCCAGGTGAGGTGGTTCACACTTATAGTCCCAGCACTTCAGGAGGCCAAGGCAGGACAGCTTGAGCACAGGAGTTTGAGACCAGCCTGAGCAACCTTGTCTCAAAAACAAAAACAAAAAAGCAAAAATTAGGTGGGTGTAGTGGTGGCACACATCTGCATTTTTTTTTTTGGAGGATTGAGGCAGGATGATTGCTTGAGCCCAGGAGGCTGAGACTTCGGTAAGCCATGATCACACCACTGTACTACCGGCCTGGGTGTCAGAGCGAGACCTTGTCCCCACCCAAAAAATACCCATCAACATCCTAACCTGCAATGGTAAACCTTAAAATGACTGAGCCTTGGCTTTATGAATTTCACCAAGGCCACACATATACCAAGTGTCACTGAATTTACAGGTTAAAATTTTATATATATATATATATATATATATATATATATATCTCCTGTCAAGTTTGAGCAAATCATACCTCGTAAGTTCACCATAAACAATCCACAAATAACAGACCTTTGGGTATGAATCAGCCTAATTGTGGTTCAGCAACATGTCATTCCTGCTTGGAACGGTGACTTCCAAAAGTCCTCCTCAAGTGGTAGGAAGCCACATTTTGGAAAAGTCAAAATACAGACAGATATGTGTGGGACATGGCAAATTCAGATGTAAGTCTGTCCACCTGAGTATGCAGGCTTCTTATCTGAACATAAATTCCCTGGACACTACTTTTTTTTTTTTTGAGACCAAGTCTCACTCTGTCACCCAGGCTGGAATGCAGTGGTGCGATCTCAGCTCACAGCAACCTCCACCTCCCATGTATAAGCAATTCTCCTGCCTCAGTCTCCCAAGTATTTGGGATTGCAGGTATGCACCAGCATACCGGCTAATTTTTGTATTTTAGTAGAGACAGGGTTTTACCATGTTGGTCAGGCCAGTCCCGAACTCCTGACCTCATCATCCTCCCACCTGGCCTCCGAAAGTGCTGGGATTACAGGCGTGAGCCACTGTGCCTGGCAGGAATCCACTTTTTAGAGAATGCAGGCCAGCTGCAGTGGCTCGCACCTGTAATCCCAGCTCCCAGCACTTGGGGAGGCCAAGGGGGCAAAACTGCCTGAGCTCAGCGGTTCACAACTTGCGTGGGCAACACGGTGAAACCCCATCTCTACTAAAATACAAAAAATTAGTCAGGCATGGCAGCATGTGCTTGTAATCCCAGCAACTCAGGAGGCTAAGGCAGGAGAACTGCTTGAACCCAGGAGGCGGAGGTTGCAGTGAGCCTAGATCGCGCTACTGCACTCCAGCCTGGGCAACAGAGCAAGACCCCGTCTAAAAAACAAAAAAACAAAAACAGAGAATGCAGCCAGGAGGCACGGCAGTGCACGACTGTTGCCCCATTTCTCAGGAAGCTGACAGGTGAGGATCAGCTGAGCACAGTAGTTCAAGGCTACAGTGAGCTGTGATCATGCCTGTAAACAGCCACTGAACTCTAGCCTAGGTGACAAAGAGACTCTTATAATTAAAAATGAATAAATAAATAAGAATGCGGTGAAATAAACTACAAAACTGCCACGTATCTCATACTCACTACTGCTGGCATAAATACAATGCACAAACTAATAAAGTCTCCTCAACAAAGGCAGAGATTCTATCTTTGAAAGAAGTTTCTCTTAGAGTCTTCTAATCAGGGATGGGATTAAAGAGGAGCAGGGATCTTACTTCTGTGTGCTGATAACATGGATTTTATACTGTGTTGTAGTGATAATAAGAGGAACTAGATAAGCTCAAAGCTTATCTAGCAAAGCCCCCCAAAACACAGCAAAAGAGCTTTCTTCACATTTTTGCTTACTTTGTCAAAGAATTTATAAAGTCCTGCTTCTAAGATTAGAATTATCTGAACAGGAACCCATGGCTAAAACTACTAAATAGGCAAGGTGTAGGACTATCCAAGATTTTATCTGTTGTGCATTTCCTTGTGTTTATCAGGTATATTCCATCTACACTCAATTTTTTTTTTTTTTTTTGAGATGGAGTTTCGCTCTTGTGTCACCCAGGCTGGAGTGCAATGGCACAATTTTGATCACTACAACCTCCACCTCCTGGGTTTAGCTGGGATTACAGGCACCCACCACCACATCTGGCTAAATTTTTTAAAATTTTTATTTCTATTTTTAGTAGAGACAGGGTTTCACCATCTTGGCCAGGCTGGTCTCAAACTTCTGACTTCAGGTGATCTGTCCACCTTGGCCTCCCAAAGTGCTGAGATTACAGGCATGAGCCACCAGTTCTGGCCACCGAACTAATATTAAAAGTTGTAATTGGTGGGGCAGGTTGGCTCGCACCTGTGATCCCAAAACTTCTGGAGGACAAGGTGGGCAGACTGCTTAAGCCCAGGAGAGTTCAAGACTAGCCTGGGCAACATGGCGAATCCCTGTCACCATAAAAAACCATTAGCCAGGTGTGGTGTTGCACGTCTGTGGTTCCAGCAACTCAGGAGGGTTGAGGTGGGAGGATCACCTGAGCCTAGGGTGTTGAGGCTGAGGTGAGCTGTGATCACGCCACTGCATTCTAGCCTCAGTGACAGAGTGAGACTGGACACACACACGTGTCCACACACACACACAGAGAAAGAGAGAGAGAGAAAGAGAGAGAGAAGCTATTATCCAGGTTAAAAAAACAACAACAACAACAATATAACCAAGGGTATAATCCTGGACAAATAAATTTATTCCAGATGCTATTAGTAATTCCTTCTATCCTTCCATAATCTTTTCTTTCCAATCTGGTTTCAATGTATCTCATCTTAGTCAAAACTATTTTCATAGCACTTCCGGTGGTTAACATAACGCACACTTGTATATATATATTTTTGAGACAGTGTCTCACTGTTGCCCAGTCTGAAGTGCAGTAGTGCCATCATAGCTTACTGCAGCCTCGAACTCCTGACCTCAAGCAATCTTCCCATCTCACCCTCCCAAGTAACCGGGATTACTGGCATGAGCCATGACTCTCAGCTTTTTCTTTTTTTTTTTTTTTTTTTTTGGGACAAAGTCTCTCTCTTGTTGCCCAAACTGGAGTGCAATGGTGTGATCTCTACTCACTGCAACCTCGGCCTTCCAGGTTCAAGTGATTCTCCTGCCTCAGCCTTCTGAGTAGCTAGGATAACAGGCGCCTGCCACCATGCATGCCCAATTATTTTGCATTTTTAGTAGAGACAGAGTCTTCCTTTGTCTCCCAGACTGGAGTGCAGTGGCACAATTTCGGCTCACTGCAGCCTCCACCTCCCGGGTTCAAGTGATTCTCCTGTCACAGCCTCCCGAGTAGCTGGGCTCCCGACTAATTTTTGTATTTTTAATAGAGATGGGGTTTTACCATGTTAGTCAGGCTGGTCTCAAACTCCTGACCTTGTGATCCGCCCACCATGGCCTCCCAAAATGCTAGGATTACAGGCGTGAGCCACTGCGCCCAGCCAAAGACAGAGTTTCAACATGTTGGCCAGGCTGGTCTTGAACTCCTGACCTCAGGCGATCCACCTACCTCGGCCTCCTAAAGTGCTGAGATTAAAGGTGTGAGCCACTCCGCCTGGTCTCCAGCTGTTTTTGTTTTTTTTTAATGTTTTGTAGAGATGGGGTCTCACTATGTTGTCCAGGCTGGTCTTGAACTCCTAGACTCAAGTGACCTTCCCACCTCAACCTCCCAAAGTGTTGGGATTATAGGTGTGAGCCACCATACCCAAACAACACTTGTATTTTTGTTGTTTAAATTCTAAGCAGAAAAAGGGTCTGCTTTTTTATGACTGAATCCTTAAAACCAAAAATTTTCAAGCAAGGTGCCTTAAAGGCTGAGGTTCTACAGAGTTTTGGCTTGAAATTTAACAATCTAATAGTTAAATACATTTTAAGCTAAAATAGTAATAATAATAATAATAATAATACTGTAAGCTTGTTCAACAGATGGTACTGGGAAAACTAGATACCCACATGCAAAACTAGTAAGGTAGGACCCTTACCCCACACCACAAGAAACTCAGAATGGATCAAATACTTAAACATAAGGGCTAAAACAGTAAAGCTCTTAGATAAAAACACAGGAGCAGTGTCATGACACTGTATTTGGTGATGATTTCTTAGATATGACAGGAAAACCACAGACAACAAAAGAAACAGATTAATTATATTAGAATTCATCAAAATTTAAAACAGTCATATATCAAAGGACACTATTAAGAGAGTGAAGGCAACCCAGAAAAGGGGATTTGTAAATCGTTTATCTGATAAGGGATTAATACATCCAGAATATATAAAGAACTACAACTCAACAATAAAACAACCCAGGCTGGGCGTGGTGGCTCACGCCTATAATCCCAGCACTTTGGAATACCAAGGGAAGAGGATCACCTGATGTTAGGAGATCAAGACCAGCTTCTGGTCAACATGTAAAAAACAAAAAATTAGGCCCACAGTGGTGGCAGGCACCTGTTATTCTAGCTACTCAGGAGGCTGAGGCAGGAGAATGGCTTGAACTTGGGAGGTAGAGGCTGCAGTGAGCCGAGATCACACCACTGCACTCCAGCCTGGGGGACACAGTGAGACCATTACTCAAGAAAAAAAAGAAAAAGAAAAAATACAATCAACAAGCAAATGAAAAACTGCTCAACACTACTATCACTAGGCAAATCAAAACCACAGTAAGGGCCAGGCACAGGGGCTCATGACTGTAATCCAAGCTACTCCGGACGCTCACACAGGAACATCACTTGAACCTGAGAGGCAGAGGTTGCAGTGAGCCGAGATGGTGCCACTGCACTCCAGCTTGGGCAACAAGAGGGGAAATCCTGCCTTAAAAAAAAAATGCCAGGCACTATGGCTCACACTTGTAATCCTAGCACTTTGGGAGGCTGAAGCAGGTGATCACTTGAAGTCAGAAGTTCATAACCAGCCTGGACAACATGGTGAAACCCCGTATCTACTAAAAATACAAAAAAAAAAATTAGCTGTGTGTGGTGGCAAGTGCCTGTCATCCCAGCTATTCTGGAGGCTGAGGCAGGAGAACTGCTTCAACCCAGGAGGCGGAGGTTGCAGCGAGCCAAGGTCGAGCCACACCACTCCAGCCTGGGCAACAGAGCAAGATTCTGTCTCAAAAGAAAAAAAGGCTTGGTGCAGTGGCTCACGCCTGTAATCCCAGCATTTTGAGAGGCCGAGGCGGGTGGATCACGAGGTCAAGAGATCAAGACCATCCTGGCCAACATGGTGAAACCCCGTCTCTACTTGAAAATACAAAAATTAGCTGGGTGTGGTGGCACGTGCCTGTAGTCCCAGCTACTCGGGAGGCTGAGGCAGGAGAATTGCTTGAACCTGGGAGGCGGAGGTTGCAGTGAGCTGAGATTGCACCACTGCACTCCAGCCTGGCGCCTGGTGACAGAGTGAGACTCTTGTCTCAAAAAAAAAGGCCAGCACGGTTGCTCATCCCTATAATCCCAGCACTTTGGGAGGCTGAGGTGGATAGACCACGAGGTCAGGAAATCCAGACCATCCTGGCTAACATGGTGAAACTCCGTCTCTACTAAAAATACAAATAATTAGCCAGGCGTGGTGGCACACACCTGTAGTCCCAGTTACTCCGTAGGCTGAGGCAGGAGAATCTCCTGGACCCAGGAGGCAGAGGTTGCAGTGAGCCAAGACTGCGCCACTGCATTCTAGTCCGGGCAACAGAGTGAGAGTCCATCTCAATAAATAAATAAATAAATAAATAAATAGAAAATGTAAAATGGTACAACTGTTGTGGAAAACAATTTCGTAGTGTCTCAAAAAATTAAACATATAATAATTATATGATCCAGGCATTCCACTTCTAGATATAAACCCAAAAGACCTGAAAGTAGGAACTTGGAACAAATTTGTATAAACCAGGGTTCATAGCAGCATTCACAACAGCCAAAAGGTAAAAACCACCCAAATGTCCATTAACACATGACAAGAAAAAGAAAATACTGATTATTCATACCATAAAACATTCACCCTTAAAAAAGAAATGAAATTCTGAAACATGCTATAACAGAGATGAACCCTGAAAACATTACAGGAAGTGACACAAGCCAGACATAAAAGAATATCCATTTTTATGAAGTGACTAGACCAGGCAAATATATAGAAACAGAAAGTAAAATAGAGGTTACCAGGGGCTGGGAGCAAGAGAGTGAGGAGTAACTCTTGAATGAGTCCAGAATTTCTATTTGGAATAATGAAAAGGTTCTGAAAATGAGTAGTGGTGATAGTTGTGCAAAACTGAGAATATACTTTAATGCCACTGGTACATTTAAAAATGTTTAATACTTTTAGATGTATTTTTTTTTCTTTTTTCTTTTTTTTTTTTTTTTGAGACGGGATTTCACCATATTGGCCAGGATGGTCTCGATCTCTTCACCTCATGATCCGCCCACCTCAGCCTCCCAAAGTGCTGGGATGACAGGCATGAGCCACCGCGCCCGGCCTAGATGTATATTTTGCCTGAATTTTTAAAAAAGTAACAACGAAAACGTTTCACACCAAATATTAAGATACTGCTAACCCCAGATTAACTCATTTTTGTGCACAACAGAATAAAGCTTTTTGAGAGCTGTTTCCTTGAAGAGACTTTTTTTAAAAAAAATAGATGATCTGTTTAAAAAAAAAAAAAGTCCTTGGCTGGGCGCGGTGGCTCAAGCCTGTAATCCCAGCACTTTGGGAGGACGAGGCGGGTGGATCACAAGGTCGAGAGATCGAGACCATCCTGGTGAACATGGTGAAATCCCGTCTCTACTAAAAATACAAAAAATTAGCTGGGCATGGTGGCACGTGCCTGTAATCCCAGCTACTCAGGAGGCTGAGGCAGGAGAATTGCTTGAACCCAGGAGGCGGAGCCGAGATCGCGCCATTGCACTCCAGCCTGGGTAACAAGAGTGAAACTCCGTCTCGAAAAAAAAAATAAAAATAAAAATAGCACTGCCACTCAGCTAAGGAACAAGAGTGAAACTCCATCTCAAAAAAAACAAAATAAAATAAGAATAAAGATCGTAAGATTTATATTACTTTTACTGATTATCTCTTCTAAGAAAAAAGGAACCAGAAGTGGAACATGAGAGTGGACATGGAACGTGACCACTGAATCACATCATCACACAGAGACAGTTAAGCCCCCGAATGTCTGCGGGCCTACCTGACAACATCAGGCCCACCACAAGAGCTATTTTTGACATCTCCTTCCCTAGCTGACTAAACTGCAGGCACTTTCATGGCACTGGCACTGCCACTCAGCTAAGGAACAAGAGTGAAACTCCATCTCAAAAAAAACAAAATAAAATAAAAATAAATAAATAAATAAAAAATAAAAATAAAGGTCCACATGCTAAGTAGCTGTGCCAATGAGAACGCTCTCCTTATGTGCAGCCAGAACACAATTTGGAAATAAACCAGGTGCTGAGACTGACAAGACTTCGAACACCACGCACATGCCCCAGTTTTCAAATGTTTTGTTCATACTATCAGCCCAATGAGGTTTTAACTTTTATTTTTATTTATAACCTATTTCAAACATACAGATGACACTGTAACAGGCAATTGTCTTGGATTTAACAAATGTCAACAGTTAAGTAGTAGGGATATATTTTTTTCTGTTTTTAAGAAAAACAATGAGCCATACACGGTGGCTCAGGCCTGTAATCCCAACACTTTTGGAGGCTGAGATGGGTGGTCTTCTTGAAGCAAGGAGACCAGCCTAGGCAAAAGGAGATCTGTCTACACAACAAAGTGAGACTTTCACCTCTACAAAAAAAGTTTAAACATTACTGAAGCGCAGTAGAATGTGCCTAAGTCCCAGCGACTGAGGTGGCTGAGGCAAAAAGATCACTTGATTGCCCAGGAGTTTAAGGCTGCAGTAAGCTATGATCTTTGCCACTGCACTCCAGCCTGGGTGGCAGAGTAAGACTCCATCTCCTAAAAAACAAGGCAATGGGTGGGTGAGGTAGCTCACACCAATAATCCCAGCACTCTGGGAGGCCAAGGCAGGCGGCTCACTTGAGGTCAGGAGTTTGAGACCAGCCTGGCCAACAGAGTGAAACCGTCTCTACTGAAAATACATAAATTAGCTGCGTGCGGTGGCCCATGCCTGTAGTCCCGAGGCTGACGCAGGAGAATCACTGGAGCCTGGAGGCACAGACTGCAGTGAGCTGAGACTGCACTACTGTACCTTTTCCAGCCATGTTTTTAAATGAATATAATTGTTTTGAAAACTCACATTACCTCATTCTCAGAAATTACCTTTATTATTATAAATCCAAACTTCTAAGTTTATATAATGACTGTAATCCCAGCACTTTGGGAGGCCAATGTGGGAGGGTCACTCGAACCCAGGAGTTTGAGACTATCCTGGGCAATGTAACAAGACCCACCTCGCCGGGCGCGGTGGCTCAAGCCTGTAATCCCAGCACTTTGGGAGGCCGAGGCGGGTGGATCACAAGGTCAAGAGATCGAGACCATCCTGGTCAACATAGTGAAACCCCGTCTCTACTAAAAATACAAAACTTAGCTGGGCATGGTGGCGGATGCCTGTAATCCCAGCTCCTCAGGAGGCTGAGGCAGGAGAATTGCTTGAACCCAGGAGGCGGAGGTTGCGGTGAGCCGAGATCGTGCCATTGCACTCCAGCCTGGGTAACAAGAGCGAAACTCCGTCTCAAAAAAAAAAAAAAAAAAAAAAAGACCCACCTCTACAAAAAAATTTATTTATTTATTTATTTATTTATTTACTTACTTACTTACTTATTTGAGATGAAGTCTCACTCTGTTGCCCAGGCTGACGTGCAGTGGCACGATCTCTGCTCACTGCAACCTCCACCTCCTGGGTTCTAGTGATTCTCCTGCCTCAGCCTCCCAAGGAGCTGGGACTACAGGTACAAGCAACTACACCTGGCTAATGTTTTGTATTTTTTGTGGAGATGTGGTTTCGTCATGTTGGCCAGGCTGGTCTTGAACTTCTGACTTCAGATGATCCGCCTGGCTTGGTCTCCCAAAGTGCTAGGATCACAGGCATGAGCTACTGCGCCTAGCCAAAAAAATTTTTTAAATAATGATTCATACTAATGAAATGCTCCTTTTCTATTTTATATACATATATCAAGGTTCCACATAAGACTGACAGAAAACAATGGGTTCTACTGCTCAGTACTACACCCTAAGCCAGTGTTTCTCAACCAGACAGCACTAGAATCACTTGGGAGCTTCCCAAGTTCAGATTCTGAATCCTGCTCCAGACAACTGAACTCAAATTTTTGAGGGCATAGCCTCGATAGCAGTTTTATTTATAGTATGTATTTATTTATTTATTTATTTTTGAGACGGAGTTTCACTCTTGTTACCCAGGCTGGAGTGCAATGGCGCGATCTCGGCTCACCGCAACCTCCGCCTCCTGGGTTCAGGCAATTCTCCTGCCTCAGCCTCCTGAGTAGCTGGGATTACAGGCACGCGCCACCATGCCCAGCTAATTTTTTGTATTTTTAGTAGAGACAGGGTTTCACCATGTTGACCAGGATGGTCTCGATCTCTTGACCTTGATCCACCCACCTCGGCCTCCCAAAGTGCTGGGATTATAGGCGTGAGCCACCGCGCCCGGCCCCTTTATAGTATTTATTTTTTAAGTAAGTCCCCAGGTGACTAGAGTTGAGATTCACTGCTCTAAGGTACTGCTTCCAGAGGAGTATCAATAGGGACAAAGCAGCCAGAAAAATAAAAATCCAAAATATGAAACAAAAACAAACCTCTGAAAATGAAATTGTATTGCTCTTTTAAATCTTTTTTTTTTTTTTGACACAGGGCCTCAGCTCTGCCACCCAGGCTACAGTGCAATGGAATAATCAGAGCTTAATGCAGCCTTGATCTCCCAGGCTCAAGCAATTCTCCCGCCTCAACCTTTACATTAACTAGGACTACAGGTACATGCCACCGTTATTTTTTTTTATTTTTTATTTTTCCAAATATTTCTGGTAGAGATGAGGTCTCACCATCTTGTCCAGGCTGGTCTCGAACTCCTGGGCTCAACTGATCCTCCCGCCTCAGCCTTCCAAAGTGCTGCGATTACAGGAATGAGTCACCATGCCTGGCTCATTAAAAAATTTCATATTATCTAGTCTGACAAAATGTTCCAAGTAGGGAGGCAGCAAACAGTTCAAAACTAGTCCACAAAAACCATTCCCAGTAAAATGAGGAAGGTTTAGTGGGCCTGATCAATCTTATCTTCACAATGAAGTAATAACTGTTAACGCTGATTCCACAGTGTATAATTCAGCAATAAAATCTAGGCAACATTAAGAAAGAGGCCAGGTATGATAGTTAATCTCTGTAATCTCAGCACTTTGAGAGGCCATGGTGGGCAGATCACTTGAACTCAGGAGTTCAAAACCCGCCTGGGCACCATGGCAAAACCCACATCTCTACAAAAAATACAAAAATTAGCCAGGTGTGGTGGTGCATGCCTGTAGTCCCAGCTACAAAGGAGGCTGAGACGGGAGGATCGCTTGAGGCCAAGCAGTCAAGGCTGCAGTGAGCCGCAATCTTGCCACTGCACTCCAGCTAGGGTGACAGAGCAAGACTGTATTTCAAAACAAAACAAAACAAAAAAAACAGAAAAGAAAGAAATGCTCTGAACCATACTTAACCTTCACAGTATGCTAGGAAAATCAGCCATCACCATTTATTATCTGGCTCCAACAGACTCTTTTATTTTTCTATATGTAATGCCATTTTACAAACAATTTACCAAATAAAAGGATAACAAAAGCCATTTTATTAGACATTTTAATAAGAACTTAAACACAGCAAACCCAACTTCTTATCCCAATGTTTCTAGTTTGGAAGGTCTATATACCTGAAAAAAAGCAAAGTCCTCTATATGCAACTAACTGCTCATCACCTGATGGACCTGAATCTACGGCACAGCCCACCTGTGGCGATGCCAGATTCCAAGTCCATCTCCAATAGGTTCTAACTGATCAGGACCTCAGATTCTTCATGTACTGGCACTGTCAAAACACACTACTTTGAAACAGACTCATAATTCTGTTGAAGAGAAAGCCATCTTCTTTGCTCCTTAAGTACAAAACATTTTCATTTTTGGATTTATCAAAACCAACAGAAGAATCAATCCAGTGATTTTGGTCATTTTTTATTTGTATTTTCTTCTAATCACCTTTGGACACACACCTTCTTGTGCATTTGTCCACTTACTTTGTTGACAGTAAGTGGTAAGAAATAAACATTGGCAGCCAAACATAAAAGAATGCTGTCACACCTACTTCTTTTTTTTTTTTTAATCCAAACAGAATGGGGCAGCTTCTTGTTGAAAAATGTTGCGTGATGAAGCCCTTTCTGTTGAATGACTAGATGAGAATAGACGTTTCCTTTCTGTACATTATAGAAATACATTGATCACTAGCTGATTCTTGAATTTGGGGCAATTCATCTATGCCAGGTGTCCCCAAACTATGGCCCGCAGGCCGCATGCGGCCCCGAGGCCATTTATTCGGTCCCCTGCCGCACTTCAGGAAGGGGCACCTCTTTCACTGGTGGTCAGTGAGAGGACCACAGTATGTGGCGGCCCTCCAACGGTCTGAGGGACAGTGAACTGGCCCCCTGTGTAAAAAGTTTGGGGATGCCTGATCTATGCTATCATATTAAGACTCAGTGTCTAAGATTTTGCTTAGACAATCTCACCATCATCATTACAGTATGGAGTGCTGCCATCTATCTGTCTTTTTGCATTCATCTTGTCATTTGTCTAATCATTGGCAATGTCTTCCTCTGTCAATTCTCTTCTCCTTGATGGTACAGGTGAAAAATAGAAAAATTCTGGATTCTCACCTGGGTTCAATGAAAGCAAAAAGGAGACTCAAAAGATGGTGTCTCCAGTCTTCTTTTTTTTTTTTTTTTTGAGGAGGAGTTTCGCTCTTGTTAGCCAGGCTGGAGTGCAATGGCGCAATCTCGGCTCACCACAACCTCCGCCTCCTGGGTTCAGGCAATTCTCCTGCCTCAGCCTCCTGAGTAGCTGGGATTACAGGCACACGCCACCATGCCCAGCTAATTTTTGTATTTTTAGTAGAGACGGGGTTTCACCATGTTGACCAGGATGGTCTCGATCTCTTGACCTCGTGATCCACCCGCCTCAGTCTCCCAAAGTGCTGGAATTACAGGCTTGAGCCACCACGCCTGGCCTCCAGTCTTCTTTTTTAACCTCTTGAAAGACAGTGCAATAGCCTGGGCAAGGCCATAAGAATAATAAAAGACGGTGCAATCATGACAATTACTTCATTATTGTATATCCACCCAGAGACTTTATCATCCTTCCATTTTCTTATGATTTTCATCTTATCTGGCATATTTGGGAATAGATGATGACTAGTACTGAAATAATTATGCAGAATAACAAATATCGAAATGTTTCAAAACACAGGAAAATTAAGAACCCTAAGATCCCATCATGTAAAGATTTATAAATATCCAAAAGACCACTATGATAATTGTAAGAAAAAATGAGTTTTGCACTATTTTAAAAAATAAGTATACTTTCAGTTTTTTGTAATACCTCTAAAAAAGAATAAAACTCATGCAATATCATTCCTTAAAGAGCTTGAAAAAGCAGCTTAAAAAATGGAAACCTGGGCTGGGCATGGTGGGTCACTCCTGTAATCCCAGCACTCTGGGAAGCTGAGGCAGGCGGATCATAAGTTCAGGAGTTCAAGACCAGCCTGACCAATACAGCAAAATCCCGTCTCTACTAAAAATACAAAAATTAGCTGGTGGTGGCATGTGCCTATAGTCCTAGCTACTCGGGAGGCTGAGGCAGGAGAATCGCTTGAACCTGGGAGGTATGGAAGTTGCAGTCAGCCAAGATCGCACCACTGCACTCCAGCCTGGGTGACAGACCGAGACTCGTGTCACCAAAAAAAAAAAAAAAAAAAAAAAAAAAGGAAACCTACCTCCTACCTGGGCACAGTGGCTCATACCTGTAATCCCAGCACTCTGCAAGACCCAGGCAGGCAGATCACGAGTTCAGGAGTTCAAGACCAGCTTCGCCAATATGGTGAAACCCCACCTCTACTAAAAATAATCAGCTGGGCGTGATGGTGTGCACCTGCAATCCCAGCTACTCGGGAGGCTGAGGCAGGAGAATCACTTGAACCCAGGAGGCAGAGGTTACAGTCAGCCGAGATCACGCCACTGCACTCCAGCCTGGGTGACAGAGCAAGACTCTGTCTCAAAAAACAATTTAAAAATGAAAACCTGAGCCAAGCATAAGCATGCCTGTAGTCCCAGATACTCAAAAGGTGAAAAGAACTCTTGAAGCCAGGACTTCAAGGCTATGGCTTGATCAGGGTACTACGATCACATCTGTGTAAAGCCACTGCCTGGGCAACAATAGCGAGACTCGTCTCTGTTAGAAAAAAAATAAAAGAATAAAAAGAAAACTAAGGTCCAATGAACACTAAGGAAAACAAGGAGATTGTTAAGGTCTCCAATTTTAGGCCAGGTGCTGTGGCTCATGCCTGTAATCCCAGCATTTTGGGAGGCCAAAGCATGTGGGTCACTAGAGCTCAGGAGTTCAAGACCAGCCTGGGAAACACGGTGAAACCTCGTCTCTACCAAATACACAAAAATTAGCCAGATGTAGTGGCACACGCCTGTGGTCCCAGCTACTCTGGAGGCTAAGGTGGAAGGATAGCTTGAGTCAGGAGGCAGTTGCAGTGAGCCAAAAATCATGCCATTGCAATTCAGCCCAAGTGACAGAGTAAGACCCCATCTCAAGAAAATAAATAAATGGGTCTTTGATTATAACTTTACACCTACTTAAGTATGCAACTGTCCCAAGTGAAGATAAGGACTCAAACCAGAAAGAGCTGCATTTATTCATTTTTACAAAAGTAAAACAGAGTATTTTTAAAACTTCAGGCTATTTAAGGTGCCTCATGCCTGTAATCCCAGCATTTTGGGAGACAAGGTGGGCAGATCACTTAAGCCTAGGAGTTTAAGACCAGCCAGGGCAACATGGAGAAACCCCAAATCTATTAAAAAAAAAAAAAAAAAAAAATTAGCAGGGCATGGTGGCATGCATCTACAGTCCCAGCTACTCAGAAGGCAGGGATGGGAGGATCACCTGAACCCAGGGAGGTCAAGGCTGCAGTGAGCCACAATCATACCTCTGCACTCCAGCCTGGGCAACAGAGCAAGACTGTCTCAAAAACAAAAAAAAAAAAGGGGTGGGGGGGAAGAAAGAAAAACACATACCCACACTTAAACAGTTGGCTTTGCTGTTTACTGAACAGTTGGCTTTTCTGTTTACCAACAGGATCACACTGTACACACAGTAACAGCTCTGCATCTTGATCCCCTTTCTTGCCTGTGTATATTAGATACCACACTGGTATTCATGGGATAAACGCAGCCATGTTTTTAACCACTTCCCTAGTAATGGACATTTAAGCTAGCCCATTTTTCTCTATTACAGACACTGCAGCTATGACCATGCTGCTCCTAATAGCTCAGACACTGAGTAAAACTCATCCTTTATTAGCACAAACCTTAGATTAAATAAGTAAATAAATAAGTAACCCACGCACTTTTTCTTAACTTGGAGCCTTTGCAACTGCCGCTCCCTCTCTGGGCATACACTGTCCCCGCTCTTTGCTGATCTTTAGTCTCAGCCGAAACGTCCCTTCCTCTGAAAAGAGGGCTCGGAACTCACCACCATTACTCCGACCTAAATGAGATACTTTACGTTCTTCTAATCCTTGTCACTTGTACAACCCTGCACTAACTGCACTTTTTGCTGACATTAATGTTAATATCTGGCAGCTCCATTTGACTAAGTTCACAGGAAAAGGGACAGCACTGGCTGTTTTCAACTCAGGGTCTAGCACAGCGCTGGTACGGAAGGTCCAGACTATACCTGCCCTGTAGACAGCAAGTGCTGGCTTTACTGCATATTTTCTAGAGAAGATGCACTGATCCACCACACAATCACATGCTCCACAAATTTTCCACAGCAACACTGACAATTTGTTTAAAATGATCACTTCCAATGTTGCCAGGCTCTGGACACACAGGCTGCTTATGGACTGTCCACAGGTTCTAAAATGGCACCCTCTTTCTGTAGGGAACTTGGCCGTATGTACCACCATGTATGCCCTCTGGTTCAGCAATTCCACTTCTAGGACTGTAGACAAAGACTTTACTGCAACAATGTTCTTCCTGACCAATTTTATAAGAGGGAAAACTGCAAACAACCTAAAAATCAAGTCCCTGTTGGAAAATAAAGCAGTGCATTCACACAGAATATTCTGCAGCCATTAAAAAGTGCTTATGTGCCGGGCACGGTGGCTCAAGCCTGTAATCCCAGCACTTTGGGAGGCCGAGGCGGGTGGATCACGAGGTCAAGAGATCGAGACCATCCTGGTCAACATGGTGAAACCCCGTCTCTACTAAAAAAATACAAAAAATTAGCTGGGCATGGTGGCGTGTGCCTGTAATCCCAGCTACTCAGGAGGTTGAGGCAGGAGAATTGCCTGAACCCAGGAGGCGGAGGTTGCGGTGAGCCGAGATCGCGCCATTGCACTCCAGCCTGGGTAACAAGAGTGAAACTCCGTCTCAAAAAAAAAAAAAAAAAAAAGTGCTTATGTGTGCAATGAATGAGTCCTCCAAAGAATTATAAGTAAATGACGTAACATATTCAAGATATATCCATCAGTGAAAAAAAGGTGGTTACTGTACACTGTCATGCCACTTTTATGAAATAGATAGGCACCTGTATTTACCTGCATATGTGCTTGTCAGTGAATATACACCAAATGGTCTATATGTGATTATCTGTAAGTGGTAACTTTATAAATCATTTATTTTTCCTTGTTTTTTAATTTAGTATTTTTTATAGCCCCTATGTGCTATTTTTAAGGGGAAAAAAAAGTTATCTTTAAAAGCTGTCTCTCTTTATTCCCCTACTGCCCACTATCACAGTGCCTGATAAAATGAAGGGCAACATATTTACGAAAGAGGCCAAGTATTTCACTTACTATAGGCTAATCATTCCTAATTCAAAAATACAAAATCTAAAATGCTCCAAAAATCAAACTTCTGAACACCAAAATGACGCCACCAGTGGAAAATTCCATACATGACCTTCTGCAACGCAATACAGTCAAAACAGTTTATTCAATATCCCCAAGAAAAAAATAAAATTACATTTAGGCTTTGTGTATAAGATGTATATGAAACACAAATTTTATGTTTAGACTTGGGTCCCATCCCCAAGATATCTCATTATGTATAATGGAAAAATATTCCAAAATCAAAAAAAGCTCTGAAATCTAAAACACTTCTGGTCCCATGCATTTAGGATAAGGGATACTCATCTAGTTCTTCAAGTTTGTCTTCTCTGAGTTAATGACTCTTCATTTCACTGGCCAAGGCCAGACTTTAAGCCATTTCTGAAAGGCATGGTCTCTACTTCAAACTCTATATAGCTAGAAAAGGGCCACGGAGGAGAAAAGTCAAGGGGCACAAGCAGATTTAAACACCGCTCCCAGCAAAGCTCCTCTGAGATTTCACAGAAGCCAGTGAAAACTCAGCTCAGGAAAACACATCTATAACAGCCACTGCCCGCAGGACTGTGTCAACCAATGCTGCTCTAGTGAGTGAGAGCGCAAGACTCAGAAACTCTAAAAGGAGCTCATCCTTTGTAGCAATACTGTGATCACTCTCATGGAGGACTGACTCCTGGGGAAGTGCTGACAGCATTTAGATCTGTGGTTCTCCAACCTTGACCATACCTCAGAATCACTCCAAGAGCTCATTAACAACAACATGGCTGAGTGGCTCACACCCATAATCCCAGAACTTTGGAAGGCCAAAGGGGTCAGATCACCTGAGCTCAGGAGCTTGAGACCTGCCTGGGCAACATGCTGAAAACTAAATCTCTACTAAAAATACAAAAATTAGCTGGGCATCAT
Organism: Saimiri boliviensis; assembly: GCF_048565385.1. Classification (NCBI taxonomy): domain Eukaryota; kingdom Metazoa; phylum Chordata; class Mammalia; order Primates; family Cebidae; genus Saimiri; species Saimiri boliviensis. The sequence continues at coordinate 112,630,901 of NC_133457.1, forward strand.
GGTGAGAGCCTGTAGTCCCAACTACTCGGGAAGCTGAGGCACAAGAATCGTTTGAACCCAAGAGATGGAGGTTGCAGTGAGCCAAGATCGTTCCACTTCCACTATACTCCAGCCTGGGTGACAGAGGGAGACTGCCTTTAAAAAAAAAAAAAAAAAAAAAAAGGCCGGGCGTGGTGGCTCAAGCCTGTAATCCCAGCACTTTGGGAGGCCGAGGCAGGTGGATCACAAGGTCAAGAGATCGAGACCATCCTGGTCAACGTGGTGAAACCCCGTCTCTACTAAAAATACAAAAAATTAGCTGGGCATGGTGGCGCGTGCCTGTAATCCCAGCTACTCAGGAGGCTGAGGCAGGAGAATTGCCTGAACCCAGGAGGCGGAGGTTGCGGTGAGCCGAGATCGCGCCATTGCACTCCAGCCTGGGTAACAAGAGCGAAACTCCGTCTCAAAAAAAAAAAAAAAAAAAATGCAAAAGCCAGATTCAGATTCCTGGGTCTTACCCTAGACCTACTGCGTTAGAATCCTCGGGTTGGGCCTAGAATTTTTCTTTTTTTAACTTCTCAAGTGATTGTGATGCAGAAAATCCCTGTATCAGTGCCCAGCAATTGTTTATCGACTGTTGGCTGGAAGGTACTAGAAATACCTACTCCATCTGACTCCAATTAAATTAGCACCAGTCAAGTAAAAAACTTGAAAAGCCTCCAAAATAATTCATATTATACTACTACATTTTTGATGTTTTAACAAATCTTGCCACTGAAAAGCTCATCCTTTTAACGTCACTAAATCCTCCTCTTTTAGCTACAGCCTCATTTTCTTTTATCTGGTCCTCAGTGGGCCCTGGAAACAGATCATCTGTTAGAATAGGTGATTACAGTGGAAAATGGAAACCCAACATAACAAAAGAAAAACAAATCACTTCTGTGTGGCCAGCCATGAAGCCTGAGCTGGGTCGCCCTGGGTGGCAACTGGATACAACAGACCTCAGCAGGCACCCTGCCCAAGGACCACTCGGGTCTACACCTCTCATCACACACTTAGCCCACTGTTCTCTGAAGTTCTTCTTGTTCTTTGTGAACATGTTTCCTGGGGAAGAAAAGTCAAATGCTACCCAGAGATATTTTCAGGTGGCATTTCCTGCTGTGATTAAACAGAATTATGACATCTCAATGTTTTCAATTCACTGGGCTTCTTCTGGACTTTGTGACTTTATCTGTGCTAAGATTCTACCTGGCCAAAGATATTCACTAATGCTCTGACCCCTTAATGGCATGGAGTTACTGATTCCCTAAGAATTATATTGCTGTTTAGTGACAAAAATGTTTTTTCCTATCATGGTGGTTTTAAAACATGTCCCCTAATTCTTTGACAATCCTTTCATTTGAAAGTAGGATTCTCCATATTGTGAATGTACTAAAATCCACTGAATTGTACACCTAAAGTGGTAAATTTAGGCTATATAATTTTTACCTCAATTTTTTAAAAAGTGACGTTTCTCTATCTCCTTCCTTTGAATCTGGGCTCCGTGCCCACTTGACCAGTAGAGTATGGCAGACTCAATGCTGTGATTTCTGGGCCTAAGCCTTAAGAAACTGGCAGCTGCTTCCATTTCCTATCTTCTAGGATGCTTACCCTTGGCAACCAGACACCATACCAAGAGGAAGTGTAAGCAATTTTTCCATAGGTCACCCAGGGATGAAATGAGGTCCTGGGGCCAGAGCCTCAGCTGAGCTCCTAGCTGACAGCAAGCACTAACTTACCAGCCACATGAGTGAGCCATCTTAAAAAGCAGATCCTTCATCCCCCTGCAGAGCCACCTCAACTAAAGCTGTGTGGAACAACCCTTGCCTAAGCCCTGCCTCAACTGCAGACTCATGAGCAAAATAAATGCCTGGAGATGTTTAAACCATCATTAAATGTTGTGATGGTCCATTATGCGGCAATAGGTAACAGGCACTTCTAATTAATCAAGAGTGGCTGATCAAGAACAGCTTCAGAAAATTCTCTAATCTAGTATCATAAATCACAGTAGGGCCGGGCGCAGTGGCTCACGCCTATAATCCCAGCATTTGGGAGGCCGAGGCAGGTCGATCACAAGGTCAAGAGATCAAGACCATCCTGGTCAACAAGGTGAAACCACATCTCTACTAAAAGTACAAAAATTAGCTGGGCATGATGGCGCATGCCTGTAGTCCCAGCTACTCGGGAGGCAGAGGCAGAAATGCTTGAATCCGGGCGGCAGAGGTTGTGGTGAACCGAGATCACGCCATTGCACTCCAGCCTGGGTAACAAAAACGAAACTCCGTCTCAAAAAAATAAAAAATAGGCCGGGCGCGGTGGCTCAAGCCTGTAATCCCAGCACTTTGGGAGGCCGAGGTGGGTGGATCATGAGGTCAGGAGATCGAGACAATCCTGGTCAACATGGTGAAACCCCATCTCTACTAAAAATACAAAAAATTAGCTGGGCATGGTGGCACGTGCCTCTAATCCCAGCTACTCAGGAGGCTGAGGTAGGAGAATTGCCTGAACCCAGGAGGCGGAGGTTGCAGTGAGCCGAGATCGCGCCATTGCACGCCAGCCTGGGCAACAAGAGCAAAACTCCGTCTCAAAAAAAAAATAATAAAATAAAAAATAAAAAATAAATAAATCACAGTACATTCTGGCAAGCTTAATCTTCAGCACTGAAGACTTCATCCATACGTGTTCTTCACAACTCAATTGAATCATAAACTTTCTAACATGTTCACACCATATTATGTCATTCAAAACCATGCCATAAAGTAAAAAAGAAGGCAACTGATTTTCTTAATTTTAAAAGAAAAAAGGGGTAAAAAGCAAGAAAGCTACGGAGCACAAAATTTTGGAGGCATTCAAAGAAAAATTATGGACAGCTGTCAATGTGCCTTCTTAGAAAAGATAACGTACAGTGACATCTCCCCATGACCCTTCTACCCTGCCAAAGTGTCAGAGAACCTGGGCTCTGCTCCTCACCTCCAGCCTCTCAGGCGGGGGCTCATTCTGCAGGATCCTCAATGCTTTGGCAGCAGCATCATGTTTCGCAGCCTGTCTTGTCTTTCCTTTCCCATTAAATTGCTGTCCTCCTACAGAAAGCTCCACTTGATACAGTAAAGGTGGAACTGGAAATGGGTAAAAGTACCTAGAAATAAAAGGGGGTTAGGCAAATTATAGTCTCAAGTTGGTAAGTCACCCATACATCCTCTAGCAAATGCAAATCTTCCCTTCATCACGATCCTACTCACATTAGTGTTTGATGCTAATCACTCTTCATCAGTATATCCAGATTTCATAAAAGCTTAAACTGAATTAGAATTTCTACATAGTATAAGCAAAGAGTGTTTAGCAATCCAAACTCATGTTTCATGAAATGCAATGGCTTATAAATTATGAATTCAATGTATCATGCTAACCTGTAGTGACAAAATCTAAAATAAATTAGGCTTTGGCTGAGACAGAAACGTAGCTCGCTATGCCTTCTCAAACCTTACCTTTACACTTGCATGTCTCCAATAGGAGGCTGGGAATTTTAATGCACAAGTCTTTTAGGAAGGACCCTCATTTCGAAAAATCCCAACAAGCTGTAGCCTACCTAGCAGAACCCAGTTTCTTATCCATCTCATAGCGTATATTTTTTATTTTTATTTTTTTTATTTTTTATTTTTTGACACAGAGTTTCGCTCTTGTTACCCAGGCTGGAGTGCAATGGCGCGATCTCGGCTCACCGCAACCTCCTCCTCCTGGGTTCAGGCAATTCTCCTGCCTCAGCCTCCTGAGTAGCTGGGATTACAGGCACGCACAACGATGCCCAGCTAATTTTTTGTATTTTTAGTAGAGACGGGGTTTCACCATGTTGACCAGGATGGTCTCGATCTCTTGACCTCGTGATCCACCCGCCTGGGCCTCCCAAAGTGCTGGGATTACAGGCTTGAGCCACCGCGCCCGGCCTCATAGCGTATATTTTTTAAATGGCTTTACCCCCAAACAGAAAGCAGGGAAATGAAGAATACCATTTTGCTCATCATCTTTCCAATAATGTCTTATTACCATGAGCAAAAGATTTTCAATGCACGGCATTTGCAGGTTTCAATTAATATTTTATTGCACCAAAGCTATTTACAAAGCTCACAAGTTCAAAAATCTAAAAGTACCCAACAATAAGGTATCTACAAATGCTGGGAATCATTGTATTGCAGGAATCATGATGCTATGGGAATCATGTCCAAATAGAATTCATTTACACAAAGCAGTTACAACGGTGATCTTTAACCAGACTGCTTGAGGGCACAAGCCACACTGCCAGTGAGGAATATGCTCAGGCCCTTTCCAAGAGCAGTAGTTACAGAAACACACAGGGCTAGGTGTAGTGGCTCACGCCTCTAATCCTAGCACTTTAGGAGGCTGATGCAGGAGAACCCGTTGAACCCTGTTCAAGACCAGTCTGGGCAACATAGGGAAACCCTGTCTCAATTAATTAATTTAAAAAAAAAAAAAGAAAAAAAAAAGATGGGCAGCTGGGCACAGTGGCTCACGCCTGTAATCCCATCATTCTGAGAGGCCAAGACAGGCAGATCATCTGAGGTCAGGAGTTCAAGACCAGCCTGGCCAACTTGGCAACACCCCATCTCTACTAAAAAATAAAAAATAAAATAAAATAAAAATTACCCGAGCATCGGAGAAGAAAAAAAAAAAAAAAAAAAAATTACCCGAGCATGGTGGTGGGCACCTATAATCCCAGCTACTCAGGAGGCTAAGGCAGGGAGAATCACTTGAACCTGGGAGGTGGAGGTTGCAGTGAGCTGAGATTGCGCCACTGTACTCTGTAGCCTGGGCGACAGAGCAAAACCTCCTCAGGAAAAAAAAAAAAGGAGGGGCACAAAGACACAGTTCCAAAGGCACAAACGTAACTAAGACTCACTTCAGCCGGGCGCGGTGGCTCAAGCCTGTAATCCCAGCACTGTGGGAGGCCGAGGCGGGTGGATCACGAGGTCAAGAGATCGAGACCATCCTGGTCAACATGGTGAAACCCCGTCTCTACTAAAAATACAAAAAATTAGCTGGGCATGGTGGCGCGTGCCTGTAATCCCAGCTACTCGGGAGGCTGGGGCAGGAGAATTGCCTGAACCCAGGAGGCAGAGGTTGCAGTGAGCCGAGATCGTGCCACTGCACTCCAGCCTGGGTAACAAGAGTGAAACTCCGTCTCAAAAAAAAAAAAAGACTCACTTCAACACTTGGCAGGGCCAAACCAAATCATTACTCCCGCCACAATCTAGAGGTTACTAGTTTATGTAAGAGATCAGACATATTTTTACCTGTGTTTTACCAAAAACAACAAAACAAAACAAAAAAAGAAAAACCTCACACATACCTCGGGGGATAAGCACCTCCTCTCATGTTGTAGTTATAGGTGGATTGCATCCGAGAGTAAGGGTCAACAGGCTTATACATTGGTTTTTTTCCAAGTTTCATGCACAGTGCATTTAGTTCTACAGTAGGGGTTATGCTTTCTGCAAAAAAGAATCAACAAAGAACTGTTTTTTTTCTGATATGAGAATGATACTCAAATAAAAAGTAACAGCATGCTTTCTACTAATTGGATTCATGATACATTACACAAAAGGACCTGGGTGGCTCACTGCTAGGCATCAGACAAGGAAATCCAAGAATATGCTGTGATTTCTCCATGTTAATACACAGCCAACAGCACAAAATCTACTCTGAGGGCGATAAGAGGAGCCACAATTTAACCCCATGACATTATCAGTTAAAGCTATACGGTAGTTTTCAGAAGTTCCAAAACACATCAAATTTCATGATTAAAAAACCCTACGTAACTCTCCAAATTGTTTTACTGTTTGAGAATACTTAATCAATATAACCTTCGTTGTACTAATTGACAAGGTTATTGGCTACACTCAGAAGTATGTCTCTACACACTACTGAATGATGCATTTATTACTAGAATGCAAAGCACTGTGCTAAGCTTAAGAAACACAATTCCTGCCCCAGAGGAGTTCAAAGAACACAAAGTACACTCAAAGAGCTACAATACAACATGACGTGCACCTTAAGGAAACGTGAAAATCACTGAGGAAGCGGCAACCCAATTCTCCTTGGAGAAGTCACACAAGGCCCACAAAATATTCAGGTATTTCCATTCTTGACATTTCTAATACAATTTGACCTGTGGTAACTTGTTAGGAATCTAACCTGTGGCGGCTTGTTAGGAAAGTGAGTTCCATTTTCATATACAACAGGTTATCTCAAACTTATCAACTTCAGAAAATACACGTTATTCATTTTCCAATTTTTTTCTCTCAGTTTATCCAATGCATAGGCCTTTACAAACCATTTAAAAAGAAAACCAGTCTGGAAAGATCAGTGTCAGTGCACAATCATATTTAAACACAACACTTTCATATCAAAAACAGAACACTGGCAATGACAAAATCTAAATGCACACAAAAATCCACTTTAAAATGCCTCTTTAGGATGTATACCAGAGAAATAAAAATGACCTGATTCTGTACTATAATTGGTTCAACTAAATTTAATGCTTGAATCAAATTTATAAGAGTATCTTTGTGGTCTGCACAGAGGACCACATGAATTACTGATCTCTCTCTCCCTTACATTAGAATATTTTTTATAAAATTCATATAATTGCATTTTAAGTATAGCCTGAATCATTTTAAGAGCAGCTCTGATCCACAGAATGTGTCTGCAGTAGAGAATAAATATGAAAAATGTATAACACAAAGAAATAAAAATTAACAAGAAAGATGTGTCTGAGAACTTCCCAGATTCCTTCCTACGTACCAAGACCTGGAATTACTTCATGCATGTGACGGAGTCTCTGCTAAAACAGCCATTCCTGACACAGCCTCCAGGTCACTGATCCCCAACTCTTCACCAGCCACGCCTTCTGGATTAGTATTCTCCCTGCGTGGGTCCCTTGTTTGAAGAGATACTACCTGCTGCCTTGTATTTAAGTAGTATTTACATTTTCTCATTCTTTTTTAATAATTAAGAGACATACAATTGACAATCAGCACTTCTGACCAACAAAATTCCAAACAGTACTACCACACCGACTTGATGTGACTCTATAGATAAAACTTGTATTCTTGGTAATCTATACAATCTTATCAAAAAATGTATTTTCTGCCGGGCGCGGTGGCTCAGCCTGTAATCCCAGCACTTTGGGAGGCCGAGGCGGGTGGATCACGAGGTCAAGAGATCGAGACCATCCCGGTCAACACGGTGAAACCCCGTCTCTACTAAAAATACAAAAAAATTAGCTGGGCATGGTGGCACGTGCCTGTAATCCCAGCTACTCAGGAGGCAGGAGAATTGCCTGAGCCCAGGAGGCGGAGGTTGCGGTGAGCCGAGATCACGCCATTGCACTCCAGCCTGGGGTAACAAGAGCGAAACTCCGTCTCAAAAAAAAAAACAAAAAAAAACCTATTTTCATTAAACTTTTCAGAAATCTTTGAAATCATATGGTCACCTGCCATCCTTCCTATGACCGCCTTTCCAGATTGTCAGGAGTTGAAGGACCACAGATTGGAAACCACTGTTTTAGAATGAGGTTAATGATTCCCCAAAAATATAAGCATTTGTCACTGGTAGTGTAGAATCTGTGCTTTCAAAATCAACAAGTTTGTTAAGAAATCATTCATATACATACTAAACAGTACCTCTAGACACCCTTTTGAAACTGTTTGGCCCACACATAAGACCTGGATTCCTTCCTTCACTACCAAAAGGGCAGACTGTGGGCTTAGAAAATTTTGTTCCCTCCAAAGCTTTGGCAGCAGCTGTGTGTTTAACCCAGGCGTCCCCAAACTTTTTACACAGGGGGCCAGTTCACTGTCCCTCAGACCGTCGGAGGGCCGCCACATACTGTGCTCCTCTCACCGACCACCAATGAAAGAGGTGCCCCTTCCTGAAGTGTGGCTGGGGGCCGGATAAATGGACTCAGAGGGCCGCATGCGGCCTGCGGGCTGTAGTTTGGGGATGCCTGGTTTAACCTTCTTAATACTAGTTCACTCAGCTCCCCAGTGCTGATCTCCAACTGTCAACTGGACCCTAAATTCCTAGAAATGAAGAGTGTGAGCTCTCAATTCATGAAACCTGATATAGACTGTAATATGTCTCTTGAACACTGAACACTTTTAATGTTCATGAAACATGTTCCAGAGGCCTGGTCTTATCTTGACAATTTATCCTGTCATCGCCTTCTTATCCTTGTCATTTTCATAAACAAAAAAAAAAGATAGTGTGTATATACACTGACACTTTTATTTATTTATTTATTTATTTTGAGTTACAGTCTCACTCTGTCCCCAGGCTGGACTGTAGTGGCTCAATCTCAGCTCAATGCAAACTCCACCTCCTGGGTTCAAGTAATTCTCCTGCCTCAGCCAACTGAGTAGCTGGGATTACAGGCACCTGCCACCATGCCCGGCTAATTTTTGTATTTTCAGTATAGACGGGGTTTCACCACATTGGCCAGGCTGGTCTTGAACTGACCTCAAGTGATCCACCTGCCTCAGCCTGCCAAAGTCTAGGATTACAGGCATGACCCACCAAGTCCAGCCTTGAAATACTCTTCCAATAACTTGTCATGAAAGAGATTTTGCAAACTTGATTTAAACACATAGCAGTACTTCACACAAATTAAGACAGTATTTGTTTTGATGCTGTGTTTGTGGGCTCTTGTTTGAAAACATAACCACCCTTTTTTTCAATTTTTGAGATGGGGTCTTGCTCTGCTGTCCAGGCTGGGGCGCAGTGGCACAATCATAGCTCCCTGCAGCCTCCTGGGTTGAAACAATCCTCCCACCTCAGCCTCCTGAGTATCTGGGAATACAGGCACATGCCACCATACCTGGCTAATTTTTTAATTTTTGCAGAGGCAGGGTCTCCCTATGTTGCTTAGGCTGGTCTTAAACTCCTGGGCTCCAGTGATCCTCTCGTCTCAGCCTTCTAAAGTGATAGGATTTAAGGCATGTGCATTTTAATAAGTTCCCAAAGTAATCCTGATGCACCTCAAAGATCTGAAATTCACTACTTTGGAATTTAACAAATCAATTGAAGCAGTCAGGTGTGGTGGCTTATGCCTATAAACCCAGCACTTTGGGAGGCCGAGGTGGGTGGATCACCTGAGGTCAGGATCAAGACCAGCCTGGCCAACATGGTAAGACCCCATCTCTACTAAAAATACAAAAGTTGGGCCGGGCGCGGTGGCTCAAGCCTGTAATCCCAGCACTTTGGGAGGCCGAGGTGGGTGGATCACGAGGTCAAGAGATCGAGACCATCCCGGTCAACATGGTGAAACCCCATCTCTACTAAAAATACAAAAAAATTAGCTGGGCATGGTGGTGCGTGCCTGTAATCCCAGCTACTCAGGAGGCTGAGGCAGGAGAATTGCCTGAACCCAGGAGGCGGAGGTTGCGGTGAGCCGAGATAGTGCCATTGCACTCCAGCCTGGGTAACAAGAGTGAAACTCCTACTCAAAAAAAAAAAAAAAAAAAAAAAAAAATACAAAAGTTAGCCAGGTTTGCTAGCACATGTCTGTAATCCCAGCTACTGGGGAGGCTGAGGCATAAACCTGGGAAGTGGAAGTTGCAGTGAACCGAGAACACACCACTGCACTCCAGTGTGGATGACAGGTTTTTGAGACTCAGTCTCAAAAACAAAACAAAACAAAAAAAAACAATTGAAACCTTTTATCTTTCTGATTTTATCACGGAATATCACTTTATCTCACTTACACATTATTTACAAGGGAAACCTAGATTTGAGTATGTCTAGATCATTTAAATTTGATGCCTAAGGGGTGGGGCAACTTGCTAATTTTTCTTGTAGGTCTTAATTTTAGGACTCCCTCAGCACATAGCTTCCACTAAAGAAAAAAAAAAAAAAAGAATCCTGTATTGGCTAGGCGCGGTGGGACATGCCTGTAGTCCCAGCTACTTGGGAGGCTGGGGTTGGAGGATCGCTTGAACCCAGGAGTTCTGGGCTGTAGTGTGCTATGCTGACCTGGTGTCTGCACTAAGTTCGGCATCAATGTGGTGACCTCCCAGGAGTGGGGGACCACTAGGTTGACTAAGAAGTGGTGAAACAGCCCAGGTTAGAACAGAGCAGGTCAAAACTCCCGTGCTGATCAGTAGTGGGACTGTGCCTGTGAACAGCCACTGCACTCCAGCCTGAGCAACACAGCGAGATCCTGTCTCTAAAAGAAAAAGAAAGAAAGAAAAAAAAAAAGCACAAGAATCCTGTATTGGCCAGGTGTGGTGGCTCATCCTGTAATCCTAGCACTTTGGGAGGCCGAGGCAGACAGATTACTTGAGGTCAGGAGTTTGAGACCAGCCTGGCCTACAGGGTAAAACCCTGTCTCTACTAAAAATATCAACATTAGCCAGGCGTGGTGGCACTTGCCTGTAATTCTAGCTATTTGAGTAGCTGAGGCAGGAGAATCACTTGAACCCAGGAGGCAGAGGTTGCAGGGAGCCAAGATTGCACCACTGCATCCCAGTCTAGGCAATAGAGGGAGACTCTATCTCAAAAAAAAAAAAAAAAAAATGCTGGGCAAAGTGGCTCATGCCTGTAATCCCAGCACTTTGAGAGGCAGAGGCAGGTGAATCACCTGAGGTCAGGAGTTCAAGACCAGCCTGGTCAATAGAGTAAAACCCTATCTCTACTAAAACTACAAAAATTGGCCCGGCATGGTGGTACACGCCTGTCCCAGCTATTCAGGAGGCTGAGTAGGAGAACTGCTTAAACCGGGGAGGCAGAGGTTGTAGTGACCTCGGATCATACCACTGCACTCCAGCCTGGGCCACAGAGGAAGACTCCATCTCAAAAAAAAAAAAAAAAAGAAAGAAAAAGAAAAGAAAGAATCCTTTTTACCCCCCTTGACACTTGACACATCAGGATATCAAGGATCTCCTGTATATGTTCTGCGGTTCACCAGGCTACTCATTTAAGTACAAACAACATGACCTCAAAACCCTGGCAGGCAGTAAAGTCAAATGGTAAAAGCTGCAACACAGTATAATTCCTGGGTCATCTTGGTGATTGTCTCATGGACAAATGTTGAAGGGGAAAATGCTTAAAAAACAAAAAAAAGAAAACAAAACAAAACAAAAAAAGACCAAGTTATTCTCATGAACAGTCTTGCCTTTCTCTAGGACTTTCTCCATCTGGCGCTACTTGCCACCCTGCTGCATTCTGTTGGTAGCAAGTTTAGAAACTTGGTTTTGATAAAATTAAAAGTACACCATATCTCTGATTTTTCAAATATCTAAGTATTTGAGAGAGAGAACAACTTCTCCTCTTTGAACAACTTGTGGGTAAAAGGAAAATATGAGGTTACAGATGTACACACAGCCAAACTAACTAAATCACTAATAGTTCAAGTGAGAAAGTACATGAGCCAAAATACAATAAAAACAATTAATAAAGGGAATCCCAAAGCTAAGGTATGTGGAAAAAAAATCCTGTAGGGAACCTACAGCAATTATTTTTAAATGACTAATTGCCTCTTTTAATTTTAATTAATTTATTTTTTGATACAGGGTCTCACTCTGTTGCCCAGGCTGGAATGCAGGGTGCCATTTCAGCTCATTACAACCCCTGCCTCCCAGGTTCAGGTCATTCTCCTGCCTCAGCCTCCTGCGTAGCTGGGACTACAGGTACGCACCACCATGTCCAGCTAATTTTTGTATTTTTTGGTACATACAGGGTTTCACCAGGTTAGCCAAGCTGGTCTTGAACTTCTGACCTCAAGTGCTCTGCTGGCCTCAGTCTACCAAAGTGCTGTGAATACAGTCATAAGCCACTGCTCCTGGCCCCAATTGCCTTCTAAATATAAAGACACATTTCAAATAGAATTATGCTTTATAACAACATTTTTAAGCTAGTTTTGTGTGAGTGGGAAATATTTTTTCCTAAATGCTTAATTGCTTAATAATAACAGCTACCATTTCTCAAGCATTTACTAGGTGCCAGGCATTGTGCTCCACACGTTAACATATGCTCTCATTAAACTCTTGTAATAAATCTATTTGGTGGGTATTATTTTCCCCATATTACAGATGAGGATACTGAAAAAAAAGTAGCAACCGGCCCAAGATTACACAAGCTGAGATTCAAACCCAGATCTATCTGACTTGAAAGGCAACTCAACTGTGTTATGCTATGGTGACTATTCATGATTGTGCCTGATGTTACTTTTAGTCACATGAAAAGAAACATTTGATTTATTCAAGGCTTGAGGTTTACATGTGAAAGAAAATGAGGTATGAGATAAATCGCTCATCCTTAATTATATTATCTTTGCTGCAAGGTTAGAATCAGAAACAGAGGGCTCAATTCCTTATCTCTCATACTGTATCATCTTACACTGCAGCTGCAAAAGACAACCCCGTATCTCTGTATCCTAGATGGTTGGGGAAAAAAGGTTAACTTAACTCCCGATATGCAAGAATTAAGTTCCAAAATGTGCTGTTATTACAGATACCAAACAAGTTTCAAACAATGAATTCTTTTTTCCACATGTTCTAAAAAGACTGAATTCTTAAATAATGATTAGCAAAATTTAAAATTATAGTCAGACTTTCATTCTCTGATAAGGGGAATGACAAGGATAACTGAAACCAGAGACAATACAAAATACTCACTTTGAGACTAATTTCTACTTCACATCTTCAAATCTTTGGATTGCTAACAAGTGAAAAAACTGATTTCCCATCACATCTTCTCCCTGCCCTAAGGTCTGTGTGGAACAAGCAGGAGAGGAGTCAGAAGCAACCTGCAGACAGGAGGCGGTCCAGAGCTGAAAAACTTACAGGAATCAATCACAGGTGCTTGAGAATTGTCTCTGTTCAGAATCCCAAATAGCTAAACACTACTTGGAGTTTTAAAAGCAAAATATGAGCCGGGCGCAGTGGCTCAAGCCTGTAATCCCAGCACTTTGGAAGGTCGAGGCGGGTGGATCACGAGGTCAAGAGATCGAGACCATCCTGGTCAACATGGTGAAACCCTGTCTCTACTAAAATACAAAAAATTAGCTGGGCATGGTGGCGGCGCGTGCCTGTAATCCCAGCTACTCAGGAGGCTGAGGCAGGAGAATTGCCTGAACCCAGGAGGCGGAGGTTGCAGTAAGCCGAGATCGCGCCATTGCACTCCAGCCTGGGTAACAAGAGCGAAAGTCCGTCTCAAAAAAAAAAAAAAAAAAAAAAAGCAAAATATGGCCAGGCGGGGTGGCTCACACCTGTAATCCCAGCATTTTGGGAGGCCAAGGTGAGTGGATCGCTTGAGCCCAGCAATTCGAGACAAGCCTGGGCAATATAGCAAGACTTCATCTCTACAAAGAATAAAAAACAATTAGCTGGGCGTGAGGGCACGCACCTGTGGTCCCAGCTACTCAGGAGGCCAAAGTGGGAGGATTACTTGAGTCTGAGAGGTAGAGGCTGCAGTGAGACATGATGGCACCACTGCACTCCAGCCTAGGCGGCAGATAAAGACTTAAAAAAAATAAAGTAGGCCAGGCTTGTTGGCTCACGCCTGTAATCCCAGCACTTTAGGAGGCCAAGGCAGGCGGATCACGAGGTCAGGAGTTCAAGACCAGACTGGCCAACATGGTGAAACCCTGTCTCTTTTACTAAAAGATACAGAACTTAGCTAGGTATGGTGGCTTGTGCCTGTAATCCCAGCTCCTTGGGAGGCTGAGATAGGAGAATTGCTTGAATTGGGACCTGGGAGGCAGAGGTTGCAGTGAGCTGAGATGACGCCACTGCACTCCAGCCTGGGTTACAAAGCGAGACTCCATCTCAAAAATAAAATAATACAGTAAAAAGCCAATTATTCCAAAAGAAGAAATACAGTAAAAAGCCAATTATTCCAAAAAAGAAGCATATTTCTTTGACCTATTGGCAAAAATGAAAAAAGAAGCAACTTCAAAAATCTGTTAATTGGCCAGCGGCTCACATCTGTAATCCCAGCACTTTGGGAGGCTGAAGCAGGTGAATCACGAGGTCAGGAGGTAGAGACCATCCTGACTAACATGATGAAATCCAGTCTCTACTAAAAGTACAAAAAAATGAGTCAGGCATGGTGGCATGCACTTGTAGTCCCAGCTACTCAGGAGGCTGAAGCAGGAGAATCACTTGAACCCAGGGGGCGGAGGTTGCAGTGAGCCAAGACAGCACCATTGCTCTCCAGCCTGGGTGACACAGCAAGACTCCATCTAAAAAAAAAACAAAAAAAAAAAAAGTGTATATGTGTATATATATATATATATATACACACACACATATATATGTGTGTGTGTGTGTGTATAATCTTATCTAAGTATAGTTTTTGTTTAAGATAATCTCATCAGTTTGAAAATATGTATTTTGAATCACAGCACCAGTTTCAAGAGTATAAAAAATACAGAAAACATTTCGCACAAGCAATATGGACAATATTTACCTTACAATGTGCTGGACCTTGCTCACACAAAAGCTTATACTCAAGCTGGACCTTGCTGAAACTAACTCATTCACAAGACACCAACTGTGATTTCTCTCTATGGTGTTTGCCACATTAGAAGGAACTGAAAAATAATGTAAGAGCTCTGAAGTCAACTAGCAGTATATAAGACTACTACTCTCCTAGGGATATGAAAATAGAGGAAAAACAAAACAAAAGGTCCACAAATATAGGCCGCAGTCATGCAAAACTGCAAATCATTCCAGGAGTACACTCCCAGAGAAGACGCAACTGAGGTCTTTTCTGAACCAGCTGAAGCCAGGTAACCTAGGACTGGGTGTCTTCAAACGAGAGAAGTCAGGGTAGTAACTAACCCATGGTAGGCAAGCAAGATTCGAAATCAGATGAAGCACTGCTATTAAAACCAACTAAGGGAATACAAGGTCTTCTGAACAGAGAGTGGTTACCAAAACAGCTACCAGCTGTACCCTGACCATTATTTTACTAAACTCAACATGCCATCACCATCTCTCAAACAACGGTTGTCATTTTCCTTACAGTGAAACTCTCATTCCTGGGGCATCCTCTAGTCTTTTCTCCAAAGGCTGCTATCCTCAGACCTTATCTATTACTAACAATTATATAAGTAAAATAAAATGACCTTGGTGGGCAGGAGTTTACAAAGTCAATAGGATTTGGACACCTGAACCCATTAGAAGAAAAAGCAATAAATCCTAGAGGACTCAAACAGTCTGTGTCTTTTAAGAGAGCCTCACATGGCAAATATGGGGAAAACAGCATCTCTACAGGGCTATGACAAATCAAGAATGCTATCTGGTGAACCAGTCCAAGGAATTGTGGAGGTAGCGTGGAAGATGTCATGCAGCTGAGTGGGAGAAGCAAACACTCTAACAACAGATTTACAAAGTAAAGGAAATGAGAAGACAAAGGAGGAAACTGAAAGCAAACAGGCATAAGGAAGAGGATGAAAAGACTATTGTTATAAGGTGACTATGGTATAGAAATACTCAGACTGACAACCCATTTATTTCACTGGTCCTGCCATCTTGCGGGGAGGGTGTTGGGAAGCAGAATATTGTTTAAATTTATTATCCTCCCTGCTTTTTCGTTTTCATTTTCAAAATCCATCACTTTATTTCCCCTACAAGGCAGTCATACATTAAGCATGTGACAGTCACATGATTTCTGCAGTGAGCCCCAAGGCTTCCATGAGCTTTCCTGGAGCCTATGGCCAGAAGAGTCCACAGATTTCAAATATTTAAAAAGCTTTCTCCACAGCCACAAGTTCCTTTGCTGTTTGGGTTACTGAACACAAACCCACTGGATAATTTGTCTTCAACAAAGTCCATTTTTGTTCCTAAAAGTGTTAGCTGTGCTTTCTTTTCAATGAATACTCTGACTCCATCTTGAATAACTTCTTCATCAGAATCTCCTTTTGTCTTTGTATATTCTAGCGTATACGAAAGGCCATTACAGCCCCTGGTTCAGACACCAACTTTTACACCTACATGCTCAGCCTTATCTTTAAGAAGTTGTTTTATCTAGTTTACTGCTGAAGGTGTCAGGGTGAGAGCGGCCCAGGTGGGCTGCAGCTTCCTCTTGCTCACAGCCTGGACAGTTGCCTGGACTAAGGAAACTGACATCTTCGCCATCCTGGCACCCTGGTGCCTCAGGCCGAAGCTCAGCCACCTCAGCCTCTCTCCATGGACACGGCAGGTGCATCTCCCCACCCCCGCTTTCTTTTTTAATCAGACCCTGTCTCCTATTCGTAACAATACTGGGTTTTTTTGTTTGTTTTGTTTTTGATGGAGTCTCACTCTGTCACCTAGGCTGGAGTGCAGTGGCACAATCTTACCTCATTGCAACCTCCGCCTCCCAGGTTCAAGCAATTCTCTGCCTCAACCTCCGGAGTAGCTGGGAGTACAGGCGCCCACCATGACATCCAGCTAATTTTTTTCTATTTTAGTAGAGACAGGGTTTCACCATCTTGTCCAGGCTCATCTTGAACTCCTGACCTCGTGTTCCACCTTCCCCAGACTCCCAAAGTGCAAGGATTACAGGCGTGAGCCACTGCACCCAGCCTAGTTTCTTATTTATAATATTTGTAGGTATTTTTCTCCTCAAGTGTTTTAAATCTTTTACTTTTTTTTGAGACAGATCCTTGCTCTGTAGCCCAAGCTGGAGTGCAGTGACATGATCTCAGCTCACTGCAGCCTCTGCCTCCTGGGTTCAAGTGACTCTCCAGCCTCAGCCTCCTGAGTAGCTGGGCTTATAGGTATATGCCACCATGCCCAGCTAACTCTGTATTTTTAGTAGAGACAGGGTTTCACCATGTTGTGAGGCTGGTCTCACACTCCTGACCTCAGGTGATCTGCCCACCTTGGCCTCCCAAAGTGCTGGGATTACAGACGTGAACCACTGCATCTGGCAGAGTACCTTTAGTTCATTTTCATTTTCCTAATAATCAGATTTAAATGCTTCTAAGCTTTGAGTCAGTCTCAGTCTGTTGCCCAGGCTGGAGTAAGGTAGCACGATCACAGTTTATTGCAGCCTCGAACTCCTGGACTCAAGCAATCCTCCTGCCTCAGCCTCCCAAGTAGCTGAGACTGCAGGTACACCATCAAGCCCAGTTAATTTTTAAATTAGCCTCCCAGTCAGGCACAGTAACTCAAACCTGTAATTCCAACAATTTGGGAGGCCAAGGCAAGCTGATCACTTGAGGCCAGGAGTTGGAAGACCAGCGTGGATGGCGAAACCCTGTCTCTACTAAAAATACAAAACAGCCAAGTATAGTTGCAGGCACCTGTAATTCCAGCTACTCAGGAGGCTGAGGCAGGAGAATCCCTTGAACACAAGAGGCAGAGGGTGCAGTGAGCTGAGATCACACCCTGCACTCCAGCCTAAACAACAAAGTGAGACTCTGCCTCAATAAATAAATAAATAGGCTACCCAAAACACTGAAATTACAAGTGTGAGCCACCTTGCCAGCAAAGAAGTTTTTTTTTGTTTTTTTATTTCTGAGACAGAATCTCACTCTGTCTCCCAGGCTGAAGTACAGTGATGTAATTACAGCTCACAGCAGACTCGATTTCCTAGGCTCAAGTGACCCTCCTGCCTCAACCTCTGGAGTAGCTGGGACCACAGACATGTACCACCATGCTCAGCCAATTTTTCTATTTTTTTGTATAGATGGGGTTTCACCACATTGTCCAAGCTGGTCTCCAACTCCTGAGCTCAAGCAATCTCCCTCCTCAGCCTCCCAAAGTACTGTGATTACAGATGTGAGCCACCATGCCTGGCCATGATGCAGAGAATTTTAACAAGAAAATAAATCTGGGCACAGTAGCTCACACCTATAATCCCAGCTACTCAGGAGGCTGCGGCAAGAGGATCCACCTGAGCCCAGGAGATTGATACTGCATTGAACCGTAATCATACTACTGTACTCCAGCCTGGGCAACAGAGTGGAGACCCTGTGAAACAAACTAGAGAAAAGGAAACAAGAGAGGAGAAGAGAAAAAACTCTGCTTCTTTATTTCATTTCTAATTGGCCCTCATTATGATTTCTAAACTACTTCTGGAACCTCCCAGACTTAAACTTACTTGTTCAAAATAGAAACAAATAAATCGCCGGGCGCGGTGGCTCAAGCCTATAATCCCAGCACTTTGGGAGGCCGAGGCGGGTGGATCACGAGGTCGAGAGATCGAGACCATCCTGGTCAACATGGTGAAACCCCGTCTCTACTAAAAGTGCAAAAAATTAGCTGGGCATGGTGGCACGTGCCTGTAATCCCAGCTACTCAGGAGGCTGAGGCAGGAGAATTGCCTGAGCCCAGGAGGCGGAGGTTGCGGTGAGCCAAGATCGTGCCATTGCACTCCAGCCTGGGTAACAAGGGCGAAACTCAGTCTCAAAAAAAAAAAAAAAGAAACAAATAAATCTCAGCGTAGTTGTTTGCTTTCTAGTAAATATGGCTTCCCCCTAACCTAACTTGGGATAAAATCTTAAGACATTCATAAAGGAGGCTTATGCAGATACAAGAGTTCTTTGTCAGTTGTAGGAAACTGTTTTATTTTTATTTTTTTGAGATGGAGTCTCCCCTGTTGCCCAGGCTGGAGTGCACTGGCACGATCTCGGCTCACTGCAACCTCTACCTCTCGGGTTCAATTCTCCTGCCTCAGCCTCCTGAGTAGCTGGGATTATTAGCATGTAGCACCAAGCCCAGCTAATTTTTATATTTTTTTTTGTAGAGGTGGAGTTTCACCATGTTGGCAAGGCTGTTCTCAAACTCCTGACCTCAAGTGATCCACATGCCTTGGTCTCCCAAAGCACTGGGATTACAGGTGTGAACCACTGTGCCTAACTTGTTCTGAAAAATAATTTTAAATGCAGAATTATTCCATGCAATGATGAATATCCAAGGTGGTATTTATTGCTCAATTCTTTCTGCCAGCCACCACTCTTTAACAGATGAGGCTTTACATTTTGAGTAGTGTTCAGCTTCCAATTCTCGTTCTCACAACCTACAATGGTCTGTCAACTGAGGCCTCTGTCAACTCCCTACACAACCAGTGTTCTATATCTGGGATAAAGAAGTGTGGGTGGTGATACCTTCTTTGGCCTTTCTTTTGCTTTCTAAAGGTAAATGTGAGAGCTCCCTAAATCTGCAACCTACTTATCAGATCAGAAAACAGGGTAAGAAAACATTTGAAATAGAAGACACTTGGATTCATATGCTTACCTGCAGCTGCACTGGTGGAAGTAATAGATGCAGAGGGTAAAGCAGAGTTTTGAATGGGTCTACCTGCATTTTCAGAGGGCAGAGAGCTAGTAGTAGAAGGAATACTCATCAAAGGCTGTGAGAGAAGAGACTGGTTCTTGTTCAGTATTTGGCTCCCTGAGAGAGCAGCAGATGGGTTCTGAACTTGCACTTGAACTTGAGACATGGTCACTTTCAACAAAAGTGAACAAATGCAGGTAAACAGCTTTCAGTGCAGGTTAATTCAGTGCTATGAAGTCTAAAGTTCTACCTAAAAGTTGTAAGGGAAAGAAAATAAAAAGGTAAATTATAGAGGAGATATGTAATTGCCAATAGTCGGTCAAAATGGTGTTGCCTGCTCTGGAAAATAGCCCCATTTAGCATGTAGCTATGTTGATTTATTCAAAATGTTTCTCCTTAGTATACAGTAAGTTTCTTGGCCTTGTGACTTTCCCAGTGTTTTTTAAATGATTTACAATATCCATGTGTTCTGCACATTCATTATACAAAGTGAATCAGTAGGGTATAATAATATTTATTGGTGAATGTTAAGAACTGCAAACTTCCTGAAGAATGGTCTGTGTGGACTAAAAAGAAAAAAAAGAAAAAAGAAAAAAGAATTGCAAACTATAGCTTACTTTGAAAAATGCAAATTTACAAGTATGGAAAGGTTTCTATAGTATTTGGGGTATGGTAAAGGCTTCTTTCTGTTCTCAAAAATTATGAGAAATTGAAAGCAAACTAGGTTTATAACACCAGGAACAGGTATATGTGAACACTGCTTCTTCCTCTTAAGAACCAAGGCTCAGATTGACAACCTTAGGGCTTTAAGTTGACTGAAGGCAGGCAGGATACTTCTGTTTCTTTTTCCCTTTGCTGATGACAGATGTATTGTTTTCCTAAAAGGTTTGTTTGAGGTCTTATTTAAATACAGACCCCAAACAAGACAATGGCACCCCCACCGAGGCTCACAGATCCTGAGAAGTGATGTGAGTAACAAAGACCATACTAGAGTATTTATACTACTAAAAGCAAAAGTGGAGAAGAAGAAGACAGGAATGGATTTTCAACTGGCAATTTTACTGGCGTGGTGGTGAGGTGGGGAGCACTGGAACTTGTTTACTTCATCTTGTAAATTAAGAGAATAATGAAGGCGTTACTTCTAAATACATTACATTTCTTCACGAGTCAAAAATAAGGACAGTTGTGCTCATTTTCATGGCCATTCTTAAAAAGCTGAAAATGGGGCCGGGCGCGGTGGCTCACGCCTGTAATCCCAGCACTTTGGGAGGCTGAGGCAGGTGGATCATGAGGTCAAGAGATCGAGACCATCCTGGTCAACATGGTGAAACCCCGTCTCTACTAAAAATACAAAAAATTAGCTGGGCATGGTGGCACGTGCCTGTAATCCCAGCTATTCAGGAGGCTGAGGCAGGAGAATTGCCTGAACCCAGGAGGTGGAGGTTGCGGTGAGCAGAGATCGCGCCATTGCACTCCAGCCTGGGTAAGGTAACAAGAGTGAAACTCCGTCTCAAAAAAAAAAAAAAAAAAAAAAGCTGAAAATGTTTTCAAAGAGTCAAAGTACTTAAATGTGGCTTAACATTAGTGTCACTAAAGTTGGTATACAACCCCCCACTGCTAAATTTGACTGGCTTAAAATTTTTTTTTTAAATAATAACCAGTGGCAATGAAAAACAGAAATGACAGGTCTCTCAGGAAATAGCCAACCAATTCAGAAACCAGCAAACCTACTAATTAAAAGTTCTATTATAACGAAACAGTTTTACACTTTAAATTTTTTTAAGTATTGAAATGATTTTTAAAGCTGGTCCTCAAGGAAAAGATGAATGACTACAGCAATTAAGCTACTTGAGGAGTCCTGGCACATTCTGAGAGCAAAAAGGACTGCAAAACTCAAAAGAAACTCAGCCAAAATGTGACTCTGGATAGCACAGGCTTAAGTATTACCTTATTCAACAAAATCCCCCAAGAGTGCAGTTGTTCCTTTTTACTTTTGGAATCAGAACAAAGTAACAGAGGAGTTCCATTGAAGATCCACATAATGGTCTTAGAAGACAAGTCGCCAATGTCAAGAAACAAGTCCAGAAGCATTCAGAAGTCAGCTATGACCTTATTTCAGTGGGGTTCTTTTTCCCATTCAGCTGCTAAAACAGAAACATTTTTTTCCTCCTCCCTCCCTTTCTATTCATTACTCACTCACTCCCTTTCTCCGTTTCCTGCTTTTTGTCAACTCTGTCTTGAGACCACTTTTTACAACAAAAAAATTACTTGTAGTGATGTATGTACAACTTCACAACACCAACCCCAGGTCTCAAGGTCAAAAAACAAGCCGGGGTAAAGTATCCACTCCAGAATCTACTCCCATCCCAGAAAGAGCAACCCAACTCTGTCCTGAGTGGCAAGAGTTTTGAGACTCTGAATGAATGCCTAAATTTAGAAAGGGTGTGGACCAAGGGATTTTTTGTTAATGCTGTCTAAAGCAGGCTGACTGCCAGCATTTCAAGTCAGTCATAAATTTTTTTTTTTTTTTTTTTTGAGACAGTGTCTTGATCTGTCAACCAGGCTGGAGTGCAGTGGTGCAAGCTTGGCTCACTGCAACCTCTGCCTCCTGGGTTCAAGCGATTCTCCTGCCTCAGCCTCCCAAGTAGCTGGGATTACAGGCATGCACCACCATGTCCAGCTAATTTTTGGATTTTTAGCAGAGACAGGGTTTCGCCACGTTGGCCAGGCTGGTCTCAAACTCCTGACTTCAAGAGACATGCCCACTTCAGCCTCCCAAAGTGCTGGGATCACAGGCATGAGCCACTGCACTTGGCTCAAGTCAGTCATAAATACGTAAGTTTTCTAGAAGCTGAGAAAAGGAACAGGCATTTTAAATTAAGACTGCCTCAAAAATGTTACCCTTAAATTTACCTGAAGGAATTATGTCTAACAGTTGGTTGAAATATGTAGTTCAAAACAAAAGTTAAACTCTCCAAATAAGACTAGGGAAATTTAAATTTCCAACATGATAAATACAAAAATTCAACAAACAATGCTCATAAATTATTAGTCACCTGCTAATTGAACACTTTTATGTGTCGTATTTAAGCCTGAACAGAGCATCTAAGGCAGTAATTCTCAAGAAGGGGTAGAGACATTTTTTTGGTTGTCACAACCAGTGTGCAGAATGGAGGACCTACTGGTATCTAGTAGTGGGGCCAGGGATTGTTTCAAGCACACATGTACTAACCCACAAAATACAATCTTACTAATTTAACAAGTAGCTTATATTCTTAGGGAAAAGAAAATCCCCTTTCCATCTCAAAGGCTCTAAAAAAATAGATGCTAATATTTTATTTTATTATTTTTTTTTTGAGACAAAGTCTCAGTCTGTTGCTGAGGCTGAAGTGCAGTGGCACAACCTCTGCTCACTGTAACCTCCGACTCCTGGGTTGAAGCAATTTTCCTGCCTCAGCCTCCCAAGCAGTTGGCATTACAGGCGTGCACCACAACGCCTGGCTAATTTTTGTATTTTTAGTAGAGACGGCGTTTCACCATGTTGGCCAGGCTGGTCTCGAACACCTGATCTAAAGTGATCCTCCCGTCTTGGCCTCCCAAAGTGCTGGGATTACAGGTGTGAGCCATTGTGCCCGGCCTGATACTAATATTTCAGCACCCAAACAGATGCTCCTCTCCCAAGGAGAAGCCAGGACAGACATCACAGTTATGCATGGGGGAAAACCTATCATTTGCCCACATAACTCAAAGAACAAATCAAGCTTTTCGCTACTGATACTGATATAGTTCATAGCAGCCTTCAAGGCACTGTGGAAATTGGAAATATGACTTCTGTGTAAATTCTGAACCTGCTGCTCAACAGTACTGTCCTGAAGACTAAGTCCTTAAATGCAAATGAGTCTTTTCCTTTAAATCTATATTTAAGGATTGTTTTCCACCAGGTAAATTAAGGACTCGAGAGAGCAAATCCTTTGTTAGCCTTCTTAGCGACAAACACTATTTTATACATAGTAAAATTAGGTTGAAAAGTTTGAAAGATTCTTCAGATCTCACTGGTGCTGTAAACAACTCTTACTGTGAATTGTGTCATGCTGCCATTTCCCTGCCTCCCTGCCTCCCACACAGATGAGGGCCTTTCATCTTCTGGTTCTTTCTCTATTTGAAGGGCTTTAGACACCAACCAGGTCAGGAAAACATACTCATCTTATACTCAAGTCCTAATTTTACATAGCATACATAAGCACCATAATAACAAAGGGTGCTAAATGATGAAGTTACAGATGTTGCTTTTAAAAGATTCCTTAATTCCAAGTCCTCTCGGGTCTTAAGATTGGCTTGGTAACACAAAAATCTTATCATAAAAATAGAATCTTGCCTTGGCTGGCAGCTACCATTTTACAAGTGTCAAATACTTTTTATGGGTTGTAGGGAAGGAGAATCTGAGCACGAGATCTATGAAAGCTGTTTTTTTAATTATACATAATGTACTAAAAAGTGGTCACAAAATGTATATTCGGCACTCAGCAGTGAACCTACTGCTGACTAGACCATACTGAATACCTAGTCCAAGTGATCTGTTTAATACAAGAAGGCCGATCCTTCTAGAAACGGTTTACAGAATGATCTGTAATCATACTTAGTCTTTTTTTAATTATCTTGTGCTATTGCTAATACATGCTCAGTCTTACCCACTTTCAACTTACAGATTGTAAAATCTTAGCCCTATGAAATACTCAAGCAATTATGGGAAAACATTATTCATTTATTTATTTATTTTTCTGAGACAGTTTCACTCTGTCACCCAGGCTAGAGTGCAATGGCACAATCTTGGCTCACCATAACCTCTGCCTCCCAGGTTCAAGTGATTCTCCTGTGTTAGCCTCCCGAGTAGTGGGGACTACAGACGTGTACCACATGCCTGGCTAATTTTTTTTGTATTTTTAGTAGAGGTAGGGTTTCACCAAGTTGGTCAGGCTGGTCTTGAACTCCTGGCCTCAAGTGATCCGTCCACGTCAGCCTCCAAAAGTGGTGGATTAAAGGTGTTAGCCACCGCACCCAGCCAAAAAACATTTTTAATAGTCAGTTTTTAAACTGGATTAATACAACTTATAATGTAGTAGCTACACTTTTGTGTTATCAACATATCATTCTCCTTCATAGTAAGTGGTATCTCCAAATAACATTTCACTAAACATCTCCCCTTGCATGTCTTTCAGTAAATCTGATGTAACATAGATACACAGATACAAAGGAACACTCCAGTGCCTCACTGTGATAAAGCAATTAACAATTCTAAAATATATTCACTCAATATTCAACCAAAATTTATTAACCATCTATTACATGTGAACCCATAAATGGCAGATTGCACAACCTTAAATGCTGCAAAGGATCTATGTGTTAGACTGTTCCTCAAAGACACAAGGTGACATCTTTAAGTAATCATGTGTAAATACATTACTATGTTCTCTTTAGTTTTTTGAGAGGCTCCACTCCCAGAAAAACTTGGTCAATTAAAATACCTTAAGGAATAAACCACTTTTTCTACAATATAAAGTCCTTTTCAACAGCCTTGAAATACACCTAAATACCCACATCATACCTTTTACAAGTTATTTCTAATATTCTTTTCTGACATATCTTTTAGTTGCAATGTGGTTGTATGTCTTCTGAAAGTAAACTCAAGTCTCCACCATTACTTCCCCCTCCCAGTCTCCCAAAACAGTAATTCACTGACTCCAAACATTATCCAAATACCTGTAGACAGGGCAGACACTAGTAGAGAAGCATGTTAATCACTACCATCCTATACAATCATTTCAAACACAACTGCTTTAAGGTCAATGTCAAGCAAATAATGTTCAACAGCAGGCCTATATATACTAAATCACCCAATAATAAAAGGTTTTTTAAAAGAAATATGACCAAACTGTCAAAAAAGGGGGGGGAGGGGAAGCCCAGATTTGGTGGCTCACCCCTGTAATCCCAGCACTTTGAGAGGCAGAGGCAGGCAGATCACCTGAGATCAGGAGTTCAAGACCAGCCTTACCAAAATGGAGAAACCCCCTCTCTACCAAAAATACAAAATTAGCTGGGCCTGGTAGCACATGCCTGTAATCCCAGCTACTCGGGAGGCTGAGGCAGGAGAATCACTTTAACCTGGGAGGTGGAGGCAGAGGTAAGCCAAGACTGCACCACTGCACTGCAGCCTGAGCAACAAGAATAAACTCCATGGAAGGAGAAAGGAAGGGAAAGGAGGAGGAAGGGAAAAAGAAAAGGAAGGAGGGGAAGGAAAAGGAAGGGAGAGAGTGGGAGGAAGGGAAAGGAAGGGAGGAAGAGAAGGAAGGGAAAGGAGGGGAGGAAGGGAAAGAAACGAAGCCACTCTGTACCTGATGCTCAAGACAGAGACGCAGGAGAATTAGCCCTGAGGAGGCACACTCACTTGCAAGAGGATAAAATTAGCCAAAAATAATGCCTGAAAACAACCCAGGCCATTCAAGATGTTTGCACTTGCAATACAAGTGAGACTGAATGTAGTCCCTGTCTCACACTTGGCCCAAGGCCATGGGCAACAGAGGACTTTCCACACAAATGTAACAGTTGGGAGGTCAGATGGTCTGCTTAAAGAAATATTTCCTAAAAGAGATTTTCATTATTAATTATCATCCTAGAAAACTCATCATACCATGATAAAGTGAAAAACAATTTACCTCTACAGCCTAAAAACTATAATCCTTATTATCTTTTCTAGTTTTAAAACTTCATCAAGCTTCCGTGTCTCCTTCTCTAGGAGACATTCTCAAAAATGACAAAATTCAAGGACATATATTTGTAAACAGTTTTTAATCTAAACTTATACAAACATAGAAAACTGTTTTAACAAAGGCCAGGCACAGTGGCCAACGCCTGTAATCCCAGCACTTTGGGAGGCCGAGGCGGGTGGATCACCAAGTCAATAGACTGAGACCATCCTGGCCAACATGGTGAAACCCCATCTGTAATAAAAAAAAAAAAAAAATACAAAAATTAGCTGGGCATTTGGCACACACCTGTAGGCCCAGCTACTTGGGAGGCCAAGGCGGAAGAATCGCTTGAACCTGGGAGTTGGAGGTTGCAGTGAGCCAAGACCGTGCCACTGTGCTCCAGCCTGGTGACAGAGCAAGACTCCATCTCCCAAAAAACAAAAACAAAAACAAAAACTGTTTTAACACAACAAAAATGAATACCTGCTCATAATCTGACAGACCAGTGCCAAGACTCAGTTTTTCTTTTTTTTTTTTTTCCAACTTGCAGACAGCCTATCATGGGAAAGACTCAGTTTCTAAGAAATCAGCCTTGCTGTTAAGTAGCAACCAACAACATTAAATCAGATCAAACTTGAGTTGTGACTTTCAATTCCACTCCCAACTCTTGGCAATCCATTTCCCTGTGCCTCACTTTTCCCAAAACACTTTATAATAGGAGATTTGACAAAGCCTCAGTTGCTCAGTTGTAGCAGTCAGAGAGTCAAAACACTAAAGGAATCCTCAGGCATAATACAATTCTTTTTTTTTTTTTTTTGAGATGGAGTTTTGCTCTTGTTGCCCAGGCTGGAGTGCAATGGCGCAATCTCGGCTCACTGCAACCTCTGCCTTCCATGTTCAAGCAATTCTCCTGCCTCAGCCTCTCGAGTAGCTGGAATTACATGTGCCCGCCACTATACTCAGCGAATTTTTTGTATGTTTAGTAGAAACGGGGTTTCACCATATTGGCCATGCTGGTCTCAAACTCATGACCTCGTGATCCGCCAGCCTCAGCCTCCCAAAGTGCTGGGATTACAGGCGTGAGCCACAGCGCCAGCAATATAATTCTTTAAAAAGAAAAGCATTACACAAATCCAATATGATGAATTTAAATGCACTTACTGAGCTTTGTACAACTTCAGTAATTTCCTTATGCTTCCATTTCCTCATTCTCAAAGAAAGTAGGTTAACTTGTCTACTAATTACTACCTCAGTGATATGGTATGGCAATGTGCTTTCAGCTTTTAGAGGGAAAGTGTTAAAAACATGAAGCAGTGTTAATCCACATAGTGTATTTTGCATTGCCCTGACAAAAGACCAGAAAATCTTGAACACTCTTAGAAAACTCATTTTTTGGGCTGGGCATGGTGGCTCACGCCTATAATCCCAGCACCTTGGGAGGCTGAGGCGGGCAGATCACAAGGTCAGGAGTTCGAGACCAGTGTGGCCAACATGGTGAAACCCTGTTTCTACTAAACATACAAAAAATTAGCTAGGTGTAGTGTTTGGCACCTGTAATCCTAGCTACTCAAGGCTGAGGCGGGAGAATCACTTCAACCCATGAGGCAGAGGTTGCAGTGAGCTGAGATCACACCACTGCACTCCAGCACTGGTGACAGAGTAAGACTCTGTCTCAAAAAAAAAAAAAAAAAAAACAACTTTTTTGTTGTTATATATATATATATATACACATATATATATATATTAAAAAATACTTTTAGTTCTGGGGTACACGTGTAGATCATCAGGTTTGTTACATAGGTATACACGTGCCATGGTGGTGGTTTGTGGCA
The DNA here is from genome assembly GCF_048565385.1 of Saimiri boliviensis. Taxonomy (NCBI): domain Eukaryota; kingdom Metazoa; phylum Chordata; class Mammalia; order Primates; family Cebidae; genus Saimiri; species Saimiri boliviensis. Next base: position 112,658,771 of record NC_133457.1, read on the forward strand.
TCCATCGCCCTATCATCTACATTAGGTATTTCTCCTAATGCTATCCCTCCCCAATCCCCCACCCCCTGCTATTCCTCCCCTAGCCGCCCATCCCCCAGGCCCCGATGTGTGATGGTATGATGTTCCCCTCCCTGTGTCCCTGTGTTCTCATTGTTCAACATCCACTTATGAGTGAGAACGTGCAGTGTTTGGTTTTCTGTTCTTGTGTCAGTTTGCTGAGAATGATGGTTTCCAGTTTCATCCATGTCCCTGCAAAGGACATGAACTCATCCGTTTTATGGCTGCATAGTATTCCACAGTGTATATGTCACATTTTCATTATTCAGTCTATCATTGATGGGTATTTGGGTTGGTTCCACGTCTTTGCTATTGTGAACAGTGCCACAATAAACTTTCGTGTGCATGTGTCTCTATAACAGAATGATTTATAATCCTTTGGGTATACACCCAGTAATGGGATTGCTCAGTCAAATGTTATTTCTATTTCTAGACCCTTGAGGAATCGTCACATTGTCTTCCACAATAGCTGAACTAATTTTCTCTCCCACCAACAGTGTAAAAGCATTTCTATTTCTCCACATCCTCTCCAGCATCTGCTGTCTCCTGATTTTTTAATGATCACCATTCTAATTGGTATGAGGTGATATCTCAACGTGGTTTTGATTTGCATTTCTCTAATGACCAATGATGATGAGCCTTCTTTCATGTTTGTTGGCTGCATAAAACAACTTTTGTTGTTGTTGCTTTTGTTTGTCTGAGATGGAGTCTTGCTCTGTTGCCCAGGTAGGAGTGCAATGATGCGATCTTGGCTCACCGCAACCTCCACCTCCCTGGTTCACATGATTCTCATGCCTCAGCCTCCTGAGTAGCTGGGATTACAGGCGCCCACCACCATGCCCAGCTAATTTTTGTATTTTTTAGTAGATATGAGATTTCATCATGTTGGTCAGGCTGGTCTTGAACTCCTGACCCCAGGTGATCCACCCGCCTCGGCCTCCGAAAATGCTGAAATTACAGGCTTGAGTCATCTCGCCCGGCGAAAACTCCTTTTTTATCTGAATGTTCACAAGCTGCTAGTGGTAAACGAAGCTTGATTCATAACCCTGTCGCACAACAGAAAACAATGCTAAATTCATTCTACAAGTCTGAACACCATGTTTAACATCAATCTGAAAAATCAAAGGGTTTTTAAAAGAAAGCAAACTACACGGCCGGGCGCGGTGGCTCAAGCCTGTAATCCCAGCACTTTGGGAGGCCGAGGCGGGTGGATCACGAGGTCAAGAGATTGAGACCATCCTGGTCAACATGGTGAAACCCCGTCTCTACTAAAAATACAAAAAAAAACTAGCTGGGCGTGGTGGCACGTGCCTGTAATCCCAGCTACTCAGGAGGCTGAGGCAGGAGAACTGCCTGAGCCCAGGAGGCGGAGGTTGCGGTGAGCCGAGATCGCGCCATTGCACTCCAGCCTGGGTAACAAGAGCAAAACTCCGTCTCAAAAAAAAAAAAAAAAAAAAAAAGAAAGCAAACTACAAAAGATACTATGACCAACAAGCTTATTGAGCCAGTCACGTTCAATGACAGCTTCAGTCATCAATTCTCATGTCTCTATATTTAAAGAACATAGGCTTTATATTCTTGTCAATAACGTTTCCTCTACCTACTTTTTAATTAAATCAAGTATGCATAAATTCAAACTGCATAAAATTAATTTTGCTTCTCTAACAGTACAGTCAGAAGTAAAAATCATTCTCCGCACAACTCATTAAAGAATTCACGAATATCACTGAGGCCAGGCGTGGTGGCTTATGCCTGTAATCCCAGCACTTTGGGAAGCCGAGGCAGGCAGATCACTAAGTCAAGAGATCAAGACCACCCTGGCCAACATGGTGAAACCCTGTCTCTGCTAAAAATACAAAAACTAGCTGGGCGTGGTGTTGCGCACGTGTAGTCCCAGCTACTCAGGAGGCTGAGGAAGAATTGCTTGAACCCAGGAGGCGGAGGTTGCAGGCACCTGGCGATGGAGCGAGACTGTCTCAAACAACAACAACAAAAAGACACAATTGCCTGGAAACCAGGTGAGGAATATTTTGCAGAGACACATTTATAAGAGAGAGCACAACTTTCCTTTTCCAGTCCCAATTATTTCCTGATGAGAGTAATGTGAACACCTTGTAACTGTTAAGGTTTTGTGCGGTTTCTTTGTTGATTTTTTTTTGAGATGGGGTCTCACCCTGTCACCCAGTCTAGAGTACAGTTGCATGATGCTGGCTCACTGCAACCTCTGCCTCCTGGGTTCAAGCAATTCTCCTGCCTCAGACTTCCAAGTAGCTAGGATTACAAGAATCCTTCACCATGCCTGGCTAGTTTTTGTATTTTTATTTTAGTAGAGACAGCGGGGTTTCGCCAAGTTGGCCAGGCTGGTCTTGAACACCTGACCTCAAGTGATCCACCCACCTCAGCCTCCCAAAGTGCTGGGATTATAAGTGTCAGCCACCACACCCAGTCTCATATTGCTTTTTAAAAGAAACTGTACATTACATATTGTCCAATCACATAAGACTGACTTTCGAACCTGTGTTTTCTTTCCCTTTATACCTACTAGCTAAGTATTTTATTCATAAACGTCGTGAGCATATGCTTGGTGACGCAAATACAATTTCATGGAAAATTTTACCAAAAGGCACTGCGTATATAAACAGTGGTATAAATTGCAAAATATGAAAAAAGCACATTATAAGTTCAAATCGTAATCATTTTTAGAAATGAACTTTAGGTGACAAAATTTGAGTTTAATTCTCAAATTCTTCCGTCTGATTTACCTAGAGGTCCCCTGATTTAAACGGTAGTCATCAGTAGTAACAGAATTTCTTACCTTGAAATGCCTTTACACATTCTTACAACACTAAGTGTTTTTTATTGTTTCAGTTTCTCACTGCTACTATGGCTTAACAGGCAATAAAAAAAAATTGTTGTTGTCTGTCTAATTGATTCCAGAAATAAATCATGAGCTCTGGTTTATCTTTGGTATTTTAACAGCTCAGGTTCTTTTTGTAGACAGTATATTATATGAACAACCAGTCTAGAGCCCAGTTGTTCTAATACCTCATCTATTCAAAGACTGGCATGAATGGGAACTGAAAAAGGCCTCTGAGCAGCCCAAACAAATATCTAAGACCTTCTAACACAGCCTATGTTTTTTACCAATAGGGGCCTCATTCAAGCCAAGCTATCTATGTTAAACAACTGTAAGTTTGAGTGTCTAGTTTTTGTTTTGTTTTCAAATCCCCTATTCTGAGAAGCAGGGTGTCCAGTTTTCTAACCCAAAGCAGACGTGAAAAATAAAGGACAGGTGCAATGGCTCATGCCTATAACTCCAGCACTTTGGAAGGCCAAGGCAGACGAATCGCTTGAGCTCAGGCGTTCGAGACCAGCCTGGGCAATATGGTGAGAACCTGTCTCTATTAAAATAAAATTTAAAAAATTAAAACACAGAAAAAGTTAAAAATAAAAATGGAAAAAGGAGCTGTTAGAGTCAGACATAATGACGATACTAAAAAACCACCACCATCAACTTTGCAAAAAGAGGAGAGAGATGAGAAATAGAGCAGTCTGCACCCATTTGGATCTCAAATACTTTTACACAGTGATAACTGAGATTCATACAAACATTCACATTTTGGCCACGTGTGGTGGCTCATGCCTGTAATCCCAACATTTTGGGAGGCCAAGACAGAGAGCCCAGGAGTTTGAGACCAGCCTAGGCAACAGAGAAAGACCCCATCTCTACAAAAAATTTTAAAACTAGCCAGGCATGGTGACATGCACCTGTAGTCTCAGCTACTTGGAAGGCTGAGATGGGAGGACTGCTTGGGACGAGAAGGTTGAAGCTGCAGTGAGCTCTGCCTGACTGTACCACTACACTCCAGCATAGGTGACAAAGTGAGACTCCATCACAAAAAAAAAAAACAAAAATTCACATTTCCATATGCAAATCTATTTTCTGAAATCCTCTAATTTCAAAAGATAATCCAAAGCCATGGTGATTATTACCAATATGTTCATATAGTACACAATCACCTCTGCAATGGCAGAGATAACAAAGACTGTAAGTTAAACCCAATTCACTTTTCCCCCAGTCAAGAATGCATACTAAGCCGGGCACGGCGGCTCATGCCTGTAATCCCAGCACTTGGGGAAGGCAAGGCGAGTAGAACACCTGGGGTCAGAAGTTCAAGACTAGCCTGGACAACATGGTGAAACTCTCTCTCTACTAAAAATACAAAAATTAGGCTGGGAGGAGTGGCTCACATTTGTAATCCCAAAACTTAGGGAGGCCAAGGCTGATGGATCACCTGAGGCCAGGAGTTCGAGACCAGCCTGGCAACATGGTGAAACCCCGCCTCCACTAAAAATACAAAAATTAGCCTGGCATAGTGGTGCATGCCTGTAATCCCAGCTACTTGGGAGTCTGAGGCAGGAGAATCACTTGAACTCGGAGGCAGAGGTTGCAGTGAGCTGAGATAGGACCACTACACTCCCGCCTGTACAACAAAGTGAGACACTGTCTCAAAAATTAAATAAAAATATAAAAAGTAGCAGGCACTTTGGGAGGCCAAGGCAGATGGATCACCTGAGGTCGTGAGTTTGAGACCAGCGTGGCCAACATGGCAAAATACAAAAAATTAGCTGGGCATGGTGGCGGGTGCCTATAATCCTGGCTACTGGGGAGGCTAAGGCACGAGAATTGCTAGAGCCTGGGAGGTGGAGATTGCAGCGAGCCGAGATCGTGCTACGGCACTCTAGCCTAGGGAACAGTGGGACTTTGTCTCAAAAAATATATATATTAGTTGGACATGGTGGCGCAGGCCTGTAATCTCAGCTTCTCGGAAGGCTGAGGTGGGAGCATCGCTTGAACCTGGGAGGTGAAGGTTGCAGTAAGCCAAGACCACGCCACTGCACTCCAGCCTGGGTGACAGAGCAAGACTCTGTCTCAAAGAAGAAAAAAGCATACTAGAATGAAAAAGCATGAATTAAATCCACTGCTTTATTCATTCAACACCTACTATTTGTAGGCATTATTCTAGGCACTGGGGAGAAAGATATGCACAATAAGATACAGCCACTGTGCCCACGGAATTCACATTCCTACACCCAATACCAATTTTTAAATAAATAATTCACAGTAGCATTTTACTAGTAACAAGTCATTTATAATATATGGCACCTCATAACTGGAAAAGACACATAAAAATGTAAAAGGTGGCTGGGTATGATCGCTCACGCCTATAATCCCAGCACTTTGGGAGGCCAAGGTGGGAGGACTAAGCCCAGGAATTTGAGATCAGGCTGGGCAACAATGTGAGACTCTGCCTGTACAAAAAAATGTTTTAAAGTAGCCAGATGTGGTGGCACATACACCTTGGTCCCAGCTACTTGGGAGGCTGCACTGGGAGGAATGCCTGAACCCAGGAGGTGGAAGCTGCAATGAACTGTGATTGTGCCACTGCACTGCAGCCTAGATGACAGAATGAGACCCTGTCTCAAAATCAAACAAACAAACAACAAAATAGGTAAAAGATCCTTTGACTGTACACTGATTCAGAATAAGGGCAAACCAGCGTTGGGTATGATGTAAAAAAACCTCTCAACTGGGGATCTGAGTTTGGGTTGTAACTCTGCTTCTCAGCTGAATAACCCAAAGCAAGTTACATCTGTAGGCTTCACCTTTTTAATATATAAAATGGGGTTATGCTGGCTTGGCATGGTGGCTCACTCCTATAATCCCAGCACTTTGCGAGGCCGAGGTGGGTGGATCACGAGGTCAGGAGACCGAGACCATCCTGGCCAACATCTCTATTTTTACTAGAGAGATGGGGTGAAACCCCATCTCTCTACTAAAAATGTAAAACTTAGCTAGGAGTGGTGGCGTACACCTGTAGTCCTAAAGCAATCCAGAAGGCTGAAGCAGGAGAATCACTTGAAACCGGGAGGCGGAGGTTGCAGTGAGCCGAGATCCCACCACTGCACTCCAGCCTGGCAATGGAGAAAGATTCTGCCTCAAAACAAAACAAAACAAAACAAAACAAAACACAACACCAAGGGTTATGCCTGTAATCCCAGCACTTCAGGAGGCTAAGGCAGAAGGATCACTTGAGGCCAGGATTTCCAGACCAGCCTGGGCAACACAGTGAGACCCCTGTCTCCACAATAATTTAAAAATTAACCAGATGTGGTGGTATGTGCCTGCAGTCCCAGATACTCGGGAGGCTGATGTGAGAGGATTGCTTGAGTCCATGAGGTTGAGGCTGCAGTGAGCTATGATCGTACCACCACACTCTAGCCTGGGTGACAGAAAAAAAAAAATGGGATACAATCATAATTTCTTTCTTTTTCTTTTCTTTTTTTTTTTGAAACAGAGTCTCACTCTGTCACCCAGGCTGGAGTGAAGTGGCACGATATCCACTCACTGCAACCTCCGCCTCCTGGGTTCCAGCAATTCTCCTGCTTCAGCCTCCCGTGGGATTACAATCGCCCACCACCACACCTGGCTGATTTTTGTATTTTTAGTAAAGTCGGGGTTTCACCATGTTGGCCAGGCTAGTCTCCACCTCCTGACCTCAAGTAATCCACCTGTGTCAACCTCCCAAAGTGCTGGGATTACAGGCATGAGCCACCACACCCAGCCTACCACAATTTGATATGTTTAATAAAACAATAATCATATGATTCTTGGGTGGATTAACTGGTAATGTAGGTGAAATGCTTGTAAACTATGACATGCTGGCCAGGGAGGTGGCTCACGCCTATAACCCCACACTTTGGAGGCCAAGGCAGGTAGATCACAAGGTCAGGAGTTCGAGAACAGCCTGGCCAACATGGTGAAACCCTGTCTCTACTAAAAACATAAAAAATTAGCTGGTCATGGTGGCAGGCGCCTGTAATCCCAGCTACTCAGGAGGCTGACGTAGGAGAATGGCTTGAACCCAGGAGATGGAAGTTGCAATAAGACAACAATGTACCAATGTACTCTAGCCTGGGCAACAGAGCGAGACTCCATCTCAAGAAAAAAAAAAGTATGACATGCCATGCCAAAGTCAGCTGTTTAATATTATTAGAGTAGACCAGCCGGGCGCGGTGGCTCAAGCCTGTAATCCCAGCACTTTGGGAGGCTGAGGCGGGTGGATCACGAGGTCAAGAGATCGAGACCATCCTGGTCAACGTGGTGAAACCCCATCTCTACTAAAAATACAAAAAAAAAAAAATTAGCTGGGCATGGTGGCGCGTGCCTGTAGTCCCAGCTACTCAGGAGGCTGAGGCAGGAGAATTGCCTGAACCCAGGAGGCGGAGGTTGCGGTGAGCCGAGATCGCACCATTGCACTCCAGCCTGGGTAACAAGAGCGAAACCCCACCTCAAAAAAAAAAAAAAAAAAAAAGAGTAGACCACACTGACATTATAAAAAGTCACATTCAAACCACACTATTAAGAATATAAAAAATAGCAAATTTTAGAAAGTCTTCATGTAAAAAAAAGCTTATTTCATTTTATTCTTTTTTTTTTTTTTTTTTTTTTTTTTTTTGAGACGGAGTTTCGCTCTTGTTAACCCAGGCTGGAGTGCAATGGCACCATCTCGGCTCACCGCAACCTCCGCCTCCTGGGTTCAGGCAATTCTCCTGCCTCAGCCTCCTGAGTAGCTGGGATTACAGGCACGTGCCACCATGCCCAGCTAATTTTTCTGTATTTTTAGTAGAGACGGGGTTTCACCATATTGACCAGGCTGGTCTCGATCTCTTGACCTCGTGATCCACCCGCCTCGGCCTCCCAAAGTGCTGGGATTACAGGCTTGAGCCACCGCGCCCGGCCCTCATTTTATTCTTTTTTATGTTTGGTGCTTCAATAAATTCTCAACTAAAAGGGAAAATTACTATCTAGAAATAGTCACTTGCTAAACATTACAGGTTGCAAAAGTTTACTCAATGACAAACGAAAAGGAAACTTATTTGCCAAACTATATTTGACTGTCATCTAGGTAAAGAGTCATGGAGCCTAAATGAGCAGGTTCAATTGAGCAACAAAGAATATAAGCTTCCAAGCATAATTAGACCTATCATATATAAATTGTTCTTTCTGACAGAGGAAAGGACTGCCCAGCATTCTGCATAAAGTCACAAAGGCTTCAGCAGACAATGGCCCTATTTGTGTCAGGGTGGAATCTGCAAGGGTAGAAAATTCATGCCTCAGTTAATTTTAATCTACAGAAGGCATGGACTTCAAATAAGCCAAGACATGAGAGAATCAGACAAGATCTAGTTAGATCCTAAAGCTCATCTCTGAAGGGAGCCAATATAGTAACAATGTAAGCAGCATTATCTGCTCACTTCATCCCAAGGCGTATTTCCAACACGTTTTAGTGATTAGTGAGACATGTTATGTCATTATAGACTACATGGTAGCCTCAGCTGAGGTTAAACACAAAATGGAACTTCAGACACCATCTTACTAAAAGCTCAAATCCAAAGGCAGATTTAATTTCATTGATCCGGTCTTTTAAGATTAGCTATAAGAGAAGACTACTGTCCGGGTAGAATATCAAAAAAGCTTCTGATTCAGATCACCAACTCAAAGAAAGTACAAAAAAACTGTTGAAGAGGTAGTTCGATTCCAAACAGAAAGCTGCATTAAATACTCCTAACAATATTAGCCACAAAAGGGATGTTAGAAACGGCCAGAAGGCAAAGAGGGCAACCAGCACCTACCTTATAAAGTTAACTGGAAGCTTAGTTAACTCATTTACAATAAAGCAGAACGTTAGAATTCAGAAGAAATTAATTTTTTTTTTTTTTTTTTTTTTTTTTTTGAGGAGGAGGAGTTTCGCTCTCGTTACCCAGGCTGGAGTGCAATGGCACGATCTCGGCTCACCGCAACCTCCGCCTCCTGAGTTCAGGCAATTCTCCTGCCTCAGCCTCCTGAGTAGCTGGGATTACAGGCACGCGCCACCATGCCCAGCTAATTTTTGTATTTTCAGTAGAGACGGGGTTTCACCATGTTGACCAGGATGGTCTCGATCTCTTGACCTCGTGATCCACCCGCCTCGGCCTCCCAAAGTGCTGGGATTACAGGCTTGAGCCACCGCGCCCGGCCAAGAAATTAATTCTTCAGCAACAATGTGGACTATAGTTTTTTGATTTTTGGGTTTTTTTTTTTTTTTTTTTTTTGAGTCAAGAGCAATGTTGGGTCACTGCAACCTCCGCCTCCTGAGTTCAAGTCTTTCTCCTGCCTCAGTCTCCCAAGTAGCTGTGATTACAAGCATGCGCCACCATGCCCAGCTAATTTTTGTATTTTTAGTAGAGACGAGGGTTTCACCATGTTAGCCAGGCTGGTCTCGAACTCCTGACCTCAGGTGATCCACCTGCCCTGGCCTCCCAAAGTGACGGAATGGGCCGGCAGTTTTTTAACAAATTTCATGACACATCATAATAGTAATTTAGGAGCTGGCCTTCTTCAATACAAAGGTTAGTAAGACAGCCCCTCCCCAGACACAAACCTGTGGATCAACTTTAAGTTTTAGCTTAATTTGACACAACAAATAAAAGTAAACTGGAAAGCTATTTCAAGGGTCCATTTAAAAGACTATTACTTAACCAGACTTTCTTTCAAATGTATCTAAGGTTCTAATGAGCACAATTCATCCTAGCTGCTGTGGTGGGGAAAGTGGGGGTGGTAGGGGCACTAGTCACAAACAGAATCAATTATCCTAAACAAAAAGCACCTAAGCATAATTTAGAGCCAAAGCATGGTTCAGTAAAAAAAGAGCACTGACTTTGAAGCCAGACCAGCCTGTGCTCTAAAACTAATACTTGGTGGCTCACAGTCCTGAGCCAGTTATCTCGCCTCTCAGAAGGGCTTCTGTATTCTCAGCTATAATGACCCTTCCTCTGCAAAGATGTTTGTGAGTATTAGAAATACAACATAAAGTATCTAAGAAACTCTTTTCTTTGGTTCAAGGCAAGAGCTAAATAAACTACAACTTTTATATTATTAGGTAAATTCAACCTGACCTTTTAGATTTCCTTTTCTGCATAAAATAACCTTCACCCTGTAATTCTAACCTGGCACATGGTAAGAGCTCAACAGCAAAAAATATCCAGCAAATTCACTACACCTGTCCTTACACATAAACATCTATAAACTTACAGTGACACACCACTTGTAAAAAAATTTATAATGGGGCTGCGCATGGTGGCTCACTCCTGTAATTCCAGCACTTTGGGAGGCCGAGGTGGGTGGATCACGAGCCAGGAGATCGAGACCATCTTGGCTAACACGGTGAAACCCCGTCTCTACTAAAAATACAAAAATTTGCCGGGCGCGGTGGCTCAAGCCTGTAATCCTAGCACTTTGGGAGGCCGAAGCGGGTGGATCACGAGGTTGAGAGATCGAGACCGTCCTGGTCAACATGGTGAAACCCCGTCTCTACTAAAAATACAAAAAATTAGCTGGGCATGGTGGCACATGCCTGTAATCCCAGCTACTCAGGAGGCTGAGGCAGGAGAATTGCCTGAACCCAGGAGGCGGAGGTTGCGGTGAGCCGAGATCGTGCCATTGCACTCCAGCCTGGGTAACAAGAGCGAAACTCTGTCTCAAAAAAAAAAAAAAAAAAAAATACAAAAATTTAGCCAGGCATGGTGGTGTGTGCCTGTAGTCCCAGCTACTCAGGAGGCTGAGGCAGGAGAATTGCTTGAACCTGGGAGGCAGAGGTTGCAGTAAGCTGAGACTGAGCCACTGCTCTCCAACCTGGGCAAAAAAGCAAGACTCCATCTCAAAAAAAAAAAAAAAAAAAAAAAAAAAAAAAAAAAAATTTTTTAAAATGGGATCAGAGAACATGCTGACTAAAACCAACCCACTCACTGAACAACCAGTTCTACTGCTACATCATATACAGTGGCAAGGTCTAGCACAGTGGCTCAAGCCTGTAATCCTGGCACTTTGGGAGGCCAAAGTAGGCGGACTGCCTGAGCTTAGGAGTTCGAGACCAGCCTGGGCAACATGGAGAAATCCCATCTCTACTAAAAATACAAAAAATTAGTTGGGTGTGCTGATGCACACTTGTAGTCCCAGCTACTCGGGAGGCTGAGACACGGGAATCACTTGAACCCAGCAAGTGGAGCGTGCAGTGAGCCAAGATCACGCCACTGCACTCCAGCCTGGGCAACAGAGAGAGATTCTGCCCCCAACCCCCCCCAAAAAATACAGAGGCGATCTAATGAAGATTTGACTCTCAGCAATAATTTTCATTTGGGGAAAAGACTCCAGTGTATTTAAATAGATTTTCTTAGGCTTTATTGTCTTGGAGACATGACACAAAATTTCTATCATAATAAAATGGCCAGTCTTGCTTCCATTACTGTTACAAACCCACGGTCTTCACACTTCTTTCCCAAATTAGATTCCAGATTAAACAGAAGCCAGATGGGTTACAGATTTGGTATTTAGAAGACTAATTTTTAATAGAAAGCAAACACTTTCTCAAATATATTTTTCCACTTTTGCTTTCAGTAAATGTACTTTGAGGGAGCTCCCTGAGTCTACTTCTTTAACAAATAAACATATGTAATCCCAGAAAATCCACAGCAATTAACAGCCTGCAGAGACTTTTCTCTACTTCCTTTTATCTGGTGACATAAATCACTGTTAACATCAACCTTATTTACTAGTATGGGAATGTAAACACTTAAAAAATAAAGCTATTTGCAGCAATTCTCATTTTACCATTTTAAAAATATTACTTTCCTTTGCAGTAAGGTTTTCTAGTTCAGAGCATTAAGCTGTCAACAAGACAGATATCCAAGCCATCTATCTGGTGGCATTTGATAAGATCAACATAGCTATACATTTATAATCCTATTATCTCCCTAGCAGGTGAGAACAATGGATTTCGCCAACAGTATTCAAGCTTCATAATACTGTATGGTAAAATGGTAATGATAAAGAGTAGATGGTATTCAGCACCATAAAACAGGGCAGAAATAAACAAACAGGGCAGGTTGTGGTGGTTCACGCCTGTAATCCCAGCACTTTGGGAGGCCTAAGCGGGCGGATCACCTGACCTCAGGAGTCTAAGACCTGCCTGACCAACATGGAGAAACCCTATCTCTACTAAAAATACAAAATTTGCCGGACATGGTGGTGCATGCCTGTACTCCCAGCTACTTGGGAGACTGAGGCAGGAGAATCACCTGAACCAAGGAGTTTGCAGTGAGCCAAGATCACACCATTGTTGCCTGAGCAACAAGAGTGAAACTCCATCTCAAAAAAATAATACTTTGAGGGAGCTCCCTGAGTCTACTTCTTTAACAAATTCTGCCTAAAATTTACGTGGTATCTAAAGAGATGTACAATAAAACTTCATAAACTTTGTTATATTATATAATTGAAATTTTTTCATAACAAAATGTTGGGGGGAAATAACCATAGCAACTAACATGTCCTCTCAGTTCAACAATTAACTGGCAATTTATATTTTCTGGAACAACACAAATGGTATAGCCTTGATTCTGGTGAAGTATTAAAGAGCTCATGTAGAAAATTACACCAGAAGCATTTCAATCACAAATGTCTCCATCACCAGAAGTCAATGTAAAACCACCTGTTAAGTCATGTGAAAAAAATCTGTCAAAGAATTCTCTAAACAGTTTTGAAAGCTCTAATATCCCATTCTGAGAAGAAAGCAACCCCAAAGCTCTTACTTGAGAGGGGAGGAATTCACCTTTCCTCAAACTGAACAATTCTGCATCACTAGGCATGACATCAAATAAGATGATCCAATTTAGAGGCTCCTGAAAACAAGGCCTCTGCCTATAATCCCAGCTACTAGGGAGGCTGAGGTGGGAGGATTACTTGATCTCAGGAGTTCAAGACCAGCCTGGGCACCAAACTACAGACTGGCTTATAGAATTCCACAAAAAGAAAACTTTTTCATGAAAGTTTCATCTTTTTTTTTTTTTTTTTTTTTTTTTTGAGATGGAGTTTCGCTCTTGTTACCCAGGCTAGAGTGCAATGGCACGATCTCGGCTCACCGCAACCTCCGCCTCCTGGGTTCAGGCAATTCTCCTGCCTCAGCCTCCTGAGTAGCTGCGATTATAGGCACGCACCACCATGCCCAGCTAATTTTTTGTATTTTTAGTAGAGACGGGGTTTCACCATGTTGACCAGGTTGGTCTCGATCTCTCAACCTCGTGATCCAGCCGCCTTGGCCTCCCAAAGTGCTGGGATTACAGGCTTGAGCCACCACGCCCGGCCGAAAGTTTCATCTTTATACTGAATTACACTCTTACTCAATCCAATAAAAAGGCTCAAACAAAGTTGCCCTACAAACTGAGACTGCCTTGTGGTATTGGCGAAAGAGACTAGATGAAGCAGCATCCATATTTGATAACACCCAGAATGACATTAATGATTTGGACTTTAGGGGAGAGTTCCATGAGTCATGCCCATTTCTAAACTTAAAATGTTTAGAATCCAACAACAACAAAAAAAATACAGTAAATCCTCTTAATGTAATGGATATGTTCTTGGAAACTAAGACTTCAGACTAACATAGGCTAATTGACACAAACAAGAGTTAGGTTCCTAGGGCATATTTCTCGTCAGAAAAACATCACCAAACTTTTAAATAAAGACCAAAACACTTCTAATATTAAACACCGAAATAAATGTCAAGTATATATACTTTTTTTTTTTCTGAGATGGAGTTTCGATCTTGTTGCCCAGGCTAGAGTGCAATGGCACGATCTCGGCTCACTGCAACCTCTGCCTCCCAGGTTCAAGTGATTCTCCTGCCTCTGCCTCCAGAATAGCTGGGATTACAAGCGCCTGCAACCACACCGGCTAATTTTTGTATTTTCAGCAGAAACGGGGTTTCACTATGTAGGCAAGCATGGTCTTCATTTCTTGACCTCAGGTGATCCACCTGCCTCGGCCTCCTAAAGTGTTGTGATTACAGGTGTGAGCCACCACGCCCAGAGAGAGCAACTTATTCTGAAGAAACTATATTCATGGTAACAATTCTCAATGCTTAAAAGTTTTACTTTAAGCTTAATGGGAAGCACTACACATTTTGTTAAATGTGTTGGGTCCTTTCCCAGATACTAAATTGGTGTTTTTTTCCTAAATTATTAATTTAAGAGGTGTATCCTTCCCCATTTTCTAGGTAGTAATAACTAAAACACAACATGTAACATTTCCACTGTACTTGACCAAGCTCAAAAGTAAACGTACAAAACTGAAATGATAATGTTATACATCTAAAATCTGGAAAACTATTCATGACTAGAAATCTGAAAAGTTAAGCAACAACGACAAACATTTATAATATTCCTGTCACCTTCCATAGTAAGAGATCTTTTAGGCAACAAAGAAAAATGTGAACACTTATGTTGTGATTTCATACCATTCCAAAAAATTAAGATTTCATTCATATTTGCTAAATTCGTTATTTGCAAATAGAGCAGATGGGGGCTCTTCGAAAAACAATTCTACAACAAAAGATTATATTTTGCTTAATTCTTAACCTAGGGTAACAGCAGTATATTTACACTACTGTAAAGAAAGTAAGTTTGCATTACAAATTATTAACTGTAGTTTAACTTTGACACAAAGTTATCTCTATAAAAGTGGGTTAACAGTCAGATCTCTGCCAAAACAGGATCGGGGAAATCTGTATTTCTGATAGCTTTTCAATTATAGTCATTAATAGCTCAAGAATTTTTGCTTTTGTACACAACAAAGAAGCAAGGCTGTATTTTGATTTTGAGGAGGGCAGAGCATTGGAGCAAGAGCTATATTTTTCTTTTCTGCTGTACAGAAATCATCTATAAACAGAGCAGTGAAGCCCAACAAATAAAATGAAAACTATGGTTCTACTAAAAGTAGATTCTGTGACATTAATAATCTGGGGCAATCTGGTAAAAGTCAAAATCGCTAATGTTTTGATACGATGTTCAAAATTTCTTTGAAAATAATCTAGTTTGTGAGGGGGATGCAACATGAAACAAGACAGACCTTGGCTATGAGTTAATAATTGTCAGAGCTGAGTGACTAATACATGGGGTTCTCCATACTATTCAATTTTTGCATATTTTCCAGAATAAAAAACTTTTTTTTTTTTTTTTTTTTTTTTTTTTTTTTTGAGACAGAGTTTCGCTCTTGTTACCCAGGCTGGAGTGCAATGGCGCGATCTCGGCTCACCGCAACCTCCGCCTCCTGGGCTCAGGCAATTCTCCTGCCTCAGCCTCCTGAGTAGCTGGGATTATAGGCACGCGCCACCACGCCCAGCTAATTTTTTGTATTTTTAGTAGAGACGGGGTTTCACCATGTTGACCAGGATGGTCTTGATCTCTCGACCTCGTGATCCACCCGCCTCGGCCTCCCAAAGTGCTGGGATTACAGGCTTGAGCCACCGCGCCCGGCCCAGAATAAAAAACTTTTAAAAAATGGTATTCAAAATACCATTTCCCTATTGCAATATGCCATTGTGATGCAGCAATAGAGGACATGCTTTATACTGCTTGTATACTAGTTGTTTGGTTACGAGGTGTTGTGTTGTTTTGTTTTGAGACGGAGTCTCGCTCTGTCGCCCAGGCTGGAGAGCAGTGGCGCTATCTCTGCTCACTGCAACCTCCGCTTCCCGGGTTCAAGCGATTCTCCTGCCTCAGCCTCCCGAGTAGCTGGGACTACAGGCACCCGCCATCACACCTGGCTAATTTTTGTATTTTTAGTAGAGATGAGGTTTCACCATGTTGGCCAGGATGGTCTCGATCTCCTGACCTCGTGATCCACCCGCCTCCACCTCCCAAAGTGCTGGGATTACAGGTGTGAGCCACTGAGCCCTGCCTGCTTACATGTTTTAAAAGAGCAATTCAGGCCAGGCGCGATGGCAGGCACCTGTAATCCCAGCTACTCAGGAGGTCGAGGCAGGAGAATCGTTTGAACCCGGGAGGCAGGGGTTGCAGTGAGCCGACTGCACTCCAGCCTGGGAGACAACAGTGAGACTCCAGCTCCGGAGGGGAGAAAAAAAAAAAAGACTGTCAGAAAATTCTAGGAAAATGTCAAGAAACAAGGAGGCCACTTTGCCGCATGTGTGTTAAGAGATGGGTATAAATCAAAATATTTTCAGTTCACTAAGGAAATTCAATGCCTACAACGATACAGGAGTATCACTCAAGTAAACACACTCCTTACTCGTATAAAATTTAACATCCATAAGTTGCATTTCCTTAGAGTACACCTATAAAACTAAGTACAAAAATTTTTTAAACCCAGTATCCTTTAATAAAGTTGATGTTCTAAAAATCCCACCTGTCACCAGGATAACCGAAACTGCTCGCTCTACACTCCAACTGTATTTTTAGTTTTTACCTCAACAAGTAGCAACGTAATTTACATTTGGTAAGCACGGATTCCTGAAAGGCCAAAATCAACAAGGAACCTGATTTAACTCTTTCCGCCACGCTCTGAACAATGAAAGCTACAAGCAGAAGAGAAGTATGACCTTAAAAAGGTCCACACGGCCAAAGAACAGTGACAGAACGGACTGAGGCGCGTATCTTCGCGGAACCGAAGAAAACTTCCACACAAGCAATACTGCAACAAGGAGGCGGGGCAAGGGCTTAAAAGGAAAGTCAGCCATCAGGGAGGGGGGAACAAAAGCAAAGCTTCGGTGAAAAAAAACTTAAAAGAGACGTAGAGCAAGAAAAGACAGACAAATCTTTCCACCTTCGTACACCCCCCTTCAAAGCCTGACACACAGCAAGTGCTCCTGATAGGTCTGCTTAACTCAAGCGAAGCTTCTGCCAGCAACTTTCCCAGAAATGGAATGACAAGAAGAAGCTGGATGATGGCGGGGCGGGGGGAAATGGACAGGTTGCTCATCCTGCGGGAGCTGGTGAATATCCTGCAGTCGGCTAAGCCGAGGAAATGGGAAGAAATAGCATCTATCGTTTACAGACTGCCAACTACAGTGTTCCAATTAAGTGTACGCCTCTTTCAGATGTTAACAACTCAAAACAATGCCTAGACATGGGCACGCGGAACACTGCAGCCTCTAAGAAACCCAAACGGATAGGTAGGTCAACTTCTATCCACTCTACCCACTAAATTATCCCTTCATATCACGCTAATAAATTATGCAGACGGTTTATTGGGACACGCTGTGGGTCTGGCACTCTGATAAGCGCTTTACACGCCCCATTTCACTGAACCCTAACAGCCTTAAGAGGCAGGGACGGTGTTAGCAGCCCCTTTTCCAACCAAGACACAAAGAGTTTAAGTGTCTTGCCTAATGGGGCAGAGCCGGGATTGGCACCCGTTTTGGACACCTGGGCCGTGCTTGCTCTTAACCACTAAGCTACAGACCTGGGCAGGCGAGACTGAGAGACTCCAGCTCTCGGGGACCTGAAACGGGGACCCCCCCCACCCCCAGCTCCAGCCCCGGGAATAACTTCGGCATCCCAGCGCGCGCCACGCGGGACGAGGAAAGGCGGCCGCGGCACCTGTTTGTGTCCCCGGCGAGGGCTGGAGCGGATGGGGGCGCCCGGGGGCCAGGCCTCGGGGCGCCCCGAGGCGGGGGGCGCAGGAGGACCCGCCTCCTCCAGGAAGGCCCCGCGGGCTGGAGAGAGGCCCGGGGGAAGGCGGCGGGGTGCGCGGGCCCGCGGAGGCCTAGGCCCCACCCGCCGCCCACTCCCTACCGCCGCGGCGCCAGCGCGGGCCCCGCCAGGCCCGGCCCGGCCCGGCCGTCTCACCTGGCTGCTGCCCCGAGCTCGTCCCCCGGCCGGCGGTCCTGGGCGGCGGCGGCGAGAAGGGGAAGGAAGAAGGAAAAAGGGAGAGGAGGAAGGGACGAAGGGAGGGAAGAGGCGGAGTGGCCACGAAGGAGGCGGGCGCCGCCGGGCCGGGGGGTGGGGGGGGTCAAAGGAAGGGGGAGCCGAGTAAGACGCGGCGGCCGCCGGCGCAAACGCTGAAGAGCCGCTCCGGCGCCCGCAGCACGGCAGGAAGTGACGGGGGAGGGGCCGGTGCCCGCCCCCGGCCCCCGCCCGCCTCCAGGCCCGGCCCCACCCCCACCCGCCGCCAGGACCACAAGTTCCGGCGGGCGCTGCGGCGCAACCTGCGCTCGCAAGGCACGCCGGTAGCCCAGCGGGCGTGGAGCCATGTACCGCCTGAGCCGCGGCGGCCAGCCCTGGGGGCCCCGGGGCCTGCCGGGAATTGTAGTTCTGGTGGGAGTTTCGCGCTGCCTGCTGGACTCGCAGCGGGGCTGGGAAAACCGGCCTGCCTTCTTTCCTCCTCCACTTCCTTTTTCCTTCCTTCTCTCGTTCCTTCCTCTTCTCCTGCCTCTGGCCCTCGTTTCTCTCCTTCCCGCAGTGTTTCTTCCTTCATCTGTAAGTGTTCATTAAATGCTTGCTGTATGCAAGGCATTCCTCCAAGAGCTAGGGATGTAGTGGTGAACAGACAAAAATCCCTGCCCTCGTGGAGCGTACGTTCTTGTGTGAGTAAAACACACAATAAATAAATTTAGAAAATTTGGCTGGGCTCGGCGACTCACGCTTGTAACCCCAGCACTTTGGAAGGCCGAGACTGGCGGATCACGAGGTCTGGAAACTGAGACCATCATGGCCAATATGGTGAAACCCTGTCTCTACTAAAAATACAAAAATTAGGCGGACGTGGTGGCGGGCGCCAGATATCTCAGCTACTCGAGAGGCTGAGACAGGAGAATCGCTCGAAGCAGGGAATCGGAGGTTTCAGTGAGCCGAGATCGCGCCACTGCACTCCGGCCTAGGCGACAGAGCAAGACTCCGTCTCAAAGAAAAAAGAAAATTTATAGTGAGATAAAAGTGCCAGATGGCTATTTCTTTCATCTACAACTAGATAAACGACGTGGGTTTTAGCAGCCATGTTATATGCGAGGTTGGAGGGAGAACAGGGTGGCCAGTAGAGAATCTTGAACTTTTGGGGTCACACTCAGCGAAAATTATGCTCGCGTTGTGAGAGGTCTAGGAAACAGAGTGAGTGAAGGAACTGCAGGTGCACAGGGCTCCTCTCTCCTGCTCACTCGAACTGCTTCCCCGCTATTTAAAATACTTCTCTCTCTCTCTCTCTGTCTCTCCCTCTGTCTCTCTCTGTCTCTCTGTCTCTGTCTCTCTCTCTCTCTCTCTCTCTCTCTCTCAGATATCTCTCAATTTAAAGATTGCTCAATCTCTCTTGCCAAGGGAATATAAATTCAGAATATGAGCGGCTGTGTCTGAAGAGGCCCCTCCAAACGAGGATTTGGCGCCTTATCCAAGCCTGGGAGGACACCTTTCTCTAGACAAGACCTCCTTACCTTGCTTTTTCTGAAGTGCAATGAGACTGAATTTCAGAACACCGAAAATAGTCAAAGGACTTTCACCGTTCCTTTAGTGCCCATCCAAGACAGTACTAAGGAACATTCAGATATTGTCCAGCCTTCCGCTGAAAGTGATCTTTTTTTTTCTTTCTATTTATTTATTTATTTTGATAGAGACAGGGTTTCACCATGTTGGCCAGGATGGTCTCCATCCTTTGACCTCTTGATCCGCCCGCCTCAGCCTCCCGAAGTGCTGGGATTACAGGCATGAGCCACCGCACCTGGCCTCTTTTTTTTCTTTGTAACTTCCAAGCAGTGTGGATCTCATAGCTCCTTGGGTAAAGGAGCAGATGCAGAGAGATCTCCCTAAACCCAAAGCTGGGGTCATGGGCACAATCAGACATCTCATCAAAGGAGGTTTTGCTGTCACCCATGGGGACGAAAGTGGTGGGTCTATGACTTCCAGTCTCAATTTTCTTCCCTCCTACATCTCTTTTTTGTTATTGTTGAGACAGGGTCTCGCTCTATCACCTAACTAGAGTGCAGCGGCATGAATACAGTTCACTGCAGCCTTAACCTCCTGGGCTCAAGAAATCCTCCTACCTCAGTCTCCTGAATAACTGGGATCACAGGCATGCACCACCACACCCAGCTAATTTAATTTTTTTTTTTTTTTTTTTTGAGACGGAGTTTCACTCTTGTTACCCAGGCTGGAGTGCAATGGCAATGGCGGGATCTTGGCTCACCGCAACCTCCGCCGCCTGGGTTCAGGCAATTCTCCTGCCTCAGCCTCCTGAGTTGCTGGGATTACAGGCACGCACCACCATGCCCAGCTAATGTTTTGTATTTTTAGTAGAGACGGGGTTTCACCATGTGACCAGGATGGTCTCCATCTCTTGACCTCGTGATCCACCCACCTCGGCCTCCCAAAGTGCTGGGATTACAGTCATGAGCCACCACACCCGGCCAATTTTAAAATTTTTTATAGAGACAGGGTGTTAGTAAGTTGTCCAGGCTGGTCTCAAACTTCTGGGCTCAAGCAATCCTCTTGCCTCGACCTCCCAAAGTAGTGGGGGGATTATTCCTGGCATGGGACACTGTTCCTGACCAGGAGTGGGTCACTTCGATTTGTTTTCTTCTATTTGTACCTAGAAACTCAGTCAAGTTCTCTTCCAAGGTCCTAAAGACCACTTGACTCTTGCCAAGAATTAAGGAATAATTTTTACTTATCTTGGGAAAAAGATGGAAGCTGTGTGTTCCTGGTTCACAAGAAACTGTGAGCATTAAGTACCTCATGATAAATTCTGTGTATTCCTTCTCACAAGATAAATTATATGCATTTGTGTTAAGGAATGGGGACATGCAAAGCTCGTAAAAGTGCTTTGAGACATTGATTTTTTTTTTTTTTTTTTTTTTTTTTTTTTTTTTTTGAGACAGTCTCACTCTGTTGCCCAGGCTAGAGTGCAATGGTGCAATCTCAGCTCACTCCAACCTCCACCTCCCAGGTTCAAGCGATTTTCGTGCCTCAGCCTCCCAAGTAGCTGGGATTACAGGCATGTGCTACCATACCCGGCTAATTTTTTTTTTTTTTTTTTGAGACGGAGTTTTTGCTTTTCTTACCCAAGCTGGAGTGCAATGGCACGATCTCAGCTCACCGCAACCTCCGCCTCCTGGGTTCAAGCAATTCTCCTGCCTCAGCCTCCTGAGTAGCTGGGATTACAGGCACACGCTACCATGCCCAGCTAATTTTTTGTATTTTTAGTAGAGATGGGGTTTCACCATGTTGACCAGGATGGTCTCGATCTCTTGACCTCGTGATCCACCTGCCTCGGCATCCCAAAGTGCTGGGATTACAGGCTTGAGCCACCGCACCCAGCCACCGGCTAATTTTTTTATTTTTGTGTTTTACTTTTTGAGACAGAGTCTTGCTCTGTGGGCCAGACTGGAGTGCAGTGGTGTGAACTCAGCCCATTGTAACCTCTGCCTCCCAGGTTCAAGCAATGCTCCTGTTTATTGGCCAGGCTGATCTCAAACTCCTGACCTCAGATGATCCACCCACCTCAACCTCCCAAAATTCTGGGATGATAGGCGTAAGCCACCATACCTGGCCTGATAAGTTGATTTTTATCTAAAGATTATACTTTTCTTGGATGGGTGAGGTGGCTCACACCTGTAATACCAGCTACTTGGGAGTCTTGCTCTGTCACCCAGGCTGGAGTGCAGTGGTGCGATCTCGGCTCACTGCAACCTCTGCCTCCTGGGTTCAAGTGATTCTCCTACCTCAGCCTCCCCAGTAGCTGGGAATACAGGCATACACTACCACACCTGGCTAATTTCTGTATGTTAAGTACAGACCGGGTTTCACCATGTTGGCCAGGCTGCTCTTGAACTCCTGATCTCAGGTGATCCACCCGCCTCAGCCTCCCAAACATTGGGATTACAAGCGTGAATGTTAACCTTTGACAAATTATCTGTGTTCCACTCTCATAGCCTCTTAGTAGAACTTTGTACCCTTATAATTTTTCAGTTATCAGTTGAATATATTTATTAGGCTAGGAATAAGTGATCAACTTCCATGACAGCAGAGACTCAGCCTGTCTTAGTCACCATGATGGTCCCTGACCCCTAACACAGTGTTGGGAGACAATAGGTATATGATAAATTACCATAGACTGCTAAAAAAAAAAAATCACAGCCTTGCTTATCTCTGCTAAAGCCCCTAAGAAACAGGGAACACCTGCAAGATTGATTGGTTTATGTCAGGGTCACCTGTCATATGTGTAGCACAGAAAGACAGATTGAGAACTACTTGCTAGCGTAAAGAAGCAATTATCAAGCTTGTTTGATGTAGCCTGATCCCCTAAGGATATATCAAAATCTTAGAGCAAAAATTACAAGACATAAAAATATAATAGGGCTGGTGTGGTGGCTCATGCCTGCAATCCCAGCACTTCGGGAGGCAGAGGTGGGTGGATCGCTTGAGGTTGGGCATTTGAGACCAGCCTGACCAACAAGGTGAAACCCCATCTCTACTAAACAAACAGCTGGGACTACAGGTGGTACACACCTGTAGTCCCCGCTACTCGGGAGTCTGAGGCAGGCAAATCCCTTGAACCTGAGAGGCAGAGATTTCAGTGAGCTGGGAGCACACCACTGCCCTCCAGCCTGGGTGACAGCGAGATTCCATCTCAACAAAACAAGGCAAAAAAGATGATGGAAGACCCCATTTACAAAGCAGTGGAAAAAGAAAAATACATAGAAATAAACTTTGCCAGAAATATGCATTATCTGTGTGAAGAAAAAAATTTTAATCCTGCAAAAGGATACGGAAAAAGACTTGAACAAAGAGAAATATAGGCTATGTTCTTGGCTAGGAAGGCTCCATCTGCATCAGTAAGATGTCAGTTGATCAACAGGGAGAAACCCCGTCTCTACTAAAAATACAAAATTAGCTGGGCATGGTAGCGCATGCCTATAATCCCAGCTACTCAGGAGGCTGAGGCAGGAGAATTGCTTGAACCCAGAAGAGGGAGGTTGCCATGAGCTAAGATTGCACCATTGTACTCCAGCCTGGGAAACAAGAAGGAAACTCCATCTCAAAAAAAAAGGAAGAAGAAGATACCAGTTGATCAAGACATTGAAGGACCGCCTGGGCAACATGACAAAATCCCAACTCTACAAATAAAGTACAGAAAAAATTAGCCAAGTGTGGTGGCATGTGCCTGTGGTCCCAGCTACTTGGGGAATGAAGTGGGAGGATTGCTTGAGCCCAGGAGGTCAAGGTGGCAATGAGCTGTGATTGTACCACTGCACTCCAGACTTGGAGTGAGACCCTGACTGAAAAAATACATTAACATTTTAAAAGATATTGAGTGAGATCCCAAGAAAAGAAAAATACAATCAGGATTTTGTTTTGGAACTATACAGGCCATGTCTAAAGTCTTATGGAAAAATTAGTAAGAAAATATAGCCAGCCGAGCGTAGTGGCACATGCCTGTAATCCCAGCACTTTGGGAGGCCAAGGCGGGCAAATCACAAGGTCAGGAGTTCGAGACCAACCTGGCCAATATGGTGAAACCCCATCTCTTCTAAAAATACAAAACTTAGCTGAGTGTGGTGGTAAGCGCCTATAGTCCCAGCTACTCAGGAGGCTGAGGCAGGCGAATAGCTTGAATCCAGGAGGTGGAGGTTGCAGTGAGCTGAGATGGCACCACTGTACTCCACCCTGGGTGACAAAGCAAGACTCTGTCTCAAAATAAATAAATAAATAAATAAATAAATAAAATATAGCTAAGAAGTGTCTGCACTTTCTGAAAACTCCTGACCAAATAGCAAACATACTATAAAGAATTACTAATTAAAATAATTAGACGTTAGTGCCTGGTTAGTTCCACAATCAAAGAGCTCTTTCCAGATAGACACAAACACATGTATGAATTTAATACTCAGTAAAAGTGGTATTTCAAGGCCAGGCGCAGTGACTTACGCCTGTAAAATCAGCACTTTGGAAGGCCGAAGTGGGCAGATCACTTGAGGTCAAGAGTTCAAGACCAGCCTGGGCAACATGGTGAAACCCCATCTCTACTAAAAATACAAAAGTTAGCTGGATGTGGTGGTGCACACCTATAATCCCAGCTACTGGGAAGGCTGAGGCAAGAGAATCACTTGAACCTGGAAAGTGGAGGTTGCAGTGAGCTGAGATCATACCACTGCACTCCAGCCTAGACTACAGAGCAAGACTCCATCTCAAAAAAAAAAAAAAGTTAGGCTGGGTGTGGTGGCACGTGCCTGTAATCCCAGCACTTTGGAAGGCTGAGGCGGGCAGATCAAGAGGTCAGGAGATCAAGACCATCCTAGCCAACATGGTTAAACCCTGTCTCAACTAAAAATACACAAATTAGCCAGTCGTGGTGGCGTGCACCTATAATCCTAGCTACTCAGGAGGCTGAGGCAGGAGAATCGCTTGAACCTGGGAGGCCGAGGTTGCCTGAGATTGCGCCACTGCACTCCAGCCAGTGCCACACAGAGCAAGACTCCATCTCAAAAAACAAACAAAAAAAATAGCCAGGTGTGAGGTATGGTGGCACATGCCTGTAATCCCAGCTCATTGTTTGAACCCAGCAGCCAAAGGTTGCAGTGAGCAGTGATGGTGTGACAGTACCCCAGCCTGGGTGACAGCGAGATTCTGTCTCAAAAAAGAAAAAAAAAAGAAGCAACAACGTGAATTCAAGGATATTAACAGAAGCACAGTTTGTAATAGCAGAAGTTTAGAAATAACATCAATATCCATTAACCTAAGACTGGCTAAATAAGTCATGACACAGTGTTACAATGGAATAATGATCAGTGGTTAAGAAAAAGTAAATTGCCGGGCGTGGTGGCTCAAGCCTGTAATCCCAGCACTTTGGGAGGCTGAGGCGGGTGGATCACGAGGTCAGGAGATCGAGACCATCCTGGTCAACACGGTGAAACCCAGTCTCTACTAAAAATACAAAAAATTAGCCGGGCATGGTGGCGCGTGCCTCTAATCCCAGCTACTCACGAGGCTGAGGCAGGAGAATTGCCTGAACCCAGGAGGCAGAGGTTGCAGTGAGCCGAGATTGCTCCATTGCACTCCAGCCTGGGTAACAAGAGCGAAACTCTGTCTCAAAAAAAAAAAAAGAAAAACTAAATTAAAACAAGGAAAGACACTGTAAAGAGAATAAAAAAGCAAGCCGCGATTTGAAGAAAATCTTGTCAACCAGGCTGGAGTGCAATGGCATGATTTTGGCTCACTGCAAACTCCACCTCCTGGGTCCAAGCGATTTTCCTGCCTCAGCCTCCTGAGTAGCTGGGATTACAGGCACGTGCCACCACACCCAGCTAATATTTGTATTTTTGGTAGAGACGGGGTTTCAGCATGTTGGCCAGGCTGATCTCAAACTCCTGACCTCAGGTGATCTACCTGCCTCAGCCTCCCAAAGTGCTGTGATTACAGGTGTGAGCCACCACACCTGGCCTACTTTTTTTTTTTTTTAGACAGAGTCTCACTCCTTTACTCTGTCCCTCAGGATGGAGTGTGGTGGCATGATCTCTGCTCACTGCAAACTTCACCTCGCAGGCTCAAGCAATCCTCCTCTCACTTCAGCCTCCTGAGTAGCTGGGGCCATACTTGTGCATGCCAGGCTAATTTTTGTATTTTTTGTTGTGTACTTTAAAATTTTATAGAAATGGGATCATGTTATTTGAATTATTCTATGACTTGCTTTTTTCCCTTGAACATTACACTCTGAATGGTTCATCCATATTTATACATGTAGTTCTATTTTGTTGATTTTCAATGCTGTACAGTACGCCAACAAATAGATACGCCGTTTTATATTTACCTCATTTACGTTGGTGTCCTTTGTTGCTATAGTAAACAATGCTGCTGTCAACATCCTTGCATATCTCCTCATGCAATTGGTGGATTTTACATTATATATTATATATAGTATGTATATATACATATATATGTTTATATATATACACATATATATATTTATATATATTTTTTTCTTTTGATATGGAGTCTCACTCTGTCGTCCAGGCTGGAGTGTAGTGGTGCCATCTCGGCTCACTGCAACCTCTGCCTCCCAGGTTCAAGTGATTCTTCTGCCTCAGCCTCCCAAGTAGCTGGAATTCAGATGCCTGCCACCACACCTGGCTAATCTTTCTTTCTTTCTTTTTTTTTTTTTTTTAAATGGGGTTTCACCATGATGGTCAGGCTGGTCTTGAACTCCTGACCTCAGGTGATCCACCCACCTCAGCCTCCCAAAGTGCTAGGATTACAGGCATGAGCCACCGCGCTCAGCCTGACTTTTGTATTTTTTATTAGAGACAGGGTCTCCCCAGGTTGGCCACACTCCTGACCTCAGGTGATCCACCTTTCTCAGCCTCCCAAAGTGCTGGGATTACAGGAGTGAGCCACTGTGCCTGACACTTTTTTTTTTTTTTTTTTTGAGATGGAGTTTCGCACTTGTTACCCAGGCTGGAGCGCGATGGCGCGATCTCGGCTCACCGCAATCTCCGCCTCCTGGGTTCAGGCAATTCTCCTGCCTCAGCCTCCTGAGTAGCTGGGATTACAGGCATTGCCACCATGCCCAGCTAATTTTTTTTATTTTTATTTTTAGAAGAGACGGGGTTTCACCATGTTGACCAGGATGGTCTCGATCTCTTGACCTTGTGATCTACCCACCTCAGCCTCCCAAAGTGCTGGGATTACAGGCTTGAGCCACCGCGCCCGGCTTGTCCGACACATATTTTAATATTTTTTATTGGCTTCTTCCCAAGGTAACCATGATGTACCTTTTACTAAGGGCTATCTTACCTGTTGACTTTTCATAGATCTACTACTTGTAGATATAACTTATAATAACTTTATTCACGTCCTTATAGACCTTGGGAAAGTGAGGCATTACCGTCACTCACTTAATCACTCAACAGATAGATGTTACTGAGCCTTAATTATGTCAGGCACTAGAATACTGAGATGAACAACACAAAAAGGACCCTACTCTCAAAAGGTTACATTAAGAGCCTGTCTCTTTTTACTCCTGATCTTTTTCTTTTTCTTTCTTTTCTTTTCTTTTCTTTTTTTTTTTTTTTTTTTTTGAGACAGAGTCTCACTCTATCACCAAGGCTGGAGCGCAGTAGCACAATCTTGGCTCACTGCAACCTCCGACTCCCAGGTTGAAGTGATTCTCCTGCCTCGGAACTCCCGAGTAGCTGGGATTACAGGCACCTGCCACCACGTACAGCTAATTTTTTGTATTTTTAGTAGAAACACGGTTTTGCCATGTTGGCCTGGCTAGTCTCAAACTCCTGACCTCATATGATCCACCCACCTCGGTCTTTCAAAGTGCTGGGATTACAGGTGTGAGCCACCATGCCCACCCCAGTCTTGGTCTTTTTCTCCACCCACTGTCATAAAAAAAACTCTTCACAAGATTTTGTACAGAAATATTATGGGCTTTGTCAGGCGTGGTGGCTCATGCCTGTAATCCCAGCACTTTGGGAACCTCAGGTGGGTGGATCACAAGGTCAGGAGGTCAAGACCAGTCTGCCCAATACGGTGAAACCCCATGTCAACTAAAAATGTACAAAAATTAGCCAGGCGTCGTGGCATGAGCCTGTAGTCCCAGCTACTTGGGAGGCTGAGGTTGCAGTGAGCCGAGATCATGCTACTGAACCGCAGCCTGGGTGACAGAGAGAGACTCCATCTCAAAAAATAAAAAATATTATGGGCTC
Source organism: Saimiri boliviensis (assembly GCF_048565385.1). Taxonomy (NCBI): domain Eukaryota; kingdom Metazoa; phylum Chordata; class Mammalia; order Primates; family Cebidae; genus Saimiri; species Saimiri boliviensis. The sequence goes on from NC_133457.1 coordinate 112,686,412, forward strand.
AAGGGTAATTGAGGAGAGAAGCAGTAATCATGAGTTCATTCTAGGTCAACAAGATAGCCCCTGTTGGCTTAGCTGACCTGGTTATTTCTTAAATTTAATACCAAGTAACCCAATGGGAAAAGCAAATCCTTCGCTATATAAGTTTAAAACGTATTTTCATATTATACTGGAGGCAGAAGGCTAAAGGGAGTTATTCTCTTCATAATGTTGGTGAGCATTTTGGTCACGCAAAATAGCTTTTGGCTTTGTGCAAGTTACTTCTCATTACGCACACAAGTGCTCTTGTTATATCCAAATATTGCTTGGTCTCTAGATAATTTCTATGCTTTATGACAATTTTAAAATTAATTTTTTTTGAGATGGAGTCTAGATCTGTTGACAGGATGGAGTGCAGTGGCGCAATCTTGGCTCATTGCAACCTCTGCCTCCCGGGTTCAAGTGATTCTCTTGCCTCAGCCTCCCAAGTAGCTGGGATTACAAGCACATGCTGCCACACATACTTGTAATCCCCAAAATACTAATTTTTGTATTTTTAGTACAGATGGGATTTCACCATGTTGGCCAGGATAGTCTCAATCTCCTGACCTAGTGATCTGCCCACACCGGCCTCCCAAAGTGCTGGGATTACAGGCATAGGCCACCGTACCTGGCCAAAATTAATTTTCTTAATCAAAGTAATAAGTGTTCCTAGTTTAGAGAATCAAATAGGCCGGGCGTGGTGGCTCAGGCCTGTAATCCAAGCACTTTGGAGGCCAAGATGGGTGGACCACCTGAGGTCGGGTGTTCAATCAAGACCAGCCTGACCAACGTGGTGAAACCCTGTCTTTAAAAAAAAGATAGAGGCTGGGCGCGGTGGCTCAAGCCTGTAATCCCAGCACTTTGGGAGGCCAAGGCAGGTGGATCACGAGGTCAAGAGATCGAGATTGAGATCATCCTGGTCAACATGGTGAAACCCCGTCTCTACTAAAAATACAAAAAATTAGCTGGGCGTGGTGGCGCGTGCCTGTTATCCCAGCTACTTAGGAGGCTGAGGCAGGAGAATTGCCTGAACCCTGGAGACGAAGGTTGCGGTGAGCCAAGATTGTGCCATTGCGCTCCAGCCTGGGTAACAAGAGTGAAACTCCATCTCAAAAAGAAGAGAGAGAGAATAAAATAATTTTAAAAAGCTTATCATGAAAAACAATGTCTACTCAACTCGTCCTCTTGGCATCTTGCTTCTGTTTTTTTCTGTCTTGCTCTGTCACCCAGGCTAGATAGAGTGCAGTGGCGTGGTCATGGTTCACTGTAGCCTCAACCTCCTGAACTCAAGTGATCTGCCCAAAATGCTGGGATTATAGGAGTGAGCCACCATGCCTGGCCAACATAGCAAGACCCTGCCTCTATTAAAAATAAATAAATGAATAAATACTGGCCAGGCGCAGTGGCTCATGCCTATAATCGCAGCACTCTGGGAGGCCAAGGCAGGTGGATCACCTGAGGTCAGGAGTTCCAGACCAGCCTGGCCAACATGGTGAAACCCCTTCTCTAAAAAAAAAAAAAATACAAAAAATTAGCTGGGCATGGTGGCAGGCACCTGTAATCCCAGCTACTTGGGAGGCTAAGGCAGGAGAATCACTTGACTCCAGGATGCAGAGGTTGCAGTGAGTCAAGATTGCACCATTGCACTCCAGCCTGGGTAACAACAGCAAAACTCTGTCTCAAATATAGAGAGATAGATAGATAGATAGATAGATAGATAGATAGGCAGATAGATTTAAAATAAAATAATTTTTTTTGAGACAGAGTCTCACTGTGTTACCCAAGCTGGACTGCAGTGGCATGATCTTGGCTTACTGCAACCTCTACCTCCCACAGGAGGTGCCTCAGCCTCCCGAGTAGCTAGGACTACAGGCATGCGACACCATGCCCAGCTAATATGTTTGTATTTTTTAGTACAGATGGGGTTTCACTATGTTGGCCAGGCTGGTCTTCAACTCCTGACCTCATGATCTGCCTGCCTTAGCCTCCCAAAGTGCTGGGATTCCAGGGATGAGCCACCACACCTGGCCAAAATTTTTTTGTTTGGAGATAGAGTCTCACTCTGTCACTAGGCTGGAGTGCAGTAGCAAGATCTTGGCTCACTGCAATCTCTGCCTCCCAGGTTTAAGCGATTCTCCTGCCTCAGCCTCCCAAGTAGCTGGGTTTATAGGCACGAGCCACCACACCCAGCTAATTTTTGTATTTTTAGTAGAGACAGGGTTTTACCATGTTGGCCAGGATGGTCTTGATCTCCAAACCTCATGATCCGCCTGCTTCAGCCTCCCAAAGTGCTATGATGACAGATGTGAGCCACAGTGCCCAGCCAAAAAAATAATTTTTTTTTTTTTTTGAGACGGAGTTTCGCTCTTGCTGCCCAGGCTGGAGTGCAATGGCACGATCTCGGCTCACCGCAACCTCCGCCTCCTGGGTTCAGGCAATTCTCCTGCCTCAGCCTCCTGAGTAGCTGGGATTACAGGCATGTGCCACCATGCCCAGCTAATTTTCTGTATTTTTAGTAGAGACGGGGTTTCACCATGTTGACCAAGATGGTCTTGATCTCTTGACCTCGTGATCCACCTGCCTCGACCTCCCAAAGTGCTGGGTTACAGGCGTGAGCCACCACACCCAGCCTGCAAATGGGTTTTTAAATTACTGAACTAAGTCTGTTTGGGGTTGTAAGTGACCAAGAGAATTTTTTGTTGTTGTTTAAGATGGAGTGTCGCTCTGTCACCCAGGCTGGAGTGCAGTGGCATGATCTCGGCTCACCGTAACCTCTGCCTCCCAGATTCAAGTGAGTCTCCCATCGCAGCCTCCTGAGTAGCTGGAATTACAGGCCCAGCTAATTGGTTTTTTTTTTTTTTTTTTTTTTTTTGTATTTTTAGTTGAGATGGGGTTTCACCATGTTGGCCAGGCTGGTCTCAAATTCCTGACCTCAAGTGATCTGCCTGCCTTGGCCTCTCAAAGTGCTGGTATTACAGGCATGAGCCACCACATCTGGCCCAAGAGAATTTTATGATCTGAGAGTCACTAAGAAAGCAATGGTCTGGGGAGGCCGAGGCAGGAGCATTGCTTGAGGCTAGGAGTTCAAAACAAGCCTGGGTAACATAGTGAGATTGTCTCTTATTTATTTATTTATTGACAGTGTCTTACTCTGTCACCCATGCTGGAGTGCAGTGGTGCAATCTCGCCTCACTGCAACTTCTGCCTCCCAGGTTCAAGCAATTCTCCCACCTCAGCCTACTGAGAAGCTGAGATTACAGGCATACACCACCACACCCAGCTAATTTTTGTATTTTTAGTAGAGACGTGGTTTCACCAAGTTGGCCAGGTTGGTCTCAAACTTGGCTCAAGTGATCTGCCCACCTCGACCTCCCAAAGTGCTATGGTTACAGGTGTGAACCACTGCACCTGACCCTGTCTCTATCTAAAAAAAAAAAAAAAAAAAAAAGCCATGGGACTTACCGTAGATTTCATTTCATTCAAGGTATATGAAAGAACTGCATTCCCAGAGACAAACTGAACATGCAAAGAATAATCTTGTTTTCAGACGGGCACAGTGGCTCACACCTGTAATCCCAGCTCTTTAGGAGGCTGAGGTGGGCAGATCACAAGGTCAGGAGTTCGAGACCAGCCTGGCCAATATGGTGAAACCTGGTCTCTACTAAAAATACAGAAATTAGCTGTGTGTGGTGGTGCACGCCTGTAGTCCCAGCTACTAGGGAGGTTGAGGCAGGAGAATCTCTTGAACCTGGGAGGTGGAGGCTGCAGTGAGATAAGATCATGCCACTGCACTCCAGCCTGGGTAACAGAGCGAGACTCTGTCTTAGAAATAAAAACAAAAACAACTTGTTTTCTGCCTACACCCTATGCATGGGTCCCACCTGATCAATAAATTGGCTGGACAACATAGTGAAACCCCATCTCTATAGTTAAAAAAAAAAAAAAAAAAAAAGGAAGGCCAGGCATGGTGCTTCCCACCTGTAATCTCACACTTTTTTTTTTCTGAGGCCAAGGCAGGTGGATCACATGAGGTCAGGAGTTCGAGACCACCCTGGCTAACATGGTGAAACCCCATTACAGTACTACTAAAAATAGAAAATTTAGCCAGACAAGGTGGTAGATGCCTGATAAACCCAGCTACTTGGAGGTTGAGGCAGAAGGATAACTTGAACCTGGGAGGCAGAGGTCACAGTGTATTGAGATCACACCATTGCACTACAGCCTGGGCAACAACAACAAAATTCCATCTCAGAAAATATATATAATAATTTAAAAAAATAGGCTGGGCACGGTGGCTCAAGCCTGTAATCCCAGCACTTTGGGAGGCCGAGGCGGGTGGATCACGAGGTCAAGAGATCGAGACCATCCTGGTCAACATGGTGAAACCCCGTCTCTACTAAAAATAAAAATTAGCTGGGCATGGTGGCATGTGCCTGTAATCCCAGCTACTCAGGAGGCTGAGGCAGGAGAATTGCCTGAACCCAGGAGGCGGAGGTTGCGGTGAGCCGAGATCGCGCCATTGCACTCCAGCCTGGGTAACAAGAGCGAAACTCCGTCTCAAAATAAAATAAAATAAAATAAATAAATTGGCTATGCTTAGTTTTCTGTGTATTTATCTCTGATTGGCATGGATTCCCCTCCAGACCAGTTGGGCAGCTATGGCATTATGTCTTGCTTTAGCCTCTTTCCTGGGCTGGATCTCCCGTTTCCTGAATTCCATGAGTTCCTTTTGCATAGTTTTCTAACTCATGCTCCACTCATTTCCCAACAAAGGGTCAGAGAAGAGAAAATCTGGACACTACACATCTGGAAATGTTTTTCCGTTCTCACACTTCATGGATAATTTAGCTGGGTATACAATGCTAGGTTAGAAATCATTGTCCTTCAGGAATGAAATTTTTTCTTATTCCAGGGGGCAAATATGCTTCTTAGCGACTTTACACATGGATAGGAAACCAACTTTTTTCTTCCTCCTGTTCTCTCTCTCCTTTTTTTCCTCCTTCTCCTCCTTGTGTTTGGTAGTGGCAGGGGAAAATTCTACATCACTAGGTTTTCAAACTCTAGAGCTGTCAAAAAGCACACAGCTGTTTTCCAAACACAGACTTGTATTTACATAGCAGAAAACGGACTTGGCACTTACACTTTGCATATTGTTTGAATTACTGTTAACAGGGAGAGCAGGGTTATGTAATCATGTCTGGCTTTTCTTGGTTGAAAAATTTGTGCTCGTATTTTCGTAAATGGTAAAATGACTTTTCTATTATCCTCAATACTGCAACTCTTCCTTTTAATTTTTTCTTTTTAGAAATTATATATTGAGGTGAATTCATGTAATATAAAATTAGCCATTTCACAGTGAACAATTCAGTGACATTTGGTACATTCACAATGTTATGCAACCACAATCTCTATCTGGTTCCAAAATGTTTTAATCACTCCAAAAGGAAACCTGGCATTCATTAAGCAGTTAATCCCTACCCCCCAATTATCTGATTCCCAAAATCTCTGGCAACTACCAATCTGCTTCCTGTTTACCTAAAGAAGTTACCTATTCTAGATAATCAATATGAATGGAATCAAATAATATGCAACCTTTGGTGTCTGGCTTCTACTACTTAGCATAATGTTTCTGAGGTTCATCTACAATGTAGCATGTATCTCATTTCATTCTTTTTTTTTTTTTTTTTTTTTCTGGAGATAGAGTTTTGCTCTTGTTGCCCAGGTTGGAGTGCAATGGCACGAACTCAGCTTACCACAACATCTGCCTCCCAGGTTCAAGCAATTCTGCCTCAGCCCCCCAAGTAGCTGGCATGACAGGCATGCACCACCACGCCTGGCTAATTTATTTTTAGTAGAGACAGGGTTTCTCCATGTTGATAAGGCTGGTCTCAAACTCCCAACCTCAGGTAATCCGCCCATCTCGGTCTCCCAAAGTGCTGGGATTACAGACATGAGCCACCTCACCTGGACTTTTCTTTCTTTTTCTTTTTTTTTTTTTTTTTTGAGGTGGAGTTTTCGCTCTTGTTACCCAGGCTGGAGTGCAATGGCGCGATCTCGGCTCACCGCAACCTCCGCCTCCTGGGTTCAGGCAATTCTCCTGCCTCAGCCTCCTGACTAGCTGGGATTACAGGCACGCACCACCATGCCCAGCTAATTTTTTTTTTTTTTTTTTTTGAGACGGAGTTTTGCTCTTATTACCCAGGCTGGAGTGCAATGGCGCGATCTCGGCTCACCGCAACCTCCGCCTCCTGGGCTCAGGCAATTCTCCTGCCTCAGCCTCCTGTGTAGCTGGGATTACAGGCATGTGCCGCCATGCCCAGCTAATTTTTTGTATTTTTTTAGTAGAGACGGGGTTTCACCATGTTGACCAGGATGGTCTCGATCTCTTGACCTCGTGATCCACCCGCCTCGGCCTCCCAAAGTGCTAGGATTAAGGCTTGAGCCACCGCGCCCGGCTTCAGCTAATTTTTTTGTATTTTTAGTAGAGACAGGGTTTCACCATGTTGACCAGGATGGTCTCGATCTCTCGACCTCGTGATCCACCCGCCTTGGCCTCCCAAAGTGCTGGGATTACAGGCTTGAGCCACCGCGCCCGGCGGCCTTTTCTTTCTTTCTTTTTTTTTTTTTAAATAGAGACAGGGTCTCTCTATGTTCTCCAGGCTGGAGTGCAGTGGCTATTCATAGGCACAATCATAGCACAATGCAGTCTTGGGCTTCTGCCTCAGTCTCCTTTTTTCCTTTTCCTTTTTCTTTTGGAAACATAGTCTAGTTTTGTTGCCCAGTCTGGAGTGCAACGGTGTGATATTGGCTCACTGCCGCCTCCACCTCTCGGGTTCAAGTGATTCTCATTCCTCAGTCTCCCACATAGCTGGAATTACAGGTACATGCCACCATGCCCTACTGATTTTTATATTTTCAGTAGAGATGGGATTTTACCATCTTGGCCAGGCTGGCTCTCGAGATATGCTCATTCTGTGTTCACTTTTTTGAAAAACTACCAAACTGTTTTCCACAGCAAGCTAACCATTTTATATCCCCACTGGCAACGTACAAGGGTTCAATGTTCACATATTCATGAACAGTTGTTATTTTTGGTTTTGTTTTGTTTTGAGACAGGGTCTTACTCTGTCATCCAGTCTGGAGTGCAGTGGCGCAATCATGGCTTGGTGCAGCCTCAACCTCTTCAGACTCAGGTGATCCTCCCACCTCAGTCTCCTGAGTAGCTGGGACTGCAAGTACATACCACCATGCCTTGCTAATTTTGTACTTTTTGAAGAGACAGAGTTTTGCCATGTTGTCCAGGCTGGCCTCCAACTCCTGAGCTCAAGTGATGCCCTTTCCTCGGCCTCCCAAAGTTCTGGGATTACAGGCATGAGTCACCAGCCCAGCTGAGCATCTTTTCGTGTGCTTTTTGGCCACTTGTGTATCTTCTTTGGAGAAATTGTTTATTTTTCCAGCTTCATTGAGGTATAATTAACAAATTGTGCATAATTCAAGGTATACAATGTCACGATTGAATATACATGTACATTGGGAAATGATTGCCACAATCAAATTAACATACCCATCACCACACATAGTTACCATCTTTTGGATAAAGGCTTATTCAAGGTCTTTTCCTATTTTTTCATTGAGTTGTTTGGTTTTTTTGGTGTTGAGTTGCTAAAGTTGTTTATATTTTCTGGATATTCCCTTTAAAAACTGAAGCTACTGGAATTTCTACTGTTGTAATATCAGGCAATATATGTTACCCAATGTGAGCGCAGCCATTGTTGCTTAACAATAGCCATTTCTCGAATTTTTTTGAGACAGAGTCTTACTCTGTCACCCAGGCTAGAGTGCAGTGACACGATAGTGGCTCACTGCATCCTCCACCTCCTGAGCTCAGCAGTCCTCCCACCTCAGCCTCCTGAGTAGCTGGGAAAATAGGCACACCCTACCATGTTTGGCTAATATTTGTATTTTTTGTAGAAATGGGGGTTTCACTATGTTGCCCAGGCTCATTTCTCAATTTTTTTTTTTTTTTTTTTTTTTTTTTTGAGACGGAGTTTCGCTCTTGTTACCCAGGCTGGAGTGCAATGGCGCGATCTCGGCTCACTGCAACCTCCGCCTCCCGGGTTCAGGCAATTCTCCTGCCTCAGCCTCCTAAGTAGCTGGGATTACAGGCACGCGCCACCACGCCCAGCTAATTTTTTTTTTGTATTCTTAGTAGAGACGGGGTTTCACCATGTTGACCAGGATGGTCTCGATCTCTTGACCTCGTGATCCACCCGCCTCGGCCTCCCAAAGTGCTGGGATTACAGGCTTGAGCCACCGCGCCCGGCCTCAATTTTTAAATTGTAATAGGCTCCTTTGTTTTTTGAAAATTATGTGTCCATAAAAGAAATAAAAATAGCCAGGCATGGTGGCTCACATCTCTAATCCCAGCACTTTGGGAGGCTGAGACGGGCGGATCACCTGAGGTCAGGAGTTCAAGACCAGCTTGGCCAACATGGTGAAACCCTATCTCTACTAAAAACACAAAAAATGTAGCCAGGCAAGGTGGCAGGTGTCTGTAATCCCAGCTGCTAGAGAGGATGAAGGAGAATCGCTTGAACCTAGGAGTTGGAGGCTACAGTGAGCTGAGACCTCGCCATTGCACCCCAGCCTGGGAAACGAGCAAAACTTCATCTCAAAAAGAAAATTAAATTAAATTAAAATAAATAAAATAGATCTGGTGAGGTGGCTCATGCCTGTAATCCCAGCACTTTGGGAGGCCAAGGCGGGTGAATCACGAGGTCCGGAGATCAAGACCATCCTAGCCATGGTGAAACCCCGTCTCTACTCAAATACAAAACATTCCTGTAGTCCCAGCTATTTGGGAGGCTGAAGCAGGGGAATCGCTTGAACCCGGGAGGCAGAGGTTGCAGTGAGCTGAGATGAGATCATGCCACTGTATTCCAGCCTGGAGACAGAGCAAGACTCCATCTTAAAAACATAAAAAATTAAAAATTTTAAATTAAAAAAATAATAAAAATAAAATCAGGCTGGTGCGGTGGCTCACACCTGTAATCCCAGCACTTAGGGAGGTCAAGATGGGTGGATCACCTGAGGTCTGGGGTTCAAAACCAGCCTGGTCAACATGGTGAAACCTCATCTCTACTAAAAATACAAAAATTTGGCAGGCGTGGTGGTGGGCTCCTATAATCCTAGCTTCTTGGGAGGCTGAAGCAGAAGAATCACTTGAACCCGGGAGGCAGAGGTTGCAGTGAACCAAGATTTCACCATTCCACTCCAGCCTGGATGACAGAGTGAGATTCCATCTCAAAAACCTAAATGAAGCTGGGCGCGGTGGCTCAAGCCTGTAATCCCAGCACTTTGGGAGGCCGAGGCGGGTGGATCACGAGGTCAAGAGATCGAGACCATTCTGGTCAACTTGGTGAAACCCCGTCTCTACTAAAATTACAAAAAAAAAATTAGCTGGCCATGGTGGCGTGTGCCTGTAATCCCAGCTACTCAGGAGGCTGAGGCAGGAGAATTGCCTGAACCCAGGAGGCGGAGGTTGTGGTGAGCCGAGATCGCGCCATTGCACTCCAGCCTGGGTAACAAGAGCGAAACTCCGTCTCAAAAAAAAAAAAAAAAAAAAAAAAAAAAAAAAAAAAATTAGGCAGGCGTGGTGGTGGGCTCCTATAATCCTAGCTTCTTGGGAGGCTGAAGCAGAAGAATCACTTGAACCCGGGAGGCAGAGGTTGCAGTGAACCAGGATTTCACCATTCCACTCCAGCCTGGATGACAGAGTGAGATTCCATCTCAAAAACCTAAATGAAGCCAGGCGCGGTGGGTCAAGCCTGTAATCCCAGCACTTTGGGAGGCCGAAGCGGGTGGATCATGAGGTCAAGAGATCAAGACCATCCTGGTCAACATGGTGAAACCCCGTCTCTACTAAAAATACAAAAAATTAGCTGGGCATGGTGGCGTGTGCCTGTAATCCCAGCTACTCAGGAGGCTGAGGCAGGAGAATTGCCTGAACCCAGGAGACAGAGGTTGTGGTGAGCCGAGATCGCGCCATTGCACTCCAGCCTGCGTAACAAGAGCGAAACTAAAAACCTAAATGAAATGAAATAAAACAAAATAAATATATACAAATAATAATAATTTTTTAAAAACTTAAAATTATGTGTTCAGAAAAAAAGCTACATTTCGTTTCTTTTCTTTCTTTTTTTTTTTTTTTTTTGAGACAGAGTCTACCTCTGTTGCCCAGGCTGGAGTGCAGTGGCACGATCTCAGTTCACTGCAACCTCAGCCTCCCAGGTTCAAGCGATTCTCCTGCCTCATCCACTTGAGTAGCTGGGATTACAGGTGCCCGCCACAATGCTCGGCTAATTTTTGTATTTTTAGTAGAGACGGGGTTTCACCATATTGACCAGGCTGGTCTCAAACTCCTGATCTTAAGTGATCCACCTGCCTTGGCATCCCAAAGTGCTGGGATTACAGGTGTGAGCCACTGCAACTGGCAAAAAGCTACATTTCTAGCCCCTCTGCTTGCAGAGTTAGCCACATTGGTAAGTTGATTATATCTGCTAGACATCCAAGTGGACAGATAGTGCTTAGACAGCTGGAAATGTGAGATGACAGGAGTTCAGGAGAGGCACCATTCCGCTCTGTCCCTGCTGTCCTCTCCCCACTGCCTTCATGGATTTTGGCATCTGGCTCACATAATTCCCCTCTACCCATCATCCTGGTGACCTCAACATTCACACCGACAACCAATTCAAGACCCGACCATTCAGTTGTAGGCCCAATCCTTCCACATTCTATGACTCACTAAGACCCTTCTTCTAGCCCATTAGAACTCCAGTCAGGTTTCTAATCTGGGCCAGGTACAGTGGCTGATGCCTGAAATCCCAGCTATTTGGGAGGCTGAGGTGGGAGGAGGATAGCTTGAGCCCAGGAGTACGAGTTTGAAACCACCCTGGACAACAGAGCAAGACCTTGTCTCAAACCCACCCCCTCAAAAAAAAAGGAGAGAAAAAGAAAAAAATCAATTCGTAACACCTGTTCTTTTTTTTTTTTTTAATTAAAAAAAAAATTTTGGCCAGGTAAGGCTGCTCATGCCTATAATCCCAGCACTTTGGGAGGCCAAGACAGGTGGATCACGAGGTCAGGAGATCGAGACCAGTCTGGCCAACATAGTGAAACCCTGTCTCTACTAAAAATACAAAAAATTATCTGGGCATGGTGGTGGTCTCCTGTAATCCCAGCTACTCAGGAAGCTGAGACAAGAGAATTGCTTGAACCCAGGAGGCAGAGGTTGCAGTGAGCCAAGATCGTACCTCTGCACTCCAGCCTGGGCAACAGTAGGAGACTCTGCTTCAAAAAAAAAAAACAAAAAAAAAACCTTTTTTTTTAGACAGAGTCTCCTACTGTCGCCCAGGCTGGAGTGCAGAGGCATGATTTCAGCTCACTGCAATCTCTTGGGTTCAAGTGATAGCTTCAGCCTCCTGAATAGCTGGGACTACAGGCATCCATCACCATGCCTGTGTAATTTTTGCATTCTTTTTTTTTTTTTTTTTTTTTTTTTTTTTTAGTAGAGACAGGGTTTCACCATGTTGGCCAGGCTAGTTTTGAACTCTTGACTTCAAATGATCCACCTGCCTTGGCATCCCAAAGTGCTAGAGTTACAGGCATGAGCCACCATGCCCAGCCTAAAATTGTTTTGGAGTAAGGGGGAAAGCCTGAGCCACTCTTACTGCGGTTAACTTGGGGATGGCAAAACATCATAAAAACAGATTTTTTTTTTTTTTTTTTTTTTTTTTTGAGATAAGGTTTCATACTGTTATCCAGGCTAGAGTGCAGTGGTATGATCTTGGCTCACTACAGCCTCCAACTTCTGAGCTCAAGTGATCCTATTGCTTCTGCTTCCCAAGTAGTTAGGACTGCAGGCATGCACCACCACGCCCAGCTCATTAAAAAATTTTTTTTGTACAGGTGAGTTTTCACTATGTTGTCCAGGCTAGTCTTGAACTCCTGACCTCAAATGATACTCCCTGCTCGGCCTCCCAAAGTGTGAGATTAGAGAAATGAGTTGCTGCGTCTTGCGCCGAAAAAAATTTAAAAACATGACTAGGCCGGGGGCGGTGGCTCAAGCCTGTAATCCCAGCACTTTGGGAGGCCGAGGCGGGTGGATCATGAGGTCAAGAGATCGAGACCATCCTGGTCAACATGGTGAAACCCCGTCTCTACTAAAAATACAAAACATTAGCTGGGCATGGTGGCGCGTGCCTGCAATCCCAGCTACTCAGGAGACTGAGGCAGGAGAATTGCCTGAAAACCCAGGAGGCGGAGGTTGCGGTGAGCCGAGATTGCGCCATTGCACTCCAGCCTGGGTAACAAGAGCGAAACTCCATCTCAAAAAAAAAAAAAAAAAAAAACACAAAAATCAGCTGGGCATGGAGGCACACTCCTGTAGTGCCAGCTACTCAAGAGGTTGAGGCAGGAGAATCACTTGAACCCTGGAGCAGGGATTGCAGTGAGTCGAGATCATGCCACTGTACTCCAGCCTGGGAGACAGAGGGAGACTCTGTCTCAAAAATAAAAGAAAACAAAATAAAATAAAATATAAATAAAGTAGGCATCCAACTTCAATTTTTTTTTTTTTTTTGCATGTGGATATCCAGTTTTCCCAACACCATTTGTTGAGAAGACTGCTCTTTCCCTGTTGAATGGTCTTAGAACCCTTGTTGAAAATCAGTTGACCGTATATATACATGAAGGTTAACGTCTGCACTCTCTATTCTGTTTCATTGGTCTACATGTCTGTTTGTACGCCAGTCCCACACAGTTTGAATCACGATTATCATTGTTGTATGTTTTGAAATCAGGAAGTATGAGACCTCCGATTTTGTTCCTTCTTTTTTTCCAAGATTATTTTGTTTGTTTGGGGTTTCCTTGAATTTTAGGATTTTTTTTTTCTAGGAAAAAATATCACTGGAATTTTGAGAGAAATTGCATTGAATCTGTAAATCTCTTTTGGTAGTAAAGATATCTTTTTTTCCTCCCGAAATACCCAGACTTCAAGGAGACGGTAATATAGACATCTTAACAATATTAATTGTTCCAATCCATGAACATGAAATGTTTTTCTGTTTATTTATGTCTTTCAAAATTTCTTTCAAGGCTGGGGAGTGGGCATGGTGGCTCATGCCTGTAATCCTAGCACTTTGGGAGGCCAAGTGGGACAGATCACTTGAGTTTAGGAGTTCGAGCCAGCCTGGCCAACATAGTGAAACCCCATCTCTACTAAAAATACAAAAATTAATAGGATGTACTCCCCTGAACCAAGAGGTGGAGGTCGCAGTGAGCCAAGATCACACCACTGCACTCCAGCCTGAGCAACAGAAAGAGACTCTGTCCCCCACCAAAAAAAAAATTCTTTCAAGAACATTTTGTAATTTTAATTGTACAACTCTCTTTCTTCCTTGGTAACATTTAGTCCTAAGGTTTTTTTTGTTTTGTTGATGCTATTGTAAATGGAATTCCCAGCTGGCTTCAGTGCCTCATGCCTATAATCCCAGCACTTTAGGAGGCTGAAGAGAGTGGATCTCCTGAGGTCATGAGTTCGAGACCAGCCTGGCCAAGATGGTGAAACCTTGTCTCTTCTAAAAATACAAAAATTATCCAGGTGTGGTGGCAGCAACCTGTAGTCCCAGCTCCTCAGGAGGCTGAGGCAGGAGAATTGCTTGAACCCAGGAGACAGAGGTTGCAGTGAGCCAAGACTGCACTGATGCACTCCAGCTGGGTGACAGAGTGAGACTCCGTCTCAAAAAAGCAAAACAAAACAAATAAATGGAATTCCCTTTGCAGGTTGTTCCTTGTCAGTGTACAAAAATGCAGCTGATATATGTGAGTTTATCTGGTATCCTGCAACTTTACTAAATTCATTTATTAGTTCTGACAGGGTGTTCCCCCCTCCCACCTCCCTAACAGGGTGTTGTTTGTTTGTTTGTTTGTTTTTTCGTGGAATCTTAGGGTTTTCTACATATCTAATCATGTAATCTGTGAAGAGAGATAATTTTACTTCTGTTTTTTTTTTTTTTTTTCTTTCTCTCTTTTTTTTTTTTTTTCTGAGACGGAGTTTCGCTCTTGTTACCCAGACTGCAGTGCAATGGCACGATCTCGGCTCACCGCAACCTCCGCCTCCTGGGTTCAGGCAATTCTCCTGCCTCAGCCTCCTGAGTAGCTGGGATTACACACACGTGCCACCATGCCCAGCTAATTTTTTGTATTTTTTTTTTTTTTTTTTTTTTTTTTTTTTTTTTTTGAGACGGAGTTTCGCTCTTGTTACCCAGGCTGGAGTGCAATGGCGCGACCTCGGCTCACCGCAACCTCCGCCTTCTGGGTTCAGGCAATTCTCCTGCCTCAGCCTCCTAAGCAGCTGGGATTACAGGCACGCGCCACCACGCCCAGCCAGTTTTCCGTATCCTTAGTAGAGACGGGGTTTCACCATGTTGACCAGGATGGTCTCGATCTCTCGACCTCGTGATCCACCCGCCTCGGCCTCCCAAAGTGCTGGGATTACAGGCTTGAGCCACCGCGCCCGGCCAATTTTTTGTATTTTTAGTAGAGACGGGGTTTCACCATGTTGACCAGGTTGGTCTCGATCTCTTGACCTCGTGATCCACCCACCTCAGCCTCCCAAAGTGCTGGGATTACAGGTGTGAGCCACCACGCCCAGCTTTTTTTTCTTTTCTTTTGAGAAAGGTCTTCACTCTGTTCCCTAGGCTGGAGTGCAGTGGCACAATCATGGCTCACTGCAGCCTCAACCTCCTGGGCTCAAGCAATCCTCCACCTCAGCCTCCTGAGTAGCTGGAAGTACAGGCACTCACCACCACACCCAGATAATTTTTAATTTTTTGTGGAGATGGGGTCTCATATGTTCCCCAGGCTGGTCTCAAACTCCTGAGCTCAACTGATCCTCCTACCTAGGCCTCCCAAATTGCTAAGATTACAGGCATGAGCAACTGTGCCTGGCCTAGTTATACTTCTTTCTTTCCAATTTTAATGCCTTTTCTATTCTTTCTCTTTCTTTTTTATTTTGCTGGAGTGCAGTGGCACGATCTTGGCTCACTGCAACTTCTACTTCCTGGGTTCAAGTGAGTCTTGTGCCTCAGCCTCCCAAGTAGCTGGGATTACAGATGTATACTACCATGCCTGGCTAATTAATTTAATTAATTAATTAATTTATTTATTTTGAGACAGAGTCTCGCTCTGTAGCCCAGGCTGGAGTGCAGGGGCATGATCTTAGCTCACTGCAACCTCTGCCTCCTGGGTTCCAGTTCAAGCAATTTTTCTGCCTCAGCCTCTCGAGTAGCTGGGAGTACAGGTGTGCGCCACCATGCTCAGCTAATTTTTTTGTATTTTTAGTAGAGACAGGGTTTCACCATTTTGGCAGGCTGGTCTTGAACTCCTGAACTCATGATCTGCCTGCTTCAGCCTCCCAAAGTGTTGGGATTATAGGTGTGAGATACTGTGCCCAGCCAGTTGCTTTTATTTTTAGTAAAGACCAGGTTTCACCATATTGGCCAGGCTGGTCTCGAACTACTGGCCTCATATGATCTGCCCACCTCAGCCTCCCAAAGTGCTGAGATTACATGAGTGAGCCACCATGCGTGCCTGGCCTTATTTCTCTTTCATGCCTAATTGCTCTGGCTAGGACTTCCAGTACTGCATTGAAGAGAAGTAGCAAAAGCAAACATCTTTGTCTTATTCCTGATCTTAGATTTCCTCTAAGGGTTTCCTCTAAAAATGTCCTCTATGGATCTCAGATTTCCTCTAAAAAGTTCCCCTAAGGATCTTAGATTTCTCGGAGGAAATCTAAGATCAGGAACGAGACAGAGGTTCTAGTTTAGTTTTGTTTTGCATATCCCATCATACTTTGAGCACTTCCTTGCATTCTGGCCCAAGAAGATGTTCCGGAATAATCATGCACTTTTCCTGTCCCAACCCTGGAATTAGTCATTTCTCCAAGTAACTCTGGTTCCTGTTAGTGTACAGTGGTATTTTAAAAGCCAAGATCTAGACACCAGACAGCTTCATTGCTACTGTGAGTCACTATTTCCAGATCCTCTATGTAGACCCAGAGCTAGGGAAGTGAGGCAGTGATGTGCTGATAAATGTGATTTATCAGGGAAATGGGCAGGGAGAATTTTTAGTGTTTGGTAATGTTTGCTGATTTCTATGGTATAAATACTTGCATTATGGTTCAGACTACCAGCATGATGTCACTAAACATGACATTGGGGAGACACTCCCTCAATGACTCTCTTGAGCAGTACGATCTGATTCCAGCACACCACTGAATGTATTACACACACACGCACACACACACACACACACACACACACACGTGCACGCTCGTACATACGAATTTGCATCTATACTTATTTCCCTATACACTGAAAGCCATGAGTCAGCAGCAATACCCCAATCCCAACCCAACAGCACAAGATTCGTTCTAGTTTTCTCCCTTTTCATATATTTTAAAAAATGTTTTCTTTTATTATCTTTATTTGAAATTTTACTGATTTATTTATTTATTGAGACAGAGTCTTGCTCTGTTGCCCAGGCTGGAGTGTACTGGTGTGATCTCAGCTCAATGGAACCTCCACTGCCCAGGTTCAAGCAATTCTCCTGCCTCAGCCTCCCGAGTAGCTGGGGCTATAGGCTCCCACCATAACGCCCAGCTAACTTTTGTATTTTTAGTAGACACCAGGTTTTACCATGTTGGCCAGGCTTGTCTTCCACTCCTGACCTCAAGTGATCTGCCCAACTCAGCCTCCCAAAGTAAGTGCTAGGATTACAGGCATGAGCTACTGTGCCCGGGCTAAATTTGATATTTTAGATTAGTAAATAATCTTTCATAGGGGTGCCCCTGGCTGATAATAAAGTAGCCTTTTCATATCTTTTTTTTTTCTTTTTTCTGAGATGGAGTCTCACACTGTCTCCCAGGTTGGAGTGCAATGGAGTGATCTTGGTTCACTGTAATCTCCACCTCCTGAGTTCAAGCGATTCTCCTGCCTCAGCCTCCCGAGTAGCTGGAACCACAGGTGCGTACCATCACATCCAGCTAATTTTTGTATTTTTAGTAGAGACGGGGGTTTCACTATGTTGGCCAGGCTGATCTCGAACTCCTGACCTCGTGATTCGCCGACCTTGGCCCCCAAGTGCTGGGATTATAGGCGTGAGCCACTGCGCCTGGCTTCTTTTTCATATCTTTTTTTTTTTTGAGATGGAGTTTTGCTCATTACCCAGGCTGGAGTGCAATGGCGCGATCTCGGCTCACCACAACCTCTGCCTCCTGGGTGCAGGCAATTCTCCTGCCTCAGCCTCCTGAGTAGCTGGGATTACAGGCACGCGCCACCATGCCCAGCTAATGTTTTGTATTTTTAGTAGAGACGGGGTTTCACCATGTTGACCAGGATGGTCTCGATCTCTTGACCTCGTGATCCACCCGCCTCAGCCTCCCAAAGTGCTGGGATTACAGGCTTGAGCCACCGTGCCCGGCCTTTTTCATATCTTTAACTCTCTTCTCTGACAGTGAGATACTTTCCATTATCCTTAAAATACATACCTATTTGACCAATCCTCCATGTGAACTGATCTAGTGCCATGCTGGGTGCCTCTTCAGTCCACCTCCAAGTTTCGACATCTTGCATTGGCTGCCCCACCATCTGGGCACTTCCTCACTCTGCTTGGGCTCCCACACCCTTTGCCAGACTCTACCACCCCCAACCCATGCAGATGTCCTCACACTGTTTACACTTCTTAAAAGAAAAACTGGCTGGGCACAGTGGCTCACACCTGTAATTTCAACATTTCGGGAGGTCAAGGCAGGTGGATCACTTGAGGTCAGGAGTTCAAGACCAGCCTGGCTAACATGGTGAAACCCTATCTCTACTAAAAAGACAGAAATTAGCCAGGTGTGGTGGCACATGCCTATAATCCCAGCTACTCAGGAGGCTGAGGCAGAAGAATCACTTGAGCCTGAGAGGGGGAGGTTTCAGTGAGCCGAGATCACACCATTGCACTCTAGATTGGATGACAAAGCGAGACTGTGTCTCAAAAGAAAAGAAAAACTTCTTCAGTTGAATTAAATTTAGGGGAGATTAATTGAGCAATTCACAAGTCGAAAATCAGGCAAACTCTAGAATCACAGCAGATTCAGAGACTCCATCACAGCCACGTGGTGGAAGATTTACGGACAGCAAAAGGAAAGTGATGTACAGAAAACAGAAGTGAGATACAGAAACAACTCCATTGGTTATGGCTTGGCGTTTGCCTTATTTGAACACAGCTTGAACAGTTGGCTACATTTGATTGGTCAAAACTCAGTGATTGGCACAGGTGTGGGCTACCATCAGTTTACACCTCTCCTTGTTATGTTCACGATGTACAGAAAAACCTTTAGGCCGAACTTAAATACGTAAGGAGGCAGCTTTAGGTTAAACTTGGTTTAACACACTCCAACACTTATTCCAGGCCACTGGCTATGTGGACACCTCTGCCCCTGCTCAGGCTCTCTCTCTCCAGGCATAAGCCTTCCCCATGGGGATGCTCTCCTCACCCTGCTCCCTCCCTGGGCCATCAGTGTCCACTGACATCAACACCTGCCTTTCCCTGCCCACGTCTTGCTTTACAGGTGGTTGTACAAGAAGGGAAGCAAAGTGAGATGCAAAACAGAAGACAAAGGAAAGAAAAGGAGCTACAGAGTTTTTATTTATTTGTTTGTTTGTTTGTTTGTTTGTTTGTTTGTTTGTTTGTTTGTTTTAAAAGACTGGGTTTCACCATGTTGGTCAGGCTGGTCTTGAACTCCCGACCTCAGGTGATCCGCCCGCCTTGGCCTCCAAAATGCTTGGATTACAGGCATAAGCCACCACACCCAGCGGGTTTTTCTTTTAAACTTTCCTTAAAAATTTTTTTTTTGAGATGGATTTTTACTTTTGTTGCCCAGGTTGGAGTGCAATGGCTCAATCTCAGCTCACTGAGTAGCTGGGATTACAGGTGCCTGCCACCACACCCAGCTAATTTTTTGTATTTTTAGTAGAGACGGGGTTTCACCATGTTGGCCAAGCTGGTCCTCAAATTCCTGACCTCAAGTGGTCCACCCACCTCTGCCTCCCAAAGTGCTGGGATTATAGGTGTAACCTACATGCCTGGCTGCTTTTAATTTTTTTTTTTTTGAGACGGAGTTTCGCTCTTGTTACCCAGGCTGGAGTGCAATGGCGTGATCTTGGCTCACCGAAACCTCCGCCTCCTGAGTTCAGGCAATTCTCCTGCCTCAGACTCTTGAGTAGCTGGGATTACAGGCACAAGCCACCATGCCCAGCTAATTTTTAAATTTTTTTTAGTAGAGACGGGGTTTCACCATGTTGACCAGGGTGGTCTCTATCTCTTGACCTTGTGATCCCCCTGCCTCGGCCTCCCAAAGTGCTGGGATTACAGGCGTGAGCCACTGCGCCCGGCCCTAATTTTTGTATTTTTAGTAGAGACAGGGTTTCACCATGTTGGCCAGGATGGTCTCAATCTCTTGACCTTCTGATCTGCCCGCCTCGACCTCCCAAAGTCCTGGGATTACAGGTGTAAGCCACGGGGCCTGGCTGTATCTAGTCTTTCTTTCTTTCTTTTTTTTTTTTTTAGATGAAATCTCACTGTGTTACCAGGCTGGAGTGCAGTGGCATGATCTCAGCTCACTAAAACCTCCACCTCCTGGGTTCAAGCAATTCTCATGCCTCAGCCTCCTGAATACCTGGGACTGTAGGCTGCGCCACCACATCCAGCTAATTTTTTGTATTTTTAGTAGAGACGGGGTTTCACCATGTTGGCCAGGATGGTCTTGATTTCCTGACCTCATGATCCACCCACCTCGGCCTCTCAAAAAGTGCTAGGATTACACGTGTGAGCCACCACACATGGCCTCTTTTTTTTTTTTTTTAATGAAGGCAAGTTTATTAAGAAAGTAAAGGAGGCCAGGTGTGGTGGCTCACACCTGTAATCCTACCACTTTGGGAGGCCGAGGCAGGCAGATTACGAGGTCAGGAGTTCAAGACCAGCCTAGCCCACATAGTGAAACACCGTCTCTACTAAAAATACAAAAATTTGCCAGGTGTGGTGGCAGGCACCTGTAACCCAGCTACTCAGGAGGCTGAGGCAGGAGAATCACTTGAACCTGGGAGGCAGAGGTTTCAGTGAGCTGAGATCATGCCATTGCACTCCAGCCTGGGCAATAAGAGCGAAATTCCATCTCTAAATAAATTAATTAAAATTTTAAGCCCTCAAAAAAAATGAATTGAGGGGAGAAAACTTAGTTCTCCTGAGCATAGTTAATGTTCTGGAACTGATATAAAACCCCCAAAGAGAAAAATAAGAAATCTTTTTTTTTCTTTTTTTTTTTTTAAGACAGGGTTTCACCATGTTGGTCAGGCTGGTCTTGAACCCTCGACCTCAGGTGATCCGCCCGCCTTGGCCTCCAAAGTGCTTGGATTACAGGCGTGAGCCACCACTCCCGGCCTTTTTTTCTTTTTCCCAATCTGTTCCTTTTAGACTTGGGTTTGAAAGAAAAACAAAAAGAATCACATGGAGGTGGCAGGCAAGCAGGCTGGAGCTGAAAGTTGAGATCAATTTCAGAGGAAGGTCAAGCAGATCTCCGAAGCTCTGAACATCTTTGACCTTCAAGGATCTCAGAAGACTTGCTCATTCTTGGCCAAGACTTTCAAGATCTTCACATCTGCCTATCTCAGCCATTACAAATCATTCTGGGGAATTAGGATGTGAAGGCAGCCAGGATTTGGCCCTATCAAATAAATAGGTAATGAGGCTGCAACCCACAGGCAGCATGGTAGTGCAGGGAGATGCACAGTGTTTCTGGAACACAGGCTGGTGGCACCAGCATTGAGTCAAGTACACTTAAGTCAATGCAAAACATGCCTCATGCCATGACAAATACAAACAGGTCATCATGGCAATTCTGGGAAGGATGAGATCTCACCTACAGGTGGAGAGAGCCATGATAGGATTGCTAAGGAAGTGGCATCTCCAGGGAAGTTTTATTTTCTTAGCAACATTGCACAAAACCCTCATGAGAGCAGAAGTCTTTGTTTTTTTTTTTTTTTTTTTTTTTGAGACGGAGTTTCGCTCTTGTTACCCAGGCTGGAGTGCAATGGCGTGATCTCAGCTCACCGCAACCTCCACCTCCTGAGTTCAAGCAATTCTCTTGCCTCAGCCTCCTGAGTAGCTGGGATTACAGGCACGTGCCACCATGCCCAGCTAATTTTTTTTGTATTTTTAGTAGAGACAGGGTTTCACCATGTTGACCAGGATGGTCTTGATCTCTCGACCTCGTGATCCACCTGCCTCGGCCTCCCAAAGTGTTGGGATTACAGGCTTGAGCCACCGTGCCCGGCCCACGAGAGCAGATATCTTTGTTTAGAAATTACCTTGGCTTAGGCCGGGCGCGGTGGCTCAAGCCTGTAATCCCAGCACTTTGGGAGGCCGAGGCGGGTGGATCACGAGGTCGAGAGATCGAGACCATCCTGGTCAACATGGTGAAACCCCGTCTCTACCAAAAATACAAA
This sequence comes from Saimiri boliviensis, assembly GCF_048565385.1. Lineage (NCBI taxonomy): Eukaryota > Metazoa > Chordata > Mammalia > Primates > Cebidae > Saimiri > Saimiri boliviensis. The sequence goes on from NC_133457.1 coordinate 112,708,038, forward strand.
AAATTAGCTGGGCATGGTGGCGCGTGCCTGTAATCCCAGCTACTCAGGAGGCTGAGGCAGGAGAATTGCCTGAACCCAGGAGGCGGAGGTTGCAGTGAGCCGAGATCGCGCCATTGCACTCCAGCCTGGGTAACAAGAGCGGAACTCCGTCTCAAAAAAAAAAAAAAAAAAAGAAATTACCTTGGCTTTTGATACATCTTTTTGGGTTTTTTCTGAGATGAAATTTTGCTCTTGTTGCTCAGGTTGGAGTATGGTGGCATAACCTTGGCTCACTGCAACTTCCAGTTCCTAGGCTGAAGTGATTCTCCTGCCTTAGCCTCCCGAATAGCTGGGATTACAGGTGCCCACCACCATGCCCCGCTAATATGTGTGTGTGTGTGTGTGTGTGTGTGTTTGAGATGGAGTTTCGCTCTTGTTGCACAGACTGGAAAGCAATGGCGTGATCTCAGCTCACTGCAACCTCCACCTCCTGGGTCCAAGAAACCTGCATCAGCTTCCTGAGTAGCTGGGATTACAGGCATGTGCCACCATGCCTGGCTAATTTTGTATTTTTAGTAGAGACTGTGTTTCTCCATGTTGGTCAGGCTGGTCTCGAACTCCCTATCTCAGGTGATCCACCTGCCTAGGCCTCTAAAAGTGCAGGGATTACAGGCATGAGCTACTGCGCCTGGACAAATTTTTGTATTTTCAGTAGAGATGGGGTTTCACCATGTTAACCAGGCTGGTCTTGAACTCCTGACCTCAGGTGATCCACCTGCCTTGGCCTCCAAAAGTGCTGGGATTATAAGCAAGAGCCAGTGTGCCCAGCCAATACATCTTTTTATTGTGTTCTTTTTTTTTTTTTTTTTTAAAGACAGGGTTTCACCATGTTGGTCAGGCTGGTCTTGAACTCCCGATCTCAGGTGATCACCCTGCCTTGGACTCCAAAGTGCTTGGATTACAGGCGTGAGCCACCATGCCCGGCCTATGTCTTTATTTTTTTTTTTTAACTGACTAAAAAGACCCAGAAAAAATATTATGTCTTTTATTCACATTGTGTTTTCCTCCTCAATTGGAGTGACAATGCCTTTTTATTTTTACTTTATTCTTATTTTCTGAGACAGGGTATCACTCTTTCACCCAAGCTGGAGTACAATGGCCCAATCATAGCTCATAGCAGCCTCGACCTCTTCAGCTCAAGTGGTTCTCCCACCTTAGCCTCCCAAGTAGCTGGGACTACGGGCATGCACCACCATGCCTGGCTATTTTTCAAAATTTTATTTTTGCTGGAGATGGGATCTCACTGTGTTGCCTAGGCTGGTCTCAAACTCCTAGGCTCTCAAGTGATCCTCCTGCCTTGGCCTCCCAAAGCGCTGGGATGACAGGTGTGGGTCACTGCACAAGGTCAATAATGCCTTTTAGGTGTGAAGAATTGTTAATCGGGTGAATTTGCCCTATTTATTTCTATATAACAATTATGCAAAGCTTAGTGACTTCAAATAAACATTTTATTATTATTATTATTACTGAGACCGGGTCTCACTCTGTCACCTTGGCTGGAATGCAGCGGCACTACCATAGTTCAATGCAGCCTTGACCTCCTGGGCTCAAGTGATCTTCACACTTTAGCCTCCCAAGTAGCTGGGACCATAGGCGGAGACCACCACACCTGGCTAACTTACTTATTTATTTTGTGTAGAAATGGGGTTTCACTGCCGGGTGCGGTGGCTCAAGCCTGTAATCCCAGCACTTTGGGAGGCCGAGGCGGGTGGATCACGAGGTCGAGAGATCGAGACCTACCTGGTCAACATGATGAAACCCCGTCTCTACTAAAAATACAAAAAAGTAGCTGGGCATGGTGGTGCGTGCCTATAATCCCAGCTACTCAGGAGGCTGAGGCAGGAGAATTGCCTGAACCCAGGAGGCGGAGGTTGTGGTGAGCTGAGATCGCGCCATTGCACTCCAGCCTGGGTAACAAGAGAGAGACTCCGTCTCAAAAAAAAAAAAAAAAAGAAAAAAAAAAAAGAAATGGGGTTTCACCATCTTGCCTAGGCTAGGCTCACATGCCTTGGCTCAAACTATCCACCCACCTTGGCCTCCCAGAGTGTTGGGATTATAGGTGTGAGCCACCACACCCAGTAAAATAAACATGTTAAAAGAAAACAAATACTTATCATCTGTTTCTGTGGGTGAGGAATTCAGTAACAGTGGAGCTGCATGCAGGGTTCTACTCAGGGTCTCATCAGGTTGTGGCTAAGAGGGTGGCATGGGCTGCCGTCATCTGAAGGTGTGACTGGGGCTGAGGGATTCCCTTTCAAGGTGGCTTCCTCACAAGGCTGTTAGCAGAGGCCTGAGTTTCCCACTGGCTGTCAGCAGGGGCCCCCAATTCCTCATAACATAGGCCTGTCATATGTTGTTTGCATGTCCTTAAGACTCAGCAGTGCCAGGTGTGTGGTTCACGCCTGTAATTGCAGCACTTTAGGAGGCCAAGGCAGACAGATGGCTAACACTGTGGAACTCCATCTCTGTTAAAAATACAAAAAAATTAGCTGGGTGTGGTGGCGCACACCTGTAATTTCAGCTACTTGGGAGGCTGAGGCAGAAGAATAGCCTGAACTCAGGAGGTGGAAGTTGCAGCAAGCCGAGATCCGGACACTGTACTCCAGCCTGGGTGACAGAGTGAGACTCCATCTCAAAACAAAAACAAAAACAAAACAAAAACAATGTCATTACTTTGGGTCTGGGCATGATGACTCACACCTGTAATCCCAGCACTTTGGGAGGTCGAGGCTGGCAGATCACAAGGTCAGGAGTTCGAGACCAGCCTGACCAACATTGGGAAACCCTGCCTCTACTAAAAATACAAAAATTAGCCAGGTGTGGTGGTGTGTGCTTGTAATCCCAGCTACTCAGGAGGCTGAGGCAGGAGAATTGCTTGAACCTGGGAGGTAGAGGTTGCAGTGAGCCAAGATCAAGCCATTGCACTCCAGCAGCCTGGGTAACAGAGTGATACCCCGTCTTCAAAAAAGAAAAAAGAAGGCCGGGCGCGGTGGCTCAAGCCTGTAATCCCAGCACTTTGGGAGGCCGAGGCGGGTGGATCACAAGGTCAAGAGATCGAGACCATCCTGGTCAACATGGTGAAACCCCGTCTCTACTAAAAATACAAAACATTAGCTGGGCATGGTGGCGCGTGCCTGTAATCCCAGCTACTCAGGAGGCTGAGGCAGGAGAATTGCTTGAACTCAGGAGGCGGAGGTTGCGGTGAGCCGAGATCGCGCCATTGCACTCCAGCCTGGGTAACAAGAGCGAAACTCCGTCTCAAAAAAAAAAAAAAAGAAAAGAAAAGACACGGCAGCTAACTTCTCCCAGAACAGGCGATTCAAGAAACAGAGCAAAGTAAAAGCCAGTTTTTTTTATGATCTACCCACAGAATTCAAACTCTTGCCGTAATCTTTAGAAGCAAGTCACATATACTCAAGATGAGAATTAAACTCTACCTTTATTTTATTTATTTATTTATGAGACAGTGTCTGTCTGATGGCTCAGTTGCCGGGGCTGGAGTGCCAACACAGTGAAACCACATCTCCACTAAAAAACAACAATTAGCCGGGTGTGGTGGTGGGCCCCTGTAGTCCCAGCTACTTGGGAGGCTGAAGCAGGAGAATCGCTTGAACCCGAAAGGCGGAGGTTGCAGTGGACCAAGATCACGCCACTACGCTCCAGCCTGGGCAACAGAGTGAGACTACGTCTCGAAAAATTAAATTAAAATAAAAACTAAGTAGTTCTGAGAAAGGATCCTATGTGGAAGAAGCTCAGATATCCAAAGAAATGGTACTAATGTCTCCGAGCCCAGAGGTTCCCATGGGGCTGGGACCCAAACCCTGGAGAATGAGGCGCTGCTCAGGTGTTGCTGGTGCTCTGACTGGGCACAGAAAAACTGGTTCTGTGAGTGTTAAAAAAAAAAAAAAAGAAAGAAAGAAAGAAAGAAAGAAAACAAACCCCTCCCTGCCAACTGGAATGAATTGCTGCTTCCAGGGAGAAGTGCTGCTGGAGTAACACTGGAATGTGAAACAGACCAAGTTCCCGCTTCCTCCTCCCTCGCTCCGGTCTCTCACAGGCGCCCCCTGCTGGCAGACCCTAACAAGGAAGTTGATGGCAAAGTACAAACATGGATGGACACCGGGGTCCTGTCCCACTCAGGCACATGAGCCAGAGAAGGGTTAGTTTGAAGCTGATGGTACCTTAATAACGGGCACAGCTTATTAATTTGCAAACTATTAGATGAAACTACACAAAGAACCAAAGAACAAAAACTTGTGTTCCCCAATACCATTTTGCATGCTTTGTATCCAGTTTTTTCTTTAAGGTGTTGTATATCCTTCCTAACAGTGTCCTTATCTTATAAATAAGCAAACTGGCACAGAGAAAGAAGCTAGGAAGTTACCCAAGGCCACATAGTGAGAAGCAGAAGCAGGATTTGAACTAAGGCTATGTGATTCCAAAGCCCATCCTTTTTTTTTTTCTTTAAAAAAAAAAAATTATATATATATATTTAGGCCAGGCGTGGTGGCTCACACCTGTAATCCCAGCACTTTGGGAGGCTAAGGTGGGTGGATCGCTTGAGGTCAGAAGTTCAAGACCAGCCTGGTCAACATGACAAAACCCCATCTCTACTAAAAATACAAAAATCAGCCAGGTGTGGTGGCCCATGCCTATAATCCCAGCTACTTGGGAGGCTGAGGCAGGAGAATCACTTGAACCCAGGAGGCGAAGGCTGCAGTGAGCCTAGATAATGCCACTGCACTCTCACCTGGGCAACAGAGTGAGACCCTGTCTCAAAAATAAATAAACAAATAAATAAACAAGATAAAAATATATATATAGTTTTGAGACGGAGTTTCACTCTGTTGCCCAACCTGGAGTGCAATGGCATGATCTCAGCTTACCATAACCTTCACCTCCCAGGTTTAAGCGATCCTGGTAGAACTATAGTTTCAGTTCTACCATGTAAACTGTTGTTCACATTCTAGTATTAACCACATTTTATTTATCTACTCTCCTGTTAATGGACATTAGATTTATTTATTTAGAAACAGGGTCTCATTCTGTTGCCCAGGCTGGAGTGCAATGGCGCGATCATAGCTCACTGCAATCTTGAACTCCTGAGTTCAAGCCTCACACAATCCTCCTTCAGCCTCCGGAGTAGCTGGGACTACAGGCATGAGCCACCATGTCTGGCTGATTTTTTTCTTTTTAAGAGATGGGGTCTGACTGTGTTGCTTGGACTGGTCTCAAACTTCTGGCCTCAAGTGATCCTCCCAACTCAGGATGAAAATGTTTTCAAATTATACTGTGATGATGGCTGCACAACTCTGTGAATATGCTAAAAACTATGAAATTGTCCACTTTAAATCAGTGAACTGTATGATACATAAATTATATCCGGATAAAGCTTTTTTTTTTTTTTTAATTTATTTGAGATGTCACCAGGTTGGAGTGCAGTGGTGTGATATTGGCTCATGGCAACCTCTGCTCTGCTTTTCAGGTTCAAGCGATTATCATGCCTCAGCCTCCTGAGTAGCTGGGATTATAGGCACCTGCCACCACACCTGGCTAATTTTTGTATTTTTAAAGAGATGGGGTTTCACCATGTTGGCCAGGCTGGTCTTGAACTCCTGACCTGAAGTCATCTGCCCACCTCGGCCTCTCAAAGTGCTGGGGTTACAGGTGTGAGCCACCATGCCTTGCCTAAAGCTTTTTTTTTCTTTTCTTTTCTTTTTTTTTTTGAGACAGAGTGTCCCTCTTGTTACCCAGGCTGGAGTGCAATGGCGCAATCTCGGCTCACCGCAACCTCTGCCTCCTGGGTTCAAGCAATTCTCCTGCCTCCCTCCTGAGTAGCTGGGACTACAGGCACGCGCCACCATGCCCAGCTAATTTTTTGTATTTTTAGTAGAGACGGGGTTTCACCACATTGACCAGGATGGTCTCGATCTCTCGACCTCGTGATCCACCCGCTTCGGCCTCCCAAAGTGCTGGGATTACAGGCTTGAGCCACCCCGCCCAGCTTCTTTTTTTTTTTTTTTTTTTTTTTTTTTGACACAGAGTTTTGCTCTTGTTACCCAGGCTGGAGTGCAATGGCGCGATCTCGGCTCACCGCAAACTCCGCCTCCCGGGTTCAGGCAATTCTCCTGCCTCAGCCTCCTGAGTAGCTGGGATTACAGCCACACACCACCATGCCCAGCTAATTTTTTGTATTTTTAGTAGAGACGGGGTTTCACCATGTTGACCAGGATGGTCTTGATCTCTTGACCTCGTGATCCACCCGCCTCGGCCTCCCAAAGTGCTGGGATTACAGGCTTGAGCCACCACGCCCGGCCTGCTTCTTTTTTTTTTTAAGACGGAGTCTCACTCTGTTGCCAGGCTGGAGTGCAGTGCCACAAACTCGGCTCACTGCAACCTCCACCTCCTGTGTTCAAGCGATTCTCCTGCCTCAGCCTCCCACGTAGCTGAGATTACAGATGTGTGCCACCACGTCCAGCTAATTTTTTTTTTTTTGTATTTTTAGTAGAAATGGGGTTTCATCGTGTTAGCCAAGATGGTCTTGATCGCCTGACCTCATGATCCGTCTGCCTCGGCCTCCCAAAGGGCTGGGATTATAGGTGTGAGCCACTGCACCTGGCCTAGCTTTTCTCTTTAAGTAAGCCTTTCAATAGTATACAGCGAGTCTGATGCATAGGAGTAGCAAGCTGATATGGACTGAATTGTTCCTCCTTAAAACTCATCTGTTGAAGTCCTAACTCCCGGCACCTCTGAATGTCACACTATGTGGCAATAGAGCCTTTGAAGAGTTAAGTAAATTGAAATGAGGTCATGAGTGTGGCACTGAGCCAATATGGCTGGTGTGTTGATAAAGGAGAAGAACTCAGGGTTTGGCGAGGTGGCTCACAGCTATAAATCCCAGTACTTTGAGAGGCTGAGATGGGAGGATCTCTTGAGCCCTGGAGTTCGAGAGCAGCCTTAGCAACATAGTGAGACCCCTATCTCTGCAAAAAACTTTACAAAAATTAGCTAGGCATGGTGTCACGCACCTGTAATCCCAGCTGCTCGGGCAGCTGAGGTGGGAGAGTTGCTTCCATCTAGAAGATCAAGGCTGCAGTGAGATGTGATTGTGCCATTGCACTCCAGCCTAGGTGACAGAGCAAGTCCCTGTCACCAAAAAAAAAGAAAAAAAAAAAAAAAAAAAAAAAAGAAAAGAAAAGAAAAGAAAAGAAATGAGGACGTATGCACACAGAGAAAACAGCACATGAAGACTTAGAGGGAAGATGGCCATCTCCAAGTGGAGAGGGAGGCCTAAGAAAACCAACCCTGCCGATACCTTGATCTCAGACTTCTTGACTACAGAACTGTGAGAAAATACGGTTCTATTGTTTAAGCCACTCAGACAAACAAAAATGTTTCTAGGGCCCGCAGGCAGTACAAATGCGTGAGGAATGTGGTGCTCCCAGGATGCAGAGCGATCTAGGATGAGAGGATGAGCTGGGAGTGTGGAGTCCACTTAAAGCAGCAGGTTCTCAACCATGATAATCAGGAGACAATTTGGGTTGTCACAGTGGGTGAGGGGGTGACCGTGGCATTTAGTGGGTGCAGGCCAGGGATGCTGCTTACCATCCTACTGTGCACAGGGCAGCTCCCACCAGCCAAGACCGAGAAATTCCTGATTTAAAGGAATTAAAATTGTTTTTTTTGATGTCCCTGATTCTACATTGGTCTTTGATGCTGTAATCCCTAAACTAGGTTTTAAATACATGAGTGGTTTTATCTGACTTTCTCTTTTTTTTTTTTTTTTGTATTTTTGTAGAGATGGGGTTTTACCATGTTGCCCAGCCTGGTCTTGAACTCCTGAGCTCAGACAATCCGCCTGCCTTGGCCTCCTTAAGTGCTAGGATTATTGGCATTAGGCACTGCACTCTTTGCCTTTTAAAGAATTTGTTCTGGCTGCTTCGAAGAGAAGGAAGTGGAGGCGATAAGACTGGAAGACCCGTGTGGCCCACTGAGAAAGGAAGGACAGCAGTCAGGGTGGTGGCGAGGTCTTCGTTTATTCAATAACAACACACATGCGTTCATTCTTTGTTTTTTTTTTTTTCTTTTTCTTTTTTTTAAGATGGGGTTTTGCCATGTTGCCCAGGCTGGTCTTGAATGCCTGAGCTCAGGCAATCCACCCACCTCGGCCTCCCAAAGTGCTAGGATTACAGGCGTGAGCCACTGCGCCTGGCCCATTCTTTATTTTTTGAAGTGAGTCTTTTTCTTTCTCTGTCTCTCTTTTCAGACAAGGTCTCACTCTGTCACCCAAGTTAGACGGCAGTGGCGCAATCTGCAGCAATAGCTCACTGCAGCCTTGACCTGGGCTCAAGGTATCCTCCTGCCTCAGCCTCCTGAGGAGCTGGGACTACAGGGCGTCCACCACCATGTCCAACTAATCTGGACTTTTTTTTTTTGAGACAGGGTCTTGCTCTGTCATCCAGGCTGGAGTGCAGCGGTGGGAACATGGCTTACTTCAGTCTCAGCCTCCTGGGTTCAGGCTATCCTCCGACCTCAGTCTCCTGAGTTGCTGGGACTACAGGCACACAACACCATGCTCAGCCAATTTTTGTATTTTTTTGTAGGATGGGTTTTTGCCATGTTGCCCAGGCTGGTCTTGAACTCCTGGACTCAAGTGATGCACCCACCTCAGCCTCTCAGAATGTTGGGTTTACAGGAGTGAGCCATCGTACCTGATTAATTTGTTTATTTTTTCTTTCTTTCTTTTTCTTTTTAAACTGAAAATTACTAGATCAGCACCTGGTTAATTTGGATTTTTTTTTTTAGGCAGGGTTTCACTCTTGTTAACCAGGCTGGAGTGCAATGGTGTGATCTCGGCTCACTGCAACCTCTGCCTGGTTCAAGTGATTCTCCTGCCTTAGCCTCCCAAGTAGCTGGGATTATAGGCATGCACCACCACACCCAGCTAATTTTGTATTTTTAGTAGAGACAGGGTTTCTCCATGTTTGTCAGACTTATCTCAAGTTCCCGACCACAGGTGATCTGCCCGCCTCGGCCTCCCAAAGTGCTGGAATTACAGGCATCAGCCACCATGCCTGGCTAATTTGGATTTTTAAAGGACATCTCCGTTGTATGGAGAACGAATTGAAAGGATATAAGAGAAGAATCAGACCAGTGGGAGGCTGTTGCACACATCCACTTGAGAGAAGATGGTGACCTCAACTTGACTTGGTAGCAGTGAGACAAAGACAAGTGGACAGAAGGACAGAGAGCCTCTGTTGTCCATTACTGGACCAAGGGATTTCACTCGGGGTGACTGAATGGATTTCAGGAAGCCAATTAAAAAAATTTAATTTAGGCCGGGCGCGGTGGCTCAAGCCTGTAATCCCAGCACTTTGGGAGGCCGAGGCGGGTGGATCACGAGGTCGAGAGATCGAGACCATCCTGGTCAACATGGTGAAACCCCGTCTCTACTAAAAGTGCAAAAAATTAGCTGGGCATGGTGGCACGTGCCTGTAATCCCAGCTACTCAGGAGGCTGAGGCAGGAGAATTGCCTGAGCCCAGGAGGCGGAGGTTGCGGTGAGCCGAGATCGCGCCATTGCACTCCAGCCTGGGTAACAAGAGCGAAACTCCGTCTCAAAAAAAAAAAAAAATTTAATTTTTATTTATTAGTTTTGTGAGATGAAGTCTCACTTTGTTGCCCAGGCTAGAGTGCAGTGGCACCATCTCGGCTCACTGCAACCTCCACCTGCCGGGTTCAATCGATTCTCCTGCTTCAGTCTCCCGAGTAGCTCCCATGAATCTGTAGGTAAAGAAACACTCGGCCGGGCACAGTGGCTTATGTCTGTAATCCCACAACTTCGGGAGACCGAGTTGGGCAGACCACGAGGTCAAGAGATCAAGACCATCCTGGCCAACATGGTGAAACCCCGTCTCTACAAAAAATACAAAAATTAGGTGGGCGTGGTGGCACATGTCTGTAGTCTCAGCTACTCGGGAGGCTGAGGCAGGACAATCTCTTGAAGCCGGGAGGCGGAGGTTGCAGTGAGTGGAGATCACACCACTGCACTCCAGCCTGGTGACGGAGCAAGACTCTGTCTCAAAAAAAAAAAAAAAGAAGAAGAAGAAACACTCACTGGGCGCTACTTGGGAGGCTGAGGCTGGAGAATTGCTTGAACCCAGGAGGCAGAGGTTGCAGTAAGCCAAGATTGCATCACCACACTTCAGGCTGGGCGACAGAGTGAGACTCCAACTAAAAAAAAAAAAAAATTTTTTTAGAGACAGGGTCTTGCTATGTTTCCCAGGCTGGACTAAAACTCCTAGGCTCAAGCAATTCTTTCGCCCGAGCCTCCAGATAGAGTAGCTAAGCCTATAGGCACGCACCACTACAGCCGGATCCTTGTACCTTATTGGTGGGAATGTAAAATGGTGCAGCCACTGTGCAAAATAGTTTGATGGTTCCTCAGAAAGCTAAACAATGAATTATCACATGACCCAACAGTTTCACTACTATGTATTTACCCAAAATAACTGGAAACGGATTCAAATAGATCCTTGAATGACAGTGTTGATCGCAACAACATTCACAGTAGCCAAAAGCTAGAAACAACCCAAGAGTCCAACAGATGAATATATACATGAAATGGGGATATATACAGTGAAACAACGTTCAGCCACAGTCAAGTTCTGATACCGTCTACAACATGGATAAACCTGGAAAACATTATGCTAAGTGAACTAAGCCAGACACCAAAGTACAAATATTACAGAATTTCACTTATATGAAATACCTAGAAAAGGTCAGTTCACAAAGACAGAAAGTCGACTGGAGGTTACCAAGAGGGGTGGGGGGATGGGATGAAGGAGTCATTGCTTAATCGTTACAGAGTTTTTGTTTGGGTGTGATGAAATAGTTTTGAAAAGAGATAGTGGTGATAGTTGCACAATATTGTACATGTGTGTAATTAATGCCTTTGAATTGTACACTTAAAAATGAATAAAACTGCCAAAAAAAAGATGACTGAAACTACTTTTGTGGTACCACTACAACTCTGTTCCCAGTAGAAAGTGTTGATACAGAAGGGGCAAACAGCTGTGAAGGACAGATAGTCTAGGGTGACTTCTTGCAGTTGGCAATGTTTTGGGAAAGTTGCCTAGGGGACGCAGTTTTGAGTAAGATTTAAAAGTAAGATTTTAATCATTTTTTTTTTTTTTTTTTAGACGGAGTTTCGCTCTTGTTGCCCATGCTGGAGTGCAATGGCACAATCTTGGCTCACGGCAATCTCTGCCTCCTGGGTTTCAAGTGATTCTCCTGCCTCAGCCTCCCGAGTAGCTGGGATTACACACATGTGACACCACAGATGGCTAATTTTGTATTTTTAGTAGAGACTATGTTGGTCAGGCTGGTCTTGAACTCCTGACCTCAAGTGATCTGCCCTTCTCGGCCTTCCAACGTTCTGGTATTACAGGCATATGCCACCACATTTTTACAAACAGAAATGGGAGGAATAGTTCTGGTGAGCTCTGCGACTTACTTTCTTAAGAACTGAGGGCTGGGCATGGTGGCTCACGCCTGTAATCCAAGCACTTTGGAGGCCAAGGCGGGTGGATCACCTGAGGTTGGGAGTTCAAGACCAGCCTGACCAACACGGTGAAACCCTGCCTTTTTTTTTTTTTAAAAAAAAAAAAAAAAAAAAAAAGAACTGAGAAGCCTGAGCTGGGCTATACTCTTGGCTCTGTTATCAACTAGCTCCAAGACCTTGGGATCCTCTATGCCTCAGCCTTCTCATCTGCAAAACTCTGATAGTAATGATACCTCCAGGCTAAGGTCACTGTGAGGACAAATTAGCTAATACATGAGTGTTTAGTTCAGTAGTGATACATAGTAAATGTTATATATGTCAGCTATGTTTAATTTAAAATTTTTTTTCTTTATTTTTTAAACTTTTTTAATTAAGAAAAAAATGAGATGGGGCCATGCTGTCCAGGGTGGTCTGGAATTCCTGGGCACAAGCATTGCACCCACGTGGCCTTCCAAAGTGGTGCAACTAAAAGTGTGAGAGCCACCTTGCCTGGCCTTGATTTTCATTTTCTTCTGATATTTTTCTCAACCACAATAAACATTAATTTTCATTAAAAAGTTTCGGGGATGGGCGCAGTGGCTCACACCTGTAATCCCAGCAGTTTGGGAGGCCTGGGCAGGAGGACTGCTTGAGCCCAGGAGTTCAACATCACCCTGGGCAATATGGTGAAACTCTGCCGGGTGTGGTGGTGGCGCCTGTACTTCCAGCTACCGGGAAGGCCGAGGTGAGAGGATTGCTTGAGCCCGGGAAGTCGGGGTTGCAGTGAGCCATGATCTCACCACTGCACTCCAGCCTGGGCAACGGAGCCAGACCATGCCTCAAAAAAAAAAAAAGGAAAGAAATTGGTGGCTCACGCCTGTAATCCCAGCACTTTGGGAGGCCGAGGTGGGTGGATCATGAGGTCAGGGGTTCGAGACCAGCCTGGCCAACATAGGGAAACCCCGTCTCTACTAAAAATACAAAAATTTGCCAGGTGTGGTGTCCCACGCCTGTAGTTCCAGCTACTAGGGAGGCTGAGACAGGAGAACTGCTTGAACCCAGGAGGCGGAGGTTGCAGTGAGCCGAGATCGCGCCACTGCACTCCAGTTTGGGCAACAGAGTGAGACTCCATCTCAAAAAAAAGAAAAAAAAGGAAAGAGAGAGAAAGATTACTTAGAATTTTACCCCCATAAACAAGAAACAAAGAAAAGAAAGATTATTTAGAATTTTACCCCCCAGAAACAATCACAGCTAACTGCTTATTGTATTTTAAACCACAGTTTTTTCTATATAAATATCCATATCTAGAGTTTATAAATGCAACTCTTTAGACTTTCTCACCCCTCGCGTCCTCCTCAAATAGTCCCACCTTTTTGAGGCCGGAGACAATGGAATTTGCTTACCTAAAATAAAGCCCTGCCCCTTGATGTCGTCACACGAAACCACGCCCCAGATTGTCGCCGGCGCACTCTGAAGAGGTCGCAGCGTGGGGAGCAGCCGGGGCTCTCGAACGGAAGTGACGCATGGCACATGCGCAGTGACGACGAGGAGGTTACGAAAAGTTAAGGGCCGGACTGCAACGCTGTGCTCGCTTCCGGAAGTTGCTTCTGCGGCAACATGCTTGCGGAGCTCGGCTTAATCGGCACCATCGGCGAGGATGACGAGGTGCCAGTGGAGCCCGAGTCCGACTCCGGTGACGAGGAGGAGGAGGTATGAGCACGGTTCTGGTCCTTGGGGTGTCTTCGACTGCTTCCCTTCCCCGGGATTTTTCAGGCTGCTGTCCCCGAATAGGAAGTTTCCCGAAAAGGATTTCACCGGGACCCCAAGATCTTCCTCAATTTTCCCACCACTTGCTTTTCTCCACGTCCGCCTGCTTTGGCTGCGTTGTTCCCTGTCTCCATGTTGAACTCAGTATCCATTCACTGAAGCGATATTTAACCACGTCCTGTGTAAGAGCCACAGAGTGGTGAAGTCAGCCCCGGGTCCTGCTCAGGGAGCCATGGTTGTCTGTCATATGTTCATCGAGCCAGTGTTAATTGAATACTTACGCGTGCTAGACCCTGTGTTAAGCGTTGGGGACGTAGCAGTGAACAAGATGAGTGACAGTGTACCCCAGCGCGTGGTGATGTGGGGACTTGCAGACATTAAGCAGTATGGCAGTTAAAGAGGGATCAGTGTTCTGAAAAAGGTGCTTGCCCTTCAAACATTCAGCCCAGATGTCCCCTCTGCACTCTCATCTGTCCACTTGATAACGTTTATTCGGATGGCCTCTACAAATTCAACTCCTCTGAGGCTGAACTTGTGTTCAGTTCACTGTTACCTTGTTCCCTTCTCAAGCCAGAAATCTTAGAGTTGTTCTTGACAGTTTTTTCTTCCTCACGGCCTCCAGTGCTCTGCAGGCTAGCTCATGAGTCACTCTTAAGCTTCTCCCTCCTCTCTCCATTCGCACTGTACCCACCCTAGCTCCGCCCACTGCCATCTCATGCCTACACATGTGCACACTTTCAGTCCAAACATACCTCATCTTCATCTCTTTCTCTTGTCCCCTTCCAGTGTATATTTTGCTTAGCAGCAGAGGGATCTCTTTGTGATAGACTCACATTAGAGACCTTCCTTGCTTAAAACTCTGCAACCTGCTTTCCCATGGCTTTCAAGGTCCTTCATGGTCTTGTCCATTCCACCTTGACTTTCATTTCTTACGGCTCTCCTCTTCATGACCAATACTTCAGTCTCATTTACTTCATTTTTTTGTTTTTGAGATAGAGTCTTGCTCTGTCACCCAGGGTGGAGTGCAGTGGCACGATCTTGGCTCACTGTAGCTTCCACCTCCTGGGTTCAAGGGATCCTCCTGCCTTAGCCTCCCTAGTACCTGGGACTACAGGCATGCACCACCAGTCCTGGCTAATTTTTTTGTATTTTTAGTAGAGACGGGATTTCACCATGTTGGCCAGGCTGGTCTCGAACTCTTGACCTCTCAGGTGATCCACCCGCCTCAGCCTCCCAAAGTGCTGGGATTACGGGCATGAGCCACCACACCTGGCCCAATACATTGTTATTAACTGTAGTCATCATGCTGTACGTTGGATCCCCAGAACTTGTACATTGCAAAACTGAAGAGTGTATACCCTGGGACCAACATACCTTCATTTCCACCACATCCCAGCCCTTGGCAACCACCATTCTACTGTCCGTTTCTATGAATTTGACTTTTTTTTTTGGATTCTGTATGTATTCTGTAGTGAGAAATGCAGTGTTCTGTATATGTTCATTGGAATGAAGCTTTATTTATTTATTTTGAGACGGAGTCTTGCTCTGTTGCCCTGGCTGGAGTGCAGTGGCTTGAGTTTGGCTCACTGCAACCTCCAGCTCCCACGTTCAAGCAGTTCTCTGCATCAGCCTCTCGAGTAGCTGGGACTACAGGCGTGTGCCATCATGCCTTGCTAATTTTTTTGTATTTTTAGTAGAGATAGGGTTTCACCATCTTGGCCAGGCTAGTCTTGAACTCCTGACCTCGTGATCCACCCACCTCGGCCTCCCAAAGTGCTGGGATTACAGATATGAGCTACAGCACCCATCTGGGATGAAGCTTCTTAATTGTGCTGTTCAAATTTTCTACAGATTTACTCATTTTTGGTCTGCTTATCAGTTACTGAGAGAGGTGTGACTCTCATTTCCTTCTTACTATTTTTTTTTTTTTTCTCGAGACGTTGTCTTGCTCTGTCGCACAGGCTGTAATGCAGTGACGCAATCTCGGCTCACCACAACCTCTGCCCTTTGGGTTCAAGCGATTCTCCTGCATCAGCCTCCTGAGTTAGCTGGGATTACAGGTGTACACTATCTCACCCAGCTAATTCTTTTGTATTTTTTGTAGAGACTGGGTTTCACCATGTTGGTTAGGCTGGTCTTGAACTCCTGACCTCAAATGATCCACCTGCCTCGGCCTCCTAAAGTGCTTGGATTACAGGTGTTAGCCAGCAAGCCTGGCCCTTCTTCCTTTCTGTTGTTCTTCATCTCTGCCCCAAAGTGACTCTGTCTCTTACTTTTCCCAGGGGCCCATTGTGCTTGGCAGACGACAGAAAGCCTTGGGGAAGAACCGCAGTGCTGATTTCAACCCTGACTTTGTTTTCACCGAGAAGGAGGGGACGTACGATGGCAGCTGGGCCCTGGCTGATGTCATGAGCCAACTCAAGAAGAAGGTGAGACTGGCAGTGATGGACAGTTCCAGACCTTGGGCTAGTAAGATTGGACAGTGGATTTCAGGGCTTAACCCTGACCTAACTGATCATCTGTTTACATGTAGTAGATATGAGAATTCCTTTGAAAATATCTGGTATCCGGCCAGGTGTGGTGGCTCACGCCTGTAATCCCAGCACTTTGGAAGGCTGAGGAGGGCAGATCATGAGGTCAGGAGTTTGAGACTAGCCTGATGAACATGGTAAAACCTGTCCCTACTAAAAATACAAAAAATTAGCCAGGTGTGGTGGTGTGTACCTGTAATGCCAGCTACTCAGGAGGCTGAGGCAGGAGAAACACTTAAACCTGGGAGGTGGATGTTGCAGTGAGCTGAGATCACACCACCTTACTTCAGCCTGGGCAACAGAGCAAGACTCCGTCTCAGAAAAAATAAAATATCTGGTATAGTTTTGTTGAGATGGGCACACGGATCACAAATGATTCACTGTCCTTATTTTTTTTTTTTTTTGTCTGAGTCTGCTTGCTGGGGAAGACTCGTCATCTTGATTGATACCAAACAGAGTATAAGCACTTGCTAGGTGGTGTCCTATGGTGTCACTGTGCAGGGTCCCTGGTTCCCACACAGCACAGCCAAAGCTACCACAAATGTCATTGTCATCTGCTTGTTTGCCAAGAGTTCATGGCTTTCCGTGAATCTGGTTAAACTAGGAGATACATCCAAGTTATTTTCTATTTCATATGCTTCAAAGAGAAATATTGCCTGTCCAGAATAGTTTAATCTAGGCTCTGCTGGTCCTTATTCTGATAAAAATAAACCAGTATTGCCTTTTCAAGATCATCTGGAGGAGATTTTAGAATTTACATATTTTTTTTTTTTCAGAGAATGACAAATTTTTCTTTTTCAAATTAATTATGAAGTATTTGTTCTCTTTTTTTTTTTGAGACGGAGTTTCACTCTTGTTACCCAGGCTGGAGTGCAATGGCGTGATCTTGGCTCACTGCAACCTCCGCCTCCTGGGTTCAGGCAATTCTCCTGCCTCAGCCTCCTGAGTAGCTGGGATTACAGGCACGCGCCACCATGCCCAGCTAATGTTTTGTATTTTTAGTAGAGACGGGGTTTCACCATGTTGACCAGGATGGTCTCGATCTCTCAACCTTGTGATCCACCCACCTCGGCCTCCCAAAGTGCTGGGATTACAGGCTTGAGCCGCAACGCCCTGTAGAAGTATTTGTTCTCTTATTTGATGTTTCAATGAAAATTTTTTTCACCTCTTTATTTTTATCTGCAGAGAGCAGCCACTACATTAGATGAGAAGATTGAGAAAATTCGAAAGAAAAGGAAAATGGAGGTGAGAAGAAAAGTGGCTACTTCTCGTTGTTATGCCCCATACTTTACTGTCACTGCGACCCCAGCATCTCTCTGGAAGCCCTTACAGAGCTGGGGGTGGCTGGGCCAGGCACGCTCTTCTGTGTGTTTGCTGTGAATCCGTACTGAGAATCCCCACAGCCGTCCATTCAGGCTGGAGAGCTTCCTGTGCTCTATTTAGGTTCTGGATTTGTAGAAGTTTGTCACCACCCTCGCTTTAATTTTTTCCCCAGGGTAAAGAAGCCAAGTCTGGGAAGTTGGAGAAGGGGAAAGAAGCAAAGGAGGGCTCTGAACCAAAGGAGCAGGAAGACCTTCAAGGGAACGATAAGGAAGGCTCAGAAGATGAAGCCTCGGAGACCGACTACTCGTCAGCTGATGAGAACATCCTCACCAAAGCAGGTGGACGTTACGGTGGAGGTGTCCGTAACTGGGCGGGAGATCAGAAGGCATCCTCCGTTGCTTTGTGGAGTTTCTTCCACTCTTCTGCACAGTTCATCTTAAGATATTCTGCCTGCTACATTGAACTCCTTTCTTTTTTTTTTTTTTGAGATGTTGGTTGGGCATGGTGGCTCATACCTGTAATCCCAGTACTTTGGGAGGCTGAAGCGGGTGGATTGCTTGAAGTCAGGAGTTTAAGACCAGCCTGGGCAACATGGTAAAACCCCATCTCTACTAAAAATACAAAAATTAGCCGGGTGTGGTGGCATGCGTCTGTAATTCCAGCTACTCAGGTGGCTGAGGCACGAGAATCACTTGAACGTGGGAGGGGGAGGTTGCAGAGAGCTGAGATCTTGCCACTGTACTCCAGCCTGGGCCACAGAATGAGACCCTGTCACAAAACAAAGCAAAACAAAACAAAACAACACAGATGTGGTCTCACTTCATCCACAGGCTGGAGTGCAGTGGTGCAATCGTAGCTCACTGCAAAGCTTGAACTCATGGGCTCAAGTGATCCTCCTGCCTTAGCTTCTTCCTAAGTAGCTGGGCCTACAGGTGCATGGCCCTGCACCTGGCTAATTTTTTTTTTTTTTTTTTTTTTTTTTATCGGGATGAGGTCCTGCTTCTTTGTCCAGGCTAGTCTCAAACTTCTAGACTCAAGCAGTCCTCCTGCCT
The DNA here is from genome assembly GCF_048565385.1 of Saimiri boliviensis. NCBI lineage: Eukaryota > Metazoa > Chordata > Mammalia > Primates > Cebidae > Saimiri > Saimiri boliviensis. Next base: position 112,726,291 of record NC_133457.1, read on the forward strand.
CGACCTCCAAAAGTGCTGGGATTATAGGCGTGAGCCACTGTGCCCACCTAATCCTTTCTTTTAGGTGCTTGTTTCTCTTGGGATTTTGTTTGGGTTTTTGTACTTTATAGGCAGTTTACTCTGTTCCCATCTAGCCCTACGTGGCTGCTGGATGCCTCTATGATACAAACTCATTTGGGGTGATGTATTCAGATGGGTCTAGCCACATAGTGGGTGCTCAATAAGATTTTTTTTTTTTTTGAGATGGAGTCTCACTCTGTTGCCCAGGCTGGAGTGCAGTGGTGCAATTTCAGCCACTGCCACCTCTGCCTCCCGGGTTCAAGCAGTTCTCCTGTCTCAGCCTCCCAAGTAGCTGGGACTACAGGCGCACACCACCACACCTGGCTAATTTTTGTATTTTTAGTAGAGATGGGATGTCACCATATTGGTCAGGCTGGTCTCGAAATCCTGACCTCAGGTGATCACCTGGCTCGGCCTCCCAGAGTGCTGGGATTTTAGGTGTGAGCCACTGCGCCCACCCTGAATAAGTATTTCTTGCAGAAATATGTGGTAAAGCATCATCATACAGTGTAGTGGTCGAGAGCCTGGTCTCTGGACCTGAGTCACTGGGTTAGCTTTCTCTCTGACCTTAGGCAAGTCATTTCACCATGATGCCACAGAGTGTCCTCATCTGTGAAATGAGGCTGATGATGGTCACTTTTCAGAGGCTGTGTGGCATTGGCACTTAGGACAGCGTCCAGCAGAATTCAAGTGCGTTGTAATCTGAGCGAAGCTCATCAGCTATGTTTTTCTCCATAGATACACTCAAAGTAAAGGATCGGAAAAAGAAGAAGAAGAAAGGACAGGTGAGCTTGGGCCTGCAGGACATTGTGTAGTGCGTTGGCAACCCGAAAGGAGTTGAAGGTCATTTGGTTTTCTTGGCCCTTTTTGTTGAATTCTCATCTCTCTTTGGTTTTCCGGTATAGGAAGCAGGAGGATTTTTTGAAGACGCATCTCAGTATGATGAAAACCTTTCGTTCCAGGACATGAACCTTTCCCGCCCTCTTCTGAAGGTAGCAGCTTCTTGTAAAAAAATTTTTTTTTTTTTTGGAAAACCAGGGTCTTGCTATGTTGCCCAAGTTGGTCTCAAATTCCTGGCATCAGGCAGTCCTCCTGCCTTGACCTCCCAAAGTGCTGAGATTTGAGCCACTGTGCCTGGCCAGTAGTGGCTTATTTTGGCAACCAGGGGATTATTGCAGCCACCCCTAACTGGGCTTTCTGCTTCTCTCTTTGCCTCCCTCACCTCTCTTGTCCACACAGTTGCCAGAGAATTCTCTTAAGCAACGAGTTCCATCACATCCCTCCTCTTCTCTTAAGTCTGTCAGTACCTCGCAGTCTCACTTGGCTTAAAAGCCCAAGTCCTGACATTGACCTACAGGGCTCTGCCCCTTTTGGCCCCCTCTGATGACACCTCCAGGCACTCATTCTGCTCTGGCCACGCTGGCCTCCTTGCTGGCCCTCAAACAGGTCAGGCCTCCTCTTCCTCAGGGCCCTTCCACTTGCTGTTCCCTCTGCCTGGAAGACTTCCAGAAATCTTTTGGGTTGCCCAGGGTTCAACTCAGTATCCCTTGCTCAGTGAGACCTTCCTGGGCACCTGACTGTGAATTGCACTCCCCTGCGCCGCCCCCCCACCCCCCGCCCCGCCCCTCTGACATTGTTTTCCACGGCATTTATCTCCATATGATGTGTGTTTGGTTTTTGGTCTCTTTCTACCAGACTGTTAAGATTCCTGAGGGTAAGGTTTTTATTTCTTTTATTTACTGCTGTGTCCTCAGTGTCTAGAATAGCACCTCACACGTAGTAGGGGCTCAGTGAATGTTTGTGGAATGAATGATTGGTGGGGATTGGCGTGGTTACTACTTGTCTGGAAACCTGCCCTCTTTGTGTTATGCTGAGACCTCCCCCGCTCAACCCTATCTGACCCAGTCTTTTTTCCTCAGGCCATTACAGCCATGGGCTTCAAGCAGCCCACCCCGATCCAGAAGGCATGCATACCTGTGGGTCTGTTGGGGAAGGACATCTGTGCCTGTGCTGCCACTGGGACAGGTAAAAAGGGATAGGGACCCGGGGTGGGCGGAAGGGCGTTACCCAGGGCAGGGCTCTAGGTTGACTTAGCAAAAGGCTGGTTTGCTAAATATTCTTGGTTTCTTCAACCATTTTGTTTTGATTTTTTATTTTGTAGAGATGAGAGACACTTTGTTGTCCAGGCTGGTCTCAAATTCCTAGGTTCAGGTTTAAGCGATCCTCCCATGTTGGACTCCCAAAGTGCTGGGGTTACAGGCATGAGCCACTAGGCCTGGCCGTAACATTTTTTTAACACTAGAAAGATATACTGGTACAATTGAGAGGGTAAAAACTTTTAAATTTTTAACCGTTTTATTTTGAAGTATTTGTAGATCAATGGCAAGTTACAAAAATAGTGTATAAGATCTCTCGAATGCTTCAGCAATGGTGACATCCCACATAGCTGTAGGATAAAATCGAAACCAGGAAACGCAGTGATATCACAGTATTTCCTAGACTACAGAGTTCATTCAGTTTACTGAAGGGTTAATTTTTTTTTTGAGAGAGAGTGTTACTCTGTCACCCAGGCTGGAGTGCAGTTGCCCAGTCTTGGCTTACTGCAACCCCCACCTCCTGTGTTCAAGTGATTCTCCTGCCTCAGCCTCCCTAGTAGCTGGGTTTACAGGTGCCTGCCACCATGCCTGGCTAATACTTGTCTTTTTAGTAGAGACAGGGTTTTACCACGTTTGCCAGGCTGGTGTCAAACTCCCGACCTCAAGTGATACACCCATCTCAGCCTCTTGAAGTGCTGGGATTATAGGTGTGAGCCACTGTGCCGGATATATATATATATATATATTTTTTGAGACAGAGTTTTGCTCTTGTCACCCAGGCTAGAGTGCAGTGGTGTGATCTTGGCTCAATGCAACTTCTGCCTTCTGGGTTCAAGCACGTCTCCTTCAGCTTCCTGAGTAGTTGGGATTACAGGTGCCCACCACTACGCTTGGCTAATTTTTGTATATTTAGTAGAGATGGGGTTTTACCATGTTGGCAAGGCTGGTCTCGAACTCCTGACCTTAGGTGATTCACCTGTCTCAGCCTCACAAAGTGCTGGGATTACAGGCTCCCGCCACCATGCCCAGCTAAGTTTTTTGTATTTGTAGTAGCGCTGGGGCTTCACTATGTTGGCTAGGCTTTTCTCGAACTTCTGACCTCAGATTATCCACCCCTCTTGGCGTCCCAAAGTGCTGGGATTATATATGTGAGCCTGACCATGTGATTTGAAAGCAGAAAAAATATTCTGTGAAAATTAAGTTCCTTCATCTCCCCTGACCAGATAGGTAGTTTTTCTGTGCTCTGGTGAAAACCTAACCCTGGAGGGAACTGAACATCTTCTCGTTGCTTCCTTGCTGCCCCGCCCTCCAGGTAAAACTGCTGCTTTTGCCCTTCCTGTCTTGGAGCGTCTGATTTACAAACCCCGCCAGGCTCCAGTCACCCGTGTGCTGGTGCTGGTTCCCACTCGGGAGCTGGGCATCCAGGTGCACTCTGTCACCAGACAGCTGGCCCAGTTCTGCAACATCACCACCTGCCTGGCTGTGGGTAAGTTTCTGGCCAAGGGCTGCCAGCCCCTGAGAGACCGTGGTGGGATGGAGGATGGATGTGCCCTGCCATCTGTGGGTGACGGGTGCCAGGATAGGCCTTTGTATTGATTGAATCCACTTAAAAACTGGACCAGACATGTTTTCTTTCTTTCTTTTTTTTTTTTGAGACAGAGTCTCACTCTGTCACCCAGGGTAGAGGCAGTGGTGATCTCTGCCCACTGCAACCTCTGCCTCCCAGGTTCAATTGATTCTCCTGTCTCAGCCTCCTGAGTAGCTGGGATTACAGGTGCGTGCCACCACACCCGGCTAATTTTTGTATTTAGTAGAGATGGGGTTTCACTATGATGACCAGGCTGATCTTGAACTCCTGACCTTGTGATCTACCCGCCTCAACCTCCCAAAGTGCTGGGATTACAGGCATGAGCCATGGCGCCCGGCCCTGGAAGACATGTTTTCATAGTGCTTTAGGCAGGTGAGATTTGATTGAGACTTAACCAACCTTGACAAATGAAACCTGAAAACTATGAACATTTTTTCCTTGGTACTGAACAAATTTGGGATATAATTTCTGCTTTGTGAGAATAACGAATGAAACATTATTTGGGGCAGCATTCTTCTGATGAAGTTATGTGATACTGTTATGTAGGCTGCATTTTGCACTCCTTGTACAATTGGAAGTCAGAAGTGATCTTTGTCTCCCTGTAACTGACTTCATCACTTTCTGCAGCTGCTTCTCTTAGTCCTTGGATGTTTCAGGTATTCTCTTCTTTGTTTTTGAGAGGAAGTCTTGCCTGTCACCCAGGCTGGAGTGCAATGGCATGATCTTGGCTCACTGCCACCTCTGCTTCCTGGGTTCAAGTGATTCTCCCACCGCTTTCCGAGTAGCTGGGATTACAGACATGTACTATCATGCCTGGCTAATTTTTGTATTTTTAGTTGAGATGGGGTTTTGCCATGTTGGCTGGGCTGGTCTCGAGTTCCTGACCTCAGGTAATCCACCTGCCTCGGCCTCCCACAGTGCTGGGATTACAGGCATGCGGCTCTGTGCCTGGCCCATGCATTCTCTTCTGAAGTGCTTTTGTGTCATCATCATTTTTTATTGTTATACTTATGAGATTTGTAATTACATAATCTGTCTCTCGCATTGTATTGGGAAACCCATGTGCTTGGGCCTTTGTTTGCCTTTTTTTGAGAGGGAGTTTTGCTCTTGTTGCCCAGTCTGGAGTGCAACGGTGCGATCTTGGCTCACTGCGACCTCTGCCTCCCGAGTTTCAGTGATTCTCCTGTCTCAGCCTCCTGAGTACCTGGGATTACAGGCATGTGCCACCATGCCCAATTAATTTTGTATTTTTAGTAGAGACGATGTTTCTCCAGCTTGGTTGTTAAGGCTGGTCTCGAACTCCTGACCTCAGGTGATCCGCCTGCCTCGGCCTCCCAAGTGCTGGGACCACGCCCGGCCTTTTGTTAGCGTGACTCTCTGCAGTTTCCTCTGTATCTGGCCTGAAGCCTGGCCGGCTGATGCTCAGTCAACACATGTGAATAGCTGACCTGGCTGCCTGATGGGGCTCTGTCCTGTTTGCAGGTGGCTTAGACTTGAAGTCTCAGGAAGCGGCTCTCCGGGCAGCGCCTGACATCCTCATCGCCACCCCAGGCCGGCTCATTGATCACCTCCACAACTGCCCTTCCTTTCACCTGAGCAGCATTGAGGTGCTCATCCTGGACGAGGCTGACAGGTGCTCTTCACAGCGTGGGGCCCTGGGCACTCTGGGGTTCCAAGGCCCACAACCAGGATGTGGACCTGCCACACCGCATTAGTCTTTGTGGCTCTGTGCGTGGTAACAGATCAGCCGCTTGTGCTTGGGCCTCAGTCCAGCATTAGCCCATGGTTTCCTGTTTTTTCTTTCTCTCTCTATTATGGTGGTCAAGTGATAAGGCTGGTCACATATTGGCTCTGCCACTTCCTAGGGAGATTTGGAAATGTTTAGATTCTCAAAACAAAATCTCTTCATGTTTGTAAATGGGAGATAAGCACAGAGGCATGGGATAGTGTTGAGGAGCTGAGGGGGGAGGAAGTGGAAGTGCCAGCATGACTCCCACTAGGGCCTCAGTGACTGCGGCGGGGACTCCCTCTCTCCGCCAACCCTCAGCTCTCTGTTCCTTTCATATGTGTGCCATCTGCTTACCTCTTTGCTCCGGGACTGAACAGAAGGAGCTCTTCCTGAACTGGACTGAGGCTGGAGGTAGGGCAGGGGAAGGAGCTTGCAGACAGCCCCAGGGCATGCTAAGGCTGCAGGCCCTTCAGTTACCTGTGATCCTGACGTCCCTCCCTGACTCTTCACCAGCTGGGGGAATGGCAGCTCCATCCTTCTGGCTGTTCCGAATTCCTTGCGTGTCCTCTGGTTTTCACAACCCACAGCCCGCCGTGGGCACCGCCTGGCCACACACCCCCACTTTGCAGCCTCTGTATTTGCCATTTCCTCTCCCGCCCCTTCAGGTTTCTCTTCCAGCTGTCGCCTTGTTAGCGGGGCCTTTGCTGGCCGCCCTGTGGTGGTCCTGCCCTGCCTTACTCCTCCCATCTTGCCTGTGTTGTCACTGAGTGTTCATGGACTGCCATGTTTCCCCTCCCTTCCTCCCTAGGACACAGTATTCATGAAGGGGCTACTGCTGTATCCCCAGGCACAGGGACGTGTTTAGTATATAGCAGGCGCTCAGTGAGTACTTGTTGAATAACCGATTGGCTGGCTCCCCCAAAACAAATGACCCATTCCTGAGGCCTAAAGGATGAAAAGAAGATCATTTTTTTTTTTTTTTTGAGACGGAGTTTCGCTCTTGTTACCCAGGCTGGAGTGCAGTGGCACGATCTCGGCTCACTGTAACCTCCGCCTCCTGGGTTCAGGCAATTCTCCTGCCTCAGCCTCCTGAGTAGCTGGGATTATAGGCATGCACCACCATGCCCAGGTAATTTTTTGTATTTTTAGTAGAGACGGGGTTTCACCATGTTGACCAGGATGGTCTCGATCTCTCGACCTCGTGATCCACCCGCCTCGGCCTCCCAAAGTGCTGGGATTACAGGCTTGAGCCACCGTGCCCGGCAAGAAGATCATTTTAAGACAAGGGGATGCAATCTGGTTTAGATTTTTTTTTTTGAGACGGAGTTTCACTCTTGTTACCCAGGCTGGAGTGCAATGGCGCGATCTTGGCTCACCGCAACCTCCGCCTCCTGAGTTCAGGCAATTCTCCTGCCTCAGCCTCCTGAGTAGCTGGGATTACAGGCACGCGCCACCATGCCCAGCTAATTTTTTTGTATTTTTAGTAGAGACGGGGTTTCACCATGTTGACCAGGATGGTCTCGATCTCTTGACCTTGTGGTCCACCCGCTTCGGCCTCCCAAAGTGCTGGGATTACAGGCGTGAGCCACCGCGCCCAGCCTTGGTTTAGGTTTTAAAGGGGGAGGAAAACTATTCAAGTATGTCAGTATTTCAAAAGACCAAAAAAGGCTGAGGAAGTGTTTGAGATTTGGAAGACTAAGGAGACACGACAGCTCCGTGTGACCCCTGGACCTAGACTGCAGCCTGCACTGGAGAGAGAAATGCTGTAAGGGTTTGGGCTTGCTGAAACCATGGAATTCCAGGAATCTCACAGATTATCGTTACGTATAAAGAAAAAAAAGAATCTGCTACAGTGGAGCGATCTGGCAGACACCATAGCCAAGTGACCAGCCTCAGGCCCGTGGTTCTGAACAAACCGTCTGTCAGTGTCTGGTGATGGAGCATGAGTGCAGGGCATAGCTACGCCCAGCAGTGCTGCCCCCATGAGAATTTCTCTGAATCCAGTTACCGGGAAATAATTAGACAAATCCAGAGTGTGAGAAGGATGAAGGGCCTTTTTGTTCTTTTTTGTTTTTGAGTCAGGGTCTTGCTTTGTCATCCATCCTGGAGTGCCTTGGTGCGAACACTAGCTCACTGCAGCCTCTACTTCCTAGGCTCAGACGATTCTCCCGCCTCAGTCCCCCCAAATAGCTGGGACTACAGGCACATGCCACCATTCCCAGCTTCTTTCTTTCTTTTTTTTGAGATGGAGTCTCGCTCTGTCACCAGGCTGGAGTGCAGTGGCATAATCTGTACTCACTGCAACCTCCACCTCCTGGGTTCAAGTGATTTTCCTGCCTCAGCCTCCCGAGTAGCCGGGACTACAGGCAAGTGCTACCATGCCCAGCTAATTTTTGTATTTTTAGTAGAGACAGGGTTTCACCACGTTGGCTAGGGTGGTCTCAATCTCTTGACCTTGTGATCTGCCCACCTTCGCCTCCCAATATGCTGGGATTACAGGCGTGAGCCACCGTGCCCAGCCATGCCCGACTTATTTTATATTAAATAAATAGAGATGGGGTCTTGCTGTGTTGTCCAGGCTGGTCTTGAACTACTGGGCTTAAGTGATCCTCCCCTCTTGGCCTCCCAAAATTTTGGATTCTAGGCATTAGCCACCTTGTCTGGCCCCAGCTCATTTTTGTTTCTTTTTGTAGAGATGGGGTTTGGCCATGCTGCCCAGGTAGAGGGGCTTTTCTATATGCGGGAAGACTAAAGAGATGTGGCAGCCAGCTGCAAGGCAGGAACTTTGGTTTTTGAACGAAAACAAAAGGCAACTATAAAATGACACATGGCCTAGCGCAGTGGCTCACATCTGTAATCCCAGGACTTAGGGAGGCTGAGGCAGTTAGATCACCTGAGGTTAGGAGTTTGAGACCAGCCTGACCAACATGGAGAAACCCCATCTCTACTAAAAATACAAAATTAGCCAGGCACAGTGGTGCATGCCTGTAATCCCAGCTACTCAGGAGGCTGAGGCAGGAGAATGGCTTGAACCCGGGAGGTGGAGGTTGCAGTGAGCTGAGATTGCACCATTGCACTCCAGCCTGGGCAACAAGAGTGAAACTCTCTCAAAAACAAAACAAACAAAAAGACACTTGGAGGCAGTTGAAGGAATTTTTTGAGACAGAGTCTCGTTCTGTTACCAGGCTCCAGGCTGGAGTGCCGTGGTGCGAGCTTGGTTCACTGTAACCTCCGCTTCCTAGGTTCAAGCAGTGCTTCTGCCCCAGCCTCCCAAGTAGCTGGGACTACAGGCGCACGCCACCACGCCCAGCTAATTTTTTGTATGTTTTACTAGAGATGGGGTTTCACCATGTTGGCCAGGGTGGTCTTGATATCTTGACCTCGTGATCCACCTGCCTCGGCCTCCCAAAGTGCTGGGATTACAGGCATGAGCCACTGTGCCTGGCCAGTTGAAGGAATATAAATGTGGCCTGTACTTTAGAGATTCACCCACTCGCAAGTCTTGGGTGTGTTGATGATGTAGTTTTGTAAGAGAAGGTCCTAGTCCTTAGGAGTGGTGTGCTGAAATATTTTCGGTAAGGTGTTATGACGCCTCAACTGACTTCCCACAAAAAGACAAAGCAAATGTGGCAAAATGATAATTCTTGGTGAAAAGATAAAATAATAAAATAGATGAATCCTAAATGTAACCAATGACAACAGAACAGCAGCCTGTATACCATCCTGTGTCCCCCACTGTGACTGAAGAGCTCTCTGCCCACTTCTGCTGTATCTTTCCCTGCTCCCAGGATGCTGGATGAGTACTTTGAGGAGCAGATGAAGGAGATCATCCGAATGTGTTCCCACCACCGCCAGACCATGCTCTTCTCGGCCACCATGACAGACGAGGTGGGCTGAGGGACTTCTCTGTGGCAGGGGGAAGTGTGCATGGAGGGGCCCGTGCAGAGGACCCTGGCTGGGCTTGAGGGGGTTTGCCTAGGGTGAGCACTGCTGCCTCCTTCCCCACACCACCTCGCAGAGAGCGGAGCAAACCCAGCTTTGTGCTTGGCAGGTGAAAGATCTGGCTTCTGTCTCCTTGAAGAATCCCGTCCGGATATTTGTGAACAGCAACACGGATGTGGCTCCCTTCCTACGGCAGGAGTTCATCCGGATCCGGCCTAATCGGGAAGGAGACCGGGAAGCCATCGTGGCAGGTGGCAGCTCAGGGCGAGCCTGGCCAGGGTGGGCCGGTCAGCTTCCTTGAGCTCGTGGTATCCATGCTGAAGTGCTTGGTTTTTGCTCCTGTGCCTCTGCTGTCCAGTCTTCTAGCGCAGAGGCTGCACTGCGCTCTCAATCATCTGCTGCCTCACTTCTCCATGGGTCCTTCCTTTGCTTTATCACCTCACCAATCCTCCTTGTGTATTGCCCAACTCCCAGCCACTTGGCAGCAGCTGCGGTTGTGGCCCTCAGTCCAGACCACTGTCCTCCGTCGCCTGGATTGTTGCACAGCCTCTCGTTCGAGCTCTCTGCTTCCACTCGGCCCTTTGTGACTCTGCATTGCAGAGCATTTATGATGATTGCTTGCAGAAGGCATTCGTATTTGTTGCGTCCTTATTTGAACACCCTGCAGTGGCTTCCACTGGTCTTAGACTAAAATCCAAACATCCTGGTGAGTCTTTTAGGACTGTTCAGGCCTGGCCCGTGCGTGCCTGGGGTCCCCAGCCGTGGAGGCTTGCTTATGGCTCCAGCCACATTTGCCTGCTTGTACTTTTTTTTTTCTTTTTTGAGGCAGAGTCTCATTCTTTTGTCTGGGCTGGAGTGCAGTGGCATGATCTTGGTTCACTGCAGTCTTTGCCTCCTGGGTTCAAATGATTCTTGTGCCCAGGCTCCTGAGTAGCTGGGATTATAGGCACTCGCCACCACTCCTGGCTAATTTTTGTATTTTTAGTAGAGACAGGGTTTTATCATGTTTGCCAGGCTGGTCTTGAACTCATGGCCTCAAGTGATCTATCCTCCTTGGCCTCCCCAAGTGCTGAGATTACAGGTGTGAGCCACCGCACCTGGCCGCCTGCTTGTACTTCTCATTTTAAGCTTGTTCCTGCCTCCGGGCCTTCATGTTTGCCATTTCCTCTGTCTAGAATCTTCTGCTGAATCTTCCTATAGTTCATCTGCTTTGCCATTCAACCTAATCTCACCTCTTCAGAGAGGCCAGCCCTTAGCTGCTTCGCCCTTCCTGCACTCTGTCTTACGGCATTTTTCACCCCCCAGAAATTGGCTTCTCTGTATCCACCCTGGAATTTGAGTTCCATAGGACAGGGACAGTACCTGTCTTTCCAGTGCCAGGCACAGTGATCACACCTTGTGGATCAGGAGAGGGTACATGTTGAATAAGAGCCTAGAAACAGCTGCCAACTCAATCCTCTCTTCCTGCCAGCACTGTTGACGAGAACCTTCACTGACCATGTGATGCTGTTCACGCAGACCAAGAAGCAGGCCCACCGCATGCACATCCTCCTTGGGCTCATGGGGCTGCAGGTGGGCGAGCTCCATGGCAACTTGTCACAGACGCAGCGGCTGGAGGCCCTCCGGTAACATCTGGGGTGGGGACTGAGGCTCCTACCATCCTTGGGCAGAGCAGATAGAGGGAAGAAGAGGACCCTGAGCATTCTATTAGAGCATTAGAAGGAGACACATAGGATGATATTGGCCTTGAACATTTTAACCTAACCACTGTGAGGTCATGTGTTGGATGCATTTAGAACTCTGACTTCGTAGTCAGGGATGACCCTCATGCCCTTGGATGCTCGTCCCTAGCATGGGAGCTGTTGTGTGGGGCCACAGAGGAAGCTGGCTTGGAAAGACGGCACATGGTCTCTTCTCTGAAGCTTTCTGAGAGTGGTGAACATTCCTGGGTCTGACTGAACAAGATGTAGAGTCAGTCAGCAGTCGTGACTTGAGCATCTACTTTGCCAGGCACTGTGCTGTGTGCTTTCCATGTGATTTCTTGTTTAATCCTCAGAGAATGGCATCAGGGTGGTTGGCAAGGAGGAACCCTTTAGAACTCTCCACCTATCCTTGTTCATCAGAGGAGTGCTGAAAGGAGTTTGTTAAAGATAGCCTGATTTAAACTGAGACATTTTTTCCATGCTGTTAGCAGACAGAACTGTGTTTGCTCTGCATAATTGGTTGTTGAAGAGTGGGTGTAAATATCCCATGTGCTCACATTTAGAATGTATCCCCATTTTAATGCCCTGTTCTGTCCTCTGCTGGCTCAGGGTCTTGTGGAGCATTACTGGGGGAGGTGTCTGGATGAACAGCTGTTTGTGACTGTTTCTAGGCGCTTTAAGGATGAACAGATTGACATCCTTGTGGCCACTGATGTGGCAGCCCGTGGACTTGACATTGAGGGGGTCAAAACGGTGAGCAGACCCTATCTTCCTTAGACTTTTTTGGTGGAAGTCTTTTTGCCTCTTCGCATCCCTCTTCTCCAGCCAGACCTGACTGATGTTCATTTTTGACATTCTAGGTAATCAACTTCACAATGCCTAATACCATCAAACATTATGTCCACCGGGTGGGGCGAACAGCGCGTGCCGGCAGGGCTGGGCGCTCAGTCTCTCTGGTGGGAGAAGATGAGCGGAAGATGCTGAAGGAGATTGTAAAAGCTGCCAAGGCCCCTGTGAAGGCTAGGATACTTCCCCAAGGTGAGCAGGCACCGCTGTGGCAGTGCAGAATGGTTCCAGTGGGCGGGGCAAGGGCAGAGAATATGACGGCTGAGAGCGGGTGCTTACAGTTCACAGCCAGATTTGAATTCCAGCCCTGCTGCTTCCTTGCGGAGTGACCGTATGCAGGTTTGGCCTCACCTCTCTGAGCTTGCCTCCTGTGTGTAGAAGGGAATAATGACAGAACTGTAAACACAGTACCCCACTTAGATGGAAAATTGGGAAGAGAAGGTTGCTTGGGGCACAATTCTCAATAACCTCCTCCTCCCCTTACTATTAGTGGGAGGATGTCAGAGATCAGTACTCATTCCTTTTGGGTCCTTTCATTGATTTTGTTCTTCTGATCTGTAGGGGTCCTATAAAGCACGACCTCTTTAAAGTATTTTGTTTTGTTTTGTTTTGCTCTTGAATTCCTAGGCTTGAGCAATCCACCCACCTCTGCCTCCCAAAGTGCTGGGATTACAGTAATGAGCCACCATACCCAGTGTTAAAAATTTTTAAAGTTATTTGTTTTCTTTGTTTTTTTTGTTTTTGTTTTTTTTTTTTTTGAGACGGAGTTTCGCTCTTGTTACCCAGGCTGGAGTGCAATGGCGCGATCTCGGCTCACCGCAACCTCCGCCTCCTGGGCTCAGGCAATTCTCCTGCCTCAGCCTCCTGAGTAGCTGGGATTACAGGCACGTGCCACCATGCCCAGCTAATTTTTTGTATCTTTAGTAGAGACGGGGTTTCACCATGTTGACCAGGATGGTCTCGATCTCTCGACCTCGTGATCCACCCGCCTCAGCCTCCCAAAGTGCTGGGATTACAGGCTTGAGCCACCGCGCCCGGCTTAAAAATTTTTAAAGTTATAAAATATTACATATTTAGCCTGGGCATGGTAGCTCTTGCCTATAACCCAGCACTTTGGGAGGCCAAGGCAGGAGGACTGCTTGAGGCCAAGAGTTCGAGACCAACCTGAGCAATATAGTGAGACGCCTGTCTCTAAAAAGAAAAAATTAGGCCGTGCGCGGTGGCTCAAGCCTGTAATCCCAGCACTTTGGGAGGCCGAGGCGGGTGGATCACAAGGTCGAGAGATCGAGACCATCCTGGTCAACATGGTGAAACCCCGTCTCTACTAAAAATACCAAAAAAAATTAGCTGGGCATGGTGGCGCGTGCCTGTAATCCCAGCTACTCAGGAGGCTGAGGCAGGAGAATTGCCTGAGCCCAGGAGGCGGAGGTTGCGGTGAGCCGAGATCGCGCCATTGCACTCCAGCCTGGGTAACAAGAGCGAAACTCCGTCTCAAAAAAAAAAAAAAAAAAAAAAAAAAATTAGCTGGGCACGGTGGTATGCACCTGTAGTCCCAGCTGTTCAGGAGGCTGAGGCAGGAGGATCACATACATCCAGGAGGTTGAAGCTGCAGTGAGTTATGATTGCACCACTGCACTCCAGCTTGGTCAAAAGTGTAAGACCCTATCTCTAAAAAATGAAATAAAAAGTACATATTTATTGTTGGAAATGTAAATTTAAAAAGCAAAAAATGTATCACCACTGATAGCATTTAGGTGTATTTTGAGATGGTGTCTGGGCTGGAGTGCAGTGGTGCCATTTTGGCTCACTGCAACCTTCACCTCCTGGGTTCAAGCAGTTCTCCTGCTTCAGCCTCCCAAGTAGCTGGGATTATAGGCATGTGCCACCACACCTGGCTGATTTTTGTATTTTTAGTAGAGATGGGGTTTCACCATGTTGGCTAGGCTGGTCTCAAACTCCTGACCTCTGGTGATCCACCTGCCTCGGCCTCCCAAAGTGTTGGGATTACAGGTGTGAGCCACCGTGCTGGCCTTTTTTTCTTGTAGAGACAGAGTCTGGCCATGTTGCTTAGGCTGGCCTCAAACTCCTGGGCTCAAGCAATCCTCCCACCTCAATCTCTCAGAGTGCCGGGATTACAGGTGTGAGCCACCATGCCCAGCCTACCCTTATTTTTAAATCCTTTTAATTTTCTCCCTTTGAGATGTTGTCCTCAAATTCCGGGACAAGATTGAGAAAATGGAGAAAGACGTGTATGCAGTTCTGCAGCTAGAGGCGGAGGAAAAAGAGATGCAGCAATCAGAAGCTCAGGTGAGGCTGTGAGGCGGGATCTTGTTCACAAGGCTGCTCAATAAACAAGGTGCCACCACATCCCTGCTGGTGCTGCCCTTCTGAAATGTTTCTCTCATCAGAGCCCCAGGCATTTGCAGGCGGTGGCTTCCTGTGTTAGTAGACACAGGTTTCATGGCAGGCATCCTTTTGTTATCACTACAGATCAATACAGCAAAGCGGCTCCTGGAAAAGGGGAAGGAGGCAGTGGTTCAAGAGCCTGAGAGGAGCTGGTTCCAGACCAAAGAAGAGAGGAAAAAGGAGAAAAGTAAGTCAGGGAGGTTCTGCAGAAAATCTAAACACAGAATTATCCCATAGGACTCAGCAGTTCCATTCCTAGTTCTATACTGTAAAGCAGGGGTCTCCGACCTCTTTGGCACCAGGGGCCAGTATTGTGGAAGACAACTTTTCCAGATTCAGGCTGTCGGGGGTACATTACGTTCTCATAAGGATTGCACACCCTAGATCCTCGCACGCACACTTCACAGTAGGGTTTGTGCTCCTATGAGAATCTAATGTTGCTGCTGATCTCACAGGAGGAGGAGCGCAGGTGGTAATGCTTCCTCATCTGCCGCTCACCTCCTACTGTGCAACCTGGTTCCTAATAGGCCATGGACTGGTACTTGTATGCAGTCTGGGGGTTGGGGACTGCTGCTATAAAGGACTGCTAACAGGGACTCAAACAGACACTTTAGATGCCAGTGTTCTTTGAAGTACAGTTCATAATGGTAAAAAGGTGGAAACAAACTATGTCCGTCAATAGGTGAATGGATAAACAAAATTGGGGGTGGAGGTGTATACACACACAATGGAATATTATTTAGCCACGAAGTTCTGATAAATGCTATAAGAATGAACCTTGAAAATATTAAGCTAAGTGAAATAATCCAGACACAAAGGGACAGGTATTGTTGGATTCCACTTACGTGAGATACCTTGCTGGGCAGATTCCACAGAGACAGAAGGAGATTACAGATTACTTAGGGCCAGGCGAAGGAGGGGAAGAAGAAGTTATTAGTGGCTGCAGAGCTTCTGTTTGGGATGATGACGGTGAGTAGCCTCCTTGTTAGGAGTTTTGGAAACAGTGGTGATTGTTGTACAATGTTGTGAATTTAAGTAATGCCACTGAATTGTATACTTAGGATTGGGTAAAATGTCAAGTTTTGTTATCTCTGTGTGTGTGTGTGTGTGTGTGTGTGTATGTGTATACACATACACACACACACACACACACACACAGATAACAAAACTTGACTATAGTTTATATATAAAACTATAGTAAAACATTCTTTTTAAAGGTTAGGAAATAATATAGATTTCCTCTCCATCTCTCTTTAAAAAAGACCCAAAACATTTATTAGTGCACATTATTCTGTGCCTTGACTTTTTCACTTAATTTTGAAGATCTGTTTTATATAGGCCCATATATGGCTGCCCTTTTAATTTTTTTAATGGCTTCATGTTCTTCCATCATGAGTTGATTTTGTTTTTGAGATGGAGTCTTGCTCTGTCACTCAGGCTGGAGTGCAGTGGCGTGATCTTGGTTCACTGCAACCTCTGCCTCCCAGGTTCATGCGATTCTGCCTCAGCCTCCCAACTGGCTGGGACTACAGGTGTGTGCTACCATGCCCAGGTAATTTTTTGTATTTTTAGTAGAGACAGAGTTTCACCGTGTTAGCCAGGATGGTTTCGATCTCCTGACCTTGTGATCTGCCTACCTTAGCCTCTCAAAGTGTTGAGATTACAGGTGTGAGCCACAGCGCCCAGCCGATCATCATTTATTTAACTAATCCCCTGTTGAGGGATATTGAGGTTGTTTACAGTTGTTTGCCATCCAGCCTGGGCAACATGGTGAAACCCTGTCTCTACTAAAAATCAACACATTAGCCGGACATGATGGTACATGCCTATAGTCCAACTACTTGAGAGGCTGAGGTAGGAGGATCACCTGAGCCTGGGGAGGTCAAGGTTGCAGTGAGCTGAGATTCTGCCACTGCACTATAGTAGCCTGGGCAGCAGTGAGACCCCTATCTCCAAACAAACCAACAAATTTTAAAAAACCCCAAAACAATCATTTGTCATACAAACAAGGCATCTAGTGAATAACCTTGTACATATGCCCTTTTACAATTAAGTAAGTATATATTTGGCTTGCAGGATTCATTCCTAAAAGTGGAATAGTGGGTTAGAGTATATTTGTATTTCTGGTTTTGTTAGAGGTTGCAAAATTACCCTCCTAGAAGGTATACCAGCAGTTTTAGAAATACTATTTATATTTGATGGGACAAAATACGGGTGTATATATGTTAAATTTCTGATAGAAATAGTTAAAACTGTATTGGTGGGTAAAGTAGTATAAGTTACCTAAATCTTCATCTTTCATAGCAGCAGATTTGTAATGAGTGTCTTAAATGGATTAATTGAGAAATAGTCAAAAAAGCATGAAGTGCTTGCTGTTTTTCTTTTTTTTTGAGATGGGCTCTCACTCATTCTGTTGCCCAGGCTGGAGTACAGTAGTGCGATCTCAGCTCACTACTCCCAGGTTCAAGCCTCCGCCTCCCAGGTTCATGCAAGTCTCTCATTTCAACCTCCCAAGTAGCTGGGATTACAGGTGCACAACTACGCCTGGCTAATTTTTGTATTTTTAGTAGAGACAGGGTTTCAGACCAGGCTGGTCCTGAACTCCTGACCTCAGGTAATCCACCCTCCTTGGCCTCCCAAAGTGCTGGAATTACAGACCTGAGCCAGCTTGCCTGGCCAAGAAGTGCTTGCTGCTTTTCATTTTAAGCTGTTATGTACCAATTTAAAATATGAGCACCTATTGTAAGCTTAAAAAAAGATAAAATCATCCCTGAAATCTTACGTTTTCTTCTCATCCCAGTTGCCAAAGCTCTGCAGGAATTTGACTTGGCCTTAAGAGGAAAGAAGAAAAGGAAGAAGTTTATGAAGGATGCCAAAAAAAAGGGGGAGATGACAGTGAGTGGCCTCCCTTTTGGAGTTTGGGTCCACTCAGTGGGGGGAGTCAGAGTAGCCTGGTGTGTTCCACACTCACTCCTCCCCATTTCCCCCAGGCAGAGGAAAGGTCCCAGTTTGAAATCCTCAAGGCGCAGATGTTTGCTGAACGGGTAGCCAAGAGGAATCGCAGAGCCAAGCGGGCCCGAGCAATGCCCGAGGAGGAGCCAGTGAGAGGCCCTGGTAGGTGGATGGGGAGCCCAAAGGAGCTTGTAGGGAGATTTTCCCTGAAACCTGTGCTTTGGGGAGAAAATTTGAGGGATGATGACAACAGCCCACATTATTTGGGTAATTAGTATGTACGAATGTGTACAGCTATCCCTTCATTGGTCTAAGGAGTGTAGTGACCCTCTGGGTGGTGAGGACTAGGATTTGAACACCAGCTTTTCTGACTCTGGAGCCTAAGTCCTTACCAACTGCTGCTCGGAGGAGCTGTTGAGGATAGAATGAAGATAGTCTTTGGATGCCAGGGCATCCACTGAACTTAAGGGGATTTAGGAGCTTGGGCCAAAGAGAACCATATCTAACCCCTTCTCTCTGCACAGCCAAGAAGCAAAAGCAGGGGAAGAAATCTGTATTTGATGAAGAACTCACCAACACAAGCAAGAAGGCCCTGAAACAGTATCGAGCTGGGTAGGATTTCAAGTCATCAGGGAGCCCTTGGTATTCTAATGGAAACTATGAGTCTTCTCCCTCCTTCCCTATTCCCAGTTCTTATATACCTATAGCTTTATAATATGTAAATTCAAGGGTACCTGTCTGTTCTCGACCACCCCACCCCTCTCAAGGCCACCTGAGGATCCCAAGGTGAGAACAGGAGAGGGGTGTTAAGCTAGCACTGTTCCTGCCTTTGAGGTGAAATAGTACATTGCTGGGTTCAGAAATGGAGCTTTCCTTCAGGGGAGTGATAACTCTTTCATCTCAAGTTCCATCCTACAGAACCCCAAACAGAATTCTGGCTTGCTCTCAGGAATATGTTGTCCCATGCCACTTTCCCCAGCCTAGGGTTGGGGTAGGGGCAGACTAATCTTCCCAAGAGGTTGTATATACATAAGAAGGGCCTCTTTCGGCCGGGCGCGGTGGCTCATGCCTGTAATCCCAACACTTTTGGGAGGCTGAGGCGGGTGGATCACGAGGTCAAGAGATCGAGACCATCCTGGTCAACATGGTGAAACCCCGTCTCTACTAAAAATACAAAAATTGGCTGGACATGGTGGCTCATGCCTGTAATCCCAGCTACTCAGGAGGCTGAGACAGGAGAATTGCTTGAACCCAGGAGGTGGAGGTTGTGGTGAGCCGAGATTGCACCATTGCACTCCAGCCTGGGTAACAAGAGTGAAACTCCGTCTCAAAAAAAAAAAAAAAGGGCCTCTTCCAACCTCATTTTAAAGTTGGGCCCTGAATTCCAAAAACACATGTTGTCAGGTGGAAACACATAAAGGCTTAGAACTTGGGCCCTGAAAATAATGCATCCCAGAGATGCCACTGCTTCATGTAGGAGCTGGGTAGGGTGGGGGTGAGACAACACTGATTTGTTCAACAGCTTGCTCATTTCAGCATCTCATCTTCTTTTTCACAGCCCTTCCTTTGAAGAAAGGAAACAGTTGGGCTTGCCCCACCAGAGACGAGGAGGAAACTTTAAATCTAAATCCAGGTGATGCTCGCTGTTTTGGAGGGCCACAGGTTATGGCTGTTTGGGATTAGAGATAAAAACCTTTCATGGAAAAGGAGCTTCTCCATCCTCATTCTGGTCTTAACTCTGATTTTCTTACAGATACAAGAGGAGGAAGTAGCTGTTGTGACCTGAAGAAATTCACGGGGGCAGCCCTTAAATCCTTTCCCTGTGGGAAGTTATCCTGGCTGGTCTGTCTTTTCTCCATTTGTTTAAAAAAAAAAAAAAAATTAAGCCTGTCATTTGTGCATTAAAAAAAAAAGTTTGGGTGGTGGTGGTATGTAGCTCTTTTCCTAAGCACGTCTGTCAATGCCCCTTCTTGCTGATTAGCTTTCATATAATGACTATACTAAATGGAGGTATTTTTGGGAGGAAGAGAAACTAATCTGAGTGACTATCTTATTACTATCTCTTCCTGTGCCCACAGTCTACTAGGTTGCCACATACAGTTGGAATGCAGAATCTTTATGCCTATAGAGGAACTGGGTGGGGAATGAGGACACTCTTGTTAGTTGTTCTCCTCTAGCCTGGGGAATATAGTGAGACCCTGTCTCTCCTGTCTCTTTTAAGTTTATCTTCTGTTGATATTCTAGAACTGAGAGCTAAATGATAGCTCAAGAAGTTAGCTAAATGATAGCTCTTAGTTCTAAAACATCAACAAGAGAACTTTAGCATGAATGCGAACCATGCACCAGGTATTTTGTATGCTGAATAGAATCCAGACAACTCACTGCACTCTTGTGAGGCAGGCAGTGATATCCCCATTTTTCCAGTAAAGAAACGGAGGCTTGCCGGGTGCGGTGGCTCAAGCCTGTAATCCCAGCACTTTGCGAGGCCGAGGCGGGTGGATCACGAGGTCAAGAGATCGAGACCATCCTGGTCAACATGGTGAAACCCCGTCTCTACTAAAAATACAAAAAATTAGCCGGGCATGGTGGCACGTGCCTGTAATCCCAGCTACTCAGGAGGCTGAGGCAGGAGAATTGCCTGAACCCAGGAGGCGGAGGTTGCGGTGAGCCAAGATCGCGCCATTGCACTCCAGCCTGGGTAACAAGAGCGAAACTCCGTCTCAAAAAAAAAAAAAAAAAAGAAAAAAAAAAAGAAACGGAGGCTTAGGAAGACTAACTTTCCAGAGTTGCACAGCTGGGAATTCAGGTTTTCAGCTAACATCTACTTGAACCCACACCCCACCTCTTCCTGCTCTACTGTGGAAATGCTGCTGGAGAAACAGAAGCCCCAAAAGGACAGAAGGAGCCTTGACTCCGTCAGTTAGTTACTTGCTGCAAAAACCAGAGTCCCTTGTGCCCAGGCTGGAGTACAATGATGCAGTATTGGCTCACTGCAACCTCTGCCTCCCAGGTTCAAGTGATTCTCCTGCCTCAGCCTCCCAAATAGCTATGGTTACAGGCACCTGCTACCACACCTGACTAATTTTTGTATTTTTAGTAGAAACATGGTTTTACCATGTTGGCCAGGTTGGTCTTGAACTCCTGACCTCAGGTGATCCACCCACCTTAGCCTTCCAAAGTGCTGGAATTATAGGCATGAGCCACTGTGCCTAGTTGAATGTTGGTTCTCCTCCTTTTCTGACTCAGAATGAGATGAAGGCTGTGGGGCCCACCTGGGAAAAGTGTGTATAGTTTGTTAGAGTTTCAGGGAGTACTTACTGCCCCACCCCCAGCTTAAAAATGGTAAGTTATCGGCCGGGCGCGGTGGCTCAAGCCTGTAATCCCAGCACTTTGGGAGGCCGAGGCGGGTGGATCACGAGGTCAAGAGATTGAGACCAACCTGGTCAACATGGTGAAACCCCGTCTCTACTAAAAAATACAAAAAATTAGCTGGGCATGGTGGTGTGTGCCTATAATCCCAGCTACTCAGGAGGCTGAGGCAGGAGAATTGCCTGAACCCAGGAGGCGGAGGTTGCGGTGAGCCGAGATCGCGCCATTGCACTCCAGCCTGGGTAACAAGAG
The DNA here is from genome assembly GCF_048565385.1 of Saimiri boliviensis. Classification (NCBI taxonomy): domain Eukaryota; kingdom Metazoa; phylum Chordata; class Mammalia; order Primates; family Cebidae; genus Saimiri; species Saimiri boliviensis. Next base: position 112,747,234 of record NC_133457.1, read on the forward strand.
CGAAACTCCGTCTAAAAAAAAAAAAAAAAAAAAAAGGTAAGTTAATACCCTAGATGCTAAAGAGTATGTTCAAAGCTATTCATTCAGGGTGCATGTAAAGTCACCAACAGAGGGTCCAATTCAGAAAATGATGGCACAACTGTGTGATGGAGTCTAGTTCAGACTTACTGTTCTTAATATGTTTTATAGAAAGGTCATTAGGCTAGAAAAGCCAAGTATGGAACTGTGTACTTTTTATTTTGAAGCAGGGTCTCACTTGCCCAGGCTGGAGAGCCCTGATCACTGCTCACCGTAACCTCAACCTCCCCAGGCTCAGGTGATCCTCCCACCTCAGCCTTTGGAGTAGCTAGGACTATAGGTGTGAGCAACCACACCTGGCTAATTTTTGTATTTTTTTGTGGAGATGGGGTTTTGCCATGGTGCCCAGGCTGGTCTTGAACTCCTGGGCTCAGGAGATCTGCCCACTGCAGCCTCCCAAAGTGCTGGGATTACAGATATGAGAGCCACCGTGCCTGGCCCCAAGGGATATGTATTGCATGTGCGTAAATTATCTCTGGGAGGACTCAGGAAATGAACAGGGTTTCCTTCTGGAGAAGGAAACTTCAAGTATACCCCTTTGTACAGGTTGAAGAAATGTTTTTTTAACTGAGGATAAAAATGATTCATTCACCAGCTAAATAAAAATCCTGTATCACAAAAACAAAATCACAGATTCACTGTAGACAGTGCCTCCCCTGTCGCGGTCTTCATTGTCTTTGGCCATCTGAGGTTCTTCAAGTTGAGGATACACATGAACCATTGATTTTCTCAATCATCGTTTTAATTGGCTTTATAAGCTAAAGTGCATAGTAAAGACAAAAAAAAGGAAATGCATACATAGGAAAGAAACACTTAGAAAGGACCTGAGATACCTAAATGTTCTAAGAACACTGGACTGAAGGGATGCAGATGCAGGCAGCAGGCCTGGGTCTGGCTTCTGGCCTGGGTTTGGAGCCTGCAGAAGCCGCTGGCATGCTAGACCTACCCAGGCAAAAGCTGCAAGAGGGAGTGTTGGGATGAAGGATCACACTTGGGATAAATGCTGCTGGTACTGAATATGAGTTTAGCCCCATTCAGGGCCTAAGGGTAACCAGCAGTGCTACCAAACCTGTCAGAGAGCAGGTAAAGAAACCTCCACCATGCCAAAGTGCAGGTTAAAGGAAATGACCTGGGCCTGCTGCATAAGCCCCCAGATGTGGACTGTCACATATTCCCCACTCTCAGTGACTATGTAACTGGGTTGGGGTGAGTAGAAGTCTTCGTCTTATCACATGCCTCCATTTCCTAGAGACAGGGTGCCCAAGGAGGGCAAGAGGGGTTCTTGTGCTCCTTTGAGGGATAAGCAATCATAAGCAACTCTGGGTCTCTGTTTATTATAATAAGAGTTAGTCTGCAAATTAGGGCCTAGCAATTAGAATCGGTCAGTGTTAATGAGCTCATACTCTGTTCCTGGGGAACACTGTAGAAGACACATCTGACCAAGTAGAGAGCCAGAGATAACACTAGGTGGCTGGCCCTAGGTGGAAGCCCCAAACAGGTTTAAGGGAATATGTTCACTAATCTGCAGGAGAAAAAAAGAGGTGAGATCTTTGCTCTTAGTCCTGGAGATAAAGTGCTTACTCTAGCGCACGGGTAAATCTAGAAACAAATGCGGGCAAGCCCTAAAAGTGGATCCTTAAATAGGTGCAAAGACTAGAAAGGATGATAATAAAAAACTAACTTCGGTTCCTTCATAAGGGAGTTGGCCCCAGTCATCCAGTGGCCAGGGCAAAAGGCAGCGGTGTACCATCTTCCTACATCATCCTCTGGATCTCCTCAAAGTTCATCAGGTTGTTGGCCGTGTCAGACCAGGCAGCATGCTGGGCTCCATCCATTTCAGAAGCGAGCTGGTTGCTTCTTTCCAGAGTGTGATTTGTGCCACCAATCACTTCCTTACACTCAGGACACGTGCCCCTCTCCATGGCTCCCCCACAATCACCAATCACATAGATATGGCCATTGCGGCACTTGAACCAGTGACCGCGAGGATAACCTATGGCAGTGACAATCTGCACTCGCTCTTCCTCTGAGATGCCCAGGCCAGAGCAGGGAAGGATGGCTTTCAGCGCTTCCATCTTCTCCTGCACAAGTTGTTCATCCTCTTGGGTGAACTTACATGTTTTCTCAAGGATATTCTGGACACTATTGACCTCTACTGCTATGCTCTCTTTCACCTTCTTCCCTGTTATCTTGTAGCAGGTCAGCAGGTTCACCAGGTACGTAAGCCTCTGGATTTCACTTCGGAGGTCACTTAGTTCCTGGCTAGTGAAGCTCAAGCGCTTCTTGGCCAGCCACTCATGGACCTGCTCCAGTCGAGTCCTCACTCTTTTCTGTTCTAAGACATCCATCTTTTTCAGGGAATCCCACAGGCTGGCCAGGTGGTCATAGAAGCTGATGTAATTCTCAACCAGAACCAAGTCTTTCACTGACAGATTTTTCTGGGCTAGCTTCTCCTTTATCGTCAGGAAGTCTTTAGGAAGCACCTGGTGGAGGAGGCTCTTCCTCTCCAGCAGGGCCTTCAGCCGTTCCTGGCTGGTTGCTATCTCCCCTGCTGAGCCCTGGATCTTTTCCTTGATGATTTCAATCTCTTCTAGCCGCTGTTTTATGCTAGTTCCATATCTCAGGTTTTTGCGGATGGGCACCTGGCAGATAGGGCAGACTTTCAACTTGATGGCGACTTCATCATTCTTTTGTTCATTCATGTAGCGGTCTAGAGCTTGCACCTCGAAGATGTGGCTGCAGTCTTCCAGCTGCACAAAGCGGGCATCAGGCTCATCCTCAAACCCAAAGAATATTTGGGTGACCTCATCCATGTGGCAGATCCGGCATTTATTGGGGCATGGCTCCCCACAGAGACCAATGCAGGGGTGGCCACAAGCTAGCAGCTTAGTACAAGGCACACAGCACGGGGGTCGGTTGCAGGGCTCAAAGCAGAGTTTGGTGCACTGGTAGTGCTGGCAGCGCCAGACACAGGGTTCCACGCAGGGGCTGCACAGCTCCCCACATTTCTTTTTGCACTGGCTGTGGATACAGCGGTTCTGACAGGTCCGCTGGCAGGGTGGGCACTCACCGATGCACGGTTCCTGGCACTTGTGTGAGCAAATAAGCAGGCGCTTGCAGGGCTGCTGACAGCGTTCATGGAAACGCCCTTCGAAGCAGCTGTGGCAGGAGCCTGGGCAAGGATGCCCGCAGTCCAAGATAGTGCCACACTTGGTGGTGCACTTGGTGGCGACTGGCAGACCACACATGAGGTCTTTCACATAACCACATTTTACCTGTTGGCTATGCCCACACTTAAGTTTCACGGTGACCATTTCTGAACACAGCTGCATACAGTCCTCACCACATGGGTGGTTGCATCTGTGCCCACATCTCAGAAACTTGGGGCAAGGCTCTTGGCAGCAGAATTCTGACTCAGGCACGGAACAAGGGACCATTTGTTCATGGCCGCACCGAGGAATGGTTTTGGGCACTTTTACCTGACAAGGCTGACACTCCTGGAAGCAAACAAGGGGACACCGGTGCCCGTCCTGGCAGATAACCTTCTGGCATGGCTTCATGCACTGGAACTCCTTGTGTGAAGAGTCATAAGGGTGGCAGGCACGGGTGCAGACGTGCCCACAGCCCAGCCGGAACTCGCAGGGCAGGCTGCAGCCTCCTTCGGGTACTTTTTGGAAGTCAGAAGCTTTGGATACTAAGGTGTGGGTATCAGGGTGGTTCTGGCAGCAGAGCCGGAGCATGGGGCCTATTTGATTGTTCTCTCGAAGTGTATGAATGATCTTGCTCCACAGGGGCACCTTGGCCAGCATTTGCATGTTTCCAATGCAGTACATTCCCTTCTTGGCTCGGGACAAGGCCACACAGATGCGGTTGGATATCTGCAGAAAACCCACCTTGCCTTCTTGGTTGCTTCGAACTAGTGAAAGGAGGATGATGTCATTCTCTTCCCCTTGGTATTTGTCCACAACATGGACCTTGACGCCAGCAAATGTCTTGGCAGGCATCAGCTTGCGCAGGCAAAAGAGCTGCCCAGTATAGGTAGTGAGGATGGTGATCTGGGAAGGCAGGTATTCCTGGCACAGGAAGTACTTGCACAGCTCTACCACAAAGTGAGCCTCGTGCTGGTTCTGATGGCTTTTGCCCTCTTGGATTTCCTGTTCAGGAAAGTTGTGTTCTACAAAGAAAAGGTTGGAAGACACCCCCTGACAGGGAAAAGAAGTGACATGTTAAAAGGTTCACTCACGGTACTTATTCTGGAGTGTAATGGCGCAGTCTTGGCCCACTGCAACCTCCACCTCCTGGGTTCAAGCAAGCCTCCCACCTCAGCTTCCCAAGTAGCTCGGACTACAGGTACGTGCCGCCACCATGCCCCTCTGTATTTTTAGTAGAGATGGGGTTTCACCATATTGGCCAGGATGGTCTCAATCTTCTGACGTCGTGATCCACCTGCCTTGGCCTCCCAAAGTGCTGGGATTACAGGTGTGAGCCACTGCGCATGGCCAGAATTACATGGCTACTAACTGGCAGAGTTGGGATTAAAAAACGCAGGTCCGCATTTCAATTTCATCCTAGTAACCAGCTTTTAAAAAGCTGGCTCTGTTCCCTTCTGAAACGCTTTTTTTTTTTTTTTTTTTTGAGAGGGAGTCTCACTCTGCTGCCCAGGCTGGAGAGCGGTGGCACAATCTCAGCTCACTGCAACCTCCACCTCCCGGGTTCAAGTGATTCTTCTGCCTCAGCCTTCTGAGTAGCTGGGAGTACAGGTGCCTGCTACCACGCCTGGCTAATTTTTGTATTTTACTAGAGACAGGGTTTCACCATGGTGGTTAGGCTGGTCTTGTACTCCTGACCTCAAGTGATCTGCCCACCTTGGCCTCCCAAAGTGTTGGGATTACAGGTATGAGTCACCGCGCTCAGCCGCTGAAAAGTTTTTTTCATCTTGAAAAAATTACAGCCTTTTTAGGTTGCTGAAACCATCCAAGAAAGATTGGGTAAGACAGACTCACCTTAATCTTCTCATACTTAAGAACAGAGGGATGATTCTCCAGATCCTGGTAAATGTGGGGGGTCAAAAGGCGGGCAATTTCAGGGCGCATGCGGTGCTGAAACAACACATGTATGTCGTTAGAAAATCTAATAGCACCTGCTTTTAGATTGAATGTGGGAGGTGAAAGCAAGAGGAATCACAAAAAGACACATGGACAATTTCTTTAAACATGAGGTTGCTGTTAGAAAATTTAGGGAAGGCCAGGCATGACGGTTCATATCTCTAATCCCATCACTTTGGGAGGCCAAGACGGGAGTATCACTTGAGCTCAGGAGTTCGAGATCAGCCTGGCAACATAGTGAGATCTCGTCTCTATTTTTCTTTCTTTTTTTTTTTTTTTTTTTGAGATGTATCGCCAAGGCTGGAGTGCAATGGCGCCATCTCAGCTCACTGCAACCTCTGCCTCCCGGGTTCAAGCGATTCTCCTGCCCCAGCCTCCCAACTATCTAGGACTACAGGCATGAGGCACCACACCAGGCTAATTTTTTGTATTTTTAGTAGAGATGGGGTTTTGCCATGTTGTCCAGGCTGGTCTCTAACTCTTGACCTCAGGTAATCCGCCAACTTGGCCTCCCAAAATGCTGAGACTACAGGTGTGAACCACTGCACCTGGCCTCTACTTTTCTTAAAAAAAAAAAAAAAGAAAGAAAATCTAGAGACAGAGATTATTATTTGAAAAAAGTAACTGCTCAGTCTGCAGTGCAATGGCGCAATCTCAGCTCACCACAACCTCCCCCTCCTAGGTTCAAGCAATCCTCCTGCCTCAGCCTCCTAAGTAGCTGGGATTATAGACATGTGCCACCATGCCTGGCTAATTTTATATTTTTAGTAGAGACAGGGTTTCTCCATGTTGATCAGGTTGGTCTCAAACTCCCGACCTCAGGTGATCCACCCACCTCAGCCTGCCAAAGTGCTGGGATTACAGGTGTGAGCCACCATGCCTGGCTTCTTGTGGTGTTTTAAAACAGAAAATATAAGGTTGACAGAGTCATTTCAGTACTATATTATTTTTATCTATATGAGACCTCTTTTGCTGGCAATTGGCGGCTTTCCAGGAGCTTTCTCCGGTGCATTTGGTAATGACAGAGGCCCAGCTTCTCACCTGGTAATTCAGACGGACAAAGGGAATGTTTACTTTCACTAGCCGTTCAAACAGGGACACCTCAAGGTTGAAGTTCTTGGCCAGATCATACACGTTGGCACTGGGGCGCAGCTGAGAAGAGAAACATGGTTGAGGATTCTCTATTGTAAAGTCGTTTAACCATCCATACTTCCATCCATCCAATCAATCATCAGATGTTTTTCAAGTGCTTCCTGTGTGCCATGCACTATTCTATGTACTCACAGTTTAAGGATTAATAATGACAAGGGTTAAGGATTAGTAGAACTAAAGGTGATATGACAGAGTACCCCACGGTGGGTTTTTTCTAGCTAGGTCTCTAACCAGTGACATCTGAGTAAACACTAGCATGGAGGAGGTTGCCAGTTCTTCAGTCATTCGAAAAGCAAGCCATAAGGGGGACTGGAAAGGACAGAGTGGGACACCATGAGCAAATGGGATGAAGTCAGAGAAATAAGCGGAAACCTGATCACATAAGCCTTTGTAGGCCACTTTAAGGAGCCTGATTTTTTTTTCTTTGCATTTTAGTTTGGGAAGAAGCTTGATTTTTATGTAAGTGCAATGAGAAACCACTGCAGGGTTTTCAGCTGGAATGTGATATTATCTACTTTTTTTTTTTAGATTCACTTTGGCTTCTTTATGTAGAGTCCATTACAGGGTAGCAAAAATGGAAGCAGGGAGACCGAGGAGCATACTGTTGTAATACAGTCCACTTTGAGAGGCCATGGTGGACTAGGTAAATAGTAGAGGAAATAGTAGATGAAATAGATGATGTTGCCTCTAAAATATACCCCAAATCTAACAGCACCTGCTCTTAGATTGAATGTGGGAGGTGAAGGCAAGAGAATCACAAAAAGCTACAAGCTTAAGGACTGTTGAAGCAGAGGCCAGAGTCCTCCTTTATGATATGACCTCCACAGAGAGCCAACTCATCTTATGGGGGATGGGGGAGACTCCTGTTTTACCTGCTGGTGGTCCCCAATCAGAATGAGGTGCTGGCAAGCTTTGCTCAATGTGGCAATGGTATGGGCCTCAAGGACTTCAGCAGCTTCTTCTACTATGACAATCCTCGGCTCTACCTTCTGTAGGATCTGGCGGTATTTGGCAGCACCTCAAGTGAGAAAAGAACAGTAAGACTCCTCTGAGCTGAGGCAAAGGACCCACAGGGATTCCTCTGGGAATCCGCTTTTGTATCTTCCCTGAACCTGGATCAGTGACAACTAGCCCTTGTAGTGTTCTGGGTGGTCTCCAGAACATTAAAGCTGTGTTGGTCATTGTTGGAGTTTCAAACTCAGCAGGAGAAAGTGAGTGAATTTCACCAAGAGTTCTCAAAATACAGGTGCTTTCAGTAGCTTTTCATGGTATTTTCCTCTAACCTTCTAACGAAGCTTCTCTTTACCTGTCCTTAGATCACCTGGCACAAGAAGTGAATTTAGATGCAATAGGTAAATTCCTCCACAATTTCTTACCTGTGGTTGTCATTCCTACAACCTGGGCATCTTTAAGAATGTGTAGGTCTTCCTGGAGTCTCAGCTCAGCCATTCTTTCTGCTGATGTACGGTACTGGCGTTCATAGCTGAGGATCTTCCGGCGGGTGTCGGCCTGGTACAACTGTAGCCACAGCCTGGAGAATGGGAAGAACCAAGCAAAGAAAGCCACAAGATCTTTGAGAAGGTGGAAGAACCGCCTTCAGTGTGCCCAGTATATGAAGTGAACCTTGGACACTTGAGGAACAGAGTGACAAACAGAGAGAGATACAGAGAGACGAAGAGATCCAGATATACAGGGACCCAAGAATCCAAAATGATCAAAAAAAGATGTGCAGAGTGGCCAGGAACTAAGGAAAGGGGTGAGATAAAGAAGAAAGGTTTGCCGGGCGCGGTGGCTCAAGCCTGTAATCCCAGCACTTTGGGAGGCCGAGGAGGGTGGATCACAAGGTCGAGAGATCGAGACCAACCTGGTCAACATGGTGAAACCCCGTCTCTACTAAAAATACAAAAAATTAGCTGGGCATGGTGGCGCGTGCCTGTAATCCCAGCTACTCAGGAGGCTGAGGCAGGAGAATTGCCTGAACCCAGGAGGCAGAGGTTGCGGTGAGCCGAGATCGCACCATTGCACTCCAGCCTGGGTAACAAGAGCAAAAATTTCCGTCTTAAAAAAAAAAAAAAAGAAGAAAGGTTAACTATGGGAAGAGAATAAAGAGAATTATTCACGGCCCTATGTGATTAATTTGTTACCCTGGATAGGCTCTAAGCTCCATGAAGGTAGAGCTAATGTCTATTCTGTCCCATGGCTGTATCCCTATCACTCAGCTCAGTGGTGGTACTCAATCAATAATTAGTTAACATCATTGAAGGTCTTGGAAGTAGACAATGTTCCAGGAACAGAAAAAACTCCCTGGGGAAATTACACGGGTTGGCTGGGTGCCGAACACAGTACCTATAAAGCTGCCAGCGAGAACTGAAGTCCAGCTGCCAAACATCCTTGATCTCACTGGCCTCAGCCTCAGTCATGGTGTTCAGTTTGCGAAGCTCATCCTTCACCCTCTTTTTCATTTTCTTTTTCTGGTTGCGCTGGGTCTGCAGACATCAACACCATCAATACCATCAATACCAGTACTGCCTGAGCAGAGGCAGGCTTGATTTTAAGCCCAAGGCAGGGGCCATAGCACATAAGAAAAAGGGCTGCCATCCCTGGTTAATGTCAAGTGTCTTACATTCTCCCCACAGTTCTTCTACTGTAGTGGTAAACAAGGACTCTGGAGCCTGTTTGCCTGGCTTCAAAGCCCTACTCTACCTCTTACTAGGTTGTGGGACCTAAGGCAGGTTACCTAACCTCCGTGTCCCTCAGTATCACCTTTTAAATAGTGTCTCTTTATAGAATTGGCTAGTCAGGAGTAAATACATGGAAACCATTTATACTAGTGCTAGCACTAGTTACCATTAAACATCTTTGACCATAGCCTGTTTCTCGTTCCTAAAATGTATGCCATGAACGTCACGGGGTTAGGATTTTCTTGCTGAATGCTCTACAACCAGTGCCTAGCAACTGGTGCTTCGCACAGTACTTGGCACAGGGCCTGCTAAAACGGTCCTAATGCCATCATATCAACACAGCACATTTAACAAGTGGGTGGAAAGCACTGTTTATGAGAAAGCACTCTCTTCTGGCTGTCACTGAGCCTGAGGCTATGAGCCTTTAGAAGAACTAGCAAGTCAGACAGATGTCACTAAAGATCTGCCCCCGCTGCTTCAAAACAAAACAAATTAACCTTTCCTGATGCCCCCTGGGAGATGCTCAATCCATACTTCTAAGAATTAAGATCATGACTCCACTCACCACATATAGTGATGCTGAACTGAACTAGGAGATCAGGTGCAAAGCTAGCACTCAGGTGAAAACTGCATCCAAAGTTGCCCTTAAAAGTTCTTAAATCATTCATAAGGTTTACAAATTCTTATTTTGAGTCTCTAATCCTCGATCATCATAGTTATGCATGGTAAATACCGAGGACCACTAGGCTCTACCAGAAGGAATAGAGGGAAGGCTACATGAAGATATCTGGGAATTCATACAATTCTGGCTTTAAGAGAAGTGTCAAATCCCAAGGTGAGTGAAGGAGGAATATTCCAACCAGCCTGGAGGTCTTGATTCATTGCTTACTTTAATCCTCTAAAATCTTGGTACATGTTTACAAACTTATTTGAAATAAAGAGGGTAACACTCCTGGAGGTATTAAGTGCTGAGACTGTTTGACCTGATTCATATATGCTACATTCTCCCCAGAGTTCTACAGAAGCACTTGGCTACCTGCTTCCTGTCTTTCTAAGTTGGCATTTCTTGCCAGAGGCCCTCTGAAGAGCTGTAATATTTATATCCTTGGGAATTACACCCATCTCATACCAGGTGTAGGCTATAATATGGGTACTTAGCTAATTTTAATGACGAAGTGAATATACTGTATTAGAAGTGGGGGGGAAAAGTGGTCAGAACACTCAGGCCAGTTTCAACCCAAGGAAGTGAGTTTACCTGCCACTCGCCTATTGCTTGCTCCTGTCCAGCTCCTGTCCCAGGGCCACAGTGGTCTAGCCTCATGGCCAGAAGCATTTTAGCCAGCTCCTGGTCTGCTCCACTCTCTTCCTTCTTCCGCCGCCGAGGCCTCACCACCTCTTCCTCCTCTATTACCCGGTCTGCTTGAATCAGGTCAGCTTCCTCTGCGATCTCGATCAGTGAACTCTCCTCCTCCCCTTCTTCCTCCTCCTCCCCTTCTGCCTGGGCTAAGAGAGAGAAACAGGCAGGACAGAGATGGAAACTCTTGAAGCTAAGGGACAGAAGATAGCACCTATAAGAGCTCAGATGTATGAAGACATTATCAAGGGTTTATGTGAGTCTTTTTGAGAACAGAAACTAGAAGGAATGAGAAGAGAGTTAGGAAAGACTTAGGTCTCCTTATATACTTCTTGTTTTACATTAAAAAAAAAATCATATGAATGTATGCCTTTTAAAGAAAGATTTTGGCTGGGCATGGTTGCTCACGCCTGTAATCCCAGCACTCTGGAGGCCAAGGTGAGCAGATCACCTGACGTCAGGAGTTTGAGACCAGGCTGGTCACCACGGTGAAACCACGTCCCTACTAAAAATATAAAAATTAGCCAAGTGTGGTGGCGCACAACTGTAGTCCCAGCTACTCAGGAGGCTCAGGCAGGAGAAGCACTTGAACCAGGGAGGTAGAGGCTGCAGTGAGCTGGGATCTCACCATTGCACTCCAGCCAGGGCAAGAGAGCGAGACTCCATCTCAAAAAAAATAAGAAAGAAAGAAAGGTTTTACTTATAACAAATACATATACAATGGAGAACATACAATGTAAATATGTAATATAAAGTATAATAAAAATATGTAAAATGAATACCCAGGTACCTTCCATCCAATTTAAGAAGAAAACTGCCAAATATTTTGAAGACCCTTGTGAGTCTTCTTAACCTGAATATTATATTGCTTATTTCCTTTTTAAATGAAAACAATGTTACTACATTTATACTGTATCTCTCTCTCTAAGTAACACATTGTCTAGTATTTATTTTTCTGTAACTTGCCTTTTTTTTTTTTGAGATCATGTCTTGCTCTGTCCCTCAGGCTGTAGTGCAGAGTTGCAATCATGGCTCACTGCAGCCTCAACCTCCTGAGCTCAAGCCATCCTTTCCCCTCAGCCTCCTAAGTAGCTGGGACTACACGCATGCACCACCACACCCAGCTATTTTTTTTTTTTTTTGTAAAGACAGGGTCTCATTATGTTGCCCAGGTTGGTCTCCAACTTCTGGGCTCAAATGATCCTCCTGCCTTGCATTTTCAAAGTGCTGGGATTACAGGCATGGACCACCATGTCTGGCCAATTTGCCTTTTTCATTCAGCATGTTTTTGAGATTCATATATGTTACTGAATATGCTATGATTCATTCCTTTTCACTGTTGTACACTATCTCATTATCTGAATTGACTTAATTGATCTGAAGAAATGTTGATAGACATTTGAGTTCTGATTTTCTGCTATCATAAAGTGGTTATGCAAATTTAAATATCCCCAGCAGCAGTGCATCAGAGTTTCCATTGCTTCACATTCTCATCAACACAGGGTTATACCAAACTTTAATTGTTGCCAGCCTGGTGCATATGTAATAGTATTTCATTGTGGTTTAAATTCCTCTAGTTTTTAATGAGCACTTTTCACGTATCTATTGAACAGTAAGATTTCCTATTTTGTGTTGTGCCTGTTAAAAATCTTTTTTATCTTTTCCTTATATTAAGCTATTTGTCTTTCTCTGATTGACTCACAGGTCTTTATTCTGGGAATTATTTTGAAATTTCACCGTTCTGTTATTTACCATATTCTACCTAAGGTGTGATTGTAGGAAGATATGCACTTCTTACCTGTATTGTTAGGTCCTGCTGGAGAAACACTTTGGGTGAAAGAACCGACACCAAGACCTAGCCACTCCAGCATCATGGAATGCTTCCAGTGCTGGAAGCAAATCCATTCACTATCCTAAGGAAAAAAGAATGATCATTTGTGAGGATTCTATGACAACCAATGTGAAGGCAGGGCCTCTTCAAAGAATCAAGAGCAGGTTGGGGCATGGTAGCTCATGTATGTAATCCCAGCAATTTGGAAGGCAGAGGCAGGAGGACTGCCTGAGCTCAGAAATTCAAGACTAGCCTGGACAACATGGTAAGACACCATGTCTTTAAAAAAAAAAAGACTGGGTACAGTGGCTTACGCCTATAATCCCAGCACACTGGGAGGCCGAGGCAGACAGATCATCTCAGGTAAGGAGTTTGAGGCCAGCCTGGCCAACATGGGAAAACCCCGTCTCTCTTAAAAATACAAAAATCAGGCCTGGCGTGGTGGCTAACGCCTGTAATCCCAGCACTTTGGGAGGCTGTGGCAGGCGGATCACCTGAGGTCAGGAGATCAAGACTAGCCTGACCAACATGGAGGCAACCAGGAAACCCTGTCTCTACTAAAAATACAACATTAGCTGGGCGTTATTGCAGTCTCCTGTAATCCCAGCTATTTGGGAAGCTGAGGCAGGAGAACTGCTTGAACCCAGGAGGCAGAGGTTGTGGTAAGATGAGATTGCGCCATTGCACTCCAGCCTGGGCAACAGAAGCAAAATGCAGTCTCAAAAAAAAAAAGCAGCAAAAAAAAATTAGCTGGGCATAGTAGTGCATGCCTGTAGTCCCAGCTGCTTGGGATGTTGAGGCAGGAGAATTGCTTGAACCTGAAAGGCAGAGGTTGCAGTGAGTGGAGATTGTGCCACTGCACTCTGGCCTATGTGACAAAGCAAGACTCTGTCAAAAAAAAAAAAAAGGCTGGGTGCGGTGGCTCACATCTGTAATCCCAACACTTTGGGAGGCTGAGGCGGGTGGATCACTTGAGGTCAGGAGTTCGAAACCAGCTTGTCCAACATGGCAAAACCCTGTCTCTACTTAAAATACAAAATTAGCCAGGCATGGTGGTACACGCCTGTAATCCCAGCTACTCGGGAGGCTGAGGCAGGAGAATTGCTTGAACCTGGGAGGCGGAGGTTGTAGTGAGCCAAGATTGTGCCACAGTCTGAAGGACTATATCTATCAACTCCCAAGTTCTTGATCTGTGCTGGTTTGCCTCTGGTTAAGATTGTGTTCATTTCATTTAAGGAACACATATTAAATTACTAAGTTTACAAATACTACCTTGCTCAACCAAACAACAATCCTATAACAACAAAGATCTGTAAGAAATTGCTGTTTTTGCAAATCAAAATTAAGATATTGCCAATTTCTTTCTTTCTTTTTTTGTTTTTTGAGACAGAGTTTCACTTTGTTGCCAGGTGCCAGGCTGGAGTGCAGTGGCACGATCTCGGCTCACTGCAACCTCCACCTCCCGGGTTCATGCAGTTCTCCTGCCTCAGCCTCCTAAGTAGCTGGGACCATAGGCACGCGCCACCATGCCCAGCTAATTTTTGTATTTTTTAGTAGAGACAGGGTTTCACCATGGTCTTGATCTCTTGACCTCATGATCTGCCCACCTCCACCTCCCAAAGTGCTGGGATTACTGGCGTGAGCCACTGCACCTGGCCAGATATTGGCAATTTCATATGGTTCAATTTAATGCTTATTATTATCCCCATTTTACAAAAGAGGAAACAGCCACAGAAAATTAAGTAACTTCTCCAGAGCCAAGACCAGATTAAAATCCAGCAGGCTGGTTCCAGAGTTTTGTTCCTGACCAGTATACTCAGCTGGCTCTTATCACAAAAGGGAACTTTGCACACTGTGGCAGCATCAGATTATCAAATAGCTAAAGTTTTGAACTGATGCTTGTCCTGGAGGCTCCTTCAAAGTACTGAGGCCAGAGACATATTTGTGTTCCCCAAGATGACCCCTACCTGTACTGGACCATTCATGAGACTCTTCCAGTGCTGGGGTAAAATGTACTTCTCCAGGTACTGTTCCCGTAGGACACCATGCATGGTGCACTCCAGAGTCTTGGCTCCTTCATGAAGCTCTTGCTCCGACTCCTTCATCTGTGTCATGATCTGCCAAGAAAAGAGGGAAAGAAATGATGAGGAAATATCATCATCCCCCAAACTCAGTAGTTGCCTTGAGGGAAAACAAAGCTAAGACAGGAATAATAAGGACGAAGAATGAATAAATAGACTAGTCAACAAACTAATTTCCCAAGGCACATTATTGTGGTCTTGAAACCAAAGAATTAGTATCGACCAGGTATGGTGGCTCATGCCTGTAATCCCAGCGCTTTGGGAGGCTGAGGCAGGCAGATCACTTGAGGTCAGGAATTCAAGACCAGCCTGACCAACATGGCAAAACCCTATCTGTACTAAAAATATAAAAATGAAAAATTAGCCAGGTGTGGGGGTGAGTGCCTGTAATTCCATCTACTTGGGAGGCTTAGGCACAAGAATTGCTTGAACCCAGGAGGCAGAGGTTGTAGTGACTTGAGATGGTGCCACTGCACTTCAGCCTAGAAGACAGAGTGGGACTCTGTCTCAAAGAAAAAAAAAACAGAATTAGTATCCAAAATGTCTAAAAGACTCCTACCAATCAGTAAGAAAAGAAAACAAGTAATGCAGATTGAGTATCCCTTATCCAAAATGCTTGAGACCAGAAGTGTTTCAGATTTTGAAATACGTGCATTTATACTTACTGGCTGAACATCCCAAATCTGAAAATCCAAAATATGAAACAATGTTGGGCAGGGCACGGTGGCTCACGCCTGTAACCTCAACACTTTGGGAGGCCACAAGGGGGCGGATCACCTGATGTCAGCAGTTGGAGACCAACCTGGCCAACATGGTGAAATCCTATCGCTACTAAAAATACAAAAATTAGCCAGGTATAATGACAGGTGCCTATAATCGTAGCTACTCAGGAGAATTGCTTCAACCCAGAGGTGGAGGTTGCAGTGAGCCGAGACTGCACCATTGCACGCCAGCCTGGATGATGAAGTGAGACTGGGGGAAAAAAAAAAAAAAAAAAAAAGAACAAGAAATAATGTTGGCACTCACAAAGTTTTAGATTTTGGATGCTCAACTTATACAACAGAAAAACAAACAGGCCAACAATACTGTGGCAGTGACTTCAAGCCTTACAATATCTGTTCTCTCTCTTTTCCTCGTTAATAAAAACTCAGATTTTTGACTGGGCACATTGCCGCCCAGCTAAAAGATGACCTTTCCCTCGTCAGTTTGCTCTACCTGGAGGTGCTATGGATGGTATGGGGGAAGGAGCCTTAAGGCAGGGTGGGGAGGGGCACTGTGTCCTTGTCTTTTCTCTGTCTTGAATTGTGAAGGCAAAGGTCATACCAAGGGATTAGCAGAATAGAATGCTGAAAGAAACCTGGACCCTCGAGAGCTCTGAGGGGCCTCCACATCTACCCTGGGCTGTCTACCCAGAAGGCCACTCCTATCTTGTTTAGGTCCCTCTTGAACTATCTCAGATATTTCAGTGCTGGGACTTACACTCATGTAGGCCCTTCGGAGGTGCATGGGGAGGTTTCTGCGGAATTCCCGCTTGTTTCTCAGCTCCCTTAGGGTGAATTGCTTCAGGATTTCACTGTTGCTCCTTCCACCCACCCGTACAATGCTGGTCTTCTGACACCTGTAGATGCCTGTGGAGCAAAGTGGAGCATGGCAGGGTTGAGAGGAGCTATGCTAGGTTCTCTCAGGTGAGAGCTGTGTGTATTTGGGATCAAGTCAGGTCCCTTAGGGAACAAACTTATGCTTACAGGAAATTTACCCCATTAATGAGGGAGAAGGTCCCAGAGAAGATGTGACCTGCAGAGCAGTAAAATGTAGTACTTAAGAGTTCTGGAATCAGACAACTGGGGATCCAAATCTTGATTCTACCAGTTATTGCTGTGTAACCTGGGGCAAGTTACTCAGTTTCTCTGTCTGTGATTTAGAGCTGGCAATATCTCCCATGCAGGGTTACAATCTGGATAAATGAAAGAGCATCTTTAAAGCTCCTAGCTAGGGCTCAGCACAAAGCAAGCACCCAGGAAACGTTATATATTATTCACTCTGCAGGTTTACTCATTGCTCATATGTTCTAGGCATGTGCCAGGTTCTGAAGATACAGCAGTAGAAACACAGGCCCAGTTTCTGATTTGTTATCATGTCTTTGTCTCTGGCAGAGAAGGTACTCATTAAATAATTAATACAACAGCAATAAATGTAATGAGTACTAGTATCAGGGGACCATACCTGGTCTGGGTGGTGTAGGGATCTATTCTTAAGAATCTAATATTTAATCTCTGACTCTATTTATCTAGGTCAAAGTGGGGTATAGAAAAATGAAAAAGAAAAAGCTTGTATGCTTGTATTTATTCATTCATTAATGTTATTATTTTTCTGAGCACCTATTATGTGCCAGGATATGTGAATACAGCAAGAAAAGGACCAATCCTCGTCTAGGGTAGAGACACATAAAACAGATTATAAAAAAATAAAAAATGCAAAAGAGATTTCCTTTGTTTGGGGCAATAGAGAATGTCCACCTTTGAAGAGAGATTTAAGCAGGACTAGAAGAATGAGTAGGAGCCAGCCAGGTTGAATGAGCTCAAGAAGGAGAGGGAAAAAACTATTACAAGCAGGAAGATGGAATGGGCCAATGGAGGACCCAGAGGTTTTCAAGGAATTGAAGATAATCAGTGTTGCTGAAATTAGGGAGAACAAAGTAAGAAGTAGGAGATGTGGTTCACAGTCCAGCTGGGATAGATACATCACAAATGGCCATGTAAGTGATGATAAGGACTGTCGACTTTGTTCAAAGAGCAATAGAAAGCTACTGAAGCTGCTGATGGTTCAATCATCAGCATCTCGATAGAGAACAAACTTGCCTATAAATATTACCTTCCAGAAACTGGTCCAAAGCATGATTAGTATAACACACAACCAAGATGGGGAACTTCTGGGAGCTAATTTGCCAAACTGACTCGTTGGTTAGGAGGGCCTGAACAATTTTTAGACCCACATAGGTTTTGCCTAGAAAATAAGGAAAAAGGAATTAAAAAATTTAGACATTTTCTAAATAAAGCAATTACTTGGAGCAAAATCTTATTTTTTTAAAAAAAAATTAATATTTTAAGATGGTTTAAAATCTAAGAAGCATAAATGGTATATTGTGAAAAGTCTCTCTTGTACTTCTGTCACCCAGTTATCTGGGTGTCAGCAACCAATGTTACTAATTTCTTGCGTAACTTTACAGAGATAGCATCTCTATGCATATACAAACAAATACAAATGTACATTCTTTTTCTAGCCTTCCTTTTTCTTAAATATGAATAGTAACAGACTATTTTCACTATTCTACATCTCGTTTTTTTTCGCCTAATGTATCTTGAAGGTAGTTCTCTATCAATACATAGGAGAATCCTAACCCCGCCCTCTTGTTTTCTTTTCACACCTTTAAGGTATTTTTTAGCCAGTTTTCTATTGATGATATATATGTTGTTTCCAATCTTGTGGAAAATTCTTTAGAAATACTTTTTATATACATGGTAGATTTGCCTTTGTGACAGGAGGGGAAAACTTACAGAAATCAACATTGGAATAAGAGTTACGGGCTCAGTAGTAAATGGCTATTCATTAATTAGGCTACAAACTGCTAATTTTTTTTTTTTTTTTAAACAGAGTTTTGTTCTTGTTGCCCAGGCTGGAGTGCAATGGTGTGCATCTCGGCTCACTACAACCTCTGCCTCTTGGGTTCAAGCAATTCTCCTGCCTCAACCTCCAGTGTAGCTGAGATTATAGGCATGTGCCACCACACCCTGCTAATTCTCTATTTTTAGTAGAGACAAGGTTTCTCTATGTGGGTCAGGCTGGCCTCAAACTCCTGATGTCAGGTGATCTGTCCATCCTGGCCTACCAAAGTGTTGGAGTGTTGGGATTATAGGCATGAGCTACTATGCCCGGCCTAAGTTCTTTTTTTTTTGAGATGGAGTCTTGCTTTGTCACCAGGTTGGAGTGCAGTGACTCGATCTCGGCTCACTGCAACCTCCGCCTCCTGGGTTCAAGTGATTCTCCTGCCTCAACCTCTCAAGTAGCTGGGACTACAGGCACATGCCACCACACCTGTATAATTTTAGTATTTTTAGTGGAGATGGAGTTTCACCATGTTGGCCAGATGGTCTCGATCTCTTGAGCTCATCCACCCATCTCTACCTCCCAAAGTGCTGGCATTACAGGCATGAGACACCATGCCCGGCCTGCTAAATTCTTACATTGTTTCTTTCAGGCTGGTAAGGCAGACACTGTCCCCAAAAATCTCAAAGTTGAATGAGGGAGTAATATAAGATAATCAAAGATTTCAATATAGCATGTTAAGTAACAATTGCTTCCTTCTTTTTTCAGGCCCTGTGTTGCCCAGGCTGGACTGCTGCAGGGGCTATGTGTACTGCAGTCTTGAACACCTGTCTTCAAGGGATCCTTCCATCTCAGTCTCCCAAGTACTTGGGACTACTAGTAGTCATCAAGATGCCCAGCTTTACATAAAGATTTTTTTTTTTTTTTTTTTAATCAGGAGTTGCCATTACTTTAATCAGTGTTTTTTAAAGACTTCTTCCTGTCTGGGTTTTTTTTTTGTACTTTTTTTTTTTTTTTTATAAATGTACTCTCCTTCTGGGAGAGTAATTTAGCAGTAGCTATTTTAACTGTTAATGTAAATTCCCACTTCTTTTTTTTTTTTTTTCTTTTTTTTTTTTTGAGATGGAGTCTCTGTTGCCCAGGCTGGAGTGCAGTGGTGTGATCTTGGCTTACTGCAACCCCCGCCTCCTGGGTTCAAGCAATTCTTCCCTCTCAGCCTCCCAAGTAGCTGGGGGTACAGGTGCATGCCATCATGCTTGGCTACTTTTTTTGTGTTTTTAGTAGAGACAGGGTTTCACCATCTTGGCCAAGGTGGTCTCGAACTCCTGACTTCGTGATCCGCCTGCCTTGGCCTCCCAAAGTGCTGGGATTACAGGCATGAGCCACCATGCCCAGCCTAAATTCTCACTTCTAATAATAGTTATAACCCCAGAGTAGAATTAGAGAGTAGCACATGGGAAGAAGGGTGTAGGAAGGTATAGTTCCATGAGAAGTACAATGTGGCAGATAGGAGTCAGGATTATACAGCTAGACTGCCTGAATTAATTTCCTAAACTTGTCACTTAACATCTGTGTGAACTTCAGTACATACTTCCCACCTCTTAAATAAGAGGCTATTTAACTCTTCTTTGCCTTAGCTTTTTTCATCTTTAAAATGGTTTTAGTAATGGTTTCTATTTCACAAGGTTGTTGTGAGGATGCAATTAGTTAACATGTAAAGCAAGTAAAATGGTGCTTTACACATAGTGCTATTACATATTTGATATTATTTAATTTAAATATAAAATTGAATAAATTAATATAAAGCAGAGATAACACATCTCACTACATTTTACCTCTAACAATCTTGTATCTATCACTATGCATGCCAATGGGTTCCTACTGGAAAATCCCTATGAGCAGCTACTTTATAAATAATTTTTATGCCCATTTTGGGAGAAACATTATTAACTAGACATTCTATTGCAACAAAACCAAAACTTGATAAGTGGTATCTAATTAAACTAAAGAGCTTCTGCACAGCAAAAGAAACTGTCAACGGAATAAACAGACAACCTACAAAACAAGAGAAAATATTTGCAAACTCTGCATCCAACAAAGATTTAATATCTGGAATCTGTAAGGCTTAAACAACCCCATTAGAAAGTGGGCAACGGACACGAACGGATACTTCTCAGAAGAAGACAAACATGTGGCCAACAAGCATATGAAAAAAATGCTCAACATCAACAGCACTGATCATGACAGAAGTACAAATCGAAATCACAATGACATACCATCTCACACTAGTCAGACTGGCTATTACTAAAGAGTCAAAAAAAATAACAGATGCTAGTGAGGTTGCAAAGAAAAGGGAAAGTTTATACACTGCTGGTGGGAATGTACATTAATTCAGCCACTGTGGAAAGCAGTTTGGAGATTTCTCGAACAACTTAAAACAGAAATACCATTTGACCTGGCAGTCCCATTATTGGGTATACAATGGGAAGAACAGAAATTATTTTCCCATAAAGACACATGTATGTGCATGTTCATCATAGCACTATTCACAAAAGCAAAGATATGGACTCAACCTAGATGCCCAACAATGGTGGACTGAATAAAGAAAATGTGGCACATATATACTAGGGAATACTATGCAGCTATGAAAAAGAACAAAATCATGTCCTTTGCAGCAAAGTGGATGGAGTTAGAGGCTGTTATCCTAAGCAAATTAATGCAGGTACAGAAAACTAAATACCACACGTTTCACTTATAAGTGGGAGCTAAACACTGAGTACACATAGACACAAAGAAGGGAACAGACACCAGAGCCTACTTCAGGGTAGAGTGGGATGAGGGTCAGAACCTAAAAACTACCTATTGGGGCCGGGCATGGTGGCTTACGCCTG
This sequence comes from Saimiri boliviensis, assembly GCF_048565385.1. Lineage (NCBI taxonomy): Eukaryota > Metazoa > Chordata > Mammalia > Primates > Cebidae > Saimiri > Saimiri boliviensis. The sequence goes on from NC_133457.1 coordinate 112,768,010, forward strand.
TAATCCTAGTAATTTGGGAGGCTGAGGCGGGCAGATCACCTGAGGTCGGGAGTTCGAGATCAGCCTGGCAAATATGGTGAAACCCCACATGGTGGCATGAGCCTGTTAATCCCAGCTACTCAGGAGGCTGAGGTAGGAAAATTGCTTGAATCCAGGAGGCAGAGGTTGCAGTGAGCTGGAATCGTGCCGCTGCATTCCAGCCTTGGCAACAGAGTGAGACTCCGCCTCCAAACAAACAAAACAACCAACTTACCTATCGGGTACTATGCTCATTACCTGGGTGACAAAATAATCTGTAAACTAAACCTCTGCAACACGTAATACACATGTAACAAACCTGCACATGTATCCCCAAACCTAAAATAAAAGTTGGAAAATAAACAAGAAGACATTCTAGAAACCTAGAGCCAAGGTTTTGTCCCTTGCCTATCTTACAGAGCAGATCTCACGTACTCTGAAAAATTTTCTCACCTGTTCCAGGAGGTCCTTGAATAATAGCCAGTTCCCTTGTGAGAGCAAACTGCAAGGCTTCCATCTGGGAGTCATCCAGCTTCAGGGCTTCTTTTGAGGGCCACTGGCTAGGATCTAAGACATTAATTCTGGGATGTCTCAAGCCCTCGAAATTTCTTAGAAATTCCCCAGTGACTGAAGGATTCTCCATTAATGGGGTAAAGTCATATCTTCCCCCCATTAGCAAGTACCTTGGCTCCTTCACATGAGAGTCACAGTCCACAATATTCCTCTGGAAGGGGACGTCTTCGTCCTGGACCTCCTGGAGTCCTTCCAGGACGTGCCTGTAGGCTTCAAAGTATGCAGTTGTCTCCACCATGAGGAAAGAGTCAGAAGGCTGGACCTCTGCTAGCAGCTGTTGGCTTTGCTCGTTGAAGCAGAGCTGGACAATTCCTCGGCAGAGATCTTCCTGCTCCCGGTTAGATACGGTGGCAAAAAGAAATGTCTCAAAGTTGTCCTTGGACATGCATACCAAAGACCCATAGAGCAACCGTTTGGAATTCTGCCAGCGAACAAACTTCAGTGGTTTTGTATCAAACTGTACCTTGTAGACTATGCCTGATGATGAACACATGGGGGTGATAATCCTGGTGTCAAAGTAGATTCGGATGTCATCGAACTTTCTCTTCCTCAAGCCCTGGTCTTCAAAGCTTTGGAGAAGTTCCAAAATGCCTTCCCGTAGAGGTCTGACAAAATCTTCTCGCAGGAGTCGGAAGTGGGTATCCAGATAGACAGCAGTGCTGTCATATTTTCCAGAAATGATGTTGGGGCGAAGGAAGGGCCTCTCATCCAAGTGCACTTCGTTGTAGGTAGGGTAAATGGGCATGGTTCGGTAGCTCTCAACACAGTCTTCTGCCTCAGGTTGCACTAGAGTGTAGGTGTCCACTCTCAAAGTGCCCTCTCGCCTCTTTTCCTGTAGATGTTCAATGATAGTCTGTACTTTTTCCAGGTTCTTTTCTGTCTCCTCTTCTATGTCAACACCGGAGGCTCTCAGAGCATTAAGAGAGGTTGGCAAGAGAGAAACCAGCATGGAAGTTTCTTGCACAGAGCTGGCAGGGAAGACACTTACAAGGTCCTGGAGGAGGGAGATGATGTTGCTTATGTGCTCTGGATACTGGTTTCGAATGTCAGGGATGGGTTCAGTGATCATCCCTACCACATAAGCAGGCAGGCAGACTTTGAGAAATTTGGAATTTTTCAATATACCCAGTACATGGAGAATACTCTGGCGATCCATTTTGGAGCTGCAAGCCTTCCGAAGAACCTGGCAGATGAGCTCAAGAAAGTTAGATTTCATGGAAGAATGAGAAAGGAGCTCTTTCAGCCCTAAACTTGTGGCAAGTGTGATGACCACCTCAGAAGGGTCTTTCTGCAGAAGACTTTCTAAGAACTTGTAGCCCAGTTTCTTTGTCTGCTGTGGCTGCTCTGTAGGCTTCTGGTGGGGGGTCCGCCACTGCTGGAAGTTGTCATTGGACCACGGTGGTCTGCGGTTCCTACACTCCTGGTTGCCATTTCTCCACCTGGTGTCATTCTCCTGGTCATGTCTTTGGCCTCTAGCTTCGTCACTGGCATGCCCCTCCTGGTTCCTCCTTCCCTGATGCACGGGCCTGCCTGTGGCCCAAAATCTCTGTTCCCTCTGCCAGTAAGGAGCAGGATGGTTGTTGGCCCTAGGATGCCTTCCAGCATGACTGGCTTCTCCTCGGAGAGCATTGGTTGGTGGGTTACTGGCCTGATTTCTAGCTCTTGGTGGTAACTCTCCATCCACAGGCCCTAAACACAATGAAATATTAAGTAAGCACAAGAACCAAGTTCTGTTGGAAATTCAACAGAATAACTAAAGAGCTCAGATTTTTTTTTTTTTTTTTTTGAGACGGAGTTTCGCTCTTGTTACCCAGGCTGGAGTGCAATGGCACGATCTCGGCTCACCACAACCTCCGCCTCCTGGGTTCAGGCAATTCTCCTGCCTCAGCCTCCTGAGTAGCTGGGATTACAGGCACGCACCACCATGCCCAGCTAATTTTTTGTATTTTTAGTAGAGACGGGGTTTCACCATGTTGACCAGGATGGTCTCGATCTCTTGACCTCGTGATCCACCCGCCTCGGCCTCCCAAAGTGCTGGGATTACAGGCTTGAGCCACCAAGCCCGGCTAGAGCTCAGATTTTATATGATGAAAAAAAGGTTTCTACCAAGTAATGTAATAAATGAAAGATAATTAGTATTGTCATAGAGGTTAGGAAAATATTATTCTTACAAAGGATGCAAAAAGGAAAAGGAATAAACATTTGTTGAGTATCTGATGTGTGTTAAAAGAACAAATACATACAGTATGTCTCACTGCTTCTAATCTCATGCCAGTACCAAGTAACAGTCAGAAGGTGAGTTTAAGGGCCAAACTAACTTGGTTTAAATCTTGGCCTGGCCACTTCCTTACTATATAATCTTGGCCAAGTTGTATAATTTTTCTAAGTCTCAGTTTCTGGGTTTTTATAAAGATTAAATGTTTATAAAGTGCTTAGTATAGCACTGGACACGTTAAAAACTTTCAGTAAATGTTAGTTATTACTAGGAGCAGTAACTGGGAATATACTATTGATTCTAAGGGGGCCACTGGTTCTACCACTAAACAACTATCACAGCTAACAGAGACATTAAGTGAAATAAAATTATAACAGGAAGTATTACCCGAATGCTGTCCAGCATTAGCAAATGCAGTTTGAATGGGAAAGAGAAAGGTGGGCTTTCCTTTACCAAGATGTTTTTGAGCTAACAGACTGTGAAAGAAACTGAAAAATCAAACTCCAAGTTTTCCTCCTTTCTGTAGCATGACTTCATCCCTAAAGTACTTAGCAATTACCAACCCTTTTAGGAAGCAGGAGGGGAAGAAAGGAGTGGTGAGGGCATACCCAGTACACACGAGAAAGTTAGTATCACTCTGTGGATGAAGCCAAACTTGTCTTCCTTGATCTGCCCAACATATCGTAAATAACCTTGCACAACATACTGAAAGTCCAGTTTTTTTCACTTTCCTTCCTCCTAAAACTGATTCTGGGGCTGACCCAACTTAGCAGAAAGATGTGGAGATTTTAAAAACAATAAATGATGACTGTACGCAATGATTTGATAAAAAAGTTATAAAAGCTTTAAATGCATGTTATATGTGAGATGATCATATAATTTCCTGACATCAGATACTAAATCCATTTATGTACGCTTTTCCTTGTTTTGCACTTTGTAGAGAAAATTTAAATGTGACCACATAAAGGAATATCTGATAAACTATAAATGATGTACAACTGAACTTTAAATTTTTATGAATGTTAGTTACATATTTACTTTCAAACTACCCCCTAAATCAGAAGAAAGTACTACTTTCAATTTTTTTTTTTTCCCAGGCTGGAATGTAGTGGCGCGATGTCAGCTCACTGCAACCTCTCTACCTCCCGAGTAGCTGGGACTACAGGCATGTGACACCACGCCCAGGTAATTTTTGCATTTTTAGTAGAGATGGGGTTTCACTATGTTGGCCAAAATGGTCTTGATCTCCTGACCTCGTGATCCACCTGCCTTGGCCTCCCTAAGTGCTGGGATTACAGGCATGAGCCACTGTGCCTGGCCTACTTTAAATATTTTTATCTGATTAGAAGACTCTATGTCTTGGAAGAATGGAAAATTGTATCACTTCTTATTCTTTCAACATTCATGCCCAGGCATGGTGGCTCATGCCTGTAATCCCAGCACTTTAGGAGGGCAAGGCAGGCAGATCGCTTGAGCTCAGGAGTTTCAGAGCAGTCTGGGCAACATGGCAAAACCCCATCTCTACAGAAAATACAAAATGAGCCAGACAGGAAGGTGCATGCCTGTGGTCTTAGCTACATGGGAGGCTGAGGTGGGATGATTATTTGAGCCCAGGAGGTCAAGGTTGCATTGAGCCAAGATTGTGCCACTGCACTCCAGTCTGGACAACAGAGCAAGACCCTGTCTCAAAACAACAAAAAAAACCCCAAAAATAAAAAACAGAACCAAAAACTATTTACATAACTCATAAGACGCTACAGTTCTTCTTCATGTGTCCCACAGTTAAAACTCTTTGAAAGAGCTCTCTCTCTCTCTCTCTCTCTCTCTCTCTCTCGCTCGTAAAAAAAAAAAAAAAAAAAAAAAAAAAAAAAACCTCTTTGAAAGACACATTGCAAACTTACGGAAAAATAGGAATCCATTTGGTTGTTTAGTTTTAGAAAGCTCTGAGTAAGCAGAATAATTCCTTTAGTAGAGTGATGCTCTTGGAACTAATTTAGCTTTGGTGACTAGGACTCATGACCTGCACTATCCAATACAAAGCCATCAGCCACATGTAGATGTTATGTTTGTGAAATGTTACTACTCTGAATTAAGACATATAAAACACACATGAGATTTTGAAGGCTAGTACCAAAGATTGCTAAGTATTACATTAAAAATTTTTATGTTGCTAATATCTTAAAATCAATATTTGAGGGAAATAAAAGTATTATGTAAATTATTAAAGTATTATAAACTATATTCAATTATTATAATCAAATAATATTTTGGTTACACTGGGTTAAATAAAACATTAAATTACTAAATTTTATTAAACTGTCATTAAATTTAAAAAATAAATTTCAAGGCCAGGTGCAGTGGCACGTCTGAAATCCTAGCACATTGGGAGGCTGAGGCAGGTAGATCACCTGAGGTCAGGAGTTCGAGATCAGCCTGGTCCAACATAATGAAACCCATCTCTACTTAAAAACACAAAAATTAGCTGGGCATGGCGGCAGGCACCTGTAATCTCAGCTACTCGAAAGGCTGAGGCAGGAGAATTGCTTGAAACTGGGAGGTGGAGGTTGCAGTGAGCTGAGATGGTGCCAATGCACCTCAGCCTGGGTAACAAGAGTGAGACTCCATCTCAAAATAAATGAATAAATAAAATAAATTTCATCTGTTTCTTCCTACATTTTAAAATATTTCTAGACAATAAAAAGTTATGCTCTTGGCTTACATTGTTTCTGTTAGATGCTGCTCTACACCAAGTGTTATTTCTCTTTCTGAAACTCTATCACTGTTTTTGTTAAAGTGAACTGCACCCATTCATCAACTCTCTCAAGAAAAGTGGGAGGTTGGCTGTTTTTCAGAGTAATTCATGCTGCAATTAAGAAGTCATTCTTTCTTTTTGAGACAACGTCTCTTTCTGTCAACCAGGCTGGAGGGCAGATCACAGTCCAGGGCAACCTCTGCCCTCCGTACCCCTCTTCCTGGGGTTCAGGGCATCCTCCCACTTCAGCCTCCCAAGTAGCCTAAGTAGCTGGGATTATTGGCACACAGCACCACACCAGGCTAATTTTTATATTTTTTGTAGAGACAGGCTATTGCCAGGTTGCCCAGGCTCATCTCAGTCTCCCGGGCTCAAGTGATCCTCATGCCTCGGGCTCCAAAAGTTCCAGGATTATAGGCCTGAGCCACTGCCTCCAGCCATAGTCATTCTTTACTTGAGAGATGCAGACAATCTTAGGTAGGGCCTGTTCATTCATAGGGAGGCTGATTTCCTTCTCTTATTACTAGAATTTCCTTCTCATTAGGTAGGAAACCGTGCTGACCTCTGTGGTTGGCGTGGGGATTCCTGGGCCTGGCATCCACACGAGGTCTTCTCTCCTCCATGTCTGAGTCACCCAAATTCTTCCACGTTACTTTCTGTTATCTGGAAAACTGCAAAAGTTGAATTATCAGTGTCCTTGAAACACAGCATCTAGCAGGGAAAACCCAAACACCATCAAGCCAGTCCTTCCGCCTTTGTTAACGCATTTTGTTAACTATGGGTTAAATGCAGATTTTAATCTGGAGCACAAGTGCTCAACTCTGAATGCTCAATTATGATATAAAATATTAAATTCACAATTTACCTGATTTCAAGAGATCGAATTCCCCTTTCTTTTACCCTTGCACTTTCTTGGGGTAGAGGAAATGTCATCAGTTCCCATTCAAAACTGCTGTTTGGCTTACGCCTTTAGCCAAGTTACTTAATCAGTTGCTAGGTTTCATTTTCCTCTCCTAAGAGGAAGACAAATATTGTTGCCAGGGCAAAAAGGTTTTGCCAAGGTTTTGTTAATCCAAAACCATGTACTCACCACTCTATCTGGCATTTATATAATATATCTGCCACTTATGTAGTACCCAATAGGTTGCAGTATCCTATAGTTTATAAATAATTAGTGAGCAGTTATCCCCTTATCCTACTTTCTGGAATGGAACCAAATGATTAAGCTCCCTGCTCTGTTCTACGGAATCAAGAGAAAGAAATTACATGTTTCAACAATCAGAAGGCTTGGCAACTATCAGGTGCTATTTCCTCAGGACCAGCTAGAAATTTGTAATTCTTTCTTCCTCTTCATTCTTCTACCTTGATGATTTTTGACACTGGTCCTACAAGAGGAAGAGGAAGCCCCTTTAAGGGCACTTCTCAACCCAACTCATACACATTGTGTGGGCTGGGGCTCAGGAAACAGTGGGTGACTCAGAGTCCTCAGGAAAGGGATTTTTGTGACTGTCCTTACTGAGTTAAATATTCATACTTGGAAACTGTGACTACATTTAGCATTATATGATGGGCAGCTTTTATTCTCATCAGAAAAAGGAGTCCCTTTACTTCACCCTGGGAATATTTCTCACGAGTCCCTTCCCTCATTTTATCAAACCCAGCCCTCCTGGCGCAGGCTCAGTATTTAGAATTTGTTTGTTTATTTTTAATGCTCCGAGGGGAAAATTCCTTCTTCCTCTTGTTGAAAAATCTTAAAATAGAAACCCCAGAAAATTTATAAGAAACTAAAGAAAGGAAAAAAAAAATGTTAGAAAGAAAAAGCAAGGAAAGGAAGGGAGGAACGGATAGGAACAGGAAATGCTGGGATCAAAAACAGACTGAAATGTTTTTTGGGGGGGAATCAAGGCCTAAAGGACAAGAAGAAACTCGGTGATGGTCAAGATGGCCCGGGGTCAGAATGAGAGGGGCCGGTCATCACCAGGGTGGGACGCAGGAGGCTGAGGCCAGGGGCAGGGCTGGTTTGGAGGAAGTCTCCAGGGTCCTGGAGGAGTCCCTGACCCGGGGGCCCCGCTTTCCCCGATGGAAATACGACGGGGTCAGGGAGCGCCAAGGCTGCGAGGTGGTGGGGTGCCGGGGGCCTCCCGGAGAGGGTGGCAGCGAGCAGCCGGCGGCGCGGAGTGGGGTGCCGAGGTGCTCTCAAGAAGTGGGGGATGCAGGAGGTGACAGGAGGTGAGGCCAGTGGGATGAGGGGGTTGCCAGTGGCAAAAGGGGAGGGCACAGAAAGGGGAGGGGGCAGAGGAGACGGAGGTGGTGAGGGCAGAGGTGGTGATGGTTTCGGGGGTGCCGGGGGGGAGCGACGGGCCAGCTTAGGGGATGGGGACGCTAAGGAGAGGACGGGGAGCCGAGGGGGCGGCAGGGCGCTGAGAGGGGCCAGGGGCTGAGTGGGTGATGGAAACCCGGGGTTGGGGGTCTCAGGGGACGGTAAGGCTCTGGGAGGCGCCCTGAGTGGGTGATGGGGGCGCTGGGGGCTAAGGAGGTGACAAGGCTCTGAGTGATGGGGGTCGGGGGGTTGAGGGGGCGACGGGACGCTGAGGGGCCCGGGGCAGCGGCGGGGGGCGCGGCGGGGCAGGGCAGGGACCGTCGCGGGGCCACTCACCCAGCTCCGGCGCGTCCACTCACTGCCGCCGGCGAGTGCTGGGGCTTCGGCCCAGGCAGGTCGGGGGCCCCGCCCGGCGCCGCGCACTTTCGGTTTCCGTTCCCCGCAGACCCTGGGCGGAGCCGGGCGGGCAGCCCAGAGGAGGAGGAGGAGGCGGGAGCCCAGGGTAGCGAGCGCGAGGGCCTGGCCCAGACATGGCCGGCGCCCCCGCCCTCGAGGCGGGCGTCACCTCAGCTACCCCCGAAGGCGGGGCAGGAGGGCTCAGGCGGGCGCGGCTGAGGTGAGCGGACCGTGGGAGGCGGGTCGACTGCGCCCAAGGTCTTTGCAGGCCTCGGCCGACCCCGGAGGAAGGGGGACCGGGCGAAGAGTTTAATGAGTGTTAAGCGCGACATGGCGGCGAAGCACACGAACCTGGGCGGCCCAGCGAGTACAGGGAAGAGGGCGGGGCTAGACGCGGCCTTGATAACTACAGTACTAGAGCGCCTCGGGCTGTACGGCTCGAGACTACATTTCCCAGCGGGCCCGGCGGAGACCGGGCCGGAAAGAGAGCGCCTCCGGTCCAGTGCGCAGGTGCAGGAGCCTTACCTGGTTATATAAAGGCGGTCCAGCCGCAGTTCGTTCTTTCGCGTCTGCGGTGCTCACTGAGTGGTGTTTCTGTGGGTAGCAGCCACGCTTCATACACCATCGTCTTGACCGTGGGTTCCCGTTTTGTGTGTGGTGAGTGGGAATTCCATGTTCTTAGTCCGAAACTTCTGGTCCTTTTCCTCCTTTGTGCTGTCGCCTCTGCAGTCGACCCTGGTCGCTCTCGTGGCTCCTCCGGCTCTGACCCCAAATAGGCCTTAAGGGTGTGGGAGAGGCAGGGTACGGTGGCTCACGCCTGTAATCCCAGCACTTTGGGAGGCCGAGGCGGGCGGATCAGGGGTCAGGAGTTCGAGACCAACCTGGCAAACATGGCGAAACCTAGTTTCTACTAAAAACAGAAAAAAAAATTGTTGGCAGGCACCTGTAATCCCAGCTACTCGGGAGGATAAGGCAGGAGACTCCCTTGAACCCGGGAGGCGGAGGTTGCAGTGAACCGAGACTGCCATTACACCCCAGCCTGGGCGACAGAGCGAGACTCTCAAGTTTAAAAAAAAAAAAAAGGGTGCCGGGCGTGGTGGCTCACGCCTGTAATACAAGTATTTTGGAGGCCAGGGCGGGCGGATCATCTGAGGTCGGGAGTTCAAGACCAGCCTGACCAACAGAGTGAAACCCCATCTTTATGTATAGAAAAAAAAAAAGGGTGTGGAAGAAATGAGTTAGAGCTGGAAAAGCCAATGCTTTCTGCACAGGCTTGAGGAGCCCTTGGCTGGTGTAAATGATGACTTGCCACTTTTTTTCCCCATCAGATCGACAATGCTGACGTTTTAAAACATTTGGCCAGTTAGTTCTGACACACCGGCTTCAAAAGGCCCGGCCTTGTTCGTTTCCGACCTTGGGAAGATGGCCGTTGACTCCCTTTATTTGTTGGTTCACAGGTTAGAGCAGCCAGAGGGGACAATGGATTTTGGAGGAGGAGGTCACCACTGGGCCCCCAAGGAAACTACGTGCAGATATCTACAACCTTCCATCTCCTGAGTAAGCCTTAGTCTCCTATGCGCCTGTTGTAGAAAACACGTGCTTTGAGAACCTTTAGTTTCCTAGGTAAAACGTGGGATTTAACAAATTAAAGCATTTTCTATTGAGCACCTGTTCGGTATTTTAAAAACTGTTCTGAATGTTTTATTCTCGCAGTTTACCTATTGGACCTAGGTTTCTGGTGAAGAAATAGGTTTAAGAGGAATGCCTAAAGTGGAAAAACCTTGTTAGTGAAAAGATATCTTAACATTTTGATGCCCCTTAAGCATATTTTTGGATTGCATTCTACCTGTGTGCTTGGGCACTTACATTTCCACGTGGATGATATATTGACGTATTTTTGAAAGCCAAATGTGTTTTTCTGTTAAACTATCCAACCAATGTCCTACTGCATAACTCTGCTGGAGTCCAGGAGTGAGGCATTTAACATCTGGACCACATGGAACACACTTGAAGCTTACTGTTCCAGATTGTTGTTTTGTCTGCTGTTTGTGGCAACTTGTGTTAAAATGCAACCTCTTGGCACTTGCTCACTTAGCAACTCAGTAAATGCCAACTACTTCCTCAGATTTACCAGCCACACTGGCTTCTATCATGGGCCTGTATTCAAATAGAATGTAGGCAGCAAAGACAGGAGGGGTGTTTCTTTTGGCTACTAAATTATTTCCAGCTATAGGATAGAACATAGAAGTGCTCAAACACTGAATGCAAATTGGCAGGTATGAAGCATACCAACCAAATCTTACTCCTCATTCAGGGCTTTCAAGTCTTAATACTTAAGAGCTTCCTGCCGGCATATATGATGACTGAACTTTTTTCCCCGACAGATCGACCATGTTGATCTAACTTCTGTAAGCCAGTTTCTGTCTGATATGCCAGCTGGAGCAGCTCTTCTGTCCCAGCTTCCCTGGGCATCTAGCTGACGGGAGCTCATTTTTCTGTTTTTTCATCTCAGGTTTGCTGTTGGCCAAAACCAGGCTTTGATTGGACCAGGATGAATCTGGGTGTGGGAAATAGAATATATATGTAATTGGTAAGTGGTGGCAACACATCTTGCTTGGCTGACTAGGCATAGGCTCTGTGGAGGGGGGTTTTCAGTGTGGGTTTGTCACCCTACTTGTATGACTCAAATGTGGCCTTTGCAGCTGATGACACAGCTTTTTTCCCCATCAGATCGACCCTGTTGATCTCTACACTATTGGCCAGTTTTGTCTGATGCATTGGCCCCAGTAATAACTCCTATCTTTATTTTTTGCTTACCTTTATCAGACTATTGCTTCTTGTTGATTAGAAGTGGGCTTACTCTTTTTTTCTACCATTTGGGTAGCTTATTTTGACCTGTTATCTTTCTATAGGTTGAGCCACGTGTGCCAGTGTGTTGTCAGCTTGATCTTTGCTTGATTCATTCTGCCTTGTAACAGGTGAGGTTTCTGTTTTCTGTCAGCTGCAGCCAAATTTGTCCAGTTGGGCCTAACTTCTGGACCCATTTCCAAGTTAGATATAAAGCTGGGAGAATAAGTCATTGGCCTGTTGGTACCAACAGGTCTTTGTTGGAAATAAGAGCTTGGAGTTGCAAAGAAAAGCACTCCAACAAAAGATTTCTCAGCAAGGCAAATTTGCTTCTGCCAGAGGGTGCTGCTCACACTCCTGGCCACAAGAGCATGCCGAGCAAAGGACAGAAGGGACTTACCCCTAAAGCAACTATTCCCTGCTTCTGTCTCCTATCCCCATTGGTTGGAGTGGGAATGCACAGTCTAAACTAGTACTGATTGGCTATTTTAAACAGGAGAGGTGTAGGCTACAGCAGCAGAAAGGGCAGTTTCTGCAGGAAAGTGGCAAGTGTTTACAGAGAGGTTTGCTAGGAGTGACGGGGACTTGTCCAAATAAGGAGCAGATGTGGGTTATAGGTTGGGATTGGTGGGAGAAGTTTCACTGTTTTAGCCAGGATGGTCTTGATCTGACCTCACGTGATCCACCCACCTCAGCCTTCCAACGTGCTGGGACTACAGGCATAAGCCACTGTGCCTGGCCCCATCTTATTTCTTTACAGGTAATACCGGGGTGTTGCAGGAGGACATAGAGCATTCAGGGAGTCCATCCTGAATGAGACTTCCAACTACAGGCTTTCCCAATCAGCATTCTCTTTGAAGTGACCCACTCTTCTGCATGTGAAACATTTGTTTTCTCTTCTTTGTCCTGCACTGTGACCTCCAGGTTTCATTTGCCTATTCCCTGTATATGGTTTAGTCGCTGGTGGCCTAGAGGATTTATCAGTTCTATTTCCTTGTGTCCTCTATTGCAGAGTTCCCTGTTGTAAGGTGGACAGCATAATTTTTGCCCTTTGTTTCTGCTTCTCTTTGTCCCTTCTTTTGCTTTATGCATGTCTAAGTTTGTCTATAGGACGGTCTTTCTAATTTTCTATCTTAAGTTGTTTTTTTAGAGATGTCTGGCCAACTATTAGTAACAGAATGAAGCTTTAGCATCCCTTGCCTCAGTGGGTCTTGCATCTCTAAACATGCTTATTTTCTCATCTGTTCTTTAAGCTTATTTAGGAATTCCATGGGTCCTTCTTCCTTACAGTTGTCGAATGCTTGGGAAATATTCTGGGTACCAACTCACGAATTCCCCTATCATATCTCTAAAGTCTTACATTTTCTCAGTGAGCTGCATTGTTTACTGTCCCATTGGAGATCTTTGGCCAGGAATTTTTGTTCGGCAGCAGGAACATTTTGACCAGGAGGCTGTTCACATTCCCAGACTACCATAGCCCTATGGAATGTGGTGGTTCTCCCAAGAAGAGAATGCCTAAAATAGACGTAAGCTTGGCCCAAGTATACAACTGGGATCCTAAAAATTGATCAATGTGATCTGCTTACCCCATAAGGGTCATCTCATAAGGGCTTGAGTTCTTTTTTTAGATTTTGGACTTGGTTAAGGGGGCATTTATGAAGCTGATGCCACTTCTCTTGAGGGGAAGAGAGTTGGGGCTGTTTCCTTGGAGGTGGAGGGGAAAGGAAAGTTCAGAATATCCTTCTTACATTGTTCCTTTGTTGTATTTCATGCTCAATTTCCCCTGATGGAGGCACATGCTTTGAGTACATGGCTAAGGGAATGTGGGGCATTGATTTGGGATTAGATGGGGTAGGGACTGAGTAGGGGCGTCCTGTATGCCTGCTTGAGGCAGGGGATTTGATGCAGCCAGGTGGTCTACTAGGCCCCATGTTAGCAGGCTGTTTGGGGGTAGAGACCTTAACTCAGAGGAGTTGGCTTTTGGAGATTACTTTTCCTTTCTCTACATGCTCAAACTCCCGCCCCTGCCCCATCCCCGCCCCCCCCCCCCACCCCGCCACTGGAGGTTTCTTGCACTCTTCTCCTTTGCTTTATCCTTCTCTGATTGCTTCTCTGTAGGGAATATTTCAGGTCCCTCTTAGTGTTGGTGTGTGAGTATAAGCCCCAAGAGAGAATCCACCATAAGCTATATGAGGTGACCACCGAACTGCAGATCCAGACTCAGCACTCAATTGTGCATCTCATTCACACACCTTCAACCTTCAGAATGTCCTGACCACCAAGAAAATACTTTGTCGCCTCCATGACTTTTCTTACCTTAGTCTGTGGAGAGTTAGCTGGTCCCTGTGTTATGTGAGGATCTTCTGCCTGTGTTGAGGGTGGGATCCAGTCTGTTGGTGAAGCCACCACAACAAGGTGGTGGGATGCCTTTATATAACAGTCTTGTAAAGGATGACAGTGACTGAACATTGGATGGGGCTAATTTTCCTTGGCAAATGCACTTAGTAAGATAAGGAGCTCCAAGTCGTTTTAAATTGGGATTCAATTGATCCATACTTGTGTACTTGTATGAACCACCCTCAGCTCCTGGTTACATGGCCTCTTAACATGGCAGCTTTGTCAAAATGAGCAGACCCAGGAGACAGACACAGCAGACAGGTGTTAGAAGTCTACACCTTTAAGTCCTTTAAGAGAAAGTACCACTACTCCTTTTCTGTGTCTCTTGGGGACACTTAACCTCTATGTCTGGTGACATGGCTGGAATTTACAGCAGATAAGCATACTGTGGTCTGAGTCACCATGATTGTATGTTGTTTCTGCTGACCTTTACAATAAGTTATGCTAACACAAAAGCTGTTTTACCAGATTCCTGTGTTGCATCATCCTCCCAATTTGCCTAGTGTCCTAGGAAGGGGAATACGCAGGGGAAGGGGCATGTTCCTAGTGTCCTAGGAAGGGGAATAGGTGTGGCTCCTGATAATTCAACTTTTATTATAAACTAAAACCTCAAAACCCACAGAAATGGTGGTTCATAGTTGATGTTGGTGAGTGATGACTCATCTTAGAAATTTTTTTTAATAATTTTTTTCTTCTGCCCTCCCCTCAGAAGTCTATTGTTTATGGATGTCTGAATGTGCATAGTTCCCTGAAGTCCCAACATTCATGAGTTCTTGCATGTAACAATGATCCTTATGAAGTCATTTTGAGATAAAGGTTAGAACATTTTGACAGCACAACATGGGCTTCAGTAAACTACAGACTTAAAGTTGTCTTAGATATTGGAAGTGTCCCAGCTCCTTTGATCAATATTTTGTTGTATACCAAAATAGATGGACTTGGACTGACCAGGTCTTAGCCACATACATGTTTTCATGCCCTAAACAAGAAGCACTATAGTCCGGAATGGAGCACTGATTGCAGTCCAACTTCTTTTTTAGAAATTGGTGGTGGAATATGAGAGGAGGCTCTGGAAAGAAAAGGACAGACCTGTGCTTCCATGAAAGTGAAGAGCTGGCTGAACCAGTTCGACAAGATTGTTGTGGACGTAGCTGTGCCCACTTGGAAGAGTCATTGTTAGATCTTGGGGAAATTTCTAACTTTTTAAGAAAATAAAATCTTTGAAGTAAAAATGCTATTGTTTTTGTCCATTGGATATAACCATTGAACATGAATAACAAGTAGCAGTTAGGTATTTGCAGTTTCATTTGGTTTTAGGCTTTTGAGGGGAGAATCACTAGTGGGCCGTTGGCTTCTGCCTCATGAGTGGCTTCTGCAAGCACACTTGGGCCAGAAGTTCAACTCCAGGTGCAGAGAAGAAGAGGGTATGCTTACATCTGCTCAAGGTTGTATATATTATCATGGACCTGTGGTTAAATGAGGCAAATAAGGGTGATTTGGTCTATGCTATTTGTGTTTATAAGCTTCATAGGAAATTGCAAAAACAGACTGCATCATTTATCAATATGTGATGAATATTTTGGTTTTATTTAATACACAGTGAATAATTTTTTAAATACCTTGAAATACCACCTGAAAGATGGGACTCTACATTTCTAAAATGGCTCCTGGTATTGACTCAGAATCCCCTCCCCTTAAGTAGTCTGGACCTAGTGTAACTTCTGAGACTTGCTACCTCTTTTTCTCATTCTCCTTGGCTTGCTCACTTTTAATTAAGCAGCCATGTTGGGAGAGGCCAATGTAGCAGGCAACTGAGGGGGAGCCATTAGTGTGGGAGGAGTGAGCAACCATGTGAGTTTGTAAGCATGTTTTACCAGAGAGGAGGCATGACAGCCACCCCAGAAAACCCCTTGAAGATGCCCGTGAGAAACAGCAGGACCCACCCAGACTGCCTGGATTCCTGACCTGTGGGAAATGTATTTCAAGCCACTAGGTTCTGAGGTAACTTGCTACAAAGCAGTAAATTCTGAATTCCACAATGAGATCCCCACTCTAAAAGTCTTGACTTGAGAGCATCTCTGTTACCTAAGTTAAGTCAGCTGACGCTACTTCAGTTTCTCGGCACAGCATTCAAAGCTGTTGGCTGGCCAACAACCTACATTTTCAGATTTGTGCATTTGACTTAACATGTCCGAAGCTGAATGCCTGATGCTTTACTCCCCTAACCCCAGTCCCTGCAAATCTTCCTACAATCTTCCCTTCCCAGGTATTGGCAACACCAGCAGTCCAGTTGGTCAGGAGCTGTGCAATCAACCTCGTGTACCATGTGAAACCCTTGGCTAATCCTATTGGTTCTATCTTCAAAATACATCTGAAACCCACCCTGTCTTAGTGTCTTCATTGCTACCATCTTGATCCAAACTATTATCATCAAACAGGTTTGGAATACTGGTCTCTACTTCAGCCTTTGCTCCTGGTAATGAATTCAGAGGCAACCAGAGTGATCTGTCAAAACCTGAATTAGGTATGGAGTTCTCTTCTCAGTAGCCTCCAGTGTCTCTCCACCTCACAGGAAAAGCCAAAGTATCAGGTCTTATGTGATCTTCCTCTTCCCTTAACCTCTAGCTTCATCTCTTCCCTTTCAATCTGAGTCAGCCACATGGGCCCCTGACTTCTCTATTCCTTTAGGGTTACTCCAACCTCAGTGTCTTAGCACTTGTTTTTCCCTCTGCCTGGAATGATCTCCCTTGTGTCATTCAGGTATTTGCCCAAATTGCCCTTCTGGGGACCTATCTAGTCATCTTTCCTATCACTTTCTATTCCCTTACCTTGTTTTTGATTTATTTTTTTAAAATAGAGACAATATGTGTTGCTCAGGCCGGTCTCAAACTTCAAAATAAGCTCTGTGCAAATGGCCTCCCAGAGCCGCCTGCCACTTTCTTCTGCCAGGCCTGGCATCTCCATTCTGGCATGGACCATGGTCTGCTGTCATTTCCACAGCAATTGCAAGAAATTGCCAAATGCGTTTTCTGTGACTTCCAGGTGAATGACTGTCCGGACCTGCAGGACAACAACAGGAGCTCGAAGGGAGGGAGTGGGGATGGATGGGCAGGAGACTCGAAGAATGGAGACAAGACAGGAGTCTGATCAAGTCTCGTTTATTGTTGCTAAGCTCATAGCTTAAATAGGGGCAGGCAGAGAGGCCGGGCAAAGGAAGCTTGCAGTTCCAAGAAATTCCGAAACTTATCAGCAGGAAACAGAAACTGAAACATTACTGAAACTTATCATCGGAGAAACAGAAACTGAAACATTACTGAAACTTATCAGCCGGGAAACAAAGACTGAAACTTGTCAACAGGGAAACAAAGACTGAAACTTGTCAACAGGAAACATTAAACTGTAACTTGTCAACAGGAAACGTTAAACTGCAAACCACAACATGGCTGAGCAGATCACAAAATGGCGGCTATTGCTGCCCACAAATGACCCTGTTAAAAATGAAATAACAAAAGCAATTTCTTAATTAAAATTACAAAACAGAAAAAAAAAGAAGTCACTCTTGGAGGAAGCTGGGTGGAGGGGATTTGATATTCTACATAGTATTTTTGCATTTCTCTGTGAATCAATAGTTATTTCCAAATGTTTAAAAAAAATTTTTTTTTGCTTTAATTTTTTTATGCTAGGTATAGAACTCAAGAAAACTTTATTACTAAAGCAGAAAAAAACAAACAAAAACCAACAAAAACCAAGCAGAATAAGTGGTCCACTGTTGAAGGAAGTACAGAAGAATAAAAATCAGAAAACACTGACACAACTCACTCCGCTGTTGAACCTTATTTTGTTTTATATACTTCTAGGTCTTTTTTTTTTTTTTTTTTTGAGAGGAGTCTTGCTCTTGTCGCCCAGGCTGGAATGGAATGATGCATTCTCAGTTCACTGTACCCTCCACCTCCCAGGTTCAAGCAATTCTCCTGCCTCAGCCTCCCAAGTAACTGGGACTACAGGTGCCCACCACCACACCCAGCTAATTTTTGTAGCTTTAGTAGAGATGGGGTCTTGCCATGTTGGCCAGGCTGATCTTGAACTCCCAACCTCAAGTGATCCACTTGCCTAGGCCTCCCAAAGTGCTGGGATTACAGGCGTGATACTTCACTTTTTTTGCAATGAGAACACAAAATCTCTTAAGCAGTTTTTAAGTACACAGTATCTTGTTATTGACTATAGTCACCGTGATGTACAATAGAGCTCTTGAAGTTACTCCTCCTCTTTAACTGGAATTTTGTACCCTTTGATCAATATCTCCTGAACACAATTTTTTCTGCTCCTCTCTGTGACTATGACTTATATGTGTAGATACCCCATAGAAGTGACAGCATACAGCCTGGGCAACACAGTGAGATTCTGGTTGTTTTTTTTTTTTTTTTTTTGAGACCGTCTCACTCTGTGGCCCAGGCATGATCTCAGCTCACTGCAATTCTGCCTCCTGCGCTCAGGTGATCCTTCCACTTCAGCCTCCTGAGTAGCTGGGATTACAGGTGTGCACCACCACACCCGGCTAATTGTTGTATATTTTGTAGAGATTGGTTTTGCCAAGTTGCCCAGGCTAGTCTTGAACTCCTGGGCTCAAGCAATCTGCCTGCCTCGGCCTCCCAAAGTGCTGGAATTTCAGGCGTGAGCCACCATGCTCAGCTGAGACTCTTTCTACAAAATAAAAAATAAGAAAATTAGCCGGACATGGTGGTTGCCTATAGACCCAGCTCCTCGGGAGACTGAGTTGGGAGGATAACTTGAACGCAGGAGGAAATAAAGTAGGGCCAGGTGTGGTGGCTCATGCCTATAATCCCAGTACTTTGAGAGGCCGAGGCAGGTGGATCACTTGAGGCCAGGAGTTCGAGACCAGTCTGGCCAATGTGGTGAAACCTCATCTCTACTAAAACTACAGAAATTAGCCGGTAACGCATTTCTGTAATCCCAGCTACTTGGGAGGCAGAGGTTGCAGTGAGCCGAGATCACACCACTGCACCCCAGCCTGGGCACCAGAACAAGACCCTGTCTTTAAAAAAAAAAATAGGGGAATGGGAAAGAAAGTTACTGGAGGGTTATTGATTACAATATTCAGGGAAGGCTTCTCTGAGGATGTGACCTGTGAGCCAAGATCTGAAGGATGAATAGGAGCTGGGTACAAGAACATCTGAATGGGATGAGCATTCTGGGAGTGCGAACAGAAAGTGCAGAGGCTCAGAATGAGAATGAACTTGGCAATGCTACACAGAACATTCTTCTTTAGCTGCTGATAAACTTGTTCATGATAAACTTGGCCCCAGACACACAAAACAGACATCAGTTAAACACTTACCAGGCCTGAACTCATGTTAAAGTAGAATAAAAATGTAAAACTCCAGACATTTCCATAAACACTCAACATGCTTCATTTGCTTAGGAGGAATTTTCCTCATCTCTAAATCGTGGGACTCCAGTTTCTCAAACTCTCTGCCAGGAAGGGAAATTGAGCTGGAAAGTTAACCATCAGAGAAAGTTAAGCACCTGGCTTCACCCAGCTTTATCATTTATCAGTGGAGCCAGCTAGACATTTGGCTGAAAACGGGAAAAATAACTTGCCTGTGTGTCTAATGGTTCCATATGCATTTTGGGTTGGGTGGCATCCAGAAGCAGCTGGAAAAATGCCAGTTGTATCAAGCATTCATCTCTTCTCTCTGATTGTATCAGGGAGCAGTAAGGTACCCATGTGACTTCCCAGCCACTCAGGAAGTCACATGGGTACCTTACTGCTCCCTGATTTAGCTCTGTCTTAAAAATTTCTTTTTTTGTTTTTCTTTTTTCTCTCTTTTTGAGATGGGAGTCTTGCTCTTGTTGCTCAGGCTGGAGTGAAATGGTGCAATCTCAGCTCACTGTAATCTCCACCTCTCGGGTTCAAGCAATTCTCCGGCCTCGGCCTCCAGAGTAGCTGGGGTTATGGGTGGCCACCACCATGCTCAGCTAATTTTTTGTATTTTTTAGTAGAGACGGGGTTTCACCATGTTGGACCAGGCTGGTCTCAAACTCCTGATCTCAGGTAATCCACCCGCCTCAGCCTCCAAAGTGCTGGATTAAAGGCATGAACCACCATGTCTGGACAAAAGAAAATTTCTTAAGATATAAACACACACAAAAGGCAAAAGGAAGGCAACTTGAGGAAGTGGCTAGATCACCATATTGGACTTCACAGAATCTGGGTTCAAGGCCCACTTCAGGCACTAACTGACTCAGCCCTCTCATTTGTAAAAATTTACAGCAGGTACTTTTTAGCTGTGTGACCTTGAGCAAGTAAGTTCACAACTCAGCCTTGTCTTATCTCTGAAAAAATGGGCATTAGTAATATTTATTTGTGGTAGACACTGCTGGTTTCTACCCAACCGCTGTTTTCCCCTTCTGGGTCCTTGCTTTTCCCATGTCAGAAGCAGGTGAGGCCAGACCCTCAACTTCCCAGCCTTCTCTGAAGCTAATGCTTGCAACCTAGTTCTGGTCAATAAGATACATGGGACAATTGGCTTGGGAGCTTTTGTATGTAGTGCCTGTGAATTTTTGTTTTCACATGATTAATAATATGATTTCATGCAGCTATTAGTAGATGGGGCTAGGCCAGGAGTAGTGGCTCATGCTTGTAATCCTAGCACTTTGGGAGGCTGAGGTGGGCAAGTCACCTGAGGTCAGGAGTACAATACCACCCTGGGCAACATAGTGAAAACCTGTTTCTACTAAAAATACAAAAATTAGCGGGGCATGGTGGCACATGCTTATAATCCCAGCTATTTGGGAGGCTGAGGCAGCAGAATCACTTGAGCCTGGGTGGCAGAGGTTGCAGTGACCTGAGATCACACCACTGCACTCCAGCCTGGGTGACAGAGCGAGACTCTGTCTCGAAACAACAGCAACAAAAAAAGACGGGGCTGAATAGAAAGGCCCAGAAGATTTAAAGCACATGTGCTGCTGTGTAAGTTGGAGCAGTGCTTTTGGATCCTTCTCAGCAAAAATGCAGATTCTCGCTCAGTAAGTCTGGGGTGGAGCTTGAGAGATGTTCCTAAGGAGGGCCATTTAGTTTTGGCTCATCCACCAGTTCAACGAATTCTTCGAGGGCCCAGGATCTCTCCCACTTTGCTTCCTGTCATCCTGGGTGGTTGGTGTGTCCTCCTCAGGCTTGTTGCCTCAAGGTCGCAAGGTCAAGAACACAACACCAGCGACCACTCCCAGAGGTGACTCAACTTTCAAAGGAAAAGGGGCACATCCCCTTCCAGGCATCTCTCTATCAGTGGGGAAATCTTTTCCAGGAGCCCCCTTCTTCCGACCCCCACCCCTTCCCCCAGCCAATGGCTGCCACATGGCACAAGCCAGGAGGGCCAGGAGCATCATTTTAACAGACTCCCCCGCCACCCCACCGCCAGCCACAGTGTTGCCCCAGAAGGCCCTGCAACCTTCTCCTTCACATCTCATTGGCCAGATGTGTGTCATGTGCTCAAGCTTAAGCCAATCATTGGCAAGGGGAGTAGAATGACTGTGATAGGCTCAGACTAGAAGTCTCAAAGTGAGGTGCTGGGACCAGCTGCACCTGCATCACATCGGCTGGGAAACTTGTTAGAAATACACATTTTGGCCGGGCACGGTGGCTCACGCCTGTAATCCCAGCACTTTGGGAGGCCGAGGTGGGTGGATCACCTGAGGTCAGGAGTTCAAGACCAGCCTGGCCATGAAGGATCTGCTTAGGGAAGGATCTGCTTCCACACTCTCTTTCTCACTGGAGGGATTGAGTACTGAGGGCTGTTGGTTGAGCTCCATTCCTTGCCACATGGGCCTCTTCCTTGGGCAGCTCACAGCCTGGCACCCGGTTTTATCAAAAGAGTGAGTGGGAAAAAGTGAGCAGAAAGGAAGTCATGGTATCTTATAGCCTTATCATGGAAGTGCCATCCCATCACGTTTGCCTTATTCTATTGATTAGAAGTAAGTTACTAGGTCCAGCCCACACTTCAGAGAAGGAGCTTACACAAGTGAAAACAAGGGTGTGAATGCCCAGGTCAGAGGGAGTCATCTGAGAAGCCTGACCACCACTTCCACTAAGTCTCTTTCTCATGTACCGTAACTTCTAGTCAGGAGGAATGCACAAAAAGCAAACAAATAAATAAAAATACAACATGTCAGATGATGGTAAAATGCTTGCAGAAAGTCAAGTGGAGGGGGTTAAGGAGGGCTGGGGGCAGGAGCAGACTAAGCATTTTTACTTTATATCAGGTGGTCCACAAGAGACCTCAGTGAGAGGGAGACATCTGCATAGAGAGCTGAAGGAAAAGAAACAACAAGCAAAGAAGATATGGGTGAGAGCATTCCAGCAGGAAGAACAGCAAGAGCAAAGGCCCTGGGGCACAAACCTGCCTCGTGTGTTCTAGGAGCAGCCAAGGTCAGTGTGGTTCCAGTGGTGTCAGCAACAGAGGGAATACGAAGACACAGGGTTAGAGAGAGAACAGAGCAGCTGGGCGCTGTGGCTCACGCCTATAATCTTAGCGCTTTGAGAGGGTGAGGTGGGGGGGTCAGGTTGGCCAACATGGTGAAACCCCATCTCTACTAAAAATACAAAAATTAGCAGGGCATGGTAGCAGGTGGCTGTAGTCCCAGCTACTCAGGAGGCTGAGGCACGAGGATCATTTGAACTCAAAAGGTGGAGGTTACATTGAATTGAGATTGCACCACTGCACTCCAGCCTGAGTGACACAGAGAGACTGTCTCAAAAAAAAAAAGGAAGGAAAAGAAAAAAAGAGAGAGATAACAGGGCATCGAGTCATGTAGGTTCTTGTAGTGCCACCGAATGAAATGAGAAGACATTGGAGGTTTCTGAGCAGAGGAGGGGCATGATCTGACTTAAGTTTAATCGAATCCCTGGCTGCTGGTTGGAGGACAGACTCTGGGAGACAAAGGTGAAAGGAAACAAATTATGTGGGTTGTTTTGCCTGGTTCAAGTGAGCCACGATGGATATTTGAAGAATTTGCTAAGGGTGACAACACAGAAGAATCCAGGCCACTCCAAGATGTTTGACCTGAGCAACTGGAAAGACAGAGCTGCTAGTAACTGATTTGGGGAAACTATGGAAGGAGAACATTGACTGGGAGCAAAGGATGAAAGGCCCTTTTATTTTATTATTTTATTTTATTTTATTTTAGTGTGTGTATTTTGTTTTGTTTTGTTTTGTTTCTTGAGACGGGGTCTCACTCTGTCACCCAGGCTGGAGTGTGGTGGCGCAATCATGGTTCACTGCAGCCTTGACCTCCTGGACTCAAGAGATCCACTCACCTTAGCCTCCTGAGTAGCTGGGACTATACATTCATGCCACCACACCTGGCTAATTTTTAACTTTTTTTGTAGAGACAGGATCTCCCTATGTTGCCCAGGCAGATCCCAAACTCTTGGCTTGAAGTGATCCTCCCATTTTGGCCTTCCAAAGTGCTGGGATTATAGGAGTGAGCCACTGCACCTGGCTGAAAGGTGGCTTTGGAGCTGCTAACATCAAGGTCCCTGTGAGACATCCAAGCATAGATACCCAGTTGGCAGTTGGAGACTAGAGTCTAGACTTCAGGGGAGAGGTCCAGGCTGGAGATGTAAACTCAGAAGTTGTCAGTTTATTAATGTTTAGAGCCATGAGACTGGATGAGATGGGAGAGAGGGAAGAGACCCAAGCCTGAGCTTGGGCTTGATTAATTCAAAGCCGCAAGATGAGGAAGAATCACCTGAAGAGACTAAGAAGTTGCAGACAGTGAGGTAGGAAGAGAACTAAGAGAAGAAAGTGCTGAATGACAAGGAGCATCGTGGTAGCTGGCCTTGGGAGATGGCCCACCGAGAATCGCACAGTGGTTCACACTCTTGCTTGGCCCCTGCCACTTTCCTCTGGGCTGGCACCATGGAACCAATAAATGTGGCAGAAGTGACAGCCTGGCTTCTGAGGCCAGGTCACAGGAGGCCTGGCAGCTTCCATCTTAGTGTTTTTGAATGTTGCTCTGGGATAAGCCAGTTGCCATTAAAGAAGCTGGACTACTCTGAGCCACCGTCAAGTAAGGAAGCCCAAGCTAAGCATGTGGGAAGCCCAGTATGGAGGGAAGAGATGGCCAACCAGGGCCATGGTTGTTCCAGCCATCTCAGCTGAGGCACCAGCCACGAGAGTGAAGAATTTGTTTTTGACATCCAGTCCAATCAAGCCTTGAGATGACTTTGGCTACAGCTGCTTTCTGATTGCACTGGCCTAAGAAACCCTGAGGGAGAAGCCCACAGGATTAGGAGAGAGAGTGACGCAATGTTGTTTTAAGCCTCTGCGTTCTGGGGTGGCTCATTCTGCAGCAGTAGATAATGGAGGGAGGAGTTCATTGCAAGGGAGACTGATCAGTCTCCTGCCCCCCACAGAGCACAGCCCTCTTCACCCAGATCCATGGAGAGGTGGCTGAGCAGACCTCTGCTGGGCAGTGCACCACACTCTGAAGGCTCCCCCTTTCCCGGCTCAGTGGCGAGAAGAATGTTTATCTTTGTGCTCAGAGAGCTGGCAACTGCCAAGTGCCCTGCTGGCCCCCGGGCCCTTACAAAAGGACTGCAGGGGAGATTTTTCTGAGAACTGGGTCACCGGTTTCTCAGATGCTTCAAACCTGGCAGAATGGAGAAACCTCAGATAAAGGAGACTGGAAACTTCATAGGAAGCCACTGGTCCGTGTCATGGGGACACACCATGGTTGGGAGTGGCTGCCTGTCCTCTCTGGACCCTTATGTCATAGGGACCTCCTCTCTTCTGGGGATCTCTCTCTTTCTTTGTAAGTGTTTGTAAATCTTTCTTTGTAAGCATTTTGGAAAATACACATTAATCAGGCTGGGCATGATGGCTCATGCCTTTAATCCCAGCACTGTGGGAGGCTGAGGTGAGTGTATCACTTGAGGTCAGGAGTTCAAGACCAGCCTGGCCAACATGGTGAAACCCCTGTCTCTACTACAAATACAAAAATTAGCCGGTGCCTATAATTCCAGCTACTCAGGAGGCTGAGTTAGGAGCATCACTTGAACCCAGGAGGCAGAGGTTGCAGTGAGCTGAGATTGCACCACTGCACTCCAGCCTGGGTGACAGAGACTCCGTCCCCCACCCCCTAAAAATGTACACATTAATTGGACACACACACACACATATACACACACATATACAAAACATATATATATATATAATAAAAATAAGTGTTCCTGGCAGAGCACGGTGGCTCACATCTGTAATCTCAGCACTTTGGAAGTCGGAAGTGGGCAGATCACTTGAGGCCTGGAGTATGAGACTAGCTCACTCATGGCTCACTCAGTGTCCCAAAGTGCTGGAATTACAGGTGTGAGACACCACACCCGGCTAAGACAACCACTCTTACCAATGTATTACATCTCCTTCCAGAGATACGCTATGCAGATGTCTACTAAAAATACAAAATTAGCTTGGCATGGTGGCCCGTATCTGTAATCCCAGCAACTTGGGAGGCTGAGACAGGAGAATTGCTTGAACCCAGGAGGCAGAGGTTGCAGTGAGCTGAGGTGGTACCACTGCACTCCAGCTTGGGCAACAAGAGGGAAACACCGTCTCAAAACGAAACAACAAAAACAACAACAACAAAACCAGAAAGGACAACTTGCTGCAAATATTGTTCTGCACCTTGTTTATTCACTTAACAATATATTTGGGAGGTCTTCCGTATCAGTAGGTAAATAACTGCTTTATTATTTTAGGAGACTGCACAATATTCCACTGTAGGGATGGACCATCATTCACATAACCAGCCTTTATTGAGGGACATTGAGGTTGATGTCAACCTTTTGATATTACAGTGAAACAGCAAATAATCTTGCATTCATGTTTTCCTGCACACACATGCCTCTCTCAGTAAAGATTCCTGAATCAAAAGATATGTGCTTTTGTCATGTAAAATTTTTTACTTATTCATTTCCTTTTGAGACAGGGTTTTGTGGTGTCACCCAGGCTGGATTTCAGTGGCACAATCATGGCTTATTGTAGCTTGACTTCCCAGGCTAAAGTGATCCTCCCATCTCAGCCTCCCAAGTAGCTGGGACCACAGGTGTGTGCCGCCATGCCTGGCCAATTTTTAAATTTTATTTTTAGTAGTGACAGCGTCTTCCTATGGTGCCCAGGCTGGTCTCAAACTTCTGGGCTCAAGCAATCCTCCTGCCTCAGCCTCCCAAAGTACTGGTGTTATGGGCCGTGCTTTTGTAATTTTAATAGGTTTGGACAAACTGAGACTATTGACGTGCTTGTTAGCAGACTTCATACTTAAGTGCCCCTTTCCCTACACCTTCCCCAGTTCTATCCAAAGAAAAATTAACATGTTTGATCTCTGCTGTGGAATTGGTAAGAAATATATCTCTGTACTTTTACATTTGAAATATATTCTTCGGAGATTGAGCATCTTCATATGCTTAATTGTCATGGCAACCACTTCTAGCCTTTGTAGTGATTTCTTCTATTGTTTATTTCTATCAAGCTAAATAATGTTTGCATGCAGCCATTCATTGATTTATCAGCATTAGACATTATCTATTGATTTTTGCTCCAATACGTGAGGATTTAGTTCACTTACAGTGTCATCCTTGCACCTCCTCTGTCTTTCTGCTCCTCCTTCCTTCTTTTTTTTTTTTTTTTTTTGAGATGGAGTCTTGCTTGGTGCCCAGGTTGGAATGTAGTGGCGTGATCTTGGCTCACTGCAACCTTTGCCTCCCAGGTTCCCAGGTTCAAGTGATTCTCCTACCACAGCCTTCCGATAGCTGGGATGACAGGTGCCCACCACCACACCCAACTAATTTTTGTATTTTTAGTAGAGACAGGGTTTCACCATATTGGCCAGGCTGGTGTCAAACTGCTGACCTCAGGTGATTCGCCTGCCTTGGACTCCCAAAGTGCTGGCATTATAGGCGTGAGCCACCATGCCTGGTGTCTTTATGAAAAATTTTACTGGCTTTCCATTTGTGGTAGTGATATCTTTTTTTCTTTTCTTATTAAAATAGACTTTATTTTTTAGAGAAGTTTTAGGTTCACAGTAATAAACAGAAAGCTTAGAGTTCTCATATATTCCCTGCTCCGTCCCCCTCCGCCCTTCAGTGTTCTCTACTGTCAATGTCCTATGCCAGTGGTACATTTGTTACAATCGATGAACCTTCACTGATACATTGTTACCATCCAAAGCCATAGTTTTCTTTAGGGTTCACTTTTGGCGTTGCACATTCTAATGGTTCAGACAAACGTACAATGTCATGTATCCACCATCATAGTGTCACGCAGAATAGTTTCACTGCCCCCAAAATCCTCTGTGCTCCAACTATTCATCCCTCCCTCCAGCCAAACCCCAGGACACCGCTGATCATTTTACTGTCTTCATGGTTTTACTTTTTCCAGAATGTCATATAGTTGGAATCGTACAGTATATACCCTTTTTCAGGTTGTCTTCTTTCACTTAATAAAATGCACTTAGGTTTCTTCTATGTCTTTTTGTGGTTTGATAGCTTATTTCTTTTCAGTTCTGAGTAATATTCCATTGCCTGGATGTACCACAATATATTTATCCAGTCACCTCCTGAAGGACACCTTGGCTGCTCCCAAGTTTGGGCAATCATTAATAAAGCTGCTATGAACATCTGTGTGGGGGTCTTTGTATGGACATAAATTTTCAACCCATTTGGGTAAATACCATGGAAGAGCTGGGTCTGATTCTGAGTCTTCTAGCTCCTTGCTGCCAAGAGTCACCAACGTTGGAAAATCAGGCAGTGGTGAGATGTAATTTTGGATGTGGTGCCTTCTCAAGCCATAGGCAAGTAAGAACTTCCAGATTAAATTTAAGGAAGGACTGCCTGGGAGTGCTTTTGTACAGGTTGATGTCCCCACTTAACGTGTTTCCTGTAGAGTTAGTACTCTTAGAGTTGTGACACAATTTAACTTAAACTAACAAGGACATTTATTGGCTCACGTAACTGAAAGACAACCCAGGGATTCTGGAGCTTCAGGCATGACTGGATTCAGGGGCACCAAGGATGTCATCAGGACTCTATCTCTTTTCATTCTTTGGCTTTTCTTGTGTTAACTTCTTTCACAGGCACGCTGTCACCAAGTGGTAGCAAAGATAGTACTCAAAGATATTAGCTCTAAACTGCCATCCCTAGTGGATTGAGGGAGCATCTTTCCCCAGTTCCAGCCAAAATCCCAAGGCTGGTTCTCATGGGCCCAGTTTGGATTAAATGCTCATTGCTGACCCAATCAATCACTGAGCCTAGGGAGAAGGAATCTATTAACTGGCCATGTCGGGGTCACATGCTTCATACTAGGAATGAGCGGGTGAGATCAGCCCCATCCAAACCATGTGGATTGAGAGCAGGGAGGGTTTGGGTCCTCAAAAGAAAACTGAGGTGGTGTTACCAGAAGCAGGGGAAAGGAGGCTGGGAGGGTATTACTGAGCTGTAGGAGACCTCGTGCTTTGGGAAACTTTGGGTAAAGTGTGCTGAGACAGTGAATAGGAGGAGGGCGCAGTAAATAACTGTGGATGAGTGGCAGGAAAATCTAGATTTTGAGGCGCTGAGCTTGGGGCGTCTCCATCTATAATCCACTATCAAAAAAGGCCTTTTGGGCCGGGCGCGGTGGCTCAAGCCTGTAATCCCAGCACTTTGGGAGGCCAAGGCGGGTGGATCACGAGGTCAAGAGATGGAGACCATCCTGGTCAACATGGTGAAACCCCGTCTCTACTAAAAATACAAAAAGTTAGCTGGGCATGGTGGCACGTGCCTGTAATCCCAGCTACTCAGGAGGCTGAGGCAGGAGAATTGCCTGAGCCCAGGAGGCGGAGGTTGCGGTGAGCCCATATTGCGCCATTGCACTCCAGCCTGGGTAACAAGAGCGAAACTCCGTCTCAAAAAAAAAAAAAAAAAAAGGCCTTTTGCAAACCCCCCAATAATTGATGGAAACCACTGAGGGATTTCAGGGGACAGGCCAGAAATGTATTCTAGAAAATCCTTTTGGTAGACAATGAGGAGGGCAGATGATAAGGGGGCTGGGCAGTGAGGTTCGGAGGAGAAAGTGGGGTTTGGATAATGCAGAAAGACATTCCTTGCCTGGGCACGGTGGCTCACGCCTGTGATCTCAGCACTTTGGGAGGTCGAGGTGGGCGGATCACAAGGTCAGGAGTTTGAGACCAGCCTGGTCAACATAGTGAAACCAGTCTCTACTAAAAATACGAAAATTAGCCGGGTGTGGTGGCACGTGCCTGTAGTCCCAGCTACGCAGGAGGCTGAGGTAGGAGAATTGCTTGAACCTGGGAGGTAGAGGTTGCAGTGAACTGAGACTGCGCCATTGCACTCCAGCCTGGGCAACAGAGTGAGACTCCATCTCAAAAAAAAAAAGAAAGAAAACAAAAGATGTTCCTTGATGGGCCTGGGCCATCAGGGTGGGGTGCAGCGAGGGAAATGTGGTTGGACTGAGGCAGGCTCAGCTGGCATGATGTTATCTGGGTATTGAGGGTTCAGTGAGCAGCCTTTAATACCCCCTCCCCTTTCAGTAAGACAGGGAAGCTAGAATTTCTCCGTTAGGAAAAGGGGGCCGGGCTTTGCTTTGAGAAACACCGCTATCTGGTGGTGCCTCTTTGCAATGTCAGCCTGTGGTTGTATTTCCTTTGTTGTTGCCAAGGCAAGATTTGCTCACTCAGTGTTCACTGGCACGTCACTTTCTGAGTTGCTGTGTGCCAGGCCCCGTGCTTGGTGATGGGACACAGCAGGGAACACGATAAATGAGGAGCCCATTGCTGTGGAGCTGATGCTCTAGTGGAGGAGGCAGACACGGCGCCAGTAACCACAGATGTCCAGAGTTTGTGATCCTGGGCCTATGTGAGGGGTGACAATGGTCCCCTCTCACGTGCGTGCTGTCGGTGAGATGGGCAGAATATGTGCAGTGTGGTGTCTGCCTACTTATCTCAAACTCTTTCACCTGCCTGGTGGGCAGCGCAGGAGATTGTGGTGGACTTCGGGGCTCCCTCTTGGTCCAGCTGTCCAGCTAGTGCCTGAATCTGGTCTGCAATCGTCCTGCCAGGCTTTTTAGACACTTTGTGAATTCTTCCAGTGACGCAAAACTCATTCTTCTAGCAGCTTGTTCTACTGTAGATAAAATCCTTTCTCTACTGGGAAACCGCAGGGGCCATCATGTTTCTGCCCTCCCCCCCGACTCAGATGGACAGGCAGCCATCCCTTTGAAACCTTTGGTGTGACCATGTCACTCCTCTGCCCAGAACTCAGCAATGGCTTTTCATCAGGCAAAGAATGAAATCTGAACTCCAGGCTGGGCGCGGTGGCTCACACCTGTAATCCTAGCACTTTGGGAGACCAAGGTGGGTGAATCATGTGAGGTCAGAGGTTTGAGACCAGCCTGGCCAACATGGTGAACCCCCATCTCTATTAAAAATTCAAAAAAATTAGGCGTGGTGGCAGGTGCTGGTAATCCCAGCCACTGGAAGGCTGAGGCAGGAGAATTGCTTGAACCCAGGAGGTGGAGGTTGCAGTGAGCCAAGATTGCACCACTGCACTCCAGCATGGGTGACTGAGCGAGACTCCGTCTAAAAAAAAACACAAAAAACTGAACTCCTTACAACAGTCACCAAGGCCCTGAATGCTGTCTCTGTCCCCTCCCTGTCTGATGTCACTCCTATCAGTTTCCCTCTGGCTTATTTTCCTGCAGTTACACTGGCCTCCTCACCGTCCCTCTGATATCCTACCTTGACCCTGCCTCAGCGACTTTGCACTGCCTGTTCTCTGTGCCCAGAATACTTTCCCTGAGATTTCTACCTGGCTCCCTTCATCACCTCCTTGGGGTCTCTGTTCAGATGTCCTTTGTCCTGGAGGACTTCCTTGACTCTGCCTAAAATAGTTTCTTATTACCCCACCCTTGCCACTCTTCGTTTTTTTTTTTTCCCTGCCTCTCCCCCAACCCTTGCCACTCTTACCCTGCTGTTTTTCCTCAAAGCACGGATCACTAGTTGAAATTACATGGATACATGTTATTGTTTATTGTCTGTTTCCCCCACTGAATGTCAGCTCCTCGAAAGCAGGGGCTGTACCTGCTTTGCTCATCTGTGTTCCCAGCACCCAGCCCAGTGCTCTACACATAGTAGGTCCTAAATTGTTGTTGAATGAATGTATAAAGACCGCTGTACTGAGCATTTACAATATGGCCAGTGCTTTGCATTCACCATTGCAACAACTTCGAGACAGTGGTTTGAATTCAGGTTATCTTGGATCAATTTAGGGATTCTGCCTTTTTTTTTTTTTTTTTTTTTTTTTGCTTTTATTGCCCAGGCTGGAGTGCAATGGCCCCATCTCAGCTCACTGCAACCTCTGCGTCCCAGGTTCAAGCGATTCTCCTGCTTGATTACAAGCAGGAGTAATCTCCTGAGTAGCTGCGATGATAGGCATGTGCCACCACGCCCGGCTAATTTTGTATTTTTAGTAGAGATAGGGTTTCTCCACATTGGTCAGGCTGGTCTCGAACTCCTAACCTCAGGTGATCTGCCTGCCTCGGCCTCCCAGAGTGTTGGGATTACAGGCATGAACCACCATGCCTGGCCAGGGGATTCTGCCTCTTAACCCCCAGCGGGCTCATCCCTGAGCTGAGTTTGACAATGGTGCAAACACATTAGGAGTTGAGCTCCTGGCAAGTGACTGATGGTACCCCCAGAAGGGCATAATGGAAAACAAGCGCTCTATTCACAGAGGTGGGGGCAGCAGTATAGCACAGGAGGAAATGGTGTAATGGAGCCAGTGAGAGCAGGATCCACAGCCAAGGGTCCCCTTCCCCAAAATGAGGGACGATAAACAGCTTGGCTGCACTCTTCTCCTGCCCTCTGTCCCTCTCATCCCTGCTGGTGTTCCTTACTGGTTCAGTGCTATTGGCAGCCAGGGAGAGGCTGGGAGAGGCACAGGCTTGATGAGGGCTGAGTACAAATAGGGAGTGCAGAGCTTCGGAAGACTGTTGTGAGAATCAAATGAAGTCATGTATGTGACTTGCTTGGTTTAGCAGCCAAAGCACAATGAGTGGGGTTATTAGATGGATGATGAAAGCAATTGATCATTCTTAGGTTGTCGCACACTGGATTTCTTCCTCCCTCCTCCTTCCTGCCCTCCCTCTTTCTGTTTCCTTTCTTCTCTTGTTTACCTTCCTTCCTTTTTCCTTCCTTCCCTCTGAGCATTTCAATTCTGCTAAGATGGGCAGATTGAAGGATTGTTTGCTCCAAGAAAAATATTTTAAACCTCTGAGATTTATGCAAAGAATATGTGACTTCCTGACATGCCAGAGGCTCTGCTGCTTGACTTCAGCACAATAATGCTGTTCCTTCATCAACGATGCACACGATTTTTCCCCTCTTCTCATTTTCAAGTTGCTGAACTAGGACATGCCTCATAGCTGGGAGTGCTTTTCTTGGAGACAGATCTCATCTTTCTTGTTAAACGCGGTGTCTCCAGCACCCAAGACAGTGCTGGGCTCTATGCAGACGCTCGGTAAATGTTTGGGGAATGAATTAATTCTGACAGTGGTAGCCGCCTTGCATGTGCAGGAAATGTGTGTGTGCCGCTGCCGCTGACAAAACTTGCTGGCACATCCGTAGAAAGTCTCTCATCTCACTGGGGAGGTGCCCAGATGGCGTTTCTGCCAGACCGCCTTTCCCTGTCTGATTTCCTCCAGTCCTGACTTGGAATGAAGAAGTGGCGCTCCCAGGGGTGACATCAGAAAATACCGCCTGTGGTAGACACGTGGAGCGCCCCAAGGATGGGGGACCCCAGCATCTATCTTCCTTTTGTGATGATGAAATATTTCAGACATACACCAACGTAGAGGGATAATACAACAAACTCTCAGGAAAGGCTAAGAAACAGACCTTTGCAATTGCCGCTGGAGTGCTTGTTCCCTCCCGCAGTCACCTTCCCCACTCTCCCCAGAGATAACCACAGTGTTGAATTTGACATTTAGACTTCGTGTGCATATATGGATGTGTGTGTGTTTAGGTACATAAATATACACAGTACATTCTTTTTTTTTTTTTTTTTTTTTTTTTGACACAGAGTCTCGGTCTGTCACCCAGGCTGGAGTGCAGTGGCGTGATCTTGGCTCACTGCAACCTCTATCTCCCAGGCTCAATCGATCCTTCTGCTTCAGTCTCCCTAGTAGCTGGGACTACAGGCGTGTACCACCATGCCTGGCTAGTTTTTGCATTTTTCTTTTTTGATAGAGATGGGATTTCACTATGTTGTCCAGGCTGGTCTCAAACTCCTGGGCTCAAGTGATCCTTCTGCCTCAGCCTCCGAAAGTGCTGGGATTATAGGTGTGAGTGATGGTGCCTGGCTACAGGACATTCTTGTGAGTCACAGTAGTTATGTTCTGTAAAGTTGCCATTAATACTAAATTAACCAATGGTCCCTATGAGAAATATGTACACACATATCTCACATAGATTATACTTTTTTTTTTTTTTCAAGATGGAGTCTCCTCCGGCCACTCAGGCTAGAGTGCAATGGCACGATCTCGGCTCACTGCAACCTCTGCCTCGTGGGTTCAAACGATTCTCCTGCCTTAGCCTCCTGAGTAGCTGGGATTGCAGGCACACGCCACCATGTCCAGCTAAATTTTGTATTTTTAGTAGAGATGGGGTTTCACCATGTTGCCCAGGTCGGTCTTGAACTCCTGACCTCGTGATCCACCCACCTTGGCCTTCCAAAGTGTTGGGATT
Organism: Saimiri boliviensis; assembly: GCF_048565385.1. NCBI lineage: Eukaryota > Metazoa > Chordata > Mammalia > Primates > Cebidae > Saimiri > Saimiri boliviensis. The sequence goes on from NC_133457.1 coordinate 112,801,340, forward strand.
ACAGGCATGAGCCACCACACTGGCCAGGTTATGCTTTAGATCCTGAAAACAACTCATCCTGGTCAGTTCCATTTTCTTCATTTTACAAAAGAGTGTTAGGAAGTGTTAAGGGACTCCCAGAGGCTGCCCCATTAACAGGTGCTGGAGTTGGGATTCAAACCCCAGCCAACTGGCCCAGGGCTGGAGCTTCTTGCACTACAGAGACCTGCCCCTACGGTCTCTGTCTGCTTATAATGTCCTTATGAGACTGGAACAAGAAGACAGAGTGGGGCCCTGTTTGACTTCAGCTTGGAATGTGCACATTGAGTAACTCACATTTTCCGCTAATCTCTGCTTGTCTGTGAGTAACTACAAATGTGTTTCAAGTATTGATTTTAGGGTTAAAATAATTTTAACAAATAAGCGAAGTAGCAAATACAGAATCTGAATAATGAGGACTGGCTGCATATGTATGTATTTACTATACCTGTAATGAATGCCTAAATACTTTATAGTACCCTTTTACAGGTTTAAAAACTGTATATAGACTGGGTGTGGCACTCACAGCTGTAATCCCAGCACTTTGAGGGGCTGAGGTGGGTGGATCACTTGAGATCAGGAGTTTGAAACCAGCCTGGCTAACATGGAGAAACCCTGTTTCTGCTAAAAATACAATGAATTAGCCAAGCACGGTGGTGGGTGCCTGTAATCCCAGCTATTCAGGAGGCTGAGGCAGAAGAATTGTTTGAACCCGGGAGGCAGAAGTTGCAGTGAGCCGAGATTGCACCACTGCACTCCAGCTTGGGTGACAGAGCCAGACACCATCACAAACAAACAAACAAACAAGACTGTATATAAAAAGCATCACATTAGACAGTTGAGTCCTTTTACAAGTGATTTATTTCCTCTCCAGGTTATTGACAGTGTAGCTGTGGTTCATTTTCACTGCTGTAGAGGAATAGTGCTTATTAAGCAGCTGCTATGTTCCAGGAACAAATACTTTATATTTCATATTTGGTTGAACCTTTAATGCCCCTTCCCAATCAGTTAGATACTATTTTTATTCCCATTTGACAAAAGAAGAAATTGAGGCATCAGTTGCCCTAAGTGCTTAGGAAATGTTTATTGAAGAAATGAGTGATGGAGGCGACCTAAGTGATCATCAATAGGATGATTGGATCAATGTGGAATACTAAGTTTAGGTGGACATACGAACAGCTGTCATAGGGAAACTTTCAAGGAAGGCGTAGACTCAGGTTTGCAAGAGTTTTTAGCACTGGGTGTGGTGTTCTGGGGATTCAGCTTGTGGGGAAGGTGGAGAAGACCTGGATGCTGGCCAGCTAAACCCCACAGAGGTCTCACTTGAAGACACCACCTTCTCTTCCAGCGGTCCCCTGCGCTGTATCAGAGTGGAGTGGCTGGAGTCGCTGTGTGAAGCCCTGCCAGGCCTCCTACCATGTATGCCGGAGGCGTGTCCTGCAGGAGCCAAGGAACGGGGGTGTCCCCTGCCCCCCGCTGGAAGAGCAGGTGGGCAGTGTGGAGTACTGGAGCCACTAGGGAGTGGAGTGCCAGCAGTCCTTGAGTGAGTGGGGGTGGGGCCCAGGGGTGGCTTTCAGTGGGAACAGTCAGGCTGGACTGCAGGGCCCTCCACGAATTCCTGGGCAGGGTCTGAGTTTGGGGTGGGGCTTTGCCTGCCTTTGCCCTGATCCCCCTTCTCTTTTTGTGAATGAGTTCAGAAGCTCTGACCTCCACTGGGCTTCTCAGTCTTCCTTCTGCTTCTCTTCCTGTGTGAATAAGTCAGGACTTTGGATGCAGGTGACCGGAGACTCAACTTAATCTGAACTGAGCAAACATGGGTGGCTCCTGTAACTAAGATTCCAAGGACTGCATTCAGGCATGGCTGGATCCAGGAGCTCAAACAATGTTGCCAGGAATCTCTCTCCATATCTTAGCTCTGTTTTCCTCTCAGTTGGCCTCATTCTCAGGCAGACTTTTCCCTCTAATGGTCTTTGACAGCTTCAGGCTTCCCTCGAACCAGCCTAGCAGCTGAAGAGAAGACCCCTTTCCCCATAGTTCCAGCAAATATCCTAGGATAGAGTCTCATGGATAAAGTGCTCCCTTTGAAGCTGCAAAGGGGACTCAGCCCCACCTGAATGAGAGTAGAGAAGGGGTGTTCTTACAGGACAATCGTGGAGAATGGCTGCCTGGAAGGGAAAACAACAGATGCCCGCTACATTGCTCACGCTGATCAAGGTCACTACAAAAAATAGGCTGCTATTTTTATCGCTACAAAAAGTGGTGATGCCCATTTTATTTTATTTTTAAATTATTTATTTATTTTTGAGACAGAGTCTTGCTCTGTTACCCAGGCTGGAGTGTACTGGTGTGATCTCAGCTCACTGCAACCTCCGCCTCCCAGGTTCAAGAGATTCTCCTGCCTCAGCCTCCCAAGTAGCTGGGACTACAGGTGTGTGGCGTGTACCACCACGCCTGGCCAATTTTTTTGTATTTTTAGTAGAGACAGGGTTTCACTGTGTGATCCAGGATGGTCTCCATCTCCTGACTTTGTGATCCACCCGCCTCAGCCTTCCAAAGTGCTGGGATTACAGGCATGACCACTGCACCTGGCCACTGATGCCCATTTTATAGCTGAAGACATTGACCAAGAGAATGAAAGTGATTTTCTTAAGGGGTAGAAGACAAGCAATAGGACTAAAATGTCCTTTTCCAATCTCTTCCCATGCTTCAGCCTGGTGAGGAGGGAAGGCTGTTCTGAAACACTCTCCTAAGTTCTTCAGTAGCTGCCCATTGTCCTCTGGCTGAAACCCAAGCTCCTCATGGGGCATATAGAGTCTACGTGTGCTGGCTGTTGCCTTCTGAGACCTGGTTTCCCTGCTCATTCTGCCTGTGTTTTAAAGGATCAGGCTGGGTGTGGTGGTGAGCACACCTGTAGTCCCAGCTACTCGGGATGCTGAGGCTGGAGGATCACTTGAGGCCGGAAGTTTGAGGTTTAGTGAACTATGATTGCACTACGAGACGAGATATTGTCTCTAAAATCAATCAACTAACCAACCAATCAATCATAGGGTCATTCTGGCTGTTATGTGGACAGCAGACTGAAAGAGGTCAGAGGGAATCAGGAACTCCAGGGAAGAGATGGCTGCAATGGTTCAGGCAAGAGATTATGGTGGCTGAACTAGGGAGGTGGCAGTGGGGTGATGAAAAGTGGGAATATCATTTCCTCGGCCTGAAATGTTTCTCCCTACCCCCTGCCACCCCCATCCAGTCATTCCTGGATCATCAGTTCCTGTAAAGATGTCAGTTTCCCCCAGGAAGATCGGAAAGATCACCCTGACTTGCTAGTATGTGCCAAGTACCTCACCACATGACCTGACTCTGTGAGGTCAGTGTTACTATTCTCTTCTTACAGACAGGGAAACTGAGGCTCAAGAAGGCTACGAACCCTGTCCAAGTCACATGACTATTGACCAGAGAACCAGGATCCTCCCATCCTGATCATCTACCTACAATCTTTTGTTGTATTGTTCTTTTTTTTTTGAGACAGGGTCTTGCTTGTTGCCCAGGCTGGAGTGCAATGGTGTGATCTCTGCTCACTGCAACTTCTGCCTCCTGGGTTCAAGCAATTCTTCTGGCTCAGCCTCTCGGGGGGCTGGGATTACAGGCATGCACCACCACACCCAGCTGATTTTTGTATTTTCAGTAGAGACGGGGGTTTCACCCTGTTGGCCAGGGTGATCTCAAACTCCTGACCTCAGGTGATCCTCCTGCCTTGGCCTCCCAAAGTGCTGTCAGAATGTAATAAGATGATATATGATGAGCACCTGGTTCATAAGTGCTCAATAAACAGCAGCTGAATTATTTTCCTTGTTCGCTATTCCAGCCACGAGGCTCTGATCTTTATAACTGATCCCTCGAACCTGCTTTCAAAACATCTCACCTCTGTATCTGAGTGCTTGTCCCTTCACCATAGCAGGAGTCATAGCTGAATCACAGTAGCTAACAATGTCAAGCAAATTACAAAGGGAAGAAACACTGGCTCAGCACCTGCCTTGTGCCAGACCCTCGACCAATGTTGTGTTACATTCTGACAGTCACCCCAGGATGTAGGTACTAATATTACCTGCATTTTGCTGATAAGGCAAATGAGGCTCAAAGAGGTGCAGAAACTTGATCCAGGTCACTTAGCTATAACAAGAGGAGCTGGGACTCGAACCTGGGCTTAGCCGGGGCCCTCCTTACTGCTCTAGGTGACACCGAAAGTACCACGACAGCCGTTGGGAGAGGGAAGGGAGGCTGTGTGTTAGGCATTCCTAAGGAATCACCAACCTCTTGTGAACTGATTATCAATTATCCTCTTCTGTGTTCTCCTCTGTTTGAACTAGAAAGGAAGAAACTTGGAAGCTGGCCCACTGAAATAATTTTATTTATTCATCTATCCATCAATCCACCCCCCATACCTCCTTTCTCCCATCTTTCCATTGTTCCATTCACTCATTCATCTGTTCTCCCATCCATCCATCCGTCTATGCCTCTACTCATCCATCTAGCCATTCCCACTCATCTCTCTTCACATCCCTTCTTCCATTTTTCTATCTTCCCATCCATCCAGCCATCCATCTATCCATCCATTTCTTTATTCATTCACCTATCCATTCACCGTCAACTCTCCATCCATCCTTTCCATTCACCCTCTCTTTCACCCATCCATTATTCTACTCATCTCTCACTCTCCTTTCTTCCATCCCCCCATTTTCCCACTTATCTACCTTTTTTTTTTTTTTTTTTTTTTTTGAGGCGTAGTTTCGCTCTTGTTACCCAGGCTGGAGTGCAATGGCGCGATCTCGGCTCACCACAACCTCCGCCTCCTGGGCTCAGGCAATTCTCCTGCCTCAGCCTCCTGAGTAGCTGGGATTACAGGCACATGCCACCATGCCCAGCTACTTTTTTTGTATTTTTAGTAGAGACAGGGTTTCACCATGTTGACCAGGATGGTTTCGATCTCTTGACCTCATGATCCACCTGCCTCGGCCTCCCAAAGTGCTGGGATTACAGGCGTGAGCCACCGCGCCCGGCCGTTATCTACCTTTTAAAATCCATTCTTTCTTTCTTCCATCATTTCAGCTATCCATCCATTTATTAATTCAATCCTTGACTTTAAACATTTTATTTTCTTCTTTTTAAATTATTTAATTTTTTGCCTTTCCTATGGTGCTGATAGTTATTGATTATTTTATTTTATTTTATTTTGAGATCGAGTTTCGCTCTTGTTGCCCAGGCTGGAGTGCAATGGTGCAATCTTGGCTCACTGCAACCTCCACCTCCTGGGTTCAAGCAATTCTGCCTCAGCCTCTCAAGTAGCTGGGATTACAGGCATGCACCACCATGCCTGGCTAATTTTGTATTTTTAGTAGAAAAGGGGTTTCTCCATGTTGGCCAGGTTGGTCTCAAACTCCTGACCTCAGGTGATCTGCAGGCCTCGGCCTCCCCGAGTGCTGGGATTACAGGTGTGAGCCACTGTGTCCAGCCTATGGTAGGGACTTTAGCAGAGGAGTGACACAAACTGACTTAGGTCTTTGTAGGATTCCTTGGGATCCCACTTGGAGAATGGAATAGAGGAGAAGCAGGGGGGTCACTCGGGAGACCAATGAGGAGGCAAGGGCAGTGGTCCAGGTGAAGGAAGAAGGTGGTTTGGACCAGGGTGGTTTTGGCGTACCTCGTGAAGGATGGATTGTGTGGACTGGCGACAGATCAGCGTGTTGCAGGATCGCAGAGCTGAGGTCAAGCTTCCAGGACAGCGCCTGGCACATGATAGGTACTCAGTAAATATCAGTTGAAAGAATAAGGTCTGAACTAAGTCAGTGGCAATGGAGATGGACAGGAGAACTAAATGAGATAGGATTCTTTGGATTGCAAGTGACAGGAACTTAGCTCAGATCGCATCAAGTGAAAAGGAGAAGTATTGGTTCAGATAACTGGGAGGGAGGTTCTGAAATGACATTACTTCAAGCTGGGCTGGCCCCAAGAGTGCATGTAAGGCTGTCAGAGCTGGCTCTTGTCCCCTCTCTTTCTGTCACTTGCTCTATGGGTTGGCTTTATTCTTAAGCAGGCTCTTTCTCTGTGGTGGTCAAGATGAGCATCTTGGAGACGTTGTGGGGATAAGCAGCCCCACGTCCTCCCAGTTCAGTAACCCCAAAGGTGCCCTCTCGGAAGTCTCCGTGGATCATGTCTGGAGGAGACCCTGATTGGAACTGCTTGGATCCTGGGCCCATCCCTGAACCAGTCGTCGTGGCCAGGAGGATGGGGAACTCTGGCCGCTCAACTCTAATCATGTGTCTGCCTTAGTGGCAGCTGTGGGAGCCACAGCCAGGCTGGCTGAGTGATGACCCCTCCAAGACCGTAGAGCGATGGCAAGAATTTTCCAAACAAACTGCCAAAAGGGGAAGAGAAATTGTGTGTGGAAGACGCAATTTTCAGTGATCACAGGCATCTGGTAGGACACAGATACCCGAGGGGCTATAGGGGCAGATCAGAGAGGAAGGGACTAGGGACCGGCTTTGCGCGGCACCTGGAAGAAAACCGTGGGGCCCTCTGGCCACCAGGAGGCAGCAGCTTCGCATAGAGTCATTCCCGAGTCCTTGACATGCGGCGTCTCTTCCAGCAGGGGATGCTATTTACTGCTCCTTGTAGAAAAAGTTGGGTAGAAGTATAATTTTGGCAAATTCTGGGTCTTATTTCAGATACCCTTGAATGGGGAGCTTCTCTTTTAAATAATTCTCATTGCAAATCTTTTTTTTCTTTTTTTTTTTTTGAGACTGAATGTCACTCTGTTGCACACACAACACATGTGCAGTGGCATGATCTCAGCTCACTGTAACCTCTGCCTCCCAGGTTCAAGCAATTCTCCTGCCTCAGCCTGCCGAGTAGCTGGGACTACAGGTGTGAGCCATCATGCCTGGTGAAGTTTTGTAATTTTAGTAGAGACGGGGTTTCACTATGTTGGTCAGGTTGGTATCGAACTCCTGACCTCAGGTGATTTGCCAGCTTCGGCCTCCCAAAGTGCTGGAATTACAGGCCACTACAGTGAGCCATTGTGTCTGGGCCTTGATTTTTTTCTTTTTTTTGGAGGCAAATCTTTTTAATAAAATAGGATCTTTTGAAAAAACGCAGTGGGGTGCTTAAGAGCATCCCTTTAGGCTTATTTTCAGAAGAGATGGTTCCATTTTCGGTCCCACTGCTGATTAGCTGTGTGACTTTGGGCGAGCTATGTCTCTGATCTTCAGTTTCCTAATCTGTAAACTAGGGGAAACACCGACCTTGCTGGTGTTCCATATTCCGTTGGTCTCAAAGATTTGTTTAACATTTGAAAAATTGAGCTGGATATAATTCTAGGAGTTGGACCTAACAATAAAGAAAACAGATGAACATTCCTGGAATTGTGGAGCCAGCGTTCTAATGGGGAAGACAGAGGAAAAATAAAACATTCAGTCTTTTGGATAAAGTGCTTAGAACAGGGTACATGGTAAACCCTCCATAATGTTAACTTAAAAAGCAGGAGCTGAGTCTTGCTGTATGCAACTTGTTGAGGTCAATTGGGTTACACAAGGTTTCTGTATCAGGGAGAAATTGTACCACCTGGGCCTGAGAAAGGGCTAGGCACACACTAGGTGCTTCATAAATGCTCATGGGTGCTTGGGGTGGTATCTCCATGTGTCGCTGCACGTATCGTGTCCAGTTCCAGTTGGGGTCCATTCCAGGGAGCTGCAGGCAGGTGAGGGCACCTCATGCCCAGTGGACAAGGCATCTGACAAAGGGCAACACAGTCTGCGTGAGGTATGAATGGCCCACCCAGGACGCCGGGAGCCAGCGCTGCTACGGGGACGGCGGTGGGGCTCAAGGGTGAGCAACGGGACTCGGGCATGGGCAAATGTGGCTATAGAGCCCGGGGCATCTCTGCTGTCTGAGACAGCACCCCGGGAGAGAGAAGCTGCTCTCTGGTCAGGGCAGGGCCCAGCAGGGTCCCAAGCCCAGTGTCCCAGGAGACCAGCCAGTTAGGAGCTGGGTCCTGCCACTTCCAGTGGTGTAAACTTGGGCAAATCTTATCACCTCTCGGATCACTAAGTGCCTCATCTGAAGAGGCAAGATAATGAGAGGAATTCCCCCTTGGGCAGGGGCAGGGCTAAGTGAGCCCGTGCAAGATGAGGACCTAGGACAGCTTGTGACATCCAGAAGGTAGCCAAGAAAAGGAAGCTCACATGGTTCTTGAACCCTCACAAGTCCCTTAAAGGCCAAGTTTAGTTACTCTCATTTTTTTTTTTTTTTTTTTTTTTTGAGATGGAGTCTCATTCTGTCGTTCAGGCTGGAGTGCAGTGGCACAATCTCGGCTCACTGCAACTTCTGCTGCCTGAGTTGAAGCAATTCTCCTGCCTCAGCCTCTTGAGTAGCTGGGATGACAGGCAACTGTCATCCCAGCTACTTGCCACCGTGCCTGGCTCATTTTTGTAGTTTTTAGTAGAGACGGGGTTTCACTATGTTTGCCAGGCTGGTCTTGAACTCCTGACCTTGTAATCCACCCACCTTGGCCTCCCAAAAGTGCTGGGATTATAGGTGTGAGCCATTGCGCTCGGCCTAGTTGCTCTCATTTTATGGATGGGCAAACTAACTCAGAGAGGCAGTGTGACTTAGTCAAGGTCACACAGCAGGGTTTGACCCAGATTTGGCTTACATTATCCCTCTAGACTGCCTCCCACCGGGGCAGGGTATCTTGGAAAGCACTTCACGCATTCTAATTATAATACTGGTTTACACTGATCAAGTGCTTCCTATGAGCTGAGAATTATTCCAGGCTCTTTATACTCCATTCATTCCGTGCTGAGCATGTGCCAGGCACTGTTCTGGGCACTGGCGAGTCTGCAGTGAAGAAAACAGCCCCGGTGCCTTCAGTTCTGCCAGGAGGAGATGGGCACTGGACAAGTGCATCTACAGTCTGTCAGATGGGAGACTGGTGTTAGGAGAGGGAGCAGAGTGAGGGCGATGTCCTGGGCGTGTTAATTTGTTTTTCTTTTTTGGATCTTGCCCTGTTGCCCAGGCTGGAGTGCAGTGGTGTAATCGCAGCTCACTGCAGTCTCAACCTCCTGGGCTCACCTCAGATCCTCTCACCTCAGCCTCCCAAGTAGCTGGGACTACAGGATGCACCATGATGCTTGGCTAATTTTTATATTTTTTGTAGAGACAGGGTTTCACCATGTTGCCCATGCTGGTCTCGAACACCTTGGCTCAAGCGATCTGCCTGTCTCAGCCTCCCAAAATGCTGGGATTATGGGTGTGAGCCACCGTGTCCGGCCATTATTTTTAAAAGCCTGTTCATGGAGGGCAACAGAAAGGAGGTGATATTTGGGTGGACATCCGAAGGAAATGAGGGCGGGACCATGTGGCTCTCTGGAGGAAGAGCTTTGCAGGCAGAGGGACAGCGAATTCAAGGACACTGAGGAGAAGAGGCCACTGTGGCAGGAGCAGAGTGAATGAGGCGGAGTGTGGAAGGAGGTGAGGTCACACTAACATACACACAGAATGCCACTGAAACACTGCAAGAATCTATCACGGATACTTTTAGAATTTCTGCTTTCCAGACGAGTGGACTGAGATACAAAGAGGTGCCCAAGGTCACATACGTAGCAAATGGCAGAAACGAGATTTGACCCTGAACTGCTCAGACCCCACAAACCAAGCTCTAAAATCTAGTCTAGAGTGTTTCTCATTGAACGTGCTTTTCCAGTGCAGGGATTATTATACTGTTGGAATGTGAGCTGTCTTGGGGTCTGTGCAGGGAGTTCTAAACATTTCTTTTAAACATTTTTTTTTTAAACATTAAGCAGTCCTGCTCACTCTAAACTCAGAGCGAGGAGTGCTGAGGCCAGTTAGGGTGTTAGGGACAGATGCATCTGGACAGGACGCATTGGGGCCACACAGATCTGGGTTCAGATTCCACCTCTGGCCCTAACTGGCTGTGTGACTCTGGGTAAACCCTGAACATGACCCTGACAGTCACCACCACATATGATTGTAGGGAGGGTCCTGAGCCCTTTGCACAGCACCTGACCCCTATTAGATACCCACTAGTGGGGGCTGCTGTCATTATGTCTAATCTGCAGAATAGATATAATAAGACCTATTTTGTGAAAATGAGATGTAATGGATGTGATGAACCTGGCACATAGTAGGTGCCCAGTAAATACATGCGCAACAATATTATCACACTAGAGGGTGGCCCTTCCTGCCAGCCTCCCTTCTAACCTCCCTCCCACTTACCTGTCCTAGACCTGAGATTCCTCTGTTAGAGATTCATTCTTTGGGATAGACTCTCACATTTTAGAGCTTCCATTTATCCATCAGTCTTTGGAGAAGCCTTTCTAGCCTTAAGACTGATTAACCCCAAATTTCTCTTTCTGGACACAAATCCTCTGGGATATGAAACATGTACTTTGGCAAGGCTGAGATGTGGGTCCCAGGAGCCATAGTCCCCACCAGGAATGGGAAGGGACAGAAAGGAGAGTCAGGGCTGTGTCCGAGACAGGCGTCTCTCCACACTCCCCACCTGGGGCCAGGCTGGCAGAGCAGGTGACAGAAGGTCTGATGGGGGCATGAGCTCACCAGGAAGGACTGGCAGAGCAGGGAGATCCAAGCGAGGAGAGGCATGAGCCGTCAGCCAGATTCTTTCCGCGGGCAGCTGTGGGAGCGGGTGTGCCAAGGGCATGGGCCAGGAGAGGGATTAGCCTGTCAGTTGGGAATTTTTGGAGGGTTTATTTAGCGTGAGAAGTGTCCCTGAGTTTGGGTCAAGCATAAGGAACACCTGCCATGAGCCACTCACCTACTGCGCGCTGGGTACCAAGCAGGTGTGATGGCCTCGATCTCTTGACCTTGTGATCTGCCTGCCTTGGCCTCCCAAAGTGCTGGGATTACAGGCGTGAACCACTGCGCCAGGCTTATTTTGCATTTTTTGTAGAGTTGGATTATATCTACAGAAAATTGGCTTAAAACTGTATGAGCAGGTTCACAAATGTTTGGGAAGGTCATCCACCTTGATAGACACCGGCCAGGCAAGGAACAGAGCCTGGCCAGCACCCCCAGACCTGCACATGCACCCCCCCAGCCCCTCCCTCCTTGTAAAGGAGGCCACCACCCTGACTTCTCTGGTGATCCATTGTGCGGCTTCCTTTCAAGCTTTACAAGCCTCAGTGTGGAGCCCTAAACACCATAGTCCCATTTCATTTCGTTTTGTTTTGTTTCTTTCCAACTTTACATCAGTGAAAACACGCAGGATGTGCTCTTTGGAATTCGACTGCCTTTGTCCCACATAAGGTTACCAAGGTTCATCCACGTGCCTGCACTTGCAACATTAGCTGGCTCATTCTTGTTGCTGAAATAGTTAGCTGCTGTTATTATTATTGTTATTATTATTATTATTATTATTTTGAGACAGAGTCTTGCTCTGTCGCCCAGGTGGAGTGCAATGGCGTGATCTCAGCTCACTGCAACCTCTACCTCCTGGGTTCGAGATTCTTATGCCTCAGCTCCCCAAGTAGCTGGATTGCAGGGAAGTGCCACCATATGCCCAGCTGATTTTTGTTATTTTTAGTAGAGATGGGGTTTCATTCTGTTGGCCAGGATGGTCTTGAACTCCTGACCTCAAGCAATCTACCCACCTCAGCCTCCCAAAGTGCTGGGATGACAGGCATGAGCCACCGAGCCCAGCTGGTTCTCTGTTATTATGATCCTTTTTGTTTTCCTGGTACACAGCATCTGACGACCTCCCTACCAGTATCTCAGAGGGGCAAAGATGATTGATATCCCATCTTCCACTGAGGAGAGGGAGGCTCCTGGGAGCCAGGTCCCAAACCCCACCTGATTCCGGAGCCTGTGTTCTTAGCCACTCCCCGGTGTGGCCTCTCAACAGAGGAGGGAAAGGGGGCACAGAGCAGTTAAGCAACTTGCCTGGGTTTGCCCAGCAGGGATGTGATGGAGCTACCTCCCCAGACCTTTGGAGCTGACGCTGGAATGCCCCTGTGGCCTCCGAGGGTTGCTGGCTCTGTGGCCATCCCAAGGGTGATTTATGAGAGCTCAGGGCCCATACACTTTTAGGGCCCACAGAGACATTTTAATTTTAATTTCTTTTAAAACCAGAAGGAAAAAACTGCTGATACAATAACAATAATCATAGCAGATCACAAATCCAGCCTGGATTTTACTCATCTTTATACAGGGCAGTCACAAGCTAGGTGGAAGGGCCCCCGAAAGCAAATGTCCCTCGAGTCTACGAAAGCCATCTTTCCACTGAGCCAGCCTCATCCATCTCTTGCAGGAACAAGATGTTGCTGTGGCGAGCGGCCGGCCACCCCCGGTGCGGAGGGACCTGGGAGAAGCTGGAACAGCTCCGGCCTTGTTCCTGCCCTGTGGTCCACAGCCTTGTCTCCATCCAGCATCCACGCCCCCTAACCATCCGGAACCCCTCTTTCCAAAGCCTCTGGGATGGCAGGGCGACTGCAGGGCTTGGGATCCCACAGGACCAAAAAGTCTGCAATTTTGAGACTGAAGGAACAAGGCTCGTCGTTATGTTGACACTGAAAATAGCTTTATGCTTCCACTCAGTGCCAGCTGAGTCACAGCCCTACCGACATCTCCGCCCTTCAGGGCTTCCCAAATTTCATTTCCCAAACACACGCTCCTGGCCTTTGCCCTGTCTTCTCCTTATCGTCTCCTTGATTTTTTAATGAACTCTCTATTCCTTCCCGCCCTTCCTCCCTCCCTCCTTCCTTTCTTCTTTTTTTGGATGGAATTTCACTATCGTTGCCCAGTCTGGAGTGCAGTGGTGCAATCTTTGCTCACTGTAACTTCCACCTCCACCTCAAGTGATTCTCCTGACTCAGTCTCCCTAGTAGCTGGGATTACAGGTGTGCACCACCACACCTGGCTAATTTTTGTATTTTTAGTAGATACAAGGTTTCACCCCATTTACCAGGCTGGTCTTGAACGAACTCACTCCCTTCCTTCCTTCCTTCCTTCCTTCCTTCCTTCCTTCCTTCCTTCCTTCCTTTTCTTTCTTTCTTCCTTCCTACCTACCTTCCTACCTACAGGCAGTGGCTCATGCCTGTAATCCCAGCAGTTTGGGAGGTCGAGGCAGTGGATCACTTGAGGTCGGGAGTTCAAGACCATCCTGGCCGACATAATGAAACTCTGTCTCTCAGCTAAAATTAGGTTTTGAAATAAAAAGAAGGAAAGAAAAAAAACCAAATCCTGTCTCTACTAAAAACACAAAAATGAGCCAAGCATGGTAGCGGGCACCTGTAATCCTAGCTACTCGGGAGGCTGAGGCAGGAGAATTGCTTGAAGCTGGGAGGCGGAGGTTGCAGTGAGCTAAGATGGAACCACTGTACTCCAGCCTGGATGACAAAGTGAGACTCTGTCTCCAAAAACAACAACAACAAAAACAATAAAAAAAATAAATACAGTGGAAACCAAGGAAGTCCACTGTTGCCTGCTCAAGATGCTGAGCATGAAGCCTGCTCTCCTGATTCCAACAAGAAACTAGCAAGTGTAGAGTGACAGGAAGAACACACTCATAGCCAATGGAGATTTGTTCCTTGACAAATTAGAAAAATTATCCTGGAATCCCGGCACTTTGGGAGGCCTAGGTGAGTAGATTGCTTAAGCCCAAGAGTTTGGGACCAGCCTGGGCAACATGGCAAAACCTCATCTCTTAAAAAAAAAAAAAATACAGAAGTTAGCTGGGTGTGGTGGTGGGTGCCTGTAACCTCAGCAATTCAGGGGGCTGAGGTGGGAGGATCACCTGTGCCTGGAGGCGGAGGTTGCAGTGAGCCAAGATCCCGCCATCGCATTCCAGCCTGAGCAACAGAGGGAAACCCTGCTTCAAAAAATAAAATAAAATAAAATAAATGAAGAAATAAAATAAAAGACTTAAAAGGGTGCTAATTTTCTTCCTTTAGGAGTCAGTTGTCATAAATATTTTTTAACAGCAAATTCACGTACCACGCTATTCACCTATTTAAAGTGTACAGTTCAATTGATTTCAGCATATACAAAAAATTGTACCACCATTACCGCAGTGTAATTTAGAGCATTTTTGTCCCTCTCTGAAGAACCCTGTACTCACTAGCAGTCTCTCCTTGCTCCGACCCCTCTAGCCCTCAGCAACCACTCATCTTTTTTTGTCTTTATGGATTTGCCTATTCTGGACATTTCATATAAATGGAATCGCACATTATGTGGTCTTTCGTGACTAGCTGCTTTCACTTGGCAGAATGTTTTCAAGGTTCTCCCATTTTGTAGCATGGATCGGTACCGGAGTCAGTTATTTAATGCTGCATCCTGAGTTTGGGTAAAACCACCTAAAATATGAGTCCCCCACTTCAGGAAGTGCCACCGCAATGAATAAAGAACCTTTTTGGGAGAATCGTAGCTCAGTATCTTGCTAGTTCCAAGCGGGCTGGTTCAGGCTTCCCTGCCATGGTGTTGGGGGAGGAGGTTTATCTTTCAGCTGTCCTTGGGACTGGGCAGGAACTGGTTCAAATGTTACTGCTACTCTATCCTCCTTCCTAAATCAGGACTCTGGGCGCTCCTGGGAATCACTGTCTGTTCCTGCTCTCTGGGAGTGCGAATGAGTCACTGGGTGAGCATGTCAGCAGCACCTGTGTGTGCTGGTCTGGGGTGAGAAGCCTGGGCCAAGGGGCAATGGAGGGGAGAAAGAAGCAGATGGCCACGAGGTCAGCAAAGGGCTGCTCGACTCGTAGCCCGCAGCCAGCATTCCCTGCCTCTACCCTTACCCTTGTTTTGGCTGCAGGAAGCTGTTTTCGGTGGAAATTGTTTGATATGTGCAGGGGCTGTCTTCCCAAACACACTGCGCTCAATGATTGCCCCAGCTCTGCAGTATATACTTTTTGTAGTTCTTGGTAGCTACCAATGTTTTCAGCCCCTAAATAATGTAGTACTTGTTTTAATCCGATCATGGATTGTGGGAGGTAGGTGACCTTTTCCCCATTCACAGATGGGAAACTGAGCCTCAGGATGGTCACATGACTTGTCCAAGGCCTTATGATTAGGAATCGTTGGGGCTGGGATTTGAACTGGAGTGCAAAGCCTGTGCTCTTGACCAAATAGGGAGGCAGAGGCTGTGGTGGGGAGCAGCCTGGTTATGGATACCCAGAAGTCTCTTGTGTACCGTGAAATGGGACATTTACCTTGGGTACTCCCTTTGGCGTGTGTTACCGGACTTGAGCAGAGACTTCGGGAATCTTCTGGGGATGAGGCCAGTAATGTGCTGGGAACACTCATGGAGATGAGGAACACTCAGTGTTATCTTTTGGAGCCTTGCCCTATACCCGAGGACCTCCAAGTCTTTCTATTAGTCAAGACCCTTTGGGAAATGAGTGAAAGAACTCAACTCAACCAACTTGAACAAGGAGAATTGATCGACTCATGTAAAGAAAATATCCAGGATAAGACTGCCTTCAGGTATGGCTGGATCCAGGGGTTTAAAGGTTGAAGCTGCTGCTTCACCTCACAACCCTGGTTCATATTCCTGAATCAATTGGGGGGTAGCGTAGGGGAATGCTCTGTTTTGATTGGCTGGTGCTGGGTCAGATGCATATCCTTGGAAGTGGAGGCATGGTCAGTCCTACTTGAACCACATAAACCAAGAAGAAAACCTGGGGTCCTTGCCTCAGAAGCAGTGGAAATGGATGCTGAGCAGGTTTCAGACCACAGGCATCCTCCTCGTGGGTGGTAGAGAAGCCACCATTCACCTCTCTGGCGTTGCTGCCAACTTGCCTTGGGACCTTGAGCAAGCTGCTTCTCTTCTCTGAGTCTCAGTTTCCCCATCTGAACAGTGGTGATCTTTAAGGGCTCATAGAGCTCTGAACTTCTGAGGCCAACAGGTTTTGTCTAGCCAACAGCTTGGCATCCTAGCTTGACAGATCCAAGCTATGACTTAGGAATGCCTGGCCTTCAGAAACGCTGGGGTCGGACCTGGGGCCAGGCGCCTGGCCTCCTGTTCTTGCCCATCCTGGCAGGGTACAGCCTGTGATGTGGGAGGGAAGGGTTCTGAGGAGGGTTCTTTGCACATCCCCAGCATTCTCCATCTATACTTGGCTCCAAATGAAATGATCTCATCCCTGAACACTGAGGAAGAAAGGGTGGGGGTGAAACAGCTCGCTGGCAGCATCTGACATAGTTTGTGACTAACGCCCTTCCCTCCTGAGGCAGGGAGAGACTGTCCGCTCTCTCGAAGACAATGTACAATTTTGAGAAAAAAAAAAAACAAAAAACAAAAAAAAAACAAAACACAAAGTTTCGGTCAATAGATTGAGGAGGCTCTAGCCTCTTGAGCTTTTGGGAGGTCCAAGGCATCTCTCCTCTCTGCCCAAACCAGGTGTCTTTTTGACCCCGGCTCACAAGTCAACCTGACCCATGCTATTACCATACCCCAGACTTTTCCCTGGCCGGGAAGGTTGTGAGTGTAGCCAGTCCACCAAGCCATTTGTCCCTTATGGATTCTCGATTGAGTTTTGTGGCCGGCTGAAGCTTGTTTAAATGCCCATACATTAATTTTGAAAGATGAGCTCCTAATCAACTTTTAAAAAGCTTGTCACAGCACCATCTGTTTGGCGTTTGTCACTATTGCATTACATAAGAGGAAAGACATTTTTAAAGAATGCGGCTACATTTAGTAATTGGATCGCCGGAGAGGAGCCAAGCCGGGGCGGATGGCACCGTGATTCAGAAATGCCACGGGCCCTTCTCTGGGGTGTGGCGGCCTCCCCAAATTCCACGCGGTCTTGGCGGAGACCTGAGTGCAGCCCAGCTTGGGAGACAGGCTTGGGGTGGCTTCCCTTCCTCTTGCCTTGGTCTCCCTCTCATTTTTTCCATTTGTTCTCCCTCACCCCTTGCCACCCCAGTAATTAGCTGTGACCAAGTGGCTTCACTTCCCTGAGTCCCAGTTTCCTCATCTGGAAAACGGGATTCACAAGAGCACCATCTTACAGCGCTGGTGTGACGTTTAGATGCATTACTGCCTACGGTGCCTTGCACGTGGTGAGTGCTTTATAAGTATTGCTATTTTATAAAGCTATGTCTGATGCATAGTAGGTGCTGTATAGGTGTTCATTTTCCTTCATTTCCCCCTTCTTTCCATTTGGTTATTTATTTAGAGACAGGGTCTTGCTCCGTTGCCTAGGCTGGAGCACAGTGGTGCAAGCTCGGCTCACTGCAGCCTTCATCTCCCGGGTTCAAGTGACTCTCCCACCTCAGCCTCCTGAGTAGCTGGGACTACAGGTGTGCACCACCATTTTTTTTTTTTTTTTTTTTTTGTATTTTTTGGTAGTCACAGGGTTTCACCATGTTGGCCAGGCTGGTCTGGAACTCCAGCGTGGTCTGGAACTCAAGTCATCCGTCTGCCTCGGCCTACCAAAGTGCTGGGATTACAGGCGTAAGCCACTGCGCCCGACCCCTTCCTTCCACTTAATTCAACAAGTTCTTAGGAAGTGCCCACGTTTGAGGCAGAGCTGGCTTCGTGCTTATGCAAGGCCATTTGCACAGGGCCCCAGCATGCTTTGCACTCAGAAGCAACCTGAGCTTGGTTTATTGTTCTGCTGTCACTGGCTTGACATTCTTAACTTTTGAACAAGGGGCCCTGCATTTTCATTTTTCATTGGACCCCGCAAATTATGTAACCGGTCCCATCTGGAGGTCTAGAATGATATCATGTCTCATTTGACCATCCGATATTGAAAATAACAATGGAGTCAACATTTTAAAATCAGGAGAGTTCACACAGCAGTCTGGCTTATTTTAGAAAATTAGAACATGTTGCCACTGTGAGTCTGCATTCCCACACACTGCCACACGGGCTGGAGCTGGAGTCCTCTACGCAGGCCACATCCGCCACTGTCCCCACCACTCCTGGAGGCTTTGGACTAAGTCTCTTTGCCCATTTACAGAGCTTCCAGCATGATGGCTGGGATGATGGGCTTTGCAGCCAGGTATGTATTCAGCTTTACACTACTATTCAATCATCTCAGTAACCTCTCTCTTAGGGTAGTGAGGATCAAACTAGTTAATATATGCAAAGCATCCGGAATACGCTGTACTGTTACCACCACTGTTCTGCCCTATCCTGGTGCAGAAGCTCAGACCCCAAGTCTGAGAGCTGCCCCTCCAGGGGCCGGAAGCTGCACTCGGCCGCTGGCTGTGAGAGCATCTCCACCAGCCATCCCACGTGGCATCCGTCAGTGTTCACTTTCTTTCCCTCTACCTGCAGCACCAGAGTTCACGCCTTGGGCCCACCCTCCTAGCATTATTTTGAGGGAAGGGCCTTGGATCCTGTAAATAGGCTGGGTCATCCCTGCCTCAGGGCCTTTGCACCCGCTGCACTTGCCTCCTAGAATACTTCTTTTCCCATAGCTTTGCTTGGCCGTCTTGTTATTTTGGTCTAGCTCAAATGGTACTTCCTCAGGGAGCCTTTTCCTGATCACCTAAGAAAAGTAGCCCTGTCCTCTTTCCCCTGTCACACACATGCTCCTATATGATTTTCTTCCCAGAATTGGTTTGTCATGTATCTCCCAGAGGACCAGGTCTTCCTTGGTCACTGCTGTGTCACCAACACTTAGGCCATTGCCTGGCACATGGAAGGTGTTCGATGATTATCTGTTGAATGAATGAAGGAAGGAAGAAAAGAACTCATCAACTCCTCATGACTACCCTGTAAAGTAGGGACAAGAGACCTGAGTCATGGAGAAGGGACTCCTCAAGGTCACGCAGCCGAGAAGGGGCAGGAAGGGCAGTGAGAACTCAGGTTTGCTGCTTCCACATCTCCTGTTCCCCCAACCCCCCAGGTGGGAAGCAGGATGGATGTTTTGGATCTTTGGCTCGCCCAGCCACCCAGAACGGGTCAAGTGTGCAGCAAGGTCCGGGACACAGCGTCTGAGGGTGGTGAGAGCGAGTCAGTCAGGCAGCCAGGAGGCAAGACTGTTTACAGGGACTGGCGGCTGTTGCCATGACAACCGGTCAGCCTACAGCTTCCTGCGTCACCAGGGACGCAGGTTTGCTCTTGGCTGGGATGCAGTGGGGACAATGGAGGGGGGCGGGAAACACGGGGACCCTAAACACTCAGTCTGGGGGAAGGGGGTTCTCATTTCTGGTTTTCTTTTTTTGAGATGGAGTCTCACTCTGTCGCCCAGGCTGGAGTGTAGTGGTGCGATCTTGGCTCACTGCAACCTCTGCCTCCAGGGTTCAAGTGATTCTCCTGCCTCAGCCTCCTGAGTAGCTGGGATTACAGGTGTGTGCTACCACAGCCAGCTGATTTTTGCATTTGTAGTAGAGATGGGGTTTCACCATGTTGCCCAGGCTGGTCTGGAACTCTTGACCTCAAGTGATCCACTCAATTCAGCCCCCCAAAGTGCTGGGATTACAGGTGTTAGCCACGGTGCCCAGCCAGGAGTTCTCATTTCTGAGAATTGTTTGAAGGCTGGGAGGGCCTGGTGAGGCAACGTGTGTGTATGTGTGTATGTGTGTGTGTGTGTGTGTGTGTGTGTGTGTGGTGTGTGGTGTGTGTGTGTGGGGTGTGTGTGTGTGGTGTGTGTGTGGTATATATGTGTGTGTGTTGTGTGTGATGTGTGTGTGGTGTGTGTGTGGGGTGTGTGTGGTGTGTGTGTGTGGTGTGTGTGTGTGGTGTGTGTGTGGTGTGGATGTATGTGTGGTGTGGGTGTGTGTGGTGTGTGTGTGGTGTGTGTGTGGTGTGGATGTGTGTGTGGTGTGGGTGTGTGTGGTGTGTGTGTGGTGTGTGTGTGTGGTGTGTGGTGTGTGGTGTGTGTGGTGTGGGGGGTGTGTGTGTGTGGTGTGTGTGTGGGGTGTGTGTGTGGGGTGTGTGTGTGTGGTGTGTGTTGTGTGTGTATGTGTGTATGTGTTGTGTGTTGTGTGTTGTGTGTGTGTGTTGTGTGTGTGTAGTGTGTGGTGTGTGTGTGGTGTGTGGTGTGTGTGGTGTGGTGTGTGTTGTGTGTGTGTTGTGTGTGTTGTGTGTGTGTGTATGTGTGTGTGTGGTGTGTGGTGTGTGTGTGGTGTGTGTGTGTGTCTGTGTTGTGTGTGTTGTGTGTGTGTGGTGTGGTATGTGTGTGTGGTGCGTGTGGTGTGGTGTGTGTGTGTGGTGTGTGTGTGTGGGGTGTGTGTGTGGTGTGTGTGTGGTGCGTGTGTGTGGTGTGTGTGTGTGTGTGGGGGGGGGGGTGTGTGTGTGTGTGTGTGTGGTGTCTGGGCTGTGTGGAGTCAGGCTGCCTGGGTTTGAGTCTCAGCTTTGCCTCTTCTGTGCTGTGACATATGGGCAAGTGAGTTCACCTCTAAGTGCCTTAGTTCCCTCTAATGTAAAATGAGGTGAATGGTAATACCTCATAGGACCGTTATGAGGATTAAATGAGATAATATTCTCATGGCACTTACCATGTACCTTGCATTGTTCCTTAATTCTTGGCATCAATCTGCATCTGACTCTGGGTTGCCCTCCTGCTGGCGTAGTGGGAAATTTGGTCTCAGTCATCCTTAGGGATCCCCACTTCCCTGGCCTTTTTCATTCATTCAACAGATACTTTTTGGTTGAATACCTATTCATGCTGTCATGCTGCAACAATCCTGTGTGCCAGGTATTGTTCTAAAGGCTGAGACCATAGCAGTGAACAAAGCAAGCAAAAAATCCCTGCAAGAGTAGAGCTGATGCTCTAGTGAGGTAGAGATATCAAATATGCCATCAAGGAAAATAGCTATTATATCAGATGATAATAAGTACTAAGAAGGAAAGGAAAGCAGGGCTGGGAGGTTCCAGCCGTAAGGGGGATGTTGCAATTTTAGAAAGCAGTGGGGTTGTGAGTGTGTTAGGGAAGGCCTCAGTGAGAAAGTGACCTTTGAGGACAACTTGAAGGAGGTAAAAGAGGGAGTTACGTGGTGATTTGCAGCAACTGCAAAGGCCCTGAGGCAGGAGCACGAACACGTATGTGGCTGTGTCGTGTAGTCAAATCTCTCGGCGTGTCCGTGTGTGTGATGTTATGTGGCACACATTAGTGGCATAGAGGTGGTTATGCCTGGGCACATGGCTGGCAATGCACATACATGTTTCTTCGTGTACAGGTTTGCTGTGTTCAATCACAGAGGCTGTGCCTGCACCATTCGGGGAGTGCCATTCACACAGACTGCAATGAAATGTCACCTCCTGGAGCTGTGCAGCACAGTGGCCCTGAGCACAGATATAAGTAAATTGATGTAAAATGTCTGTGAAAATGTTCATATGTGTATGTGTCTGGATATTTAAATATAAGTGGCATGCAAATATGTGTATATGGATGTCTCTACTTAAAATGTTGATATTTCATTCCTCAGGGACTTTTGCTTGAATATAGATTTTTAAAAATATTGCATTAGATATTATTTCTCTTGATTACTCAGTTTTTGGGTGCATCTTACATTTGCATCAGAGGTGAGTGTCTCACTCTCTTTACGGTGGTCCTCACCCTGCCCGGGGCTGGGCAGTGAATGTGCAGGAGGCAGGGATGAGGCAAAGGAAGTCTCTCCTTCTGGCTCCTTCCAGCGTCTGGGCTCATCAGCACACGACTAGAATCCAAACCCAATCTGAGCACATTTTGTTCCTTTAAAACAATATTTATTGAGTGCTGACTGTGTGCCAGGGACTCTGCATACATTATTTTATTTTATCCTTACCACCATATCTGGGGCTAGATATTTGCTCATTCAACTGAACAGACATTTGCTTAGGACCTACTATGTGCCAAGGGTACAGGCTGGCATTTGTGCTGGTCTGGAAGCACTCGCAATTTTTCTGGTAACAGCACCCCGGTTTTCCTTTGCGGAACCTAACCTCTTCCCTTTACTGTTCAAGTGGTTCCACTGGGCCTTCTGTGCCCGTCCCTCAGATTCCAGGGGTGGGTGTGTGGTCCAGGTCACCCAATCAGCATACTCCATCCTTCTTGCTCCTATAACTAGAGATTAGTTATAGGATGAGTATCTGACTGAAGCTGGTCCAGTCAGAGTGAATCCTGGAATTTTTGCTGCCCTGTTGGGAAAAAGAGCTCCCTTTCCATCAGGATTTCTGGCCGTAAGAATTCCATAACCCTGAATTCCCAGTGAGAGTCTACTACAAGGAGAGAGAGAGGAAAAACTCATCCCTTATGATATCTTTAGAGGCCCTGGATCCAGCCACACCTGAAGTCAGTTGCCTTACGATTTTTCAATTCTGCGAGTTTATACTCGTTTTTCTTTTTAAAAAACAGTTTGAGAGGGTTTGAAATCCTGAAAAGCTGAAATCCTGCGCTTGACATCTTGGTGCATTATCTCCTTTAATTCAGAGATGAATCTCGTGGCGAAGGGGCTGTGACTGTAAAAGAACTGATCCTCAGGGAAGGAAGTGACTTATCCAAGGTCACACAGCAGGTTAGTAGTTGGAGCTTGAATTCAAGCCTAGGTCACTACTCCTGAGCCTTTCTGCCATTCCACACGGTCTCAGCTCTGGACAAGAGGGTCTGTGTGAGTATTAGTGAAATAGACCTGAGTCCTGTTATGGCCACTGTTTTGCTCTGTGACCTTGATCAAGTCATTTCGCCATTATGAGCCTTAGCTTCCCATCTGGAAAAACGCTTACTCCATCATGTTGTCATGAGATGATCCATGTAAGTAAAGTACTCAGAACAGGGCTAGATACGTAGCAAGGAACATAAACTATTATCACCATGGCTCTCTTTTATTTAGATTTTCTTTTTAATTTCATAGTTTTTGGGGGGAATAGGTGGTGGTATTTGGTTACATGAGTAAGTTCTTCAGTGATGATTTGTGAAATGTTGGTGCACCCATCACCCGAGCAGTATACGCTTCACCCACGCAGTATACGCTTCACCCACGCAGTATACGCTTCACCCACGCAGTATACGCTTCACCTACGCAGTATATGCTGAACCCAGTTTGTAGTTTTTTATCCCTCACCCCCTTCCCACCTTTTCCCCCGAGTTCCCAAAGTTTATTGTATCATTCTTTTTTTTTTTTCTTTTCTTTTCTTTTTTTTTTTTTTTTTGAGATGGAGTCTCACTCTGTCACCCAGGCTGGAGTGCAATGGCACAATCTTGGCTCACTGCAACCTCTCCCTCCTAGGTTCAAGTGATTCTCTTGCCTCAGCCTCCCAAGTAGCTGGGATTACAGGTGTGTGCCACCAAACCTGGCTAATTTTTGCATTTTTAGTAGAGACAGGATTTCACCATGTTGGCCAGCCTGGTCTCGAATTCCTGACCTCAGGTGATCTGCCCACCTTGGCCTCTCAAAGCTCCGGGATGAGCCACTGCCCCCGGCCCATGGTATAATTCTTATGCCTTTGCATCCTCATAGCTTAGCTCCCACTTATGACTGAGAACATAATGTTGGTTTTCCATTCATGCCATGGCTCCCTCTTTGAGGGAAGAAAGGGGATCCAGGGGGTTCCCTAGCCACCCCTCTTCCATCCTTCCTGGTGGCCACAGGCTCCCAGCAGCCCTTGATGGCACCTTCATCCATCTTCTGCCAGACACACAGAACTGGCTCGCTTACCCGGGATGCAGGCACTTAAAGAGGTACTTCCCCGGTTTCTCTTTTAATTTTCGTTACATAAATTTCACATTTCCTGGAATAGAGAACTTGAACGTCTGGACTCATTTGGAAATTGAGTCAGCAAAGGGCCTCATTTATATTAATGGGGCCTCGAATCTGACTTGAGACAACGCAGAGACAAGGATGGATGGCAGCGGTTCCCAGGCTGAGTCCTCCAGGCTGAGCTCAGACGCTGCCTTGAGAAGCAGATGCCTCCAGATTCAGGCTGGGACTGTTCCCATTGTGTGTGGGGTTCCTGGATACAAGGGCAGTGTTGACACACCTCTCCCACTGAAACTTTCCCAATGGCTGCTCACTGCTGCCAGGGGGAACTCCAGCCTGCTTGTCCTGCTTGACAAGGGGCTGCATGATGGACCCCTGCTAGCCTCCCTGCTCCTGCCCACCATTCTGCTCCCTCATCCTTCTTTAGCCCTGCTGGCCTCCTGAGAGCATTCCTGCCTCAGGGCCTTTGCGCTTGCTGTGCGTTCTGCCTGAAAGGTTGTTATCCCAGCTCTTCCCACGGCTAGCTCCTTCCATGTCTTGTCTCACAGTCACCATCTCAGGGAGGCCTTCCTTGATTGCCCATCTGGAGGAACAATTTCTCTGCATCATACCCATTTCATTTTCTCCATCACAATAAGCAATAGCTTCTATTTTCTTGTTTACTTATTTGACTATTTATTTATTGGCTGTCTTTCACATGAGGGTATAAACCGCATGAGAGCACAGACTGCATGTCTCATTCACCTTTGTCCCCCTAGGATCTGGCTCAGAGAGACAGATTTCTTAAACACCTTGATAAATATTTGTGGAATGAATGTTCGCGCTCATTCAGCAAACCCTTTCTGAGTACCTGCCTGGTGCCAGGCTCTATTCTAGGCGCTGGGAACACAGGTAAGAAAAAGACAAGAGGCCAGGTTCAGTGACTTACGCCTGTAATCCCAGTACTTTGGGAGGCCAAGGCAGGTGGATCACTTGAGGTCAGGAGATGAAGACCAGCCTGGCCAACATGGTGAAACTCTGTCTCTACTAAGGATGCTGGGTGTGGTGGCATGCACCTATAATCCCAGCTACTCAGAATTGCTTGAACCTGGGAGGTAGAGGTTACAGTGAGCTGAGATCATGCCACTACACTCCAGCCTGAGTGTCAGAGCAAGACTCTGTCTCAATTAAAAAAAAAAAAAAAAAAAAAAAGACAAGATTGTTGCCTGCATGGAACTTGTGGTCTGGCGCAGAGAGGAAAACACCATAGTAACGAACATTTATTAAGCGTGACAAGGATTTTACAAAGAGACATCACATTTCATCCTGACTACAGCCCTCAGAACTGTTACTCATACCAGTTCATGAAGCACAGAGAGGTGAAATAACTTGCTCAAGGTCAGACAGCTAGAAAGCAGGAGCCAAGACTGTGGCCGGGCTATCCAGCTCCCCGCTCTGCGGAGTTAACCAGCTCACTGAAGCCACTGGGAGTTAAAGCCTTGTGCTGTGAAACCTGTAACGGGGGAGGCTCTGGGGGTTGTGGGAGCTCAGAAAAAGCACCTGATCTATTAGGTTGGTGCACAAGGAATTGCAGTTCTTGTCATTGAAAGTGATAGCAAGAATCACAATTGCTTTTCACAACCTAATAGCTTTTGACAGGGGGAAAGATGAGCAAAGCCTCCTGAAAGATGCAGTGCCTTAGCTGTGTCTAGAACTTATTATTTATTTTTAACTTTACATTACAGCTTAAGAACTTTTAATATCTCCACACTGTCCACAGTTAAAATTTTAAGTAATGCATATTATTCCAGTAAGAGGCAGCATCATCCATCATTGTTGGGGAGTTTTGTGCTTGCAATTTTCAGGTTCTCTTTAATACTTTGAGGACCAACTTCCTGGCTTACTGGAGTAATGTAGCGCTCAGGTTTCAGCTCCTTCCTTTACTTGGCTCTGAGGATTCTACATTCCTGGAACAAAGGGCATCTCCAAAGTCACCAACATGGGACATAATGGATAACTAGAAGTCCCTGCCCCCTCCTCCATCCCTGCCTTGATGCCAGGTGAGATCCCCACCCCAAGAAGGGCTGAGCTTACATTATCTCCAGCTCAGCGGGTCCTTGGAAATTAGATTGTTTTAAGGAAATAAAGAAATGTGATATTTCTTTTTTCTTTTTTCTTTTTTTTTGAGACGGAGTTTCGCTCTCGTTACCCAGGCTGGAGTGCAATGGCGCGATCTCGGCTCACCGCAACCTCTGCCTCCTGGGCTCAGGCAATTCTCCTGCCTCAGCCTCCTAAGTAGCTGGGATTACAGGCACGCGCCACCATGCCCAGCTAGTTTTTTGTATTTTTAGTAGAGACGGGATTTCACTATGTTGACCAGGATGGTCTCGATCTCTCGACCTCGTGATCCACCCGCCTCGGCCTCCCAAAGTGCTGGGATTACAGGCTTGAGCCACTGCGCCCGGCAGAAATGTGATATTTCAACCAGACACTAGGAACAGCGGTTGCCTCTGCAGAGGGAAACTGGGTGGCCAAAGGATAGGTAAGAAGGAAATTTTCAGGCCAGGCTGGTGATTTACACTTGCAATCCCAGGACTTTGGGAGACGGAGGTGAGAGGATCCCTTGAACTCAGTCCAGGAGTTTGAGACCAGCCTGGACAACATGGGAAAACCCTGTCTCAAAAACAAAAACAACAACAACAAAAACCACAAAAATTAGCTGGGTGTGGTGGTGCATGCCTGTCGTCCCAACTACTCAGGAGGCTGAGGTTGGAGGATTACCTGAGCCTGAGTGTTTGAGGCTGCAGTGAGCTGTGGTTGTGCCACTGAACTCCAGCCTGGGTGACAGAGGGAGACCCTGTCTCAAAGGATAAAAGAAAAGAAGGAGATTTTCTTTCAGATCCTTTTATATGTTTCCCATTGGACACCACGTGAAATTATTACTGAGTAAAAAAATTAAAACATTGAAAAACAAAATGTAGAAGAAGTTAATGTGTTATTTCTGCATATCAGTCTGTGGACTAAGCTTTATACGATGCATTCATTTTCTTTATGTACTTCAACAATGTGGGAAGTAGCTATTATTGCCTCTGCCTGACCACTAAAGAAATGGAGGGCTGGAGAGGTTCACATGGTGTATTAGCGCCAGAACCGAGACTCCACTGGGTGCAGTGGTTCACGCCTGTCGCCTCAGTACTTTGAGAAGCTGAGGCAGGTAGATTGCTTGAGCCCAGGAGTTTGAAACCAGCCTGGGCAACATGATGAGACCCCATTTCTATTAAAATAAAAAATATAACGATTAGCCAGGCGTGGTGGTACACACCTGTAGTCCCAGCTACTTGGGAGGCTGAGGCGGGAGAATCGCTTGAACCCCAGAGGTGGAGGTTGCAGTGAGCCGAGATCTCACCACTACACTCCAGCCTGGGTGACACAGTGAGACTCTGTCTCAATTGAAAAAAAAAAAAAAAAAAAAAAGAATCAAGAGTCTACTCCAGGCCTTCTAACCCGTCCAGGGAGTCTCCACTTCTCCACGTACCTCTTCCTTCATTGGCGGAAGCCATGCCGAGGTGTGGACCGAAGGGCGGGGATACTTCTGTAGTCATCACCTACAGTAGTGTGGTCACATGTCGCACTGGTGTTATGCAATCTGGGCACAAATCCTGGGGCTGTCCCTGGCCTGCTGCGTGACCTCAGGTAAATCACGAAACCTCCTGGGCCTTGGCTCTGTGGCAGCTGACCCCCAAGATGGCTCCAGTGACTCTTACCTTCCGGCGTTCACTCCTTTGTGTGGGCCTCTTCGGCAGTGAATAGGGCTGACCTGTGGGACCAACAAGGTATTTTGGAAGTGATAGTATGTGTGACTTCCATGGCTAGATAAGAAAAGGATATTCTAACAATGGAATATTATTCAGCTTTAAAAAGGAAAGACATTCTGGCATATGCTACAACATAGATGAACATTATACTCTGTGAAATAAGCCAGCCACAAAAGGTTGCACATTATATGATTCCATTTATATGAGATACCCAGAATAATCAAGTTCATGGAGACAGAAAGTGGAGTGGTGGTTGCCAGGGGCTGGGGGGAGGAGGAGTAGAGAGTTACTGTCTAATGGATATGAAGTTTCAGTCTGGGAACATAAAAAAGTTGTGGAAATGGATGGTGCTGCTATTTGCCAAAAATGTGAACACACTCAAGATCATGGAAGTGCACAGTTAAAAATGGTAAAATGATAAATTTTATGACATGTGTATTTTACTGCAATAAAAATCTTTGGGGAAAAAGACATTATGGCTCCTCTCTTTCTCTTGATCTCTCATTCTGGGGGAAGCCAGCATCTACGTTGTAAGGACACTCAAGAAACTCTGTTGACCTTTGGGGAGAAAAAAAAAAAAAAAAAAAGAAACTCTGTGGAGAGATTCATGTGCCGAAGAGTCGAGGCCTCCTGCCATACCTCCGCAGCAATTTGCCAGCATGTGAGGGAGCCATCTCAGAGGCAGCCCCTGCAGCCCAGTAAGCCCCCAGAGGATGTCACCCCTGGCTGACATTTTTTTTTTAAGAGATGGAATCTTGCTCTGTTGCCCAAGCTGGAGTGCAGTGGCACACTCTCAGCTCACTGCAGCCTTGAACTTCTTGGCTCAAGCCATCCTCCCGCCCCAGCTTTCCAAGTAGCTGGGACTCCAGGCATGTACCACCGTGACCGGCTAATTTTATTTTTATTTTTGTAGAGATGGGGTCTCACTATGTTTCCCAGGTTGGTCTCAAACTCCTGACCTCAAGCGATCCTCCTGCCTCAGCCTCCCAAAGTGCTGGGATTACAGGCATAAACCACCGCTCCTGGCCCTGGCTGATGTCTGTCTTGACTGCAACTTTGCAAGAGAGTCCGTACAGGAATCATCCATCTAAGCCACTCTCAAACACCTGTGCCAAAGAAACTGTGTGAAATGTAAGTGTTGATTGTTGTTTTAAGCTGCTAAGTGTTAGGATACTTTGTTACACAGCAATGGGTAACGAATACAGTTCGTCATCTGTAAACTAAGGATTGTGGTAATTTCACAGTTTCATCGGTGATGATAATTTCATGGTGACTCCTCTGATGATGACTTCATAGTTTGTATTTCTTAGGGTTGTTGCTAAGACATTAGCAAATGCTAATTAGTGCTTGGAGCAGTGTCTGGAACCTAGTAAATGCTGAATAAATATTAACTGGTTTGATTTTATGTTCTTTGTGATTTCTGGTGCTGTGAGATGCTGAGCCTGAACAGTAGATTCCCCCCACCCCCCCTTTTTTTTTTATTTGGACAGAGTCTCACTCTTGTCACCCAGGCTGGAATACAATGGCATGATCTCAGCTCACTGCAATGTTTGCCTCCCAGGTTCAAGCAATTCTCCTGCCTCAGTCTCCCAAGTAGCTGGGATCACAGGCATACACCACCATGCCTGGCTAGTTTTTGTATTATTAGCAGAGACAGGGTTTCACCATGTTGGTCAGGCTGATCTCGAACGCCTAACCTTAGGTGATCCTGTCTCAGCCTTCCAAAGTGCTGGGCTTACAGGCGTGAGCCACTGTGCCTGGCCTAGATCCCCATTAAGGAACACAGCTAGGCCCCAGGCTGCAGTGGGATAATAGAGATGGTTACAATGAGAGCTACTGTTATTGAACACTCCCTCAATGCCTGTTCATAAACCCTTCATAACCTTCCATTGAAGCTTCAGCAGCAGCCCCCTGAAGTAGATGCTATTATTTCCCCATTTGATAGACTAGAAAATCAAGGTCCAGAGAGAGAAAATGACTGGCCCTAAATCACACAGAAAAGAAGTGGGGTAGCCAGGATCTGAACTCAGATGTTTCAGACCCTGAAGTTTCTACCGTGAACCACTAGGCTGAACTGCAGCTTGACTCCCCACCCCCGACCCCCACTCGCAATGCAAAGCTCATCCTTTCAATTTACCAATTTCTTGCTTATTAATACAAAGTTTATTGCCCACACATCTGAATGGAATTATTTGTTCCTTCACTTCCCATCTGCAGAGTGTCAAACTCCTTTGCATTTGAGAGGCTGGAGAGTAGATTCCCTTAGAAGTTTGTTGTTGTGATTCAGGTGCCCTCTCCCAGGCTATCCCCTTCAATAGCTAGGATTGAGAATAAGAGTGCACACATGTACAGAAAAGTGCAGAAACATCTGTCCGGCCTTAGTTCCCTGCAGTGTCTCATCAGAGGTGGTTCCATTAGCCCCAAGCCTTTAACAGCCTGGCACCTTCAGACCTGCCACCAGCTGGCTTTCCTAATATTTGCTGTGGGGCCATGTGGTCCTCAGGGGGGCCAGGTCCTCAAACAGGCGATGAGCTCAGGACATGGGCATCGCCGCACCTGCTCCTCTCCCCAAGGACGGGGGAAAGCTGTGCAGCCACTGACAACATAGCCTTTTATGAGCTTGAATCTGGTGTGCATACTTGTGTGTGGGCAGGAGAGCAGACGGGGACCCAGCCAAGGCTGACGGGGGTCAGAGGGAAGGGCAGGGGTGTTTGCGGGTGCCTGTGATGTGGCAGTGGCTGAGCTGGGCCTGTGTGCCTGCACATCACTGTGTTTCAAGTATTTTTGACCGTTCAGTTGCAGGAAGAAGTATATTTTGCAACATTACCTGTAATATGCACACACAATTGACATGAAAGTTTCATGAATCTGTATTACCTTTTATGAGCAATGCATGTTGACCTCGATTCCATTCTAGTTTATTCTGCTTCAGTCTATTTTATTTTTCATTACAAAATTGCTGGTCATGACCCATGAAACATATGTCAAAACCCCCAAATGCAGGGGCTCATGATCTGGGTCTACAAATTTGTATAGAATAAAACTATATAATTTTATTTTCACTGACATCTAGTTGAAGTATAGCACTTCCTTTAGGTATGACTATAGGCAACAAATCATAGTAATGTGTTCCAGTGACATTGTCACATACACAAAAATCACAGGCTGGGAGTGGTGGTATGTACCTGCTGTCCCAGCTACTCAGGAGGCTGAGGTGGGAGGATCGCTTGAGCTCAGGAGTTCAAGGCTGCAGTGAACTATGATCATGCACCTCAGCTGGAGCAACAGAGTAAGATCTTGTCTCTAGAAGAAAAATCACAGATTGTTTTGTATCTCATTACGGTTGTTGCAGATGTCTTAAAATAACATACTCTTCACGACCTCAAAATTGTGGTCGTTACTATACTTATTGCTAGATCTTTTTATTTATTTATTTGAGACAGGGTCTTGCTCTGTTATCCAGGCTGGAGTTCAGTGGCTCAGTCATAACTCACTGGAGACTTGAACTCCTGGCCTCAAGTGATCCTCCTGCCTCAGCCTCCCAAAGTGCTAGGATTACAGGTGTGAGCACCAGGCCTGGTTATTTAATTTGTTAATAAAGAAGCACTTGTATTACTACATCACACATCTAAAATATTTTGATAATTGCATTTCAGTAGGTTTCCTCTGCAACCTATGTATTTGGCTAAGTGCAGTGGCTCCTGCCTATAATCCCAGCACTTTGGGAGACCAAGACAGGAAAATTGCTTGAGGCCAGGAGTTCGGAGACCAGCTTGGGCAACATAGTGAGACCCTGTCTCTACAAAAATTATTAAGAGACCCATCTCTAAAAAAAAAAAAAAAAAAATAACTGGGTATGGTGTTGTGCGCCTGTAGTCCCTGCTACTTAGGAGGCTGAGGTGGGAGGGTAACTTGAACCAGGCAGATCGAGACTACAGTGAGCCATGATCGTGCCGCTGCACTCCGCCTGGGTGACAGAGTAAGATCCATCTCTGAGAGAGAGAGAGAGAGAGAGAGAGAGAGAGAGAGAGAGAGGAAAATTCCTTATGTATTGACATTTAAGTATTTTTCTGAGTCTGAGAAGGGGGTGTGGGTTTCATCAGACTTGTGAGAGGGTCCATGACGCACAGAGTTGGGGAGCTGTTGCCCAGTGGGTCCTGATAAACAGTTCATGAAATGCTGCCCCATGCCAAAAGCTCCTGGGGGGCAGAGCTCTGGAGTCTTGAACCTCGAGCCCAGTGTGGAAATCACATAGGTGGCCAATGTTTCCATAGCACATATGGTGCCAGCCTGTGTACGAGGCCCTTCGCATGGATTATTTCTTTTAATCTTTACACCAACTCTTGTGCGAGGGGTACTATTCTTAGCCCCATGTCTCTGTCTCTTTACCCAACTTCATTTTTCTTCTTAGCACCAGAAGTGTCATATATTTTTATCTGTTTATTGGCAGCCTCCCCCACTGGGATGTGTGTCTCTTGAAGGCAGGGATTTGCCTTGCTCAGTGCTTCATCTCCAAAATATCAAAATATGCAAGACTTAAGGGGATACCAAACACGCAGGAATCATGCCATGTCACATAACATGTTCACACACACAAAACCTCAGAAATCAAAATAAGGAATATTTTACTGCCTTTTTTTTTTTTTTTTTTTTTTTTTTTAGTAGGGGAACAGGGTCTCGATCTGTCACCCAGGCTGGAGTACATTGGTGTGACGATGGCTCACTGCAGCCTTGAATTCCTAGGCTCAAATGATCCTCCTGCCTCAGCCTCCCACGTAGCTGAGACTACAGGCACACGCCACCGCACCCAGCTGAGTTTTGTATTTTTTGTAGAGTTGGGGTTTAACCACGTTGCCCAGGCTGGTCTCCAACTCCTGGGCTCAAGTGAGCCTCCTGCCTTGGCCTGCAAAGTTCTGGGATTACAGGCATGAACCACTGTGCCCTGTCTGGTAATATTTTAAAAAATAAAAATTAATGCCAAAAATCCATGAACAAAATATCAAAATTTCAAATAGAGTTAGGATCCAATCCCCCATGTGTGTACATTACTGCCTGGATCTCCTTACCCTATTCCTTGTCCTAAGGGGCTTAAAACCTAACGGTTGCTAAAGTGAATTAGCCTCATTCTGCAGATGGGGACATTGAAACAAGGAGGCTAGAGACTTCCTCAGTCGGTGCCAAGAGCCAATAAGTGGAGCAGTCAGGATTTTGAACTCAGGCGATCTAGTTCCAGACCCAGCTTTCTTCAACCCTGCACAGCCAGCCCTGTGAATTATCATGCTTGATCCTTTTGGTAGTGCTAGTAACCTGGTAAAATCAGATAGATTTGAGTTAAAACCCCAATTTTGGCCAGGTGCAGTGGCTCACACCTGTAATCTCAGCACTTTGGGAGGCCGAGGTGGGTGGATCACTTGAGGTCAAGAGTTTGAGGTCAGCCTAACTAACATGGCAGAATCCCATCTGTACTAAAAATACAAGTGGACGTTGCAGTGAGCCAAGATCATGCCACTGCACTCCAGCCTGGATGAGAGCGAGACCGTGTCTCAAAAGAAAAATCCCAGTTTTGCCCCTTCCTAGCTGGGTGAACTTGGGCAAGTCACCTCAGTGCTCTGTGCACAGATTAAAGAGGGTAGAGGGGACCGGAAGGGGATCAGAATGGGGCTAGATCATTTGGTGGGCCCACAGTGGGTGCGTTTGAGGAAGAGCAGAGGATTGGAATGTTAGAGCACAGCACCCTTGGGTGAGAGCAGTAGGAGATGAAACAGAGACGCAGGCAGAAGCCAGTGTATGTAAGGATTTGCAGACCAAGCCAGGGACTTTGGACTTTATTTGATGTGTGACGAAAAGACTTTGGAAGGTTTGACAGCCAAGTGACATGATCAGACTGACAGCTTGACAGGATCCCTCTGGCCATTATGTTGAGAAGACCCTGAAAGATCAAGGGCAGAAATGGGGAAGCCAGTCTGGACACGGCTGCTGCAATACGAAGGCAATAGACAACTGTGGTGTGGCCCCAAGTTGGCGCAGCGGAGGAGGGAGAAATGCAGATCCCAGATCTATTTTGAAGGCAGAGCCCAGAGGAACGGCTGACAGGCCATTCATTTCAGCACTGTTGGTTTCAGCAAAAGTTGAAAGCAACTTGAATGTTCAGGAGTAGGAGACTGGTAATTACCAAGTACAATAGAACACGACACAGGCTTATGAAAGAGTGAGGAGGCTCTTGGTGTATTAGTACAGAATGATTTCCAAGATACATTAAAAGAAAAAGGCCAGATGCAGAGCAGTATATATGGCACTCTTACTATTTGTATGGGGTAAAATAAAACAAAGCAAAACAAAACAACACATACACGCTCATATGTATGTGTGTATGTTTGCAAAAATGATCTCTGGAAGGCTACATGAGAAACTGGTAGCAGTAATTGCCTCCAGGGAAAGGGGGACGGGGGTCTGGGGTGTAAGGGAAATTTCACTTTTCATTGCACCTTTTGGATTTGAGATTTTGTATATCTTCTCAACTGGAGATGATTGTAATCCCCAGGGACATCCGGCAATTTCTGGAAGCATATTTGGTTGTTGAAACTTGGGGGAGGTGTTATTGGCATCTGGTGGGTAGAGGTCAGAGATGTTGCTAAACACCCTACAGTGCCCAGGACAGACCCCACAACAGAGAATGAGCTGGCCCTAAATGTCAGTAGTGCTGAGTTTGAAAAGCTCTGATTTAATAAAAATAGATAAGGCCAGGTGCGGTGCCTCACGCCTATGATCTCAGCACTTTGGGAGGGTGAGGCAGATGGATCACCTGAGGTCAGGAGTTCGAGACCAGCCTGGCCAGCATGGTGAAACCCCCTCTACCAAAAATACAAAAATTAGCCGGATGTGGTGGCGGGCACTTGTAATCCTAGCTGCTCGAGGCTGAGGCAGGAGAATTGCTTGAACCCGGGAGGCGGAGGTTGCGGTGAGCCAAGATCTTGCCACTGCACTCCATTCTGGGCAACAGAGTGAGACTCAGTCTAAAAAAAAAGAAAAAAGAAGAACAAGTCTTTTTTTTTTTTTTTTTTTTTTTTAGGATGATCTTTATTCTGAGATTGTATATTTTATGGGTTTGAAATATCCTTTGTTTTACTAAGATAATGTGTAGTACATGATAGTCACTTTTTCAACATCTTTACTTGGCAAAATAAAATGTCAGGAAGGCTTATACACTTCCCTAAGCTGAATAAAAAATTAGCTGGGCATGCTGGTAGGCACCTGTAGTCCAAGCTACTTGGAAGGCCAAGGTGGGAGGGTGGCTTGAGCCCAGGAGTTGGAGGCTGTAGCTATGATTGCACCACTGTGCTCAGCCTGAGCTTCAGAGTAATACCACATCTCTAGACAAATATGAATATAACATTTTTTTTTTACTGGGCTATGAAATCCTAAAGTCTGGAAATTACCCTTTTCATTTAATGGGCTTTGAAAGGTAATGATTTAAAATACGTCCACAAAATATTTGATCCTTTTTCCCCAAGAGGCAGAATTCCCTCTCTCTAAGGGTGACCTGGATTTGGTGACTCACTGCTAACAAATAGATTTGGTGTGAGTGATGGTTTCTGATTTCTGAGACTAGGCCACAAGACGCATGGTGCCTTTCTCCTAACCCCTCTGTCTTGGACCACTGCCTCTGGGGGTTCGCCAGCTTCTGTGTTCTGAGGCCATTTAAGAGCCCTGTGGAGAAGTCAGCATGGTGAACAACTGAGGCCTCCCAGCAACAGCCAGGAAGGAACTGAGGTCAGCAGAGCTACCTTAGAGGCAGGTCTTCTATCCCAGTCAAGCAGAGGACTACAGCTGGTGTCTTGATTGCATATCTTGTGAGAGACCCCCAGCCAGAACCACTCAGCTAAAGATGCTCCTGAATGAGATAATAAATGTTTCAACTTGCTAGAGTTTGGGGGGGTAATTTGTTACATAGCATTAGATAACAAATACAGAAGGTTGGGCATGGTGGCTCATGCCTGTAATCTCAGCACCCTGAGAGGCTGAGGCAGGCGTATCACTTGAGGCTAGGAGTTCAAGACCAGCGTGGTCAACATGGCGAAAACATCTCTATTAAAAAACACAAAAATTAGCCAGGCGTGGTGACACATGCCTATAATCTCAGCTACTCTGGAGGCTGAGGCACGAGAATTGCTTGAACCCCGGAGGTGAAGGCTGCAGTAAGCAGAGATGGCACCACTGCACTCCAGCCTGGGTGAGAGAGTGAGACTACGTTTCAAAAACGACAACTAAAAATCCCCTCAAAACAAATGCAGAAATTGTCAAGCCCTATCAGTAAATCGGAGATCACAGAAAGGCAGCCTGTGGGCTGTGGTCTGCAGTCTGCCTACAGATGGATTTCATTCGGCCAGTATAGGACTAGAAAAAATGGAATTAGTTGCTAACATTTATTTATTTTTATTTTTTATTTATTTTATTTTTTAGCAGAGACAGGATTTTGCTGTGTTGGCCAGGCTGGTCTCAAACTCTGCCTCGGCCTCCCAGAATGCTAGGATTACAGATGTGAGCCGCGTGCTTAGCTATAGTTGCTAACATTTAAAAGTTGAGTATTTCC
Source organism: Saimiri boliviensis (assembly GCF_048565385.1). Lineage (NCBI taxonomy): Eukaryota > Metazoa > Chordata > Mammalia > Primates > Cebidae > Saimiri > Saimiri boliviensis. The sequence goes on from NC_133457.1 coordinate 112,837,397, forward strand.
CATAAAAATCCAGATTTCTGACTTCTCTTGGAAAGATCTAGTATTGCTGGGCCCACATCCCTGGGGGTAAGAACCAGTTGGAGATAAACGGCTTTAGACAGGGTACGTGTTCTCTTGTTTACCATACTCACGACCACTCCCTTATGTCTCTTAGTTAGATCGCTTTACTTATTTATGCTACCTGCTCTGCCCCAGTAGTCATTTGAGCTTATATCTTCTACTGTGAGACACCTTTTAATGAGATGCCCAGGCACAGTTGACATGAGAACCAAATGACCAGAGTTGGAGCTTTGATTCATAAATATCATGTAGGGTGGGTTACCACTGGCTTGCATAGTTGGGTTGACAAGCCAGTTATCTTTTCCTGTCCTCCTTCCAGGGGGAAGAGAAGAAGTTGATGCTGCCTGGGGACAGGCTCCCTGATTCAAATCCCCTTACAGCGCTTCCTGCCTCACCCCCTGTGTCCTCCAAAAAATAAAACAAACTGCACCAGGCTTCTTTTTTCCATACCTTTTATTGAACTCTGCAGACTTCATTAAGGGACCATTTGCTTAGAAATTCTTAAACATTTGAACATATTTTACACGACAGGACAGCAGCTGGAGGTCACACAAAGATCACAATTTCATCTCACCACATGCATAAAAAGACACTGGGATTTTTGTTGGTGTGTGTTTGTGTGTGTGTGTATGTGTGTATTGCGCAAACGCGCAACGCTCATTTTCACCTTTACGGGAAGGACTAGAGACGTTAACTGACGAGAGATGAACAGGACCCACGAATGCACCCCCGAGAAAAGAGTGGCTGGGGACATTGGTCATTTATGGCTAATGTGATTGGCTTGGCCCCTGTCAAGGGTGGGGTGATCAGAATGGCTTTGCTGGCAGAAAAGCCCCAACCTCACACCGTGGGTTCCTCGGAGGGAAAGGGTCGTAGCTGATGGGATCTCATGGCATGCTGTCATAGCGGCTTTGGGGCTCAGAAAGGAGGTATTCGGCTCTAAAAGCTGGAGGGCAGGCTGGCCTTGATATCCAGCGGGACTCCCATGGCTCGGGGAATGCGATCCAGTTTCCAGACGTTGGCTTCCAGACGTTTCTGCCCCAGCAATTCCCAGATCAAGGGAAATCTCAACTTCGAACCCTTGGCTTAGTCCATCAGAAACCACTTGATGGTCCCTCCGTGGGCTGTACGTGAGCTAAAATACAACACGAGGCTGAGAAACGCAGGGTAGGGGAAGAGGAAGGAGGCTGAAGCTGCCCTGCGGGCCCCCAGGAAGTGTGGCTGTGAGAGGGCTGTGGCCCTTATCAGCTTGGGGCCTACAAGCATCAAATAGAAATGTCATCTTGAGTCAAAGAGCAGATGACTTTGATGGGGCAGTTATGGTTTCAGTGGGAGAGGGGCTCCTCATTTTTCTTCCCTTCACTGTTAGGTAGGGATTCATTCACTCCCCCATTCATTCACTCACACGTTCACTCGTCCAGTCATCCACTCAGAGGTCGACCATTCACGCATTCACTCACTCACAAAAATACAGGTTGGATGACCGTCAGGTGCCAAGGGCATATGTTGGGGGTAACCCTGAGTTCCTGGTGCAGAAAACAAGGTTCTCAATTTTTGACCTTGGATTGAAGTCAAGATAGGTCTGGAGAATCCCCCCTGTCCCCACCCACTCAGGCACACTCAGCTCATCCAAGAGAGATACCCAAATCCCAGTGAAGCCCAAGGGGCATGAGCCAAGCTGTAGAGATGTCAGAGTTTCTTGGGCATCTTCTCTGCTGCTTGCCTCTTTCCAATCTTGGTTCAGCTCAGGGAAGCAGGAAGTATGGGAAGATCCCTGCATGGCCCTTGAGGGCATCCTAGCGGGACAGATTTGGGAGTTTCCTACATGTTCTTGAATTGTCCTATTGTTGCAGCTTTGTGCTGTTGCAGCTTGAGTGATTCCACAGGGCAGAGCCTCCAGTGAGGAGTTGGGAGGGAATCTTGAACGCTGGTTTTTATGTTATTTTGGCTTCAGAGGAAGGCGGCTGCTCATTCTGCTCATTGAAACATACCATCCTGTTCACCTCATGCTAGAACAACAGAAGACCAACCGGTCTTGGGTTCACCATGAAGCTGAAGTCTCACTTCCTCTCAATCCACTATACATAAACTCTCCCTTGTCAAAGGCTTTCCTTGGAGAATGCAGTATGCAGGCTGATTTGGGAAGGAGGCTACAGCTGCAGGAGAGTGGGCATTCTGCTTGAAGGCAGCCAGAACCCGGTTTTGCTGTGAAACTGGATTAAAAGCTGCCTTTCTCTTTTGATCCTTCTGGATTTTTTTTTTTTTCATGGCGGGGGGAGTTTGAAAGGTCTTGAGTGGGATCTCTTGTTTGATTTACCAGAAAAACAAGCCCTTTTGGAACGGAGCCATTTGCTATTGCCTGGGCAGTTGTTCATTGTGGGGCTGGCCAGTAGGGAACAGATATCATGCATCTTTTGTACGGAAAGCCCCAGGCTCATGAGGGCACAGGAGCTGGGCGGAGGGGCTGAAGCACCATAAGACAGCCAGCCAGGGACAGGGGACAGCATGGATTGCTCCTTGGCTGGCCTGGGGAAGGGTAGCATGAGTCTCATCCCAATGTGGTACCTGGTAGGCCACTGGGGATGGGTTGGATTGGTGACTGACAGTCATTAAAATGTTCTAAGACAGGGAGCTGGAAGGAAGCAGACTTGTCTCTTAGGCACCCGCTCTGATAGCTCCAAAGCCCAGAAGCTGCATTCCTGCTAATTGTGCTGCATGCTTTTGCCTCAGTAGCTTGAGCTTGTGCCCAGAATGTTCAAACCACCTACACACACACACACACACACACACACACACACACACGCACCAAGAAACAAAGGGGGAATTTCTGTGGATGGTCAGCCCAGTTTCCATGCAATGCTAGGGCCCCTCTGCAGTGCCCATTTTGTATATCATCTAGCCAGCCTCTTTCAACACCTGTGGTATAAGGGAGCTCACTGCCTACCGTGGCATTGAGTTCCATAGTCAGACAACCCAGCCTATTAGGAGAGCTTCCTTAATTTGAGCTGAAATTGACCCTATCCCTTTCATACAATAGAAATTTTTGGAGAACTTGCATATAGCCATCTGGCAGTTAAGTGGTTTCTTCTTCAGATGCACTGCCCTACTCCACCCCATCCTGGCCAGCCTTTAGGAGATCTTTTCAGGATCTTTGGAAGGAGGAACAGATAATTCGGTTTGTAAGTGAAGATGAGGGTTCCCTCGATTCAGAGCCCCACTCAAATTCAAGGTGGCATTTGGAGAAGTTCAGGAGAAAATCTAAGTTAAGTTAAAATCGGGGAGAGTGAATGGAAATGCAAACTATAGAGCCTTTTTCTTGATGAAAACAGCCACAGCCATAGGCAAGGATGTTTGCTTATCTGGGCATCAAACCTAGGAAACTACTGGGGACAATTTTTTTGTTTTTGTTGGTCTTGTGCCATGGTTAAAAAAAATCTAGTCTGTTTTATTTGACTCTGGTTCAAACCAGACTATCAGAGGTCTGTGGGGTGGGAGAACTCTGATTATTGTCCTACTCCAGAATAAAAAATTCATATTTGAGTTGGCTCCCTCTTGGGAGTTATCTGATGGGAAGGCTCACTGCCATTTGAGGGTCCTGGTTTGGCTCAAATTTCTGATTCTAGGCAGAGCTCTGAGCCCTGCAGCTGACTGCGAGGCAGGTGGGATAACAAAACCTAAACGAATGCAAGCTGGAGATTATCTGGGCTTTCTTCATCTTACTGTGTGAGCTGATGGATGGAGAATCACTTTCTGCTGAAGATCCTGCATAGTGAGATGTCCTCTGCCTACCCAGGGCTGAAAACTGCCTCGTGGAATTAATTGTCAGGACAGTCCGAAAACTCCCGCAGGCATGGGTAGGTGGAAGCCAGAAATGTACCCCTGTCCTCGCCACGTACCTCCTGCTCTATGGAGCTAGGCAGCTGACAAGGGAAGGGGAGATGAGCTAGCAGATTTGGGGACATCTCTTCTCAGGGTTTGGCTGCAGGGTTTCTAGCCACTGTTTTTTGGTGAGGCTGTTAGAAATGGATTGAAATGGGCTGGGCACAGTGGCTCACGCCTATAATCCCAGCACTTTTGGAGGCCGAGGCAACCGGATCACCTGAGGTCAGGAATTCGAGGCCAGCCTGGCCAACATGACAAAACCCTGTCTCTACTAAAAATACAAAAATTAGCCGGGCTTGGTGGTACACTCCTGCAATCCCAGCTACTCAGGATGCTGAGACATGAGAATCACTCGAACTTGGGTGGTGGATGTTGCAGTGAGCCAAGATTGTGCCATTGCACTGCAGCCTGGGCAACAGAACAAGACTCTGTCTAAAAAAAAAAAAAAAAAAAAAAAGGATTGAAATGAGAAACTGATAAACAAGGTGATGAGGAACTGATAAACAAGTCGATGAGATGTGAGGCCCAGTATGTTCTTGTGAGGTTCACGAGAACCTGAAAAAGCTCTGGACTTCAGATCTGATGAATGTTACAGACCCACAGGGTGCTGGACATGGGAGCAGCCCAGCCAGGAGGAGCTTCTATGTGTTCTGAATCTCAGAAATGCCAGTGATGAGTTTGCTTGCATGAGATTTTTGGTTCCAAGATCTCTGGGGATGAGAAAACTTAGTCCCTTCAGATCCCTAGAGGGGTGTGGGATATAAGTGAAACCAGCCCACATCCCATCCTGATTTTGAGGGCCATCTGTAACTCTGCTTCCCTGGGTCTCATTCCTGCATTCATGCCCTGAATTCTTAAGAACAACGAATGGGAGAAACACACAGAACTGAATGAGAAAAGTAACAGCATTGACGGACGCTAGGCCTAGTGTCAAGAAATGCCTACACGAGGAATTCAGACCCCAAAGTCTTTCCCTACCCCCAAGAAATCAGAATCAAAGGGAATAAAACCAAAACAGCCCACGAGACAATGGTAGGGACTGCAAAAGACCAGAAAACATCAGCTATGATAATGACCAACAATGAAACTCCTATGATATTGTTCTGTATTACAAAAGAAGAAATTAGACTCAATTGCCCTATTATAAATTTGCTAAAAATACATATATATATATATATATATATATTTTTAATCTGAACAGAAAAATAGACTACTCTGAGATGCGTGGACATTCTATGACATAGTCGCGCATCAGATACTTCTAGAGCCAGAAAAATGGCAACAGAAAATGCAGAGGTAACTCTTATTTCTGGGTGTAGCCAGGACTGGTTTGGGTGGCCTGGGCTGAATGACATGAAAGCATCTGGATGCTGTCCTATAAGCAGTGATAGGCGAGGAAACATCAGCTCTGGGCTGGAAGCATTCCATTGTCCTGCTGGGGTCTCAGGGGGGCCCTTTCTCCCTCCTGCCCACTCTGCAGCTACAGGAAGAGTCCTTTCCCAAAGAAGCATGTCCGGAGGCTTTTTGCCTTGCCCTCTTTTGATTCGAAGTTACTTGAATTGAGGCTGAAAAAAAGCCTGGGGTATTGTTACTTGAGATTAGTTGGTAGAGAAATGAGATCAGGAGAGAGATTAGAGATAGAGACCTGGCTTTAGTGGCCCTTGTCCGTGGTGGTGAATTTTGAACATCCCCTTGTCCATGAACTGGACACTCCAGCTGGGACTGGAGCAAGACAGAAATATACAATAGTTACAAATATCAACAATACATTACAATTTTACAGAAGAGAATACTGTTTTGTTTTTCTCCTTAGAAACATGGATCTTATTAGGAGAAAGGGCAGAGACGAGGCTACAGTTACCAAGACACATGGAGAAGCTGGGAGTCAGTTTGAAAAAGTTTGTATCACCAGCAGTTTTCAGGGGCAAGCTGGGTGGGTTAAAAGAAACGGCCTCCTCAGGATTTTGTTGTTTTTCCTTCTTACTCTTCTTCCTTCTTGATCCCCAGTCCTTTGGAGAAAGGGACTTCACGGGAACAAATGTTCTCTCCTCCTTTTTTTCTTTCCCCTTGAAGTGTGCTTAAGATAGAATTCCTAAAGAAGGCACTGAGAAATCTACTGCACCAAAGTCCTGTTGTTTTCTTTTACCCAAAGATAAAAAGGTGAATCTACTGTCTCCTCCCAAGTTTCCCCACCTCTCTCACGGCCAGTGGCAGATGCTCCCCCGTGTGACACACAACTACCTGGTCCCTAGCCCTTTCTGATAATGGTGGAAGTTGGAACGCAAGTTCAGCTGGGTTCTTGATGAGTTTCATTGAATTCGCCAAACTGACCAGCATCCGTTTGCCGTGTCCAGCCCCTAGTTTACTTGTTTGGGTTGACTTGTTTCTTTCTGCTCTCATTGGTTCAGGAATGAATGGGAAATGGACTGCCAAGTTAAAACAGGATTTGCCTTTAGACTATTGCTTTCCTATTCTCTATCAGGACCTTCCTATCAAGTGAATTTCTCAGTGAAGACTCTTAGGTAGATTTCCCAGTGCGTGTATATTCATGTACATGGGTACAGGTTGGGTGTATACATATTAAAATCTGGATATGATCCTTTTTAGTGAGTGGAGGGGCTGGGAAAACTTAAAATACTCTATTTCGAATTGAACACAGAACAAAAGCTATATTCCCCCAATACATACACACACAAGTAAAAGAAAAAAGACCCAATCAAACCCAAACGGAATACTTTCTAAGCATAGTATATGCTGAATTGCAATTATTCTGTTTCTATAAGAACTCTATAGGACTCTGGCTATGAAGCCTGAAAAGGTAGGTTCTTAATGATACTTCTGAATTCGTCCTTCAAAAGTGACTCAATAAAATGCTACTTTAAGGTCAGACAAAATACACAAGGAAGGAAGGGCCAGGTCCTACATGACCACAGAAGGCAGAAAGGGCCTTTGGTTACAAGGAGAGTTGCACCAATTGGTTTGCATTTAAAAAAACAAAGAAATCATTTTCAATCTGTACACTTCTCATCTGCTTCAACCAACAAATGAAATGCCTTGATTGGAAGAAGTGGTGGTAAGTTCCTTCTCGATATATATGGCTATATTGAAACATGTTCACTTTCCTGATATGTAAAATAGACTATATTATTATTATTATTATTAATTTTTACAGATAGCATTAGCTCTAAAAATATCTGAATTGGAAATCACAACTATTTACTTTTATCAAAAAGCATTTTTTTTTCCCTGAATTTTCACATTTGTGCTGATGGTGGACATTAATGGTGCTGAAAACAAAGAAGAGACATGTGAGATGGTCAGCGGAGAACTGTCCCATAGTCATTCCTCAAGAGGCCCCCAGCTCAGGCTGTGTGTTCGGCAAAGTGTTTTGGGAGTGCCACTGCATACTCTGCCTGGTGCGCCAGCTGGCACGGAATGACCTCACACTCTCCCTGCCCCTAAGTCCCTTTGCAGTTGGTGTGTGAATACTCTGAAGATACCTAGGAAGAGGGACGTTCTTGTTTTCTCTGTTAATGCAGCAAGAACAGGACTGCACCCTCTTGGGGGGATCTACAGTCTCTGGAGATGCTGAGAAGTGTTATGAGTTGGGTTTGTGTACAGCAGAGAATACGCGTTTTTTAAGGGTGGTGGAATGATCCCATCCCATCATATGTGCGGCAGGTGGCTCAACCTTATGCCATCGTACGAAGGGCAGGCAGAACAGCTCCATGAGATTTCGTGTACTGAGAGGTGGATCACACCATTGCACTAACAGGCAGACCAGCAACAGGTGAAATGAAGACTGAAGACTAGGTGAACCAATGCCACATCTTTCTTCCTCTGGGAAGACATATGCCTGTTACTGTATTGAGGATAGGAAGAACTACACTACTGTACTTGGGACATCGTCCATCAACATTACATTAAGAGAACAACATTGTTCCATTGAACTACAGACAGGTAGACCAATAACATGTCGTCTTTACTGACAGGTGAGCCAACACCATAGCATTGTATTAATCAGTGGTTCAAACCCAATGCCAGTGTACTGAGGCAGGACTAACAACACCACGCTGTTGGACTAAAAGCAGGCAGGACAATGCCAGGTCATCAAACTAGGACGGGAAAACCAACACCAAGAAATACACCAGAACCACTCAAGATGCACACAAATACTTATTGCTTTTGTCTGTACTGGCTGCACTGATGGCTGCAGGAAGGAGAATTGAGCTTTTAGTACAGACAGTGACACTGAAAAACCAATAGCTGGTTGACAAGAAAGAGAACAGAGTAAAACACCCAATGTCCAACTGTCACTGTGTCCTTTTGAGATGTGCATGTCTCCTGTATACTTGACTTCATGAGAGGCCCCATCCAAGGGGCAAGAACCCCTCCTGACCCATGAGGGTTAAGGGAAGGCTTCAGAGGGGCAGGGAAGGAGCCCACAGACTTTGATATGGCAGACAGTAATACCAGCACAGTATTACCCATGGTGGCCAGAAACAGGCAGGTAGCAACAATCCAACTACAGTCCCAACAACTGGCCCACGGGAAATGGTGCTTGTTTTAAAGTGCAAGATGTGGACACTGTCCCTGGCAGAACTTATTTTTGAAAAACATAAAGTGCTTTTTATTTTAACTTTTTTTTTTTAGCTTGAAAACCACAGAAAACAAAACAGAATTTCTATTATAATAGGTACTTTCCTTGCTGCAGCAGGAATTATTCAGTCTGAACTAGACATTTCAATGCAGGGTATTGCGGGGTATTTTTTTTCCTTTCATTTTTGCAAGTAAAAAAAAAATCATATTTTTATGCGGTTCTTCAGTAACACACAGTCTCCTTGAATAAACTATTTCTTTTGCATATTTGACACTTGCGTACCTTTTGAGTCTACACTAGTGATGTAAAGAAAGCGTGTTCCTCCTCCAACCCTAAAGCAATGCTCTGAGTTCATGCTGTTGGCTGGGTGCCCACCTTCTGAACCCTTCCCAGATTGCCAGGGGGCAATTAGAATTGAGTACAAATGGTGCAACTCACCCTGATGATATCTCAAAATAAAAATCTCAGGTACTATGGAATACTGAAGTCAATGAAGACATTTGAATAAGGGTTTTGCGCTGGGATCGTGGCTTATGGCGCAGAGACTTCCCCGTGAACAATCATTCCCTGTAGCCGTCTAACAGTGAAATCCATCCAGGAGGTGATGGACAGGTGTTCCTAGGGGTGGCCGGGTAACATCCAATACCAAATTGGTCAACCCACTCTTTCAATACCAGCCACTCGTTCCTGCATCCTTCTCCAGCTGAAGCCAGGAGGACTAGAAATGTTGCCCTCCGAGACTGAGATGGACAGCCATGAGAGAAGAATGGTGAGTATGTGGCCTCGGTCCTGTCTAGAATGGTAGTAGCGGTGGCTGTGAGTTCCACTCATGTCATCTCCCAAAGAGGGCAATAGAGTTGTTACAAGGAGGCGCTGTGCCCGATGGCTTGGCCAACTTCATGCTGATGGACCGGTCATGGCTCTCAAGGTCTTAGGGAGCCTTCTCTGGAGTTTTTCTTCTCTCTGAGGGCTTTACGGAGCCTTTCTGTTTCAGAGTTCATGCAGAAAAGCTCTGTGGCAGGTAAGCTGAACAGCTCTCCTCTTTGGACCTCACCCAAAAGTCTCTCCTCCAAGGCAGGGCAGTTCAGATGCTCTGATCTCGTGTGCTGCCGTGGGCTCCTCCCCCTGGCAATACACGGACATCAGGGGAGATGTGGTTCTCGAGTTTGCACTTTTCCTGACCACCGGGGCCTTTTCCAGTCAATGCTTCTGTGGAGTAAATACAGTTCTGCCTTAAGAACTTAGGGGAGGTGGGTAAAGGGGAGCTTTCAAAGTGGTTTTTCTCTGATCTTGTCCCCATGCTGAACTTCGGACTGGTGCTCCCAGGGAGGCTTTTGGGGGGGCTGGAGTCCACACTGTAGAGGAGCTGCCCCTCATCATCTGTGTCTGCGTCAATGTATTGGTGGACACCCGCCTCGAAGTTGAACGCTATTGCTGTGTGTTTCTCAGGAGACCGGGGGGGTGTCTTAGCACTTGCTGTGGTGTAGATGGAGGACTCTGGGCTGAGCACAGCCTTGTCCAAAAGCGTGGCACACTCCAGTCCAGCGACAGCAGCCGCAGCACTCCCCCGGTTCCTAAGAGGGTCGTGGTACATCCCCAGAACGGGGAGGAGTGGACTGGGGTCACCCTCCATGAAGTTGACTTTAAGTGCTCGGAGCTTCAAGGGGTTGTTGGTTTTCATGGAACTCTTGGGGCTCTCGATGAAGAAACTAGAGTGCTGGCTGGCATCAGGGCTGGGGTTGGCCTCCACAAACCTACCACCACTGGCACCCAGAGCTCCCCGCCAGCCCACTTCTGGAGCTGTGCTGCCCCCAGTCTTGCTGGGGAGTGATGTCAAAGGGCTGTGGGAGAATCTGGTGGCCTCAGGGAAGTCTGTGGCACAGCTAATGAAGCTATCAATGCTAGACATACTTCGCATGTCGATGACCCCTTCTGTGCGAGTGGGCAGAGGGGCTACGGGGCTAGGGATACTCTCCATTTCAAGTTCTTCCTTTGGTTTGCTCTGTGCTGCTGACTCCTTGGTATTGAGGATGGGTTGGGATTGGGTCTTGGCCATCTTATTGTACATGTCTTCCAACTGCTGAACATTCAGGTGCTGAGGACTAGAAGATGATCTGGCTTTCTCAGGGGATCCCTGCTCCTTGGTTTCAAAGGACTTACTTGAGCTGGTTTCAGACAGTGTCCTCTTTGTCCATTTCCATTTGTTAGGAGACAAGTGGTTATCTTGCACTTTGTCTTTCTTACCCATATTCTCCCCATTTTTCTCAACCACAATGTCCATCATCTCAATGCTCCGGGCGAAAGCATCCTTCATGTTCATGGACACGATGCTGCCATTCCTCTTGGCTCTCTCCAGAGCCTCTCGCCGCTTGATGGCTTTCTCCTGTCTCTTCTGCTCCTTGTAGAACTCAGAGAAGTTATTGACGATGATGGGAATGGGAAGAGCAATCACCAGGACTCCTGCGATGCAGCAGAGTCCCCCAACAATTTTCCCCAGGAGAGTCTTGGGGTAGATGTCTCCATACCCAACAGTTGTCATGGTGATGGTGGCCCACCAGAAAGAGGCTGGGATGCTTTTGAACTTGGTGTCATCCTCATCCTTCTCAGCAAAAAAGACAAGGCTGGAGAAGATCATGATGCCCATGGCGAGGAAGAGGATGAGCAAGCCCAACTCGTTGTAGCTCCTCCGCAAAGTGAAGCCCAGGGACTGGAGGCCAGTGGAGTGGCGTGCAAGCTTAAGGATGCGAAGAATTCGCATGATGCGGAAGATCTGGACCACGCGGCGGACATTTTGGAATTGCAGGACACTCTTGTTGGATTCGGTGAGGAAAATGGTGACATAGTATGGCAGAATGGCCAACAAGTCAATGGCATTGAGTGGACCCTTGAAGAACTTCCACTTCTTGGGCGAGGAGAGGAAGCGCAGCAGGTACTCCATGGTGAACCATGCGATGCACACGGCCTCCACGTGGGCCAGCTGGGGGTTGTCTGTGGACTGACCGAACTCATCGAGGCTCTGTAGCTCAGGCAGCGTGTTGAGGGACAGGGCAATGGTGGAGAGGACGATGAACATGATGGAAATTATGGCAAGGATCTGTGAGGAGAAGAGAGTGGGATTTAGTTATTAACTGCCCCACGGGATTATCAGCACACAGGGCACTCCTCAATGTTCAAGAGCATTTTCACATCTCACTAGCCATTTAATGACTGAATGGGACGAAAAGAGAATTTATATTAATCCATTTATTGTCCAGATGTGGAAACCAAGGCCCAGAGAAATAAAATGTTTTAAAGCTCTCAGCAAGCCCGGGGTTCAAGCGTACTTTTTCAGATAGTAACCGTTTTCTAGGCCCTGAAACCCTGCCTTCTCCATTGCAACAACTCAACTCTGCAGCTGCAGCATGAAAGCAACCTTGGATAACACATAAGTGAATGCGCATAGCTGTGTTTCAATAAAACGTTATTTATAAAAACAGGCAGTGGACTGAATTTGGCCTGTGAACCCTAATTTGCTGATTTCTGATCTAGATCGGTGGCTCACACTGGGTGGGGAACTACCTTCACAGAGATGATACGAATGATGATAGCTAACCTTTATTGAGTGTTGGCTGTAGGCTAGGCACTTTCCATGCGATAGTTCATTTCATTCTTATAATAACCCTGTTCAGTGCTATTAGCTCCATTGAACAGATGTGGACACTTGGGTTTCCACAGCTAGTAAGTGGAAGATCCAGCATTTTAACCCAGGTCTGTATGACCCAAGAACATGAGCTCTTAAGGCTGCTGGATATGGTGCCTCACGTCTGTAATCCCAGCACTTTGGGAAGCCTAGGTAGGAGGATCATTTGAGGCTAAGAGTTCGATTCTAGCCTGGGCAACATAGTGAGACCCTGTCCCTATAAAAGAACAAAAGGAAAAAAAAAAATCAGATGAAAGCTAACCTTTTGTTAGAAAAATGCCTAGACACTCAAGATTTTGCAGGTAATTCCCAGGGAGGCACAGACATTCTGGGCTCATATTAATTCCTGATTGGAACTATGTGTTTGGAGGCTAAAGACCTTGACTTAACTATCTTTGAGTCCCCTGGATCAGAAGAGAGCTTGGCCCAGAGAAAGGGCTCAAAGAATATACACTGAAATTAATGGAATCTAGGCCAGTCTACAGTCTGTGCAGAAAAGCAAATAGATGTAATAAATTGCTCTGTGGTTCTTTTTTTTTTCTTCCCCCAACAATACAAATCCAATCACATTACTTCTTTGCTTAATAAATCTCCAGGACTCCTCATGAAAAAATCCAAGCCCCCAGATCTGTCTATTGGGTCCCCTATACCCATCTCCCTTTTGGAGATTTCCCTTTCTCTTCCTCTGCCCCTGTTATGTGGGAAGGGGAGCCTGGTCACCATGACTGTATCATTTGATCCTTGCTGCCACTGATCAGAGCACCAAGGTTGGATAGAAAATCTAGGCTGAGCCAATCTGTACACTGGGGCTTAGCCAACCTACCTTTGAGAATTTGAGCTCATGAACTCAGGTGGTAAGTGGGTTATGGGAGGGTGAGTCCCTGAATTAAATGTTAAGTAGAATCTAGGCTTGAATCAGTTTCAACCCTCAAGCAACTATCTTCCAAATATAGGGGACAGAGATGCCATGAAAACATCAGAGAAAGCTAAACTTTAGTCTAGGCATGGTGGCTCACACTTGTACTCCCAGCACTTTGGGAGGTTGAGGTGGGGGGATTGCTTGAGCCCAGGAGTTCAAGACTAGCCTGGGCAATACAGTGAGATTCCATCTCTACAAAAAGTAAAACATTTGCTGGGCGTGGTGGTACATGCCTATAGTCCCAGCTACTTGGAAGGCTGAGGCAGGAGAATCTCTTGAGCCCAAGGAGGTTGAGGCTGTGGTGAGCCTTGACTGCACCATTATACCCCAGCCTAGGTGACAGAGAGAGACCCTGTCCGGAAAGAAAAGAAAAAGGAAAAAAAGAAAAAAAGAAAGAAATGAAATTAGCCAGGCATAGTGGTGGCGCCAACAATCCCAGCTATTGGGAGGTGAGGCAGGAGAATCACATGAACCCGGGAGGTAGAGGCTGCAGTGAGCCGAGATCATACCACTGCACTCCAGCCTGGGCAACAGAGCAAGACTCCATCTCAAAACAAACACACACACAAACAAACAAATAAAACAAAGAAATGAAAGAAAAAGACAAAGAAAGCTGAACCTTGAAGAGAAGCCAGAGAATGAAGGGAAGATGCAGAGGAAGGAGAAGCGGGGAGCGCAGGAGGGTCACAGCAGGTGCGGAGGGCAGCAGTTAAAGTGGGGGGGGCTCTGGTGTCAGCCTGCCTGAGGTTCAAGCCTCAGCTCTGCCATTTCCTTGCAATGAGCAAGTTCTTCAACCTCTCTGAGCCCGTTTCCTTATCTAGAAAATAGGCTGATAATAACAGTATCTATCTACCTCAGAGAACTGCTGTGTAAATTAAATGTGTTAGTACAAAGTGCTAGAACAGCTTCCAGCCACACACGGTGAGTGTCTAACAGATGCCAGCCATCATAACAGGGGAAATCTCAGTGCACATCACCCGTCCGCTCAGATCACCCAGCGTCGGGGTGGCCTGGTCTCCATCTTTGCCTCCTGTCCTTGTTCTGATGCTGCCTGCTGTATCCTATAAGTAAACCCAATTGCTGCATGGGTCAGTGTGAGAGGTTTCTGGCCCTGCAGTGAATCCCCAGTAAGGGCATGGTTGTCATGTTGACTCTGACCCCTCTCTCTGGCCACTCTTGCCATGGGGTCTCAAAATTCACACTCCTCTAGCCGCACGCTATCTTTGGTCAATTCATCATGTCCGAGCTTCTTGCTCCCGATCTGGTGAACTCCAATCCATCTTTCCAAATCCAGCCCATGCGACGTCTTCCCTCTGGAGTTCTCCCTGCTTTCTCCAGGCAGGGTTGATGGCTCCATCTTTGGGCTTCCCTCACCATTTTAACATACCTTGGGGATGCTTACCACACATATCCCATCACAGGCACACATGTGCGTGTGTGTATGTGTGTGTGTGCATGCGTGTGTAGTGTGTGCATGTGTAGTATGTGAGTGTACGTGTGCATGCATATGTAGTGTGTGCGTGTATGTGTGCAGTGTGTGTGTGTGTGCGCGTGTGCGTGCATGTGAGCGAGTGTGCTTATTGCCGCCCAGAATCTGTGAGCACTGGGAAGATGGGGATGGATTCTGAGGTTTTTCTCTGTGCCTCCAGCACCTAACCCACGGTGGGACATCTGACAGGTGCACCCCACGTATTTGTTGGCTGTTGCTCAAGTTCATAAAACTAGAAGAGTCAGGACCAGAATTCAGTTTTTTTGTTTTGTTTTCTTTTTAAAGACAGGGTCTTTCTCTGTTGCCCAAGCTAGAGTGCAATGCTGCGATCACAGTTTATTCCAGCCTCAAACTCCTATGCTCAAGCAGTTCTCTCACCTTAGCTTCCCAAGTAGCTAGGACTACAGGACAGCACAATCAAGCCCAACTAATTTTTAACATTTTTGTAATGATGGGGTCTCACTATGTTGCCCAGGCTGGTCTTGAACTCCTTGGCTCAAGCTATCCTCCCACCTTGGCCTCCTGAAACACTGGGATTACAGGTGTGAAACACTGTACCGGTCTGGGAAATATTTCTTGGTCATCTACTCTGTGTGAGGCACTAGGCTAGACATGGGGTGCCACGGGGGCAAGAGAGTGCCCGTGCCCTGATGGGCCAGCTCTGGCACTTTCCTAGCCTCAGGGGTTCTATAACTTCCTGATTTTTTAAAAATATAGTCAAGCCTGACACATGCCATGTTTAAAAAAAAATAGGTTTTGAGTTTCTTGATTTACACCCACTGAAAAAGAAAAATTCTGTAATACTTTATAAAATGAAATGTTTGAGGCTGGGTGTGGTGGTTCATGCCTGTAGTTCCAGCACTTTGGAAGGGTGAGGCAGGCGGATCACCTGAGGTCAGGAGTTCAAGACCAGCTTGGCCAACATGATGAAACCCCGTCTCTATTAAAAATACAAAATATTAGCCAGGTGTGGTGGCAGGTGCCTGTAATACCAGCTACTCTGGAGGCTGAGGCAGGTAAATCACTTGAACCCAGGGTGTGGGGGTGGCAGTGAGCTGAGATCATGCCATTGCACTCCAGCCTGGGCAAAAAGAGCAAAACTCTGTCTCAAAAATAAAATAAAATGTTAGATATATACAAAAGTAGATCCAATTTTTATATAATTTATGAACCATAATCAAATGAATACCTAGAACTTACCACCCAAATGGAGACACAGAGCAGGCAGCAGTGACACTGACACTTTCCGTGTGTCCTTCCCACTCCAGAGATAACCTCTGTGTGCAGCTTTTCATCCCTTTGTTTCTCTGTATGATTTTCAATAAGAATGCATGGGTCCCTAAATTGTCATTTTGTTGCACTTTTTTTGTTTTTTAAAGGAATAGAGTCTCGGCCGGGCGCGGTGGCTCACGCCTGTAATCCCAGCACTTTGGGAGGCCGAGGCGGGTGGATCACAAGGTCGAGAGATCGAGACCATCCTGGTCAACATGGTGAAACCCAGTCTCTACTAAAAATACAAAAAATCAGCTGGGCATGGTGGCGCGTGCCTATAATCCCAGCTACTCAGGAGGCTGAGGCAGGAGAATTGTCTGAACCCAGGAGGCGGAGGTTGCGGTGAGCCGAGATCGCGCCATTGCACTCCAGCCTGGGTAACAAGAGCGAAACTCCGTCTCAAAAAAAAAAAAAAAAAAAAGAAAAAAAAAAAGAAAGAAGTAGAGTCTCATTCTGTGGCCCAGGCTGGAGTGCAGTGGTGCAATCATAGCTTGAATGCCGAGGCTCAAACGATCCTCCTGCCTTAGCCTCCCAAGTAGCTTGGATTATAGGCGCATGCTACCACGCCTGGCTATATTATGTAGAGATGGGGTCTTACTATGTTGCCCAGGCTGGCCTTGAGCTCCTGGCCTCAAGCAATCCTCCCACCAGGGCCCCAGAGTGCTGGGATTCCAAGTGTGAGCCACTGCACCTGGACTTGGCTCAGTTTTGACAGTATGCCGCATATACTTTGCCACTTGTACTACTCCTTCCTTAATGGTAAAAACAAAAAATCAAAAAGCCCACTCACCTTCTTTATTTTATTTTAGCTTTATTCTAAGAAATAATATGCAAAATTGCTGATTTTTCATGCCAGGGCTATATGTATTAAATATTCATCAAAATAAAGATGTGATTGTTGGAATAACATCTTGGCAGCACACTTTAGGTTAGGAGTGTGGGTCCTGAGGTTGGAATTCTAGCTCTTGCCATTCATTGGTGAAATGGCCTTGGGCATCCAAATGTTCACTGCCTCAGTTTCCTTATTTGTAAAATGAGGACATACTAGTGGTTTTTAACAGGATGATTTTTACTCCTGGGGACACTCGGCAATTTTGGCAGAAATTTTTGGTCGTGACAACTGATTGGGGGTGCTCCTGACATCTTGTGGGTGGAGATCAGGGATGCCACGAAACACCCTGCAGAGCACAGGACAGCCCCCACAGCAAAGAATGATCCAGGCTGCAATGTCAGTAGTACCGAGGTTGAGACACTCTGGGATACACCAGTAGTGAGCTGCTCACAATTGTGGAGTTGGGGACACAGAGTGGGTCAGAGTGGGCAGCCAGTGGGCTTTAAGCTGAGCCCTACGAGAAGCTGCTCTCATCTTGTGACTCCAGGTAGCAGGGCACCGGCACAGGGAGGAACAGGTTCCTGGGGAGTCTGTTCCTTTAAGAGCTGGGAGGTCCTATTTCCCCCAGAGGCTAGCAGGGGAAGCCTGTTCCAGTCTCTAACCCCCCAGACAACTCCAGGGAAGGCCCGCATAATTGATGTTCTGCTGACAGCTGCATGAATTATGCACCCAGCTATTGTTACAGACCATGGGGCCTGTTATTCTAAGGCAGGCATCCCTTTTGTACCTGAGATTGTACCCTCCTCCCGTTCAGCTCAATGAGGCCTAGAAAAGGAGCAGAGCAGGGGCAGAGGCCCCGCTGGATCCCAAGGTTGCGGGGTGGGGGCAGTGCCTGCTGCTCAGGGTTGCGTTGGGAGGGTTGGAGTGCACCCAGTGTCTGTCTGCGTGAAAGTGCATCACACAGCATGTGTGGTAAGGCAGCACTGGGGGTCTCCCCTGCCCCATCCCTCCTGGCCCCCCCTGCAAGATCTTTTTCTTTTCCAGACTCAATGAAGCCCTTAGAGTCAGAGCCACACTTCCTATCTGTGAGTTACGCCCTCTGTGCCTCAGTTTCCCCCTCTGTGCCTCAGTTTCCCCACCTGTAAGACAGGGATCACTGCAAGATTGCAATGAGAATTCAATTAAATCAAAATGCCCTTAGCTAGTGGCACAGTCACTCTTAACTTTTACTGTATTTATTTCTCCACAGCTTTACATTTATTTATAAGCTGATTTTGGACTTGGGTTTGAGTCCCAGGGCTATTGTTCCCCAGCTGCGTGGCCTTGGACAAGTCACTCCCCCTCTCTGAGCCTCTATTTCCTTTTTTCTAAAATGAAGATGAAGGTAACTCAGCACTTGCCATCTAACAGCCACTTAATATATACTGTTAGTAAATTATTATTCAGGGCTGTGTACGGTGGCTCACACCTGTAATCCCAACACTTTGGGAGGCCAAGGCAGGTGGATCACCTGAAGTCAGGAGTTCGAGACCAGCCTGGCCAACATGGTGAAATCCATCTCTACTAAATATACGAAAATTAGCTAGGCGTGGTGGTGGACGCCTTTAATCCCAGCTACTTGGGAGGCTGAGGCAGGAGAATTGCTTGAATGCAGGAGATGGAGGCTGCAGTGAGCTGGGATCGAGCCACTGCACTCCAGCCTGGGCGACAAGAGGGAAACTCCATGTCAAATAAATAAATATTCAGATAATTTATGGTCAAACCCACCCCAACCCTTGTACTGGTTGCTTCTGGAAACTAGGAGTAGGAGTGGAGACCCCCAGTGACTGCCTAAGGCAGCAGGCATCCTCTCAACAGCTCGTGGACCCAGATGGACTGTGTTGATTTGGTTTCTGGGATAAGCCCCAGGAGTAGGGAACCAGCCACCACCTGGGAGTCCTCCAGCCCCAGCTCAGGCCTGGACAGGCCTCTGCTTTTCTGGGATCTGAGCCCAATTGGCTTTGGCAGAACTCCAGGAACCCGGGGGCAGAGGCAGGAGCCAGCACCAGAGACAGGGAGGCTGTCCCCACATTCCCTGTGCAGAGGTTCTAGATTCTGGAGCCTACCTGTCTGCACCAGATGGTAGAGGGGGCTTTGGTCCTCTGGGAGAAGAGACTGGCAGGTGCGGATCCCTAGGGTGAAATTCAGGAGTGCTGGAGCCAGGCTTTCCTCATCCTAATTGTCAGCTCCGGCTGTTGATCACAGAGAGGCCTAGAGACTGTCTATTGTGGCCTCTGCACACTTCCCTGCTGTTCCAGGAATGTGGATGAGGCACAGACTGTCCATGCAGAAAAGGGCTCAAGCTCCTCGCTGGGAAGATGGGGAGACTCAAGCAGAGAAGGGAAGCGACATGCCCATGGTCACACAGCCCACTGCGGTCAACACTGTTCAGTACCGCTGGAAGCTCTCGCAAGCTGGAAGCTGCACCTAGTGCTGAGGGCTTGCAAATTGCTCTTCATAAACATGCAGATTTATAGCAGCACTGTTCATTATAGCTCCAAAGTGGAAACAGCCCAAATGTCCATCAACTGATGAATGGATGGACAAAATACAGCTATCCGTACAATGGAATATTCTTCATCCATAAAAAGGAATGAAGTACTGATATATGCTACAACACAGATGAACCATGAAAACATTACGGTAAGTGAGAGAAGTCAGACACAGAAAGCCATGTACTATATGATTCCATTTATATGAAAGGTCCAGATAAAGCAAATCTATGGAGACGGAAAGTGGGTTAGTCGTTGCCAGGGTGGGGATAGGGATTAACAGTTAATGAGCACAAAGAATGGCATTGGGATGAAAGTGTTCTAAAAACTAATTTAGGGCAAAGGCTGCACAACTTGATAATATTTGCTAAAAATTATCAAATTGTATGCTGGACATGGGTGCATTATATGATATATAAAATGAAGCTCAATAAAATTATATAAAAATTGTTTTCCATCTTTCCATAAAGGGCAGCCCATTGCTTTTCTTTCTTTCTCTCTTTTTTCCTCTCTCTCTTTCTCTCTCTATCTTTTTTGTTGTTGTCGTTGAGGTGGCATCTTGCTCTATCACCCGGGTGGAGTGCAGTGGAATGATCTTGGCTCACTGCAACCTCCACCTCCCGGGTTCAAGCAATTCTTGTGTCTCAGCCTCCCATGTAGCTGGGATTACAGACACCTGCCACCACGTCCAGCTAATTTTTTAGTAGAGACGGGGTTTCACCATGTTGGCTAGGCTGGTCTCAAACTCTTGACCTCAGGTGATCCACCTGCCTCGGCCTCCCAAAGTGTTGGAATTACAGGCGTGAGCCACCGCACTCGGCCTTTTGTTTTTTCTTTTTGAGACAGGATCTCACTCTGTTGCCCAGGCTGGAGTGCCGGGGTGTGATCTTGGCTAACTGCAGCCTCCGCCTCCCTTTTTGTATTTTTTGTAGAGATGGGGTTTCGCCACGTTGCCCATGCTAGCCCATTGCTTTCCATCCCCCTAACATAGTGATAGTTCACAGGAGAGAAGAAACTGAACAAGCCACAGAGCTGCTGAGAGTCCTGCAGTGACTCCCCATTCTCCCAGTTAAGTTCCAATTTCTGTGCATTTAGTTGGGATGTGCTTATTGAGCACTTACTAAGTGCTATGCTAGTTGTTGAGTGTGCTGCATGAATAAGAAAGATAATTTCCTAGCCTCACAGAACAGGTAGTGAGAGGCAGACCAGAAAACCCAGAAATATAAACCAGGAAAGAGGCAAGGTGACATCAGATAGTGTTATGTGCTGTGAGTTGTTGAGAAAAGCAAACCACGGGGACTGATGAAGAAGCACTAGGGGTGTCCATAGAAGGCTGCGCGCTCATGGCAGGCTTTTCTTAGGAGGTGTCTGGTTGCTGACACTTAAAGATAAGGAATGTGTGCCATTCAAAGATGCAAATATTCGGGCTGGGCATAGTGGCTCATGCCTGTAATCCCAGCACTTTGGGAGGCCGAGGTGGGCGGATCACGAGGTGAGGAGATGGAGACATCCTGGCTAACACAGTGAAACCCCGTCTCTACTAAAAATACAAAAAATTAGCCGGGCATGGTGGTGCGTGCCTGCAGTCCCAGCTACTCGGGAGGCTGAGACAGAAGAACGCTGAACCCAGGAGGCACAGGTTGCAGTGAGCTGAGATCGTGCCATTGGACTCCAGCCTGGGTGACAGAATGAGACTCTGTCTCAAAAAAAAGATGCGAATATTCCAGGCAGAAGGCGCAGCACATACGAAAGCCTTGGGGTGGGAACAAGCCTGGTATATCAAGCAACACAAAGAAGCTCAGCGTGGCTGGGGCTGCGGAGCGAGAGGGGAGAGTGGGGCGGGCCTGAAGAGGCGTGATGAAGAGATCTGGATTTTATATTAAGATCACCTTTCTTCTCTCCTGACCATTTCCCCTGTTTCCCACTTTATTCCACACCGAATCCTGAAGAAACTACTTACAATTCCCAAACTGCACCACCGTGGGCGCTTGCACCTCCAGACCTTTGCTGTTCCCTCTGCCTGGAGTGCCCTTCCTCTTACTGCAAACCCCCTTCTCCTGGCTGGTTCCTACTGCCTATTCAGGCCTCAGCTTTGGGGCTACTTGCCCCAGTGAGCCCTCTCTGGGCCTCTGGTCTGGACTGGGTATGCCAGTTCTCTGGGTTCCCACAGCCCCTGCGCACCTCTGATCACAGCCCTGGTGCTGCTGAGCTGAAATTGTTTCCTCCTCTCTGTCCCACACTAAAGTGTCAGCTCCAGGAGGGCCTGGACTGGGTCAGTCTTGTTCACTGCCATGTCCTCTCCTGAAACAGTGCTTGGTACCGATGGGTGCTTCCTATATAGCTGACAAATGAATGAACAAGCAAATAAAGGAAACCGAGACTCAGAGAATGAAGTGACTTTTCCAGAGTCACGCAACTTGTAAGCGGTAGTTCCAGACCCACAGACTTGATCTCAGGTCTGTGGGTTTCCCCAAGACATTTTCAAGGACGTAGGAGGAGGCGGCTGCTGGCCCATCAAACCTTCGGTCCTTTTATGGTGCTTCCGGCTTCCCCCAGCTTTAAGTGGGGATTACAGCTAGGGAGTTTTAATTAGAAGGGTCACTGGTACAGATCCAATTAAGGGGATTGGGAACAGGCTGATGGGGTTGCCCGCATCCCCTACAGTAGGCAGGGGCCCCTGGCAGAGGCTTGGTGAGACATTGGAGTCAGGAGCCTGCAGGGGGCGCTCGTGGGCACAAAGGGACAGGAATCCCGTGCTTGTACAACAAAGGATGAAGGCAGAGGCCTTCCCCATGGGAAGAAAACAGTCACAATGATGGAAAGAGGACGGAGGGCCACCGCGGAGGGCGCCCTAGCCATTATAACCCAGGGGCTTTGCTGCTGAGTTTATTTTTACTTGGTTGACCGAGCTTCAAAATTGGGAGATTTTACATAAAAATCCAGATTCTCAGATTCTTTTCACTCAACCTGCATTCCCAGTGGCAACCACTGGCTGGAGCTAAGGAACAGCAACCCCTTGGGACAGGAACCGGCTCCCCAGAGTGCCACAGGCCTTTCACCTGTTTTGTGATCCGTCTCTGCAGGCAGCTGGGTTTGCTGTCACCCACCCACATGATGCAATAATGAAGACAACACCTGCCAAAGGGTATGAAGAACTTTCCAGACAAGATCTGCCTTGGACTGCACAAGCCAGGAACACGGGGGTCACATTTGCTATATCCTGCCCTATCCCGTTTCCCCATACCCGGTCCATTGTCATTGCCAAGTCTTACCGATTCGAGTTCACCACTGTGTGTGCCTCTGTTCCATTCTCTCCACCTGCACAGTCCCCACCGTTCCCCATCAGGACTTCTTTCTGGCCTCCCCAAAACCACTCTCTGGCCTGCTATTGTGAAGACCGCTAGCTGTCACCAATATCTATTCTTTCCCTCTTCCATTGTCATAGAGTTTAGCTGGACCCAGGGCTACCCAGAATAAAGACTGCATTTCCCAGCTTCCCTTGCAGTTAGATGTGGACATGTGATTGACATTGGCCAATGGAAGGTGGGCAGAAACAATACAAGCTCTGTCTCCTTTTCCTCCTTGCTGGCTGGGAGGCAGATGTGCTGGGCAGAGCTGGAGCAACTGTCTTGGATCTGAGATGTAAGACTGGCCCTTTATAGAGAATGTTTGCCAGCTCCTGGTCTATCTCATAACATCCATCTTGTTTAAGCCGCTCACTGTATTTTGGGGTCCCATTGTTACAGCTGCTTAGACTCTCCCTGCCTGACTAACTCTCCAGCCTTCTCTTGTTCCATGCTGCTCTCTGCCCTCTCATTTCAGGCACATTAACCAGTAACCTTCCTTTGGTCACTCATAGTCTCCACTGTCTTCTGACCACTGGGCCTTTCCCACACTGTTCCTTCTGTCTGGAATGCTTTACCCTCCACTCTGCCTGGTTACTTCCTACTCATTCTTCTTGGCTCCAGATCAAATCCCCAATCGCAGACTCTCATAGTACCATGTCCTCTTCATAACACTGTCCAAGTTGCAATTTTGCAGTAATGTCCACCTCTGCAGACTGTAAGCAGTGTGAAGGCTGGGGTTATATCTGATTTTTCTCAATCTTGAATCCTTAGAGCACGTAGTAGGTGCTCAATACATATGTATGGAACAAAGGATCTCATTTCGTCCTGATAACAATCCTATAGGTCCTGTTTTATAATTGGGGAAACTGAGGCTTGGAGAACAAATGTCCAGAGGAACAATTAAGAAAATAGTAGACGGTTGGGCATGGTGGCATGGGCCTGTAATCCCATCACTTTGGGAGGCTGAGGTGGGCAGATCACTTGAGGTCAGGAGTTTGAGACCAGCCTGGCCAACAAGGTGAAAACTTGTCTCTACTAGAAATACAAAAATTAGCTGGGTATGGTGGCACACACCTGTAATCCCAGCTACTCAGGAGGCTGAAGTAGGAGGATCACTTGAGCTCGGGAGGTGGAGGTTACAGTGAGCTGAGATCACGCCACTGTACTCCAGTCTGGGCAACAGAGCAAGACTCTGTCTCAAAAAAAAAAAAAAAAAAAAAAGATAAAAGAAGAAAGTAGTAGTAGAGAGAGAGTTTAAACTGATGTCTACTAGACTATGATGCCCTTCTTTATTTAAAAAGATACATATATACCTGGGACTTTTCTTATCCTAGTATCCTGGGGTCTGGTTTTTAACTTAGGTGTTCACTTCAACCATCTCCCTGAGGTAACTGCACTCCTCTTAACAAGCCCTGGGTTGGGCAACATCTTTCTAAAAGGCCAGCCAGGCTCCCACGAGCCTCTCCAAAGGCAGAAATTCTGGAAGGTGGTGACGTCATCATCTGCTGCCCACCTGAGGACAATGGCCTCTGGTGGAGGAGGAGGAGAGACTGGAAACTGATCCCTGCAGAAGGAGGAGGAGATGAGGAGGCTTGTCTCTGGAGGGGAGAAATGCAGGACAATGTCCTCCCCGCCTGGGTGATTGCCAATTCCCTATATTTGCTGAGGGCATGAGCAGGTGAGGGAGGAACTGTCCGTGTTAACCGTGATGAATGGCATGGGTCCATCCCTGTTGTAGAAAGCAATGTATTGAATGAAAAATGAGAAGCACAGGAAGTGTTAGGCAAGGACAGTGTCCTCGGGTTCTGCCAGCCACAAACCAGTTCCCTTGTCCCCTGAGTCTGGCAGGAGGGGGACTGGAGAGGGTAGTCTCTGAGAGCTTGACCGGGTGGCTGAGGTTGCTAATGGAAGCTAATTATGTGAGCAGAAAGATGCTGGGATTAGGTACCACTCTGGCTAATGTCAGAATAATGGCTCTGTGAGTGGTCTTTTTTTGACAATAGCCAGATTTATTGGTTAATGTCCAATCTACTTTTTGAAAGAGGCATTTGGGTGGCTTAACAATAGATCTGTCTCATCTATTATGAAATTATAGCAGTTTAGTCTTACTAGAGATTCATATTGAGGTGAAATGGACATGTGGGTAGTTGGAAGACCTACTTTTAATTCTGGCTGGGCATCCTGAGGCAAGTGTCATCACGTCTCTGATCTTTCTCCACTGAGAGTCTAACGGGTCTCCAGTATAGTTTCTTTCTGGGTGGTGACTCAAGGATCTAGTGGCTCTGTCATCTCAATAGGTGGCCTCCAATCTTGCCAAGGCAGAGAAGGGACAATGTGGACATGTCACACTTGTTCTTAAATGCCTGCACCCAAAAGTGATACACATCATTCCCTTCCTCAGCAGTGAGGCCTCTGGTCTCTTCCAGGGGGACACAGTAAGTGTTTTGAAACCTACAAAATGCTTTATAACAGGCTAAGGAGATGGTCCCCAATATGAGTGTGTGCACAATATGATACACTGGAGTGCAGAAACAACTGACTGGCATTTCTAGCTTTTACTGTAAAAAAACAAGAAATCAAGTTTTACTGATGTTTAGTCCATGAGTTAACATCAGCATCCCCGTTTACTCTGTATGTCAGACAGCCATGGAGAAAGGAGAGATACACTGGGGGGAGTTGGGGTGCTTCAGCTTAGGGGGGTTGGCAAGGAAGCCCTCATATCTTTGTTTGATGGCCGCAATGCCGTGTATGTATGTCTGTGGTGAAGAGACTAGCACTCACAGGTATCTGGCTCCAGTCTTCTTCCTGGGCATAATGTCCATTTCCTTGAGGCAATCTGGTTCTGCATGGACTCTGTGTAGATACTGGCAGAGGCATTTAAGAGTGGGTGTGAGTTCTCTTAAAACTTTGATAGGTAAAGTCAAAAGACTGTGGATTTGTTCATTACTGTAGCACAATCTAGCATCTTCCCACTAATTCATCTGGTTGAGTCAGGTTACAGATTCTATTCTCTGGTTTTAAGTTAACTAGTTCTCTCAGACAAGGACGAATGGCTTACAAAGATCTGGGAAAATGGGCGTGATGGCTCACACCTATGATCCCAGCACTTTGGGAGGCTGAGGTGGGAGGATCATTTAAGGCCAGGAGTTCGAAACAAGTCTGGGGAATATAGTGTGAGACACCCCACCCTGCCATGATCCTGCCATCTCTAAAAAAAAAAAAAAAAACAAAAAACATAAAGATCCTGGTAAAACCACAAGGGCTTGGGGGTAGTATTAGTAATGGAAACACAGATGACCATCACGACAATGGCTGTACTGATGCTTTCCCTCCGTGGTCCGAGCCCTTTGTCAGTGACAACACAAAGTTAAAAATAATGATGATCTCATCAGATCTGACAAGAGGTTGGCCAGAAAAGGGTTGAAATGATCAGGAAGAGTCTTTGTATGTGAATTTTCATCTACTCTCTTTTACAGTGAGCCCTATTCTCATTCATTCATCAAAGACAGAAAGAAGGCAGGATAAATGAAATTTGATAAGGAATGAATGAGCCAGATCCAGGGGGAGGGAAGCACTAGAATGTGTTGGTTAAGAACCAGGACTTGCATTTTATTCTGTTTCCCAATTTTCCAGCTGTGAGGCCTTGGACAAGTTTCTTTTTTTTTTTTTTTTTTGACATGGAGTCTTGCTGTGTTGCCCAGGCTGGAGTGCAGTGGTGAAATCTTGGCCCACTGCAACCTCTGCCCCCCAGGTTCAAGCAATTCTCCTGCCTCGGCCTCTCAAGTAGCTGGGACTGCAGGCGCCCACCACCATGCCCAGCTAATTTTTGTATTTTTGGTAGAGACAGGGTTTCACCATGTTGGCCAGGATGATCTCGAACTCTTGACCTTATGATCTGCCTGCCTGGGCCTCCCAAAGTGCTAGGATTACAGGAGTGAGCCACCGCCCCTAGCCGGACACGTTTCATAACCTCCCTGAGCCTCAGTTTATTCATCTGTGCAATGGGGATCACCAGAGTTCCTACCTCACAGGGTTGTCATGTGGGAAATCAATGAGATAATGCACATAGTGCCTGGCCTCAATGAATGTTAGGTGTTCGTTTGTTTTAAAGCCTTGAGGAAAACTTCACCTTGATATAAGGAAGACTGTGTTAATGGTGAGAGCTGTTACAATGAGCTGTTATGATTATTCATTGGAAGGAGGCCAAACAGAAGGGTGGAATCAGCAAGACCTGGGTGCAAATCTTGCCCCTGACATTTACTGGCTGTTTGAATTTACACAAGGAACTTCATCTCTCTGAGCTTCAGTTTCCTCATCTATAAAAAGGGAATAGTAATACCTACATGGTCAGGTTCTTATAAGGATTTACCTCATTCATTCATTCATTCATTCATTCATGTGGGGATGTGCCAGGTAATCTTTTAGGCCCTGGTGAGATAGCAGTGAACAATCCAGGCAAAAATCCCAGTTTGCAAGGAGCTGATGATCTTGTAGAGGGAAGGGGCTCACAGTGAACACTCACAAGTAAACACGATCATTTCAGGCTATGATAATTGCTATGAAAGAATGAAGCTGGTCAGGGGAAAGAGAATGACTATGAGATAGTTTACTTTAGCTGGGGTGGTCAAGGAGGGCCTCCTTGTGGAGGTAACATTTAAGCTGAGACCTGAATGATAAGGAGAAGCTGGCCACATGACCATCAATGGGAAAAGCATTCCAGGGAGACAAACGAGATAAGAACGTGTTTGGCAAGTGTGGCTGAAGTAGGGTAAGTGGAGGGGAGAATAACAGGAAAGTGGTGGATGGGCGCAGTGGCTATGCCTGTAATCCCAGCACTTTGGGAGGCCAAGATGGGCAGATCACGAGGTCAGGAGTTTGAGACCAAATCTGGCCAACATAGTAAAACCCCATATCTACTAAAAATACAAAAAATTAGCTGGGTGTGGTAGTGTGCATCTGTAATCCCAGCTACTCGAGAGGCTGAGGCAGGGAAATTGCGTGAACCCTGGAGGCGGAGGTTGCCGTGAGCCGAGATCGCGCCATTGGACTCAAGCCCAGGTGATGGTACAAGACTCAATCTCAAAAAAAAAAAAAAAAAAAAAAAAAAAAAAAAAGAGAAAAGAAAAGAGGAAAGTGGTAACGGGGGCAGAGCTTAGAGCGCCTCCAGGCTACACACGGTGGGTGCAGAACATGCTGTTATTGGTAGCATCAGCAGCAGCGGTCTTCC
The DNA here is from genome assembly GCF_048565385.1 of Saimiri boliviensis. Lineage (NCBI taxonomy): Eukaryota > Metazoa > Chordata > Mammalia > Primates > Cebidae > Saimiri > Saimiri boliviensis. The sequence goes on from NC_133457.1 coordinate 112,865,235, forward strand.
TCTGACTCCTTTTTTCATCCCCCACTAAGGACCTGCTTTGGAAAATAAGGACATCCATTCTTGTTCTCCCGGGAGATCCCTTCCATTATTCAGCTGTCCCACATGAAACCATTCAGAGCAGCAACACTCCAAGTCCTTGGTCTGGTTGTTGAAAGGGAGGCTGACTCAGTGTAAGGAGTAATGGCATTAACTGTGCAGGAAAGTGACAAGGAGGTGACTCCGGTCATGCAATGTTGAGCTTTGGCTTGAATCCTTGGGGGTCTTGCCCTGCCACCTCCCAGTCTCTCAATTCTTGAGGCTCAGGGGTGAGATCTCTGTGAGCCTCGGGACACTTTGAGGAAAGCCACGTGTGCAAGAGACAAGTATCCATATTCTACTTTTCTACAGAATCCTGATCTTCAACTGGCTTACATGACTACTTTGCTTAAAGACCACACTGCCCAGCCTCCCCTGCAGCTAGATGGAGGTCACGTGCTTGGGTCTGGTCAATAAGATGGGAGTGGGAGTGTTGTGTGGGACTTCCAGGTTTTTTTTTTTTTTTTTTTTTTTTTTTTTAAATGGTGTCTCACTCTGTCGCCCAGGCTGGAGTGTAGTGGCACGATCTTGGCTCACTGCAACCTCCAACTCCCAGGCTCAAGCAATTCTCCGCCTCAGCCTCCCGAGTGGCTGGGATTACAGGCGTGTACCATCACGTCCGGCTAATTTTTTTTGTATTTTAGTAGAGATGGGGTTTCACCATGTTGCCCAAGGTGTTTTTTAACGCCTGAGCTCAGGCAATCTGCCTGCCTTGGCCTCCCAAAGTGCTGGGATTACAGGCGTGAGCCACCCCGCCCAGCTCCAGAATCTCATTAAAGCAGGGAAGGCTGCCTCTTTTTAGATCTTCCGCCATCCTGCTGCCAGGGATGATTACATGATGGTTGGAACTCTAGCAGCCACTGAGAGTCGTGAGACTGAAAACCTCAGTCTGGGAAAAGGAGAGCAGAAAGCTGGAATGAGCCTGGAGGCATGATAACTATAGAGCCATGGTACTAGTCCGGGGCTATTTTCATCTGAACTGATGAGAGAAATATACTTCTCTCCCTGAGTCTTTCTTTGTTATAGCAGCCAGGCCTAGATTCTGATCAGCACAGCAGTGGTTAGCCCAGTAATTCTCCAGCACATGGAGCATATGGAGTATAACTTACACATGGGCTGCCAACCCATCTGAGAGTAACACAGGCAAAAAGACACCAGTTGCCCAGAATAACCTAGCGATGGACTGGGAACAAGTTGGTCTGAAAACAACTCCATTCCAAGGGACTCGAGTAGTTCCCTACATGCTTAACCGGCTCCACTCCACGCCCTTTATTCCTCCCTTTTCTGGACTCTCAGTAGCCTCCCATTTTCCTGTACTAAGAGGAAGGTCAACAGAGACCTCAGCCCCTCCTTTTGCTGTTCCCTAAGGCTGGCCTAGAGAGAACTTTTTTCTGCTACCTCCCCTGCCCCTTCACCAACTGGCTTTCTCCCTTCTTTCAGGACTCAGTAGCAACATCACCAGCTTTTCCTAGACTGAATTAAGCTGAGTCAGCCCTTCCATTACCCTGTCACAGCAGGCTTTGTGAGGTAGAAATCAGGTTTAATCACTCTCCTTCTTAAAGTCCTCCAGTGGCGTCCTGAAGCAAGGTCCAAACTCTTATGGAGGCTGCACAGCCCCGCCTGACTCGACCCATGTTGACCTCTCTGATCTCTTTTCCTCTGCGCTCTCCCACATGGTCACTCCCTTCCAGCCACACTGGCCAGCTATCTGCTCTTCCACATGCCAAGCCCATGTGGCCTCAGGACCTTTGCACTTGCTGTCTCTCTGTAGAACGTTCTCTTCCCAAATGTTTTGTGACTGGCTCCTTCTTGTCCTTCACATTCTCTTCTTAGAGAGGCTGTCCCTCACTCCCTGATTAAAAATAACCTCTTCCTCAGTCACTCACTCTTGCTGCACTGTTTTTACCTCCTTGGTGATTTGTCACAATCTGCAGTCATTTTGTTTTAGACAGGGTCTCAGAAGGGTGCAGTGGTGTGATGATGGCTCACTGCATCCTCGACCTCCCAGCCTCCAGCCGTCCTCCCACCTCAGCCTCCCAAGTAGCTGGGACCACAGATGCAGGTCACAATGCCTGGCTATTTTTTTTTTTTTTTTTTTTAAAGATGAGGTCTCTCTGTGTCACCCCGGCTGGTCTCAAACTCTTGGGTTCAAGTAATCATCCTGTCTCAGCCTCCCAAAGGGATGGGATTATAGGTGTGAGCCACCATGCCTGGCCAAGTCATTTTGTTTACTTGTTTGTTTACTCATTTATTTTCTGCTCCTCCATCAACCCAGGCTAGCACATCGAGGGCAGGTACTGTGCCTATTTCACAAGGCTGGATCCCCACTGCCCCGCACAGAGCCAGGTATAGGGTTTGCACTCAGCAAATACTGGTGCCTTAAATGACTGCCTGAATGAATGAAGAGGTGAATGGTTTGTCGGTTGGTCAGTCGGATGGAGGGATGTGTGGATGGCTGGATCGCTGGATGGATGGATGGATGGATTGATGGATGGGTTTAGAAGCCATGACCCGAACCAGACTACCCAAATGCCATATATTTATTGAGCACCCCTCCTATGCAATGCACTATCGAAAAACACAAGCTTGAATTAGCAGCTGAATGCCTGATACTAATGATATAATAACAGCTGATATTTATTGATTTCTCACTAAATCGGGCACTGCGCCAACTGCATTGCATGACCAATCTCATTTACTTCTTAAATCAACCCCAGGAGGTGGATACTCTCATAATTCCTGTTTTGCATTTGTGAAAACCAAGTCTCAAAAAGGTGAGGCTCAGTTGGAGGAGGAATCATTTGGGCTGAGGCTTGAAGGCTAGAGATGGATTCCAGCAGGCAGAGATGGGAGTAGGGGGTGTTCTAGGCAGAGATAACTACATATTCAAAGGCTTGGAGGTGGGGAGCAATAGTCAATCCAGATTGACTCGGGCAGGTGTGCACAGAGAGAGAAAACTGACAGGAGGGGAAGCCACCATTTACTGCATGCCTGCTGCATGGACGATACCAAAGCATTTACTCACCATCCCCCCAGGAAGTAGCTCCTCTTATCACCTTCATTTTTCAGAGGATGGATCTGAGGCTTGGAGCCACTAAATAACAAGCCCAGAGCCACACAACAGGATTAGGGCTTGAATTCACGCCTGTCTGACTCTGAGGCTGGATCAGAGATGGATAGTCAGGGGTTCAGGAGGGAGTTGACAAGGCTAGTTATGGAGTAATCAAGCATGCGCTAGGAGCCAGGTACAACATATTGTCTCATTTAATCCTTACAAGTACTTAGGAGGTAGGTATTTTTGTGGTATGATTTTGGACAGTTTAGCAGCATTTTTTTGGGGACTAGTTCCTTTGTAATAATCATGTATTAAGTGAAGTTGATCCTATTCCTCAGTTTCAGGGGGTAAGAGTGAGAGCCAAGCTTACCAGTTAGGATAATTCATCCCCCTGGCCACGAAGATTACATTAGTAGTGTGGGCATGACTCAAACTGGTCAATCAGGGTTCCTCTTGGAACTTTTTCTCAAATTATTGGGAAAGAGGTGGTCTCTTTCATCAGGGGTTGTTGAGTTGACAATATATTAACCAGAAGGGGCTGGAGGGTCAACTCTGGTCCTCTGGGGAAAAAAAAATATGCCCAAGAATGTAGCCAAAGCAGAGGGACTCTGTGCAAAGACACAAAGACAAGTTTCTAATGACATTATTTGAGCACCTGGATCCAGCCATCCCTGAAGCCATCACCTTGGATTTTCCAACAATTTGAACTGAGGAATGCTCTTTTTTGATTAGGCCAGTTGGGCTGGATTTCTTACCCTGGCAAATAAAAAGTGATCTGGCTGGGTGTGGTGGCTCACGCCTGTAATCCCAGCATTTTGGGAAGCCAAGGTAGGCAGATCACGAGGTCAGGAGATTAAGACCATTCTGGCTAACATAGTGAAACCCTGTCTCTACTAAAAATACAAAAGTATTATCTGGGCTTGGTGGCATGTGCCTGTAATTCCAGCTACTTGGGAGGCTGGCAGGAGAATCACCTAGACCCAGGAGATGGAGGTTGCAGTGAGCTGAGATGGCACAACCACACTCCAGCCTGGGCAATAGAGCGAGACTCTGTCTCAAAAAAAAAAAAAAAAAAAAAAAAAAGAGTGATCTGACTGAGGCAAAAAAAAAAAAAAAAAAAAAAGAGAGAGAGACTTGCTTTAGGATCCACAGGAAGGAAGGGGCTGAATCACACTGAGATATCACAAAGAGTGTGTGGCACCTGACAGGTCCTCAAGAAATGCCAGTGCCCTTCTTCCGTAGAGCAAGGAGTGGTGGACAGAAGCATGGGAGGAGATAAACCCACTGGTGGAAACTCCCATGTGAGCTCCAGGCTGCTGGGCAGATTCTAGATTGCATCTGGAATCCTCCAAGCTTTCTCTCTCCCAGCCTGCAATGGGGTCTGGCAGGAGCAGGAACCAAAGCCCAGGAGTTGACACATAAAGTGAATCAGCTGCCAGATGTCAGCATTTTAACAAAATCCCTGAGGATCCCACCCTCTCCAAAAAAGTGTCATCCAAGGGTCCTGGCTGCAACTCCGAGTTTCCACAGAAGGGCTTCTCAGAAGTCCTAGCACTTCTCAGGAGCTTACACTTAGTAGCAGCTTGTACAGATAATCGTTTCAGTACCACCAAGGATTCTGTGGTCACTTGAACTTCTCAAAGCTCCTTCATATTGGAACTGGACAGAGGTCAACAGTTTAGCCTACAAACTTTGACTTCAGACAAAGTTGGGTTCCAATCCTGGCCCTAGCCAGCTGGGCGACTTTCGGGACATAACTTAACCTCTCTGAGTCTCCTGTGTGAAACAGGCAGAATTGGAAGATGAAATCAGAAAAATCAGGTAGACACTCTTACAGAGTTTGGAACCTTTTCAGCTTTTGGGCAAGTGGATGAGTTCTAGATATTCTCTGAGCCTCAGCTTCCTCATCTGTAAAATGGGGCACAGGTGGTTGTCAGGCAGCAATGAAGTCAGGCATGGAAAATGCCTACCTCAGGGCACCCAGCCAGCAGGAGGAACCCCCCTCATCCCCTGGCAGGGAGTTTTGGCCCACACGGTGAATTTGTTGCCAACATTTATTTTCCCTATAAATTCACATTCGAGCTTCTCAGGAAAAATCTGAAGCTCTGGGTGTTCTTGGTCCACGCTGCTCCGTGGTAACCCCAGGCTGTCACTGCACAGTGTCAAGTCCAGTCCTGCACTCTAAAATCTCACATGCACCCTGTGCATGTTGTTTATGAGGCCTGCTTGGCTTCTGCAGGAATCTGGGTTTGGGAGCCCAGGAATAAATCATTAGAAGTGTGGCCAGCGATGAGGGAAAAGATTAAACAGTGCCAGGGAAGCAGTCACGGGTTCCTTAGGGAATGCTGGGCCAAGAGCTGGGCCCATGAGGCGCTCTGGATCAGGAATATGGCGATGGAATCCCTGCCTGGGTCAGCCCCTCGCCCATCCGTATATGGCTGCAGAGAAGCCATGTTGCTGCTTCCTTAGAGCCCCCGGCTGCACTTTCTCCTTGTCTCTCCTGCTCCTAGACTGCTCTGAAGCCCCTCCCAGTCCCCACCACTCATCCTCTCACACCTCAGTAAAGCAGAATTATAGCATAAAGAATGATGGGCAGGAGACACGGGACTCCTGCAGCTCAGGTGGCTTTGGAGGGCCTCGGTGAGGAGGTACCGCGTGAGTGGAGATCTGAGGAATGCAAAGGAGCCAGCTCACAAAGATCTGGGGAAAGGCGGGTCCGGGCAGCCGCCACAGCAAGTGAAGGGTCCTGGGGCAGGGAAGACATCGGCAGGAAGAGGTGGAGAAAGGCGACCAGTGTTCCTGGTGCTAGGGAGGAAGGCAAAGGGCATGAGAGATGAGATTGAAGAGAGAAAGAAGGCAGGCCTTGAAGACCTAATAGGATGTTTTTAACCTGAGAATCCTGGGAGCCACAGGGCCATGGCCTAATGTAGTTTAAAAATCCCCCAGCTCTGGCTGGGCGCAATGGCTCACACCTGTAATCCCCACACGTTGGGAGACCAAGGCAGGCAGATCACCTAAGTTCAGGAGTTCAAGACCAGCCTGGCCAACATGGTGAAACCCCATATCTACTAAAAGTACAAAAATTCACCGGGCGTGGTGGCGGGCACCTATAATCCCAGTTAGTCGGCAGGCTGAGGCAGCTGGGGCTGAGGCAGCTGGGTCGCTTGAACCTGGGAGGCGGAGGTTAGGGTGAGCAGAGCCGAGATTGTGCCATTGCACTGCAGCCTGGGCAACAAGGGTGAAACTTGGTTTCAAAAAGTAATAAAATAAAATAAAGGCCTCCCAGCTGCATCTACAACAGCCTGCAGGGGGACTGGAATAGAAGCAGGAATCAAAGTGAGGAGGCTGGGGTAGGTGTCCAGGCAGGAGATGGCGGCTGTTCACAACAGAGAAGACAAATTCAACATGTATTTTGGAGGTGAAATCAACCAAACCGCTGATGGCTCAGATGTGGGGGGTGAGGGGGAAGAGTCAAGGTGGAATCCCAGGTTTCGTCCTGAGCAACTGGGAGGATAGTGGTGGTGTTTCCTGAGATGGAGAGGAATCGGAGGAACACCTGGGGCCAGGTCACGGGGGCACTGCGGACGACAGCTGAGGAGTCTGGACGCGACCCTGCAGACAATGGGGAGCTTGGGAAGGCTTCTGAGCAACAGCAGAATATTCATTCAGTCATTCAACAAACATTGGTGGGAAAAGCTTGTTCATATTCTGCTCTCTCACAGACGGCAAAGCTCCCCACAACCAGCCATAGGTGATGGGCCACAAGCATCCTTCCTGGGCCTAGAGTGCACGGTAAAGCTCTACTGGCCCACCCTCAGTTTCCCTTCCTGCCTCCTTCACCTCTGGCTGGAGGAGCTGAAGGGCACTTAAAAAATATTTATGGCCAGGTGCAGTGGCTCTTGCCTGTAATCCCAGCACTTTGGGAGGCCGAGACAGGCAGATTGCCTGAGTTCAGGAGTTTGAAACCAGCCTGGGCAGCATGGCAAAACCCTATCTCTACAAAAAATATAAAAATTAGGCGAGTGTGGTGGTATGCACCTGTAGTCCCAGCTACTTGGGAGACTGAGGTGGGAGGATTGCTTGAGCCTGGGAGGTTCAGGCCGCAGTGAGCTATGTCATGCCACTGCACTCCAGCCTGAGTGGCAGAGCAAGCCTGCCTCTCTAAAACATTTAAAAAATTTAAAAACGAAGATATTTATTTATGCCCTGCCTGTCTTTTCCTCTAAAACCTGCATGAAAGCAGGGACCATCTTCATAACTTCAGGATCTCACATGCCTACTCCTGTGTCTGGTACCTAGTAGGTGCTTAATAACGATTGAGGAACTGAATGTTCAAAATAAATAAATGAGCCGTAGTCTGCCAGACTGAAGGGCTGATTGGGAGTCTGTGAAGTGCCCCGTTCAGGGCCTGGTACACAGCAGACATTCAATAAACGGGAATGAAGATACACAGAAAATAGAGCCACTCTGTCAAGCCTCTGGCGGGTCTTGAGGCTTCCCCAGGGTAGCAAGGGCCTGAGGAGTAGGAGGGAGAGGCGGTTTGTGACTCACCCTCTCGGGGCCCCTGTCTTGGGCCTGGGCCCGTGGGCGTGGAGTCTGCACTAATCCCGGCTAAGCAGCCGGATGTGCAAGGGGTGTGTAATCCCAGGCCTGCTGGCTTTGGCCTGACCTTGGCTAGGATGACTCAAGTGAAGAAGAACAGTCCTGCCCCTTGGACCACCCAGAGCTGAGACCCTCTAGACAACCCGGGACAGGGACCTAAGAGAGCCCTTCTTGGGGGACAGAGGGCGGCAGACTTACCTAGGTCTCCCCGGAAAGCCCAACCCCAGCTATTTGGGGTGTACAGCTCTGCACCCCTCCCCCACTGCTACATCTTTGCCCCAGCGTCCTCCCTGATGGGCGATGCAGCACAGAAACGTTATCTGGGAAGAGAAGGGGCATTCATTCATTCATTCATTTATTCAACAAACATTTATGGAGCCAAGCTATGTGCCAAACACTTTTCCAGATCCTGAGGACACTGCAGAGATCAAGACAGATTCCATCTTCAGGGAACTCACATTTGGGTGGGGGAAGCAGACCTCAAATGAGGAAACAGGAAAATTAACAAGGATCTCCTTAAGGTGCTATGAAGACAAGAAAATGGGCTAATGGGATAGAGAGTGATTGGGTGTAGGGACATCCGTCATCAGTTTTGGTAGTCAGGGAGGGCTTCTCTGAGGAGGTAACGTCTGAGCTGAGACCCAAAATTGGAGGATAGAGCTGTATGACAATCTGGGAAAGAAGCATCTAGGTGGAGGGAAGAGCTTTTAATCCCAGTGAGTCATACAAGTTGGCACCATCACGTCCACTGAACAGATAATGAACATAATAACTAACATTTACTGAGCACCTACAATGCGCAAGGCTCTCCTCTAAACACTTGGCATGCAACAACTTAATACTCAAAACAATCCATCATTATTATCCCATTTTACAGATGAAGAAAGCAAGCCACAGAGAGGTCAAGTGCCTTGCCCAAGGCCACACAGCTAACAAGTAGCAGAGCTGAGATTTGAGCCCAGGGCTGCTCTACCCCACAACCGATGGGTTGTTCCCTATCCTTATAGCACATTAATGTTTTACGATGAAAAACATTAATTGTTGAGCATCACCAGGCATCGGGTCCTGGGACCCATGTCATCTTTAACTGGCCCTACCCACTGGTCCTCTGTCCTGTACCTCTCTCTCACCCTCCTCTGATGTCTCTATTCTGAGGCCACCTCCAGCTCCAGAAGTGGCTCAGCCTGGTCCAATCAGCATAGAACAACCCTCCCAGCCTTCATGAATGACGGATGGGCATGTGACACATGGCTCCATGAGACTGGATCTTGGAACTTTGCAACCACGGGGGAGGAGGAGTTTCTCTCTCTCTCTCTCTCTCTCTCTCTCTCTCTCTCTCTCTCTCTCTCTCTCTCTCTCTCTCCCATTTTCTTTTCTTTTCTTTTTTTTCTTTTTTTTGAGATGGCGTCTCGCTCTGTTGCCCAGACTGGAATGCAGTGGTGCAATCTCGGCTCACCGCCACCTCTGCCTTCCTAGTTCAAGCAATTCTCCTGCCTCAGCTTCTCGAGTAGCTGGGACTATAGGCATGTGTCACTACACCTAGCTAATTTTTTGTGTTTTTAGTAGAGATGGGGTTTCACTGTGTTAGCCAGGATGGTCTTGATCTCCTGACCTCATGATCCACCCACCTTGGCTTCTCTAAGTGCTGAGATTACAGGTGTGAGCCACTGTGCCCGGCCAGGAGTTCTCTTCTGAGGGAAACTGTCTAGCTGGGAGATAGGAAGCCTGGGAGCCCAAAGAGCTTGCTTGAGAGTGAAGCCCTCATAGCGGAGGGTAGAGACAAAAGATGGAGAGAGACTGAGGTGCAATGACAGCCCTGATGGGATTGTCTGAGGGCCTGTGCATCTGGGTTGGAGCCAGAACCACTTCAGAACTTCGCAGTTGCATCACCTCTCCCATTCATTTCAAGCTTAAGCCAATTTGAATTGGCTTTCTGTCTCTTGTAACTGCAATCAGAACCTTGTTTTCTTCCTGGAATGTTCTTCCTTCTCTTCTCTCCTGCTACTCTTTTTTTTAAAAAAATTATTTTTTTAAGGTGGAGTCTTGTTCTGTCACTCAGGATAGAGTGCAGTGGTGTGATCTCGGCTCATTGCAATCTCCGCCTCTTGGGGTTCAAGCGATTCTCCAGCCTCAGCCTCCCAAGTAGCTGGGACTACGGGAGTGCGCCACCACGCCCGGCTAATTTTTGTATTTTTAGTAGAGACTGGGTTTCACCATGTTGGCCAGGCTGGTCTCGAACTCCTGACCTCAGAAGATCTGCCTGTCTTGGCCACCCAAAGTGCTGGGATTACCGCATGAGCTACTGGGCCCAGCCCCAGTAATGTTATTCTTATGACCACCATTAATATGACCATCACTGCCATTGCCAGTCCAGTGACTTTTCTCATGAATACTTGTATTACCACTGCCAGGAATGGCAGCATCATCCTACTTTTAACACAGTGACCACAGGGGCCATTATTGCTACATGGCCGATGCTGTTTCCACTACTCTTTCTGCTATTAGCATCGCACTTCCCATTTGTAAACCTCTCCTGAATATGCAAAGTACTTTCAAAATCCTGTCTGGTTCTCTTCTAAACCTCACCACACCCCCATGAGTGGGGCCAGGTGGCTAGTGTTAGTTTCATTGTAGGGGCAGGGGAACCCAGGTTGTAGAAGTGACGGGAACAGCCTGCAGCCACAGCCAATGGGACTCAGACCCTCCTACTCATTCATTTATTGAAGAGGTGTCACTGAACACCTTCAGTATGAGGACAGACTCTGCTAGTTGCTGGGACGCAGCAGTGAACAACACAGACATGGTTCCTGCCCTCGCTGAGCTGCCCTTTGGGTGGGCTCCAGAACATTCTAAGAGCCTCTCTCACAGGCCCCACACGAAGCCAGGCCAGGATCGTTCTGTCCTTCTCAGAGTTCTGAGACCAGAGTGGAGAAGCCCAGTTTGTGAGCAGAACTGAAGCACTGCTGTGGATTTTACTTCTTGCCTGAGCTGCTTTGGGCAACAGACTCAGCCTTTGAGACTTCCAACCAGACAGTGAATTCCTTGGCAAGGAGGGTCCTGACTTGACTTTTCTGTCTCTGCCACAGTGCCTAGCACGGGGCCGGGTACAGAGCAGGCACTCTGTAAATGCTATTAATGGGTTGTTGCTCAGAGGCAGAACTAGGCCTTCTTCTATCCACCCAGCTTTCCATTCTTCCATTTGTCTAGCATCTATCAATTTCCTTGCTTCTATTCATCCATCCGTCCACCTACCTACCCATCCATCTGTCCATCCATGCATTTTCCTACCTTGCTTCCTCCCTCTTTCCTTCCATTCATCCGTCCATTTCCTCGCTCCATCCCTTCCTTCCATTTCCCTTTTCTCTTTCTTTCCTTCTCCCAAACTTTTCCCTCCATTCTTTCTTTCCACCCATCCTCCATTCTTCTATTTATCCCTCTTCCATCCACTTATCCAGAATCTAGCATCTCTTAGTCTCCCATCACCCATCCTCTCCTTCCCCAATTCCTTTGTTGTATTTATCTTTCTTTCCATCAATTATTTATTGATCCCTCACAGCCTGTGTCAGCTGCTATGAATAAAGTGACCGTCACTGGACTCCTTCCTCAAAGAGAGCATGTTTGAATCAATCTGTGGCTGTTTAGGACCAGGACTCCTTTCCCTGTCCCTCAACCTCTCCCAATTCCCTCAAGGAACCCAACTCTCATGTAGGTACACAAAGCTCTTCAGCCATTTTTTTCTTGTCTGTGTCTGAACTCCACCCCCAACCCTCAAGTTCAAGTCCACAGACCAAGCAGAAACTGACCACCACTTTCTCTAGCTGTTCCTGGAACTGTCCCCAACTCCTGCCTTCAGGGAACACAGCCTGGGCTTGGCTAAAATGCTACACAGCTCTGTGATTACAAAAAGTGCTTGAGCACTTATGTATACTGGCATAATGGAGGATGTAATGAAAAAGACAACCTGAAATTTCTGAGCCTGAACACTTTTTCCTGGCCCCACCCTCTCCTTTTACCCATTCTGGTTTGAGAGGCTGGGAACCAGCCAGAGTGGGAGTGACTAGTCAAGGTGACTAGTTGCAGCAAATCTAGGACTGGATTTAGGGTCTCCTGAGCTGATTCCCTCTCTCTTACCTGACTCTCCCTGTCCCTCCCCTGTTCTCCTTGGGCAATGAAGAATTAGTCCAGCTTCCAGGTTTTTGTTCCTGCTGTGCTGCTGAGAAGGCTCGTTCCCCAGGATGTTAACATTTTCTTGGCTCTTAGTAATTTGCAAAGAGCTTGGGAGATTGAACAAACAAACAAAAGCCTGATTCTCGCAACCACCTTTTTTTTTTTTTTTTTTTTTTTTTTTGAGAGGGAGTCTCACTCTGTTACCCAGGCTGGAGTGCAGTGGTGCGATCTCTGCTCAATGCAACCTGCACCTCCTGGGTTTAAGCAATTCTCCTGCTTCAGCCTCCTGAATAGCTGGGATGACAGGCATACGCCACCATGCCTGACTAATTGTTGTATTTTTAGTAGAGACAGGGTTTCACCATGTTGGTCAGGCTGGTCTTGAACTTCTGACCTTGTGATCTGCCCGCCTCGGCCTGCCAAAGTGCTAGGATTACAAGGGTGAGCCACCGAGCCCAGCCCAAGATAAATAATATTTTAATGTAACATTTACAAAAATAAAACAATGTAAAAACCCCCATGATGAACAAAATATCTACATTTTAGATAAAGACAGGATCAGTAACAGTGGTGTGCTAAGCCATACGGGAGTGTAAGGAAGAAGGAAAAATTAATACTAATCTTAGATTTTTTTTTTTTTTTTGAGACAGAGTCTTGCTTTGTTGCCTAGGCTGGAGTGCAGTGGCGTGATCTCCGCTCACAGCAGGCAACCTAGGCCTCCTGAGTTGAAGTGATTCTCCTGCCTCAGCCTCCCGAGTAGCTATGATTATAGGCATTCGCCACCATGCCCAGCTAATTTTTTTTTTCTTTTGCATTTTTAGTAGAGACAGGGTTTCACCATGTTTGCCAGGCTGGTCTTGAACTTCTGACCTTAGGTGATCTGCCAGCCTCAGCCTCCCAGAGTGCTGAGATCACAGGCATGAGCCACGGTGCCTGGCCTGATCTTGGATTTTTGTGCTCGAGGTGAGCGGGTACCTTGATTCACTTTAGTCCTGTCCCTGAGTGGCAGAGTAGTGATTTGAACCCAAGGCCGTGCTAATGATATCTGTCCCAATCTCACCAGCCTCAATAAGACATGGGGAGTCCATTCTTCCACCCCCAGTGCTCCAGGACTTCAGCAGGAATGGTAAAATTATAGGCTCCAGAAAGCCATGATTTGTAAAACAGAAGACAGACAGGCGTTTAATTAGAGCCAGGCGGGTGGATGGCCGGCTAATAGTAAGTTCGTTCCATAATACTAAGTTCTGTAATAAGCACTGTATTATTGAATTCACTGGCTTGATCACACACATTCTGGAGGCATCTTTGGAAATCTGTTCATAGAAAATAGGGTAAACAGCTATTTCTACCCTGAGAGAAGGAAAATGACTTTATAGTGCGGTGGCTGTGACAAGGGTGTGCTCTGGGGGCGGCTGATCTGGGACAAACCCCACTCTACCACTCAGGCAGTGCGGGGCTGAGCAAGTCGCAGCCCTCTCTGAGCTTCTGCTTTCTCATCTGTAATGGGAATGAGAACATTACCTTGTAGGTGACGGGGAAGATGAACATCATATCCTCATGGGTTTGGTTCCAACGATAACTACGTAAGATGAATATCTATCACCTACTTTTGAAAATCCCTACCTTTATAGTGTGAGGACCTGAAAACTGGGAACTCAGAAGCCAAGCAATGATGCATTTTATCCCAGATGTGGCCTCTCTGAGGCAGAAAGGTAACCAGCTAATGCAGAGGGTGGCATAGGGGACGGTTAGGGAGAGGCCAACAGGTGAAGGAGAAAATAAAGGAATTTTTCTCTATCTCTCTTCCTTCTCAGGTCTCATACTCAGATGCGAAACTCTGTTCTAGCTAAGAGTCTCTGGCTTGTAGAAGAGCTTGTTCTGGTCCAGGTTCCAAGGAACAATCGGCAGGGGTTCCAGACAGCACAGATTGCCGGTTTCTGGCGGTCTTCACACCTGGGAGCTGGCTAATGTCCACGGAGTCAGGCAGGAGTGGCCAAGACAATCACTGTGGATTCAGCCAGGGGCTGCTGCCTTGGGAGTCTTTATTTGTGCTTGTGTTGGCTTCTCTGCTTCCAAGGATAATTACCAGGGATCTGCACAAATTGGAGGCAAAGACAAGCCACTCATAGTGTGCAAAGGACCCTGATCATGACAGTGTAAGTAAACAAACCCTTAGGAATGTGAAGATTAACAGATAAACAAGATCTTCCGAGCAGGGGCCACTGTTAGCTGGAGGTTGGATCCAGTCATTCTCAGCAGGGTGGCTTTGCCCATAAGGGCGTGCTCTGAAAATGTGTGAGGTTGTCACAAGGGTGAGAGAGGATGCCACAGGCAGGAAGTGAGCAGAGGCCGGGGACACCGGGTGACCGGCAATGACCGAGGCAGCCCTGTTCATCGATAACCTTCTCTTGTCCTGCTCAGGATTGGAATGTCCCAGTGGATACTCAGGTAGGTGAACAATAACTGGTTCGAATTAATTGTAGACGTGAACTCCATTTTATATATACACCCACCGAATATCTTTTGCTAATGTTTTCATCTATGCTGAATCTTCCAGAAATAGCAAAGCTTGGTAAAGCAAGGGAAGAATTGGACTTTTCTTCTGTTCAGAACTTTACCAGGAGGTATTCATCATATTGGAAAAGTCACGCAGCTGATGGCAGTGCCACTTGTGATAGCAGAGCTGCCAGCACACCTGTACCTCTCTATTTTTGTCACGGTCATACTCATGGCGCTTGTATGTATAGTGGAAGCATCTAACAACCTCACGGTGTTTTCTGGTGTCATCGTCGTTACCAGGTATTTGCATACTGAAACACATACGAGTTTAATACAGACGTCCTTGTAATTATTCATTCTACTAAAGGTGGGAATTATGTTGATTTTTTTTGAAGTTACGTGTATAGTGTATTATCTACGAATTTCATTTTAGAGTACGAAGCGGTGGGAGAACTTAACAAAACATGAATCATATCTAAAGGGGACTTGGGTTTTGGGAGTGGTGAACCATGACCCCGAAAGGTGCATGTGTTTGTAAGTCTCACCCACAGGGGACTTGGGTTTTGGGAGTGGTGAACCATGACCCCGAAAGGTGCATGTTTTTGTAAGTCTCACCCACACAAGGTGGCCTTCTTTGACTGGCTTCTATCTCTCTGATTAGGCTACAGCTCTCTGCTTATATTTTCAGAGAATCTGCGTGTTTTTTCTTTTCGGCACTTATCAGAACTGAAATGCACTTGCACCACCCTGAGAATGGGCTCCTCCTTCAATTTTACATCCTGAGCACCTCACTCTTCCACTCTCTTCTGGGCCTGTGAACTAGCTTTGGTTATTTGTAGAATTAGCTGGAAAGCCCATCTCCCCAACCAAGCTGGGTGCTCCAGTGCAGGGATTGTGTGTGCTGCATTTATTGCTGTATCTGCAGTGCCTAGTGTGGTGCCTGGTGTGTTTCAGTCACTGATTGAATGAGTGAAGGGTTGTATATTTCATACATATCCCAGGCAAATGAAAATGAATCCATTTTAACTTTATGGCAAGGATCAAAGATGATCAGCGCTGGGTCAGCACAGAGAGGGTCTGTGAATGCAAGTAAGACCTAGTCTTCCTCCATCTGGCAGTGGAGAGACAGATGCAAAGCTGAGAGGAAAAGGAGACAGGAATCCTCCCACTATTTGGGAGAAACACGTCTACCTTAACGGGGGCAGGTGAGGGAAGACTTCCTGCAGGAAGCACCACTTGAGTCTTGTGGGGGGAAGGGTTTGCCAAGCAACCACTGACCACATGCTCCAACCCATTATTTTAGACAGGGAACTGGGACTGGTTTAGGCCTGGCTCTGCCACCGTCCCACTCTGTGACCTTGGCCAAGTCTTTCTACCTCTTTGGGCCTCAGTCTTTCCATCTTGACAATGAGATGATCTCTAGGGTCAGCCTCACCTCCTGGAACAGAAGTTTCAAACTGGCAGCTCCTGGGCTGAATTCTCCTGCTTCTGGTTGTTACCCGCCAGAGGCCAGGAGTGTTTGAGCTGCTCATGTATGTCTGAGGCTTGTGTGAAGGTTACTTACTTTGTAAATTAGATGCCAGAATTTCAGGTGCCACCTAAAAGCAGTGATTCTCGACCAGGGGCAATTTTGCCCCTCAGGGGACATTTGGCAATGTTTGGAAACATTTTCCGTTGTCACACTGGGTGTGGGGTTGTGTGTGGGGTTGGTAGTGGCCTCTAATGAGTAGAGGCCGGGGATGCTGCCAAACTCCCGACAATCACAGGATGACCCCACAGCAGAGAACTCTCCAGCCCCAAATGTCACGAGTGCCGAGGCTGAGTAGCCCCACCTAAAAGTCAAGTCCTTCTGGGCCACTCTGTGGTCTTTGTACTTGGTGACTGATCTCCAGCTGTCCTGCGCTATCTGGAGCTGTCCTCTGACTGCACCGTCACCAGGCTTTCTCCCCACTAGGCCCTGGCTCCCTCTAGCCTCTGCTTCCCAGGGCAAGGCCTGCCTCTCCAGCTCACATTTTGACTTTTCTGGATCAAACCTCACAGCACCCTGGACATAGGTGCCTGTCTGTTAAGACCCCTGTTTTCCACAATTGCAGACAGATGCACAGAGAGTGTCACTAGCTTGATCAAAGTCACACAGCAAAGGGAGTGCTGGGGCTGGGATTTGAACCCAGGTACCCTGACCCCCACCCTCCCCGGTCCATTCCCTGCAGTTTTGTTTCTGACGATTGACTTCCTTTGGGTCTGGGTTTTCTAGACCTGCTCTTCTCAACATTCAAGTCTTCCTGGTTTGAACTGAGCCACGAAGTTATGTCGGAAATGGAAACAGAAGCTGTCTTTGAGATTGTCTCCCTTGGTGATGTGCGGCGGGTTTGAGTCAGATCTCAGAAGGACTTTCTGACAAAGTCACACTAGGGAGGTTGGAAGAATGGTATGAATGGTCGGAAATGAGGTGACAGCCACAACGCAATGGTGGAACAATGGGCTCTGCACTGGGTACCAGCATTGGAGTTTCACTCTAGACCCATGACAAATTCCTTCACCGCTCCAGGCCTCACTTTCCCCGTCTGCAGTGGGGGACAGTGAGACTTCCTTAATCATGGAACTGCAAATATTTGATGGGAACATGGATGTGGAGGGCTGGCCCAGGGCTTGTTCAATGAGGGGACCTGGGGTGGCCATTAGCTCCTGGGTCCGTGGAGGCAGGGGATGCCCTGTGGATTCCAGAAGGTGACAGTGTGCTCCCCTCTCTGGAGGGCGGATGAAGGCGCACCTCTCTGACTGCCTTGTTTTATCTTTGGAGAATTCTCCCCAGTGCACCTCTGCCCACTTTCAGGCCTTTGTAATCCCAAGCCTTTAACCAGCGGCCCCTGGGTGTTGAGTATGTAACCAGGAGGGAAGGCCAGAGCCTCTGTTCAGCCCTTCTCTGCCTTAGACACGCTTCACATTCCATGTCCATTCAGTCGCCACGTCCTGAGTGCTTTCTGTGTGCCAGGCATTGTGCTGGGCTCTGGGAGTCACTGTCCCCAAGACAGCAAAGGAGCCATCAAACAGATTAAATGGCGGGGAGGGAATTAGTGGGTAATGGAGAGAGTGCCAGTGGGAGAGGGGCAGCGGGTTAAGAAAGCCCCTCTGAGGATGCCTGCTAAGCAGAGGTCTGAGGCCCAGCACCATGGGGCAGAGGAAACAGTGTGTGCGAAGGCCCTGAGATTAGAATGATTGTGTTTGGGCACCAGAAAGGAGGCCAGTGTGGCCAGTGTGGAAGAAGCAAAGGAAAGCGGTTAGAGACAATAATGGAGAGGCAGGTGGGTGGCAGATCAGGCAGCGCTTTGAAGGCCGGGGTGAGGAGCTTGCAATTTATTTTAAGGACCTAGAGGGAGAGGAGGCTCTGGGCCCTGAGAGGATGAGCTGCCTTACTTCTTGGGAGCACCAGGGCTCATGGGAGAATACAACCATCACCCAACCCCCGAAACCTGGCTGGCTTCTCTGCAGCCTGTCCCTGCATCAGGAGGGGCCAAGTGATACCTCACTACACACAGCAGCCTCATTCCTGTCTCCCTCTCTTTGCTTGGGCAGGATCCCCTGCTCGGAGTGGCCTCTCCTCTCCCTGATTTGCCCACTGTTCCTCAGGAAGCCTTCTCTGGCAGCGAGAGCCTATGGGGCCCTCCTCCTCCCAACCACTCTCCTGGCATGGAAATCCACTGGGGTGGTTTGCTAGCAGTGAAGATGCCAGGGCCTTCCACAGACATAATGATTCAGGAGGTCTGTGCTAGGACCCAGGAGTCCACATCTTTACAAACTCTTCCACGTGATTCCTCTGCCCAGCATTGGAGAGACACAGCTGCTGGCATGTTCCCAGAGCTATTTCAGGCAGCAGGGCACGCAGTATGTGTGAGAAGCAGGGGGTGGGCTCCGTGGAATCAGAAGGCCCTGGGTTCGAATCTCAGCTGTAACCCTTACTCAGCTGGGCAATTGTGGGCAAATCAGGCAGAGCTTTGAAGGCCAGGGTAAGGAGCTTCCACCACCTCTTAGAGCCTCTGTTTCCACCTCCGCCTCGCCTCCGCCTCGCCTCCGCCTCGCCCTCTTCTTTTCTTTTTCGAGACAGAGTCTTGCTTTGTCACCCAGGCTGGAGTGCAGTGGCATGATTATGCTCACTGCAACCTCCACTTTCTGGGTTCAAGCCATTCTCCTGCCTCAGCCTCCTAAATAGCTGGGATTACAGGTGACCATCACCACGCAGGCTAATTTTTTGTATTTTCCATAGAGATGGGGTTTCACCATGTTGGCCAGGCTGGTCTTGAACTCCTGACCTCAGGTGATCCACTCGCCTCGGCCTCCCAAAGTGCTGGGATTACAGATGTGAGTCACTGCTCCCGGCTGAGCCTCAGTTTCTTCATCTGTAAGGTGGGGATAGTCACACCAACCTCAGAGTATTGTAAAAGGGATGAAAAATGTAATGTGCCTAATCCAAGGGGTGGCCCACAGTTAATGCATAATAAATGCAGCCCGGTCTCCACACCACACTTGCTTCCCTAAGGGCATGAATAAGGGAATGCTCTCTAAACCAGGGCTCAGCAAACTTTTTCTGTAAAAGGGTCACACAGTAAATATTTTAGGCTTCGGGGGCCGCATGGTCTCTGTCACAACCCATCGACTCTGCAGGGCAGCACAGACACAGCCGTAGATAAACAGAAATGAGTTTGTGAGTTAACGGCGATGTTCCAAAAAACCCTGATAGTTCTGAAATTTAAATTTTATATGGTTTTCACATATCAAGAAATAATATTCTTCTTTGGATGTTTTTCAGCCACTTGAAAATGTAAAAACTGTTCTTAGCTTTAGGGCTGTACCAAAACAGGGGGTGGGCTAGATATAGCCCCCAGGCCCTGGATGGCTGGCCCCACGACTCCAGAGGTTTTACATGTCTTAGCTCAAAGGACCCTGATGAGATAGGTAGCCCTACGTTCAGATGGAGAAATGGAGTCTCAGAGAGACTGGGATCCTTGGACAAGGTCCCAGAGCAGAAATAGTAGATATTTTAGTCTTTGTGGACCATTTGGTCTCTGTTGCAAGAGATCTGAACTCAGGCAGAGCTGGGTTCAGAGCCTCTGTTATTAATCACAGTATATTGTCTCTTGGAAGCCACACAGGCCACAGATATACTACATTTCAGAATGAGTGACCTCATCTTTTAAAACCAGAATCTCTTTGCCTCCATACGAGCCCAGGTGGGAAAGGCTGGGTTGGTCAGGCAGGAAAGACAGTTTTTTGAGCCTAGAGGGTGGAAGGGGACTTCTAGGGCCCATTAGCCTCCTGAGCCGCAGCCCTGGACAGGCTTTGCAGTCCCCTTTCCGGCACTGACCCTGTCTGGTAGGGGTGAGCCTGCCTGAGTAATTAGGTCTGACTGCTGCGGGCCCGCTGAGGACCTTCACCTTCCCAATGTTCTCCTCCGTCTTATTCATGTTTGGTATTTTTATTACATTATTTTGACATGACATTCCCTAAGTGACATTCAGCTAAACTGTATTTTTGTAGAATAGGGACTTGCCACCCTCTCGGCACTGCCGCATTCATGATGACAGCCACATGTCTGACATCTCCCCAAGGGTGCCATTATATGTTGACAAAAGAAAAATCTGAAAAAATTTAGTGTGGAAGGAAAAAGCTGAAGCTGCCTTAATTAATTAATTAATTATTTCCATTCATTTGTACTGTTGGAGATACAGTGGTGAACATGATAGTCAAGATTCCTTAGCACGATGAAGCTTACTTTCTAGTAGAGGAGATAGACAATAAACAAATACACAGGATAATAGCAGATTGTGATGAGTGCTATGAAGGAAAAAAAATACTGAGATAGGATATTAAATGGGGCAGAGCATGTCTCTGTTATCCAGCCTCTCCTTTTCTTTCTTTCTTTTTTTTTTTTTTTTTTTTTTGAGACGGAGTTTCGCTCTTGTTACCCAGGCTGGAGTGCAATGGCGCGATCTCAGCTCACCGCAACCTCCGCCTCCCGGGTTCAGGCGATTCTCTTGCCTCAGCCTCCTGAGTAGCTGGGATTACAGGCACGCGCCACCATACCCAGCTAATTTTTTGTATTTTTAGTAGAGACGGGGTTTCACCATGTTGACCAGGATAGTCTCGATCTCTTGACCTCGTGATCCACCCGCCTTGGCCTCCCAAAGTGCTGGGATTACAGGTTTGAGCCACCGCGCCCGGCCATCCTCTCCTTTACTTAGGGATGTAGATCCACTGATGTGTATTGGAAAACGTGCTGCCCAGAATAAAGACTGTTTCCAGCCTCCCTTGCAGCTAGGTATGGCCAATGGATATGGCAGAAGTGAGCCGCTGGCTGGGGCTTTACGTGTCCACAGGCACAGAAGGGTGTGCCTGACACCTGCTCTTTCCCTCTTCCACCAGACAGAAATCCTTTCTCTTACATCTCCCTTATATCTCTTTTCCTACTCCATCCATCCGTCTACTTATGTACCATCTATATGTTCATTAATCTATCCATTTGTTCACATGTTATTCATCTATTCATCCATCCATCCATCCATCCATCCATCCATCCATCCATCCATCCTTCCATCCATCCATCCATTTGGCAAGCATTTATGGAGAGCTTGTGGCAGATTCTGGGGATATAAAAACTAAGTAAACTCAATCTACCCCCTCAAGAAGCCCAGAGCCCCTTTGGCAGAAGGAGTGAAATTTGAACTCTATGATTTCTGTTATGTTTAAGTTGTTTTATGAAACATAACAGAAATCATAGAGTTCAAATTCCACTCTGCCACTTTGCTCATGTGATGATAGTGACTACCTCTCTGAACCTTAACTTTCTCATGGGTACCACGGAGATGATGATCTCCGCCTCTGAGGATTCGATGAGATCAGAAAGGTAGAACACTTCTTAGAGAGCCCGGCACACAGTAAGCATTCAAAAGACGGTTCTTATTAGTCCATGCGGGAACTGGGAAGTTTCTTGGAGGCTTCTGGGCTTGATATAAAAGGACGAAAAGAATTTGGATGTGTGAGACTGGAATAGGAGAAAGGGAATTCTGGGCAGAGGGTACAGTAAGAGCAAAGGCAAAGGGACAGGGAAATTTGGGGTTCATGGAGGAGCCAGTGGGAGAGGAGTGCCCAGTTTCCCTCCATGAGCATTCTCCTGGCAGCAGGATGCAGAGACTGAAAAGGACAGGCCAGGGTGGGGTGGGGTGGAGGTGATGGACAGGCTCAGAGGGGTGAGGACCTGCAGTCCAGGTGACCCAAATAGCCAGAGGCAGACAGAACTGGGTCATGCGCATTAATCTCCACCACCAGGCAGGCTCCCCTCCGCCCTCTGTCTGGGCTCTCAGGCCTTGCTGGGTGGGAGGAGGTTCATTTTGACTCTTGGATGTCTCTCAGCCTTCTCAAACGTAACGGGGCCACATGTAGCTCTTACTCTCCCACTACCTGCTCTGTACTGAGTTTTGCCTCTTTTGGCAAATGGCGCCTCCATCCTCCCAGATCTTCAGGCCATGACCCAAGAGCCCTCCTCGACTCCTCTCTGTTCATGCGCAAATCCCATGGGCTCCACCTTCAGAATCGTCTGAGCACTTCTACCTGCCTCCCTGATCATCACCCTGGGCCGGGCGCCTACATCTCCCTCCAGGACTGTTGCAGCTGCCTCCTCACTGCTGGCCCTGTGTCCTCCCTCTGCCCTGCAGTCTGTTTTCTAATCAGAATGCTCTTTTGAAAGCATGCATCAATCCTGCCACTGCCTTCCTCAAAAGCCCCCAGTGGTGTTCCAGTGTGCCTGAAATGAAAGCCAGTGGCCTCACCCAGCCTTCAAGGCTCTGTCTGATCTGACCCTGGCTACTTCTCCCCGCTTGCCCCCACCAGCTGAGCTCACCCTGCTGTAGCCGCTGGCCTTGCTTCTCCTCCAATATCCCAGACTGGGTCCAGCCTCAGGGCCTTTGCACTGGCAGTTCCTGCCAGGAATGCTCCTCTCTTAGATCTCTGCGGGTCTTTCTGAATCTTTCGGTGCTCAGCTCATGTGTTATTCCCGGAGTGGCCTTCCTGGCCACCCTGGTAAAGTAGCCACTTTAATCTCATCTGTTATCCCATGACCCTCTTTCAGGGTTTTGGGAACACTCGTCATTTCCTTCTTGACTTGGTAATTTGTCTCATTCACTAGAATGAAGATTCCCTGAGAAGACAGGGACTATGTCTGCCTTGATCCCTCATGCAACCCTAGCTGTCTGTGATACAGTAGGTACTCAATAAATGTTTGCTGGGTGAATGAGTACACAATGCCTTCCCTAGTGGGGATTTTGAAGACACCTCTCAGAACTAGAAACACAGACTCCATGGGAGCATTTTTGAGACATCTGAGTGGTGTGGCCCCTATAGGTCATGGGACCCACTGTACAGATGTGGAAGCTGAGGCCCAGAGGAGAGGGAAGGAGCTGGGTCCCAGGCACATAGACCTGCCATAGCAGAACCAAGGCTGGGACTCAGACTTCCTGTCCCGCAGCCTCTCAGCCAGGCACTGGTTCTCAGTCCCTGCCTCATGGAATCTTCCTTAAAGTCCCGGAGGTTTGCAGATCTGCCCTGCTTCAGCCGCTCATTTTCCCCTGCCCTATGTGGAGAGCTCTTCCAGATGGGTTGGCTTCTGGAAAGCCCAAGAGGAAGCAAGGAAATGCAGCCTTTCCCCTTGGTAACTGTGGGGTGTGGGATGTGGGCAGGTGGAGGTATTGGGAAGTGAAGTCTCCAGGGTAGGGCTTTATGCTGCCTCCAGGGCCACGGCCAAGGGTAGCCCAGCTCCAGAGCCTCCTACCCAGCTCTGCCCTGTGTCCTGGGCTGCTCGGAACTCTCATTACGCCATTGGCAGCCACATAACTCTCCCTTGACTTCAGGAAGATTCTGGATGGGAGTCCAGGCCATATTTAGGCAGGGTCAGGCCATAGTTCACAGCTCAGGGTGGTCATGTAGCTTTGGGATGGCTGCTTCTCTCTCTGAGCCTCAGTCTCCCCATGAGTAAGACAGAGCAAAACCCAATCACATTGCAGGGAAATAAAAAAGAAAATCTTTTCTTGCTACCGCAAGCAATATCAGCAAACCCAGTTTGAGCACCTGCTGCATGCGCTTTCCTAAGTACTTTAATAGTAGCTTTCAAGCCTTCCGGACTGGGGACCAGAGTAATAAATATAGTTCTAGAAAAACCCCAGCGAGTACACATACCCTGAAATAAATGCTCCACCCGCAAGATGTGTCCTCATGATAATGCACTCTGATACTTTCTGTTCTTGGTTTTTCAATGGTGGTTGTGATCCCTTAGATTGATTTTATGACCATCAGTTTGAAAGGCACTGTGTTCACTCATTTAAACCTCACAAAACCCTATAAGAGAACTATTATTAACCACATTTTATAGATGAGAAAGCGGCTTCAGAGTTTGCGTCACTCTCCCAGTAAGTGACGGAGCCCAGAGGCCACCGCAGCGCTCATATCCTTAAGCGCAGTGCGCGGCTGCCCCTTTAAGTGTTGGACCTGGATGAGAGGGGCCCCTCTGCCACAGGGCAGATGGAAACCTTTCCACGATCCTCTGGCAACTTCCCTTTCTTGGCTCTGGGCAACTCCTCTTTTGATTTTCCTAAGCAAGCTGTCAGTTTAGTAAAACAGATCCCGGAGTTTAATTAAAATAATGAGTGGTACAAGACGAAGGGCGCCAGGGCCAGCCAGAGGGTGAAGATGAGTTACAGTTTTGTTCATGAAAGGTGGAGGGAGAGGCGAGCAGAGGGGGAGAGTCTCTCTGACTCTAGAAAGGCAATAAGGTTTCCATTTGGTTTTGCTCTCACTCTTGTCTCCTCTGACTCCTCCCTCCAGAGAATCCCAAGGATCTTTCTATAAGATCTAATCTTGTCAATGCTCTGCTTTAGAGCCTTCGGAGTAAATCCACACTTCCCACTCAGGTTCGAAGGCTCTATGGGATCTGAGTCCCACTAACAGCACCCCGTTGCCACACAGCTCCCTGCTGCCCACACCAGTCCGATACTGGGGATCTCACATGGGCTGTGTTCTCTCCCTGCTCCTCTTGCCTGGGCTAACTCTAGCTCTTCCTTGAAGGCCTGTTTAAATATCACTTGGGGCATGGAGCTGAACCCAAATGATAATACACGCTTCCTATGCTCACGGTTCAGAGGGGAGACAGACAACACATGTATAAATGCATAAAAGGAAAGATCGGCTGGGCACCGTGGCTCATGCCTGTGATCCCAGCACATTGAGAGGTCAAGGCAGGAGGATTTCTTGAGGCCACAAGTTTGAGACCAGCCTAGGTAACACAGCGAGAGCCCATTTCTAGAAACAAAACAAAACGAACAAACAAAAACTTAGCCAGGTGTAGTGGCACATACTCATGGTCCTAGCTACTTGGCAGGCCGATTCAGGAGGATCACCTGGGCCCAGAAGTTTGAGGTTGCAGTGAGCTATAATTGCATCACTGCACTCCAGTCTGGGCAACACAGTGAGACCCCGTCTCTATTAAAAAACAAAGACAGATCATTTAAGACAGGGATCAGCACCAGGTGGAAAAGCAAACGACTAAGCCTTTTGAGGACCATCTGCCCGGTGCTGTTCAGAATGGCTTGCATGCATTTACCTGTTGAATCTTGCTCCAGCCTGAGAGGTGGAAGCTCTATCACCTTCGCCCCATGAGGGAACAAGCTGGAAAGCGGGTTGCTCACAGCTTCTCCTGGTTCCGCTGGAGCAGCCTGGCTTTGGTTCTCAAGCTGTTAACCATCGTGCTTCACGGTGGCTCCAAACATCCAGGGGAAGGGCAGGCTGGGTAGGTGGTGGCAGGGAGAAGGTGGGGATGCAACTTGATATTCAGTGGCCTGAGAAGGTGACCTGTGAGCTGAGACAAGGGGTCTGGCCATGCAAGGACTGAGGGAGGAATAAGGGTAGCAGCAGATGCCTTGGGAATGTAAATACAGCAAGGAGGCCAAGGGAACTGGAGTGCTGGCCCCTCGAGTTCCCATCCATCTAAAATGGGATTGGCCCGGGCCAGCATGGGTATTGCGAGAGACCAGAGCCAAGTCCACAGAAGGAAGCTATTGGGGTGTTGCAGGGGGTGAGCGTTGTGAGCCCCAGCCTGTGGTGGCTCTTTCCTCTCTGTGGGTGATGCTGGGGAAAGGTCTAGGGGACCCAGCAGGGGAGGGGCTGCCAGGCTTTCCAGTAACCAAGAATCAGGGGAGGACCAGGCTGTCTCTTGGAATATCATGTCTTTTCACTTACTCTGTTGGAGGCTTCATTCATTCATTAATTCCCCTCTCACCATGGCTCACCTGTCCCCCCAAAGGCTTCTGTAACCCCATCCCTCCTCACATGGTCCCATGCAGCCACCATAGCCTTCTTGCTGTTCTCCCATATACTGAGCTCATTTCTACCCCAGGCCTTTGCATGGTGGCTCCCTCTGCCTGGAATGCTCTTCCCCGACTCTGTGACTGCCCTCCTCATTCAAACCTCAGCTCCCAGGAAGGGGTTAGGGGTGGGCAAAAGGGAGTGCCATTCCTTGCAGACCTCACAATCCCTAAGGATCTTTATTTTATTACTGTTATTTTTAGAGGCAGGATCTCACTCTGTCACCCAGGATGGAATGCAGTGGCACAATCATAGCTCACTGCAGCCTCGAACTCCTGGGCTTAAGAAAACCTCCTGCCTCAGCCTCCCGAGTAGCTGGGACTATAGGCATGACCTATGTGCTGGCTTCTAAGGATCTTAATCAAGAGTTTTCATGATGTAGGGATAGGATTATTCACTACAGCATTGTTTGGAAACAACCTCAATGTCCATCAACAGGGAAAATGTTAACTCAACAGAGGGTCATTTACATGCAGCTGCAAGTAGGAATACTATGCAGCTGTAAAAAAGAACAGGGAAGGCTCAATATGCATAAATAGGGAACAGTCCCCAAGGTATGCTGTCAGCAAGCAAAGCACCATGAGAACAGAATGTATAACAAACTTCCTTTTCAATAAAATGAGGAAAAAAGAATATGCACATATATGCGTTCACTTATACATGGACGTGTTATTTGTGGAAGGGACAACAGGAAATTGGCAGCAGTGGCTGCTTCTGGGGAGGAGGACAGGGTGGCTGGGGGACAGGGAGGGAGAGAACTTTTCGCTGTGTGCCCTTTTGAATGCTTTGACTTTCACACTGGGGAAACATAGTACCTATTCAGAAAACTGGCCTTCCAGTATTTTTAGAATTCTGACCTTATCTCTAAGTGGGTTATGTACACAAACAGGGACAGAATGATAACAATGAAAAAACAGTGCATTCCTCAAACAACGTATACTGAACCACTGCTAAGGAACACCGGGGGTTTCAAATAGGAATATAGAAACAAATCGAATACATCCCGGGGTTGTCTTGGGAGTCTCACATTTACGGGACCTTGCCATTTTGTGCAGGTTCTCACAATTTGTTCAATGTTACATCTTAAAGGTACCACAACTTCAGGGATGTCTTCATTTTGTTGTTTTCTTTATAAATTAATATTCCAGGAGTCTCAAAAAATAAAAATCTTCCAGGCTTTTCTCCTCAGGAGGGACCCTGTCCTGTTTCCCCTTAGGGAGCGAGAGACACAGGGAGGCCCGAGAACAGGGACAGGAAACCCAAGTTCTCAGGAGGAACAGCAGCCCACAGTCCCAATTTAGGTGCTCCCAGGGGATCGGACAGGTTCACCAGGGCACAGAGGCAGGGCCACGCCTCCCCCTGGGGATGTAGTTCTGCTGAAAATGGGCAAGAGAGAATTCCCAGCCTGTGAAGCGGGTCTTGTTGCGGACTGGAGGGAAGGTCTGTGGTTTTTAGCTGCCTCCTCTGGAAACAGCATCTCACAGCGCCGAGCTAGGAGACCTACAACAACTCCAGAGACCAGGATTTTTAGCCACTAAATCAAAGTGAGAGATGTTGACTTAGCGTGGCCATGGCCTGATCTGAATCAAGGTTAAAGTTTCCCAACAGCCCACGAGAAGGTGGAAAGGATGAAGTGATACTATTAATAATGTACACACACTTAACCTATTCACGAGCATCCCCCTTCGCTGTCGTAAAACCCTGTGCCCAGTCTGCCTCTCACCGGATTCTCCCAGCCACCCTAGGAGGTAGCAGTGTTGGTTTCATTATTCCCATTTTACAGACAGGAAAGCTGAGATTCCAAGTCGGGAAGGAACTTATCTAAGGCCACAGAGCTCAGGCGTGTCACGCACAGAGTAAAAGTCTCCAATCCAGAGCTCCCTCTGATTCCCCTCCTGGGGAAGTCCAGGGTGGGGCTAGCGTGGTGCCTCTGTGCCCAGGGCATGGATGGGAGAGGCCCCTCATCACCAGGCAGGCAGAATGCAGGGCAGAGGCAGATGGCTCTAGTCTAGACTGTCCTGCTGAGGCTGGTGATGGGGGAGGCTCACTGAGCCACCAGCCACAGGGAGTCTCAGAATATCTACCACATGAGCAAGAGCTGCCAGATGTGCCTGCAGGAGGCACCTGCAGCATGCCCACCTCTCACCACCCCTGGAGATCTGCCCGGGGCCAGGCCATGCCCCATGCCCTCTTCTACCTGAATGATTGCAGTTGCCTTGTCACTATCTTCCTGCTTCCATGCTGGTGCCTACGATAAAACACAGTCCATGCTCCACGTTCGTCCACACGGATCCTGTTAGAACCTAAGCCAGACTGGGGCACTTTTCTTTGCTCAAAACACCTCCCTGTCTCCCAGTATAGTCAGGACAACAGCCAAAGCCCTTAAAACAGCCCACAAGGCCCTGCAGAGCCTGGCCCCTCCGCATCTCTCCGGCCTTACCCCCTCTAACCCTCCCCTTGCTCACTCCCCTCCATGCTGGCCTCCCCTCTGCTCCTGGAGCACAACAGCCATGGTCCGGCCTCCGGGCCTTTGCACTCACACCCCATCAATACCAGTCCCCTTACTCCTGACATTTTACATACATGCATAGATATTATATATTTGTCTTCTTATTTATTTAGTATTATTCTCTTCCTTCTAGAATGCAAGCTTCAGGAGCCACAGGTCTTTGTTCTTTTTCTTGGTTGCTGTGTTCTCACGCCTAGCAAGGGGCTGGCATATAGTACATACTAACTAAAGAATAAGCAAAGGAGTTCCAGGTCTCCATACAGACTCCTCAGGACTCCGGGCCAACAGAGAGTCCTCTGAAACGTCTCATGAATCTCTCCCTCCATGAAAGGCAAACCCAGCATTCCACCATGGGTTGGCTAGTTTATGGCCACATGTCCAGGTGGCTGTAGCAACAATACCCATTAGTCAGTGTATTTTTGGGGCCGAAGGCAAGGTACACTCTGTTTCCTCAAGGTAGTGAAACAAACACCATGAGAACTCTGCGGAGCTCAAAGGAAACTGTGAGCTCCAAACGTTCCTGCCAGAAAAGGAAACCAAGACCAAGAGAAGTGAAACCCTTTGCCTAACGTCTCACACCCCTAAGAGGAGAAGCAGTCCTCAGACTCGGGTCTTCTCACCCTGAATCCAAGAAAAGATCCTCAAAGGACACTGGCACTGGTAATTTGTTGCTAAGACAACCATGCAGATAAGCACAGGTCTGCTGGCCAGGGCCTGGAAAAAACAGGGACTCTAGGTCTCTCAAATGACAAAGGTGACCAGTCATGCAGCAGCATGAGTTCAGGCTGAGGTTACAGCTCACTGTCAGTGTGTTCCTGGAAGACATCCAGAGAGCTCTGGCCATTTTCTCCTAAAAGCTTTGGTGAGAGGCAAGGGAAGACGTGTTTGGAAACGCTCTCTGGATTCCATTAAAGCAGGTGCTCTCGGGACCCAGAGCTGCCATGTGCATGGTGCCCTGCAGACTCACCTGTGGGTCTCCCCAGTTCTGAGAAAACACGTGCCAAGGCTGGGCAAGAAGGGCTGGATTTCCTGCATCGCTCCTCAAGAGGGTGGGGGCTAAGGACACTGGCCTGAGGACAGCGAATGGACAAGCTGGGGAACCCTTCACACTTGGCCTGCTAGGCAACATGACATTTGGCCCAAACCAACTTTGGCCAATGTGAAGTTCTAAGACTCATCTTGCTCTGGGATGAGCCCTTATGGTGTAATAGTTTTCTCAAACCTTCTGACCTACTGACATGCCATGGACTTGCCAGCTATGTGAGTCTCGAAACATAATCCCCATATTCTTTGACACTCCTCCATCAAGAGACAAGGCTTTTGTCTCTTCCCCTTGAGTCTGGGCTCTGCAATTGCTTGTTCAGTAGAATATAGCAGAAATGACACAGTGCCAGTTTCAGGACCCAGACCTTGAGAAACTGGTATCTTCCACTTCCTCCTTCTTGGTATAATCACTCTTGGTATGATCACTCCTGGAACCCACATGCCGCCTGTGAGAAAGCTCAAGCCACCAGATAGCGACATCTTTCCAGCCCTGCGAGCAAGTGAGCTCCAGTGGAGCCGCCCCAGGGGAGGCTGTGTCAGAGCAGCAATGAAGCAGCCCTGCCCATCCCTGTCCACACTGCAGATTCATGAGCAAATAAATGTTTTGTTTTAAGACACTAAGTTTCGGAGGGTGGCGTGTTATGTGGCTATAGAGAAATAGAATATCTTCCCAACTTGGAAAGAATTTCCTGGGCCCTGTGGGAACCCAAAATCCAGATGTAGGATTTTAATAATAACAGAAAGACCTGGGAGTTATTTTAAGGAAGGCCAATAAATCAGGTCAGAAAACATCATCTGCTGACTTCCCTCTGGCACTCTCTACCCTTGCCAGTGAGAATAGCTGAGAAGAGTCTAGGAGTCTTCCCTATTTGAGATAGAATCCTCTGCTAATCAAACACACCTCCAGTTCCTCTATGGCCAGGGTGGAGGTGGCAAAAGTGGAGAACAGATGTTTTCCATTAATTCGGGATCTTATATATTTTTCACGGAACATGGAATTACCTGGTGGCTATCGTCCTACTTGGAATATCAAAGGAAGTAAGGCCGCTCTATAGGCAAGCATCAGAAACCTCTCCTTCTGTTCCTTTCCTGTTTTATTTATTGTGTGGGGCTGCCATGGAGATGGAGCTGGGAAGAGAGAGGGGAAGTTCAGCCTACAAAATCTTTGTGAAGCTGCGTGCAGTGGCGCATGCCTGTAGCCCCAGCTATTTGGGATGCTGACGTGGGAGGGTTTCTTGAGCCCAGGAGATCAAGGCTGCTGTGAGCTCTGTTTGCATCACTGCACTCCAGCCTGGGTAGCAGAATGAGATCCTATCTCTTTTTTTTTCTTCTTCTTCTTTTTTCAATCTTTGTGCTCTTTATCAGAAATGGAGTATGAAGTTGAGACCTTATTTCTTAAAAAAAACTATGAATGCCTCTTTTTTTTGTTGGAGTAAGGTTTGGACTGGTTTTTTGCTTGCTTTTCATGGAAGTGGGGTTGTTATGT
This sequence comes from Saimiri boliviensis, assembly GCF_048565385.1. Taxonomy (NCBI): domain Eukaryota; kingdom Metazoa; phylum Chordata; class Mammalia; order Primates; family Cebidae; genus Saimiri; species Saimiri boliviensis. Next base: position 112,896,075 of record NC_133457.1, read on the forward strand.
GATTTTAAAAGTCTCTAAAACTCTGCCTGTCAAATCTCTCTGTCTTATTTTACATTAGCTACAACAGCCCAAGGGGCCAGGATGGCAGGACAAGCTCCAAGGGGTGATGTCAATGTCTGCTCTACGCCTGACGGTGCATAAGAGCTTTTATCATCATGATCTTGGAAAATCCTTTCAGGAATCCAGTGACAGTGACAGGGCAAAAACTAGAGTCTGCCCATACAAAAGAATACTACTCAGCAATAAAATGGAATGAGCTACTGATCCATACTACACCATGGATGAACCTCAAAACCATGATGCTGAGTGAAGGCTACCAGATGCAAAAGGCCACATATTGTGTGGTGCCATTTACGTGAAATGTCCCAAAGAGACAAAGCCGTAGAGAAAGAAAGAAGCTTGGTGGTTGCCTGGGCCTGGGTGAAAGGAGTGTAGGGAGTGAATGCAAATTGGCATGGGGTTTCTTTTGGAAATATTCTGAAATTGGACTGTAGCGATGGCTGCAAAATGCTGTAAATTTACTAAAAAATTATTGAATTGCACACTTAAAATGAATGAATTTTATGGTGTATAAATTATACCTCCATAAAGCTGTTTAGCAAAAAAGAATAGAGGAGAGTCAGAGGGAAGAGACAAGAGGTGGAGGGTGGGGCTGTTAGAGCATCGTGGGGCATAGGAGATAAATGGGTATGTACTGGCTGGAAAGGATAGAAGCTGTGATTTTCTTAATCACCTAACTGGGGAAATCCCGGAACAGGAGGCCTCTGAGTTCCTACTAGCTGAGAAGCGATAAAAGCTGAGAGTAATAATGACAACTGCTAACGCTGATTAAGTGCCAGGCACATGCCAGGCAACGATGCAAAGCATCTTACAGGTACGAACCCACCGGCTCCTCCAAGATGCCCTTTGAAGTGGTATTGGGAGGCAATTCTCCATAGGTATCTTCAGTGTCTTCAGCATGACTTCAGGTCAAAAGACACTGAGAGCTTTGTTCTAGACCATCTTCTCAAGGACATCTATCTGTATAGCAAACATACTCATACTTGGAGGACAGAGACATTACCTCTCTTTGGAGCAGAAGGAAGAGGATCGAGTTGTTTCCCAACCAGTACAATAATGTCTCCATCTGAGGCAAAGGCTAGACAGATTTGCCAATAGACCCCTTATAAGATTGCAGGTTTCGTAAGCTCTGGGATCCTCCATTGTGACACAGATCTGCTGCTGTGTGTGCAGAATACATGTGGGTTGTTTTGCATTGCTCTCATGGAACTTGGGAGACAATTAGAACTGGCACAAATATGAAGCTTGTGCTGCCTGCCGTATTGTGACTAATGAAGTCCTTTGTCTCTGACCCAGGATCTCATGTCTTCTGCCGTCATGTATGGAATTGTGGCAGGCTAATTCATTAGCTTGTGAGCAGTGCAAAATCTCAGACCCTTCACAGTTCTTCAGTCATATTCACATCACCCCCATTTGGCAGATGAGGACTCTGAGGCCCAGAGAATGGAAACTTCTTGTTCAAGATCACATAGCTAACAAGTAACAAAGCTAGGATGGATACCCAGACTGAGTGGGAAAGGCAGGAGATATGAGAGGGGATTGGAGGAGCGAACCGCTGGAAATGACAGGAGCCGAAGGCCCTGAAGGTACACAGAAGGTCGTGCCTCTCAGCTTCCCAAACCCACACACCCCCAGATGCTGCCTGTCCCTACATCCGGCTGCTGGGGCTGAGCAGCCAATTTGGGACGACCGCGATATATTTAACGGTGAGTCACGCTCTCCCCCAGCAATCAGCAGTGGCAGGCTTGGGAGGATGCAGGGAGCATCTCTGGAAATCCGTGCCCGAGGGTCGCCATGGCAACCCCATCTGAGTCGCTTGCCAGCAGCTGGGATGCCAGTGCCTGAAACGAGGCACAAAATAGTCTCACAGGCTGAGTGCGGCCGAGGACAGGAGCAGGCCCCCTGCACGGCATCCCCGATGGGTCGGCCAGGGATTGATGGGAGGGGCATGAGGACTTGGTGAAAAGGGAGATTCATGGGCTCACTCGAGGTCACAATCCTCTATGGAAGCCTGGGGTCCCTGGCTGGTGGGGATGAGCACACTTGGCATGATGGGTATTTTGGTAAGCACCATCTCTTTCTGCCTTAGCTCCTCTTCATTTGCCTGTCTCTCTCACAGTCGATCTCCCAGAGACTTCTCCCCAGGTGCCATCACAACCTCTGAAGCCTGACAGCAACTCGGAAATGTTCATCCAAGATCATCTTCCAAGATAATTCTGATAACTTCAGAACCTGGGGCAAACCAGCCACACCCACACACTAACACCAAACACGAATATCCCATGAAAGCAGTTTGGAATCCATTCATTCATTCATAAATCCGTTCATCAATGTGTCCTTGCAGTTGTTCATTCTAAATTAAAATCAGGGTCCTATAGGCCCTGTGTAAAAGTGAACTTGGTTATTCCTGGCCTCGTCTCCTTTCAGTCCCCCTCCCTTATTCCACTCTAGCTCACTAGTTTTACTGCTGTTCCTCAAACATACAAGCGCTTTCCTGCCTCAGGGCCTTTGCTCTTGCTCCTCCATCTGCCTGGAAAGCTCCTCCCCCAGAAGGGAAGCTCTCCCTTTAAGTTTCTGCTCACATGTGCCCTTCGCAGAGACATACTATTAAGACCACTCTAGGAGAAACCACCTAATTCAGCCTGAGTGACCATATATATATATCTATCTCCACACACTATAACGTATATCTGTGACAGTTTCCCCCATCTGTATGTAGCAAAGAGAGACAGGCTGAAAATTGGTGGCCTGTAAGTTGAATCTAACCCACAGATCTGTTTTGTTTGGTCTAAATAGTGTTTCAAGAATTGAAGCAGTTGCTAACATTTATAAAATTGAGAGATTTTGTTTTAGAATGCTAATTTTCTATTTATCTTGAAAACTGAAGGCTGGGTGTGGTGGTTCATGCCTGTAATCCTAGCACTCTGGGAGGCTGAGGAGGGTGGACCACTGGAGCCCAAGGAGTTCGAGACCAGCCTGGCCAATGGGGCAAAACCCCATCTCTACAAAAAAATACAAAAATTAGCTGGCTGTGGGGGCGTGCAACTGTAGTCCCAGCTACTCGGAAGGCTGAGGTGGGAGGATCACTTGCGGCTGGGAGGTTGAACCTGCAGTAAGCTATGATTGTGCTACCGCACTCCATCTTGGGAGACAGAATGGGACCCTGCCTCAAAGAAAAAAAAGAAAAAAAAAATTAAGCAGCACATTCTGCATCTGTAACAGCAACTGGCCGGGGCATGAGCGTTCCAGCTCCAAAGGCCCTATGTGGCCCTCTTCATTCATTTATGTGGCTACGTTCACCTATGGGAGTCTTTGTGCTTGCAGCCCAGGTCTCTAATCCGAGGTCTCTAAGGCTCTTTGGTTTGGGATGGAGAGTGCAGCATAGCACTCTCCATTAAGAGGCATCCATTAAGAGGCAGGCAGATGGGGCTGCAATCCTCACTCATATCAGTGATCACAGCTTCGGTTTCCTCACGTGCAGTATGGAATCTCAGAGAGTTAATGTGCAAACTGAACAAAAACAATGTCCCTGGAGAAGTGCTTAACACAGATCCTAGAAAATAGAACACAATGATTGGAAACCTAAAAACAAGCTTTTTCTGGTCTTTAATGACAGTCCATTCCTTGATCTGACTCACCAGGTCTCTTCCATCAGAAACTGGGGAGACAGGGAAGGGCTGTTTTGATGCAATTCACTTAATGTCAAAGCAGGAAACACCTGGGACACAGCTTCAAGTCTAACCTTTTTCTCGGGTGAGTAAACCAAGACCAGAGGATGAGTCTTGCCCACAAGAGCTTCTAACCATTCCTTCCCTGGGTTTTTGTTGCCTGGTAAAATTTGCTTAAAGTTGGAATTGGCTGAGTGTGGACCAGAGCTATGGGCATTGCTGTGGACACCTGTTGTTGCTCTCAGCATTGACTCGCCCTTTAACTGTAACAGCTTCCTGATTTTCCCCTGGCACCATCCCTCCTCTGATCCCCAGGAAATGGCTCCAGGTGTGGGCATGTGGTTTGTGACCACAGCGGCTGGCTCAGAGGTGGCCACATGACACAATCCAGGTCAATGCATGTGAACCACAGAGCCCTTAGGAACTACTGGTTCCCACTGGAGCTGCCGGGCTCACTGGATGCCAGCCTGGGGCTGCTGAGAGCCATTTTTGCTATGACTTGAGGGAGCTTCCTGAGAGGATACCAATACAAAGGAAAAAAGGTCCAGGTAATGGAGGAAAACAGAAACCTTAGAACATAATTTGAGCACCTTGATTCAGCCAAGCCTGAAGCCATGTACCTCTGGGTTTTTCAGCTGCACGAGCCGATCGATCCCCTCTGCCTTCCTCCTTGTTTTGCTTCAATCAGTTAGAATTAAAGTTCTGGACTCATCCAGGCATGCTAGGTGAAGGCATTGGGTAAGCAAAGGCCCAGAGGCATGAAAATGCAGAACAAAGTTTTAAGATTTCCAGTAAATAGTCTGGAGTGGGAAGAAGCCAGAAAAGTCACTTGAAGCCAGAACCTGGGGAAGTTTTGAAGGTCTTGTTAATTCACTTTCACTTTCTCCTAAGGTTAATTGGGAGCCATAGAAGATTCAGAGGAAGGGAAAGGACCTGCCGGAGTTGGCAGTGGTGTTAGGCAGTGGGAGTGAGGATTATTCTGGATAGTAAGTCTGGTTCCAGGTTCTCCTGGGATCCAACTCCAGCCCAGAGAGCATGCAGCGGTGAGAGCCGTAGCGTCTTCTGCCAGCACCCGTAGCGCCCAGTCCCTCCTGACTATCTCATAATAACAGTGTTTTCAATGTAGACCTTCTGGGTTCCCTGCCGCGAATCACTCAGCCACCCTTCCAGGGAGAAAACAAAAAGCAGTGTTTTTCCGTGTCTATTTTAGGCTGCTGCCTACATCTTTGTTCTTCGTGAGGAACACACACTCCCGGGGGGCCCTTTTCTCAGCTGTGGCCCAGCAGCCAGGTCTGGACCACCAGGCTGGGTTTCGTTATGGGAAAGAACCAGCAGATGCAATGGAATCATGCCAATTAGGCCAGGAGCTGCGTGGGGATGATGTTATCATCAAGTTCCAGAAGACGCGGAGGTGAGGGGGAAGGTAGCTCATCCCGGTCCACATGTCCATCCCAGACGGATCACCTTTTTTTTGATCTGCCCTCTTCGACTATCCTGAGCAGCTAGGAAGAGCCCACCCTTGCGATCCCCTGAGGGATAGAATCTGGAAGTCTGCAATGTGTAAGACACTGTGCTCATTTTACTGTTGGGGTGAAAGCAGAAGTAGAGATTCTATTGCAAATGGGTGGATCCAGGCCACCCATTTTACAGATGGTAAAACTGAGGCCTGAAGAGGAAGCATAGTTTGTTCAGGATTATAGACCATTTGGCTGCAATCTATGACCACAAAGACCAGAACATAAAATCTCAGAGAGCATGTACCTTGTCTGTCTCGGTCAACATCGTGTCCCATCACAGAACACAGTACATGACAAATAATAGACCCTTGATAAATATACGTAGGATGAATGAACAACATCTCCACTGCTGTTTTCAGCTTTCACAAAGAATTCTCACACACATTCCCTCATTTTGACTGTCATGATTGTCTTTGCAGCCAAGAGTTGCTTTTGTCCTTATTTTGCAGGTGAAGGAACGGGAGTTCAGAGAGGTTTAGTTGCCTATCTACTCATAAAACCTAGGTAGAGACTGAATTTGAATCCATGTCTTCCTGACACAGGCTGGGACATCCCTTAACCTTTGGTAGAGGAAGAGACATTGGAAATATCCAGCTGGGAAGTAAAAGCCTTGGTCTACAAGGACAACTCTGATCTTAATTACACGGCAACATTTGGGGTGAAGGGACCAAGAGAGCAGGTCCTCAAAAATGTTAGAGTTACCATACAACCTAGCCAGTCCACCTCTAGGTATATATCCAAGAGAATTGAAAACCTACGTCCATACAAAAAAATTATACGTGAATATGCATAGCAGCTTTATTCATAATAACCAAAAAGTAGAAACACCCCAAATGTTTCAGCTGATGAAGGATAAATAAAATGTGTCTATCCATACAATGAAGTAGTATTCATCCATAAAAAGCAACGAAAATGGATACATGCTGCACTGTGGGCCAGCCTTGAAAACATTTTGCTAAGCGAAAGAAGTTAGTCACAAAAGGCCACATATTGCATGATTCCATTTATGAGAAATGCCCATAATAGGTAGATCTAAACAGACAGAAAGTATAGATTAGTGCCAGGGGATGAGTGGAGGAAAGAATGGGGGGGTGACCATTAATGGGTACAGGGTTTCTTTTTGGGGTGATTAGAATGTTCTGAAATTAGTCATGATGATGGCTGCACAACTTTCTGAATATGCTAAAAACTATTGGATTATACATTTTAAATAGGTAAATTTTATGGCATTTGATTTATAGCCCAATCAAACCCTTAAAAAAAAAGACCAAGAGGAACATTTCGATGGCAAGAAAGTTTTAGACAGGGGAACACACAAATGAGGGAGGGTCCCCACCACGGACAGCTCCATGCTGTCTTCTTGGATGTCCCAGGAAGAAATTTCAGGAAAGTATTTCAACCCCAAGCGCTAAGGATTCACCCGAGCGCCTGTTCCTATGGAGTTGGCAATCTGTAGGACACCTCCTCTAGGTAGCTCTTCCAGATATCCCAACCAGAGACAAGAAAATAAACTCGTTATAATAACTGGGAACCACTCAGTGCCTCGGGGCTCTGCTTGTGCTATCTCACTGAAGTCATGCAACAACCTTGCTCAATGTGAGTAGTACTCTCACCCTTATTATCCAGGTGAAGAAATGGAAGCTCAGAGAGATAAAATGACTTGTCCATGGTCACACAGCTCTTGGCTTTCTCAGCTACATCATAGTACATGGGACATACCCAGAGTAAGGCCTGAGGCCACTTTCTGAGGGAAAGTTCCTTGACCACCGTGGGCCTTGGCTTCCCCATGTGTTCCATGAAATCCCAGCTTACTCCTTCATTGTCCTGGTAGGGACTTCAGCCAGAGCATCGCCACCTGCTTCTGATGTAATGGTGCTTCACGTTTCACCGGATTTCATTTGAACAAAGCCAAACACCTTTTCTCAGCGCCCCAGCTGCCCAAGGGATCCTAGTCCACATCTCTGCTGTTTTTTGCCACTCTGTCCTTCCAGTGCTTGGCACACCACACCACTCCTCAAAAAACCCTGAAATTGCCTGCCATGGGGTTCAAAGCAGATGATGTGATTTCTTTTTTTTTTCTTTTCTTTCTTTTTTTTTTTTTTGAGATGGAGTTCCACTCTTGTTACCCAGGCTGGAGTGCAATGGCACAATCTCAGCTCACTGCAACCTCCGCCTCCTGGGTTCAAGCAATTCTCCTGCCTCAGCCTCCCAAGTCACTGGGACTACAGGCGTGCGCCACCATGCCCAGCTAATTTTTGTATTTTTAGTAGAGACAGGGTTTCACCATGTTGACCAGGATGGTCTCGATCTCTTGACCTCGTGATTCACTCGCCTTGGCCTCCCGAAGTGCTGGGATTATAGGTGTGAGTCACCGCGCCCGGCCCGTGATTTCTTTTTCAGCACTAATTCGGGTGCTTTTGTGGGTGCTTTCCTTTAATTCTGAAGCTTTAGGTTCAACTTTGGAGTTTGTAGACTTGCAGAGAATTTTCTATCAAAGTGTACAGGCAGAGATGCAAACATACACCCTTTTATATCTCCATCCATTTATTCATCCATCTATCTATCCATCTACTCACTCACCCACCCATCCATTCATTTACTCACCCATCCATCCATCCATCCATCCATCCACTCACCCATCCATTTATCATCCATCCATCCACTCATCCACTTATCCATTTATCCACCCATTCATCCAGCCATGCAGTCATCCATCCAGCCACCCACCCATCCATCCATCCACCCAACCATTCATTCATTCATCTATCCACTCATATATCCATTAAATCGTATATTCATCTACTCATCCATCCACCCATTCATTTATTTTTCCATTTGCTTTATTCATTCATTAATTCAACAAATATTTACCAAAAGCCTACTGTATGCCAGGCACTGTGTTGGCCAATGGATACAGTGGAAGAAAAGACAAAACAAGGTCCTTCTCATGGAGCTCACAGTCCACTGAAGGGAGATGGGCCTCAATAGACACACAAAATGTAAGCATAAATTGAGATGAATGCTACCAAAAAAAGTCCAGAATAATAAGGGTGCCTAATTTCCACTCGGAGATGGGGGAGGCTTTTCTGAGAAAGTTGACATTTAAGATGAGATCTGAAGTATGATTTATGATTTATCAGTTAGGAATGCTCTTGGTTCAAGAAGTAGAAAATGCTAACCAAAAGAGGCTCCAGCGGTTAGGGGTGTTTATGATCCCACACACCCAAAAGTCCTGAAATAGGGTTACCCCATCACTGAGGGACTTGACAACATTGTCAAGGATCCGGACTCTCTACCATCTACTCTACCACCCTCAGAGGACTGGCTTCATTCCCAGGCCGTTTACTTCATGGACACAAGATAGCTGCCTCTGCCCTGGCCATCAGGTGAAGACACGACCACATTCACACTGAGACCATCATGAGCAAAAGGAAGGGGCCACTGTGATTGTGTCAGACCAGCTGTTTGCAACTGGGCATAATTTTGCTCTCCAAGGAACATTTAGAGACATCAGCAGCAGCATAAGTATGTGTGTGTGTGTGTTGGGGGGGTCACTGCTGGCATCTTGTGGGTAGAAGCCAGGGATGTTGCTAAACATTCCACAGTGCACAGTACAGACCCCACAACAGATCATCATTCAGATGTCAATAGTGCCTGCTTTAGACTAGCAAGAACAAAATCCTGAGTCATGGGGGCACATGGTTGAAAGGGGTAGGGGAATTGGTTAAGAAAGGTTTCCCGGATGATATAACAGCTCAGCTGAGCCTTGAAAGATGGACACTGGCTAAATCAATCCAGGTAATAAGTCAATCTAACCAGCAGGCCACATGGATGAACGAAAATGCACATGAGCCCTTCCCTCTTTTCTGCCTCTTCTAGTGGGTGTGAGCCCCATTTAGTCAGGGACCTCACCTGTCCCATTCACTTCTCTATCCCCATTCCCATGCAATGCCCATTACCACAGTTGTTCAACACATTGTTGTAAAGAAGAAGGGACTAAAATGGGGAAGGAATCCCTCTCTGGAGACTGAAGCCCCAACCCTGAAAATTCCTGGGAGTCACACAGAGTGAATTCTGGGGACAATGAATCTGGAATAAGCCAAGGAGGATATCAGTCAACATGAGGAAACCCCAAGAAAACATCTGGTTCAATCTTATCATTGTACAGATGGGGAGACTAAGGCACACGGAAGGGGAGAAAATGATTCAGGGTCACAGAGAAAACTGGGGCAGACACAGCCGGAACCCACATGCCCCTTTCCTTCCCTCCCTCCCTCCCTCTCTCCTTCCTTTCTTCCTTTCTTTCTCTCTCTCTCTTTCTTTCCTTTTTTATTTTTGCTCCTTCTTTTTCTTTCTTTCTGTCCCTTTCTCCCTCCCTTCCTCCCTTCTTTCTCTTTTTCTTTCTTTTTTTTTTTTTTGAGATGGAGTTTTGCCCTTTTTGCCCAGGCTGGAGTGCAATGGCACGATCTCGGCTCACTGAAACCTCTGCCTCCACCTCCTGGGTTCAAGCGATTCTCCTGTCTCAGCTTCCCAAGTAGCTGGGATTATAGGTGTGCACCACTAAACCCAAATATTTTTGTATTTTTAGTAGAGACGGGGTTTCTCCATGTTGGTCAGGCTGGTCTCGAACTCCCAGCTTTAAGTGATCTGCCCACCTCAGCCTCCCAAAGTGCTGGGATTACAGACGTGAGCCACCACACCCAGGGGCCATGTACCCCTTTCTTAACTCAAGATCAACATCAACTGGTGGGTCCTGAACAATGTTTAGAGACTCCAATTCAGGTAAGCACAGTTCCAGTTCCAAGTTTCTGAATTTGGGAATTTGAGCGATTCCCACCTCTTATCTTCTTAGAAAGCTTTCTTCCTAAATTCACTTACCTTGGGACCCCAGAGGGCTGCTGAGTGGGGCCACCTTCTGTGAGTGTGTACCCTGCTCAGATGACAAAATAGGTACCACACCAGCCAACCGAAACGGCCGTCCACAGACACGTTTTTTTGGCCCATGTTTGTTTAATTCTCAAATGAAAATTATCATTTTCATTTTTTGCCAGCAATAAAAATAATTGGGACAGTGTGCCTATAATCCAGATTTCTCACTTCTTTTTGGCAATCAGAAGGTTTGCCAGCACTGTGCTCATGTGCTCATTTTTCGGCATGGCAGCTATTTACTGAAGCTGGGCAGTGGCTGCCCCTTTTGTCAGGACACAAGTGCCCCGTTTCACCCCAGTGCCCTCCTGGCTACATCACTCTCGTACAGGCCTGCCTGGCCCCCAAGAAACAGTCTCAGATTGCAGCCCAGCCCCAGCTGATGGGGCACAGGTGTGAGTGGGTGAGGCCATGCAGAGACCACAAACAGGACACTCTCCCTCTCTCTTGCAAGGAATCACCTTGGTTACCATGGCAACATGCTGCTGTTTGTAACACATCTTCCACCTGAAAAGGAGAGGAGATGACAAGTACATCTCTCTTCTCAGCCCAGGCAACATCAGCTCCTGGCACCCCCCAAAACCTAAGAGTGAGAAGGGGGAGTGTGATCTGTCTTCTCCAATCTGGGCCCCAAATGCAGATGCCCCAAACACCCCCATTTGTTCAACCAACCCAGAGATGGGGCGTTGGGAGGGGTTGATTTAGATTCCATCTTATATAAAAAGACCAGAACATTTTTGATTAGAGATGGAGGAAGGTGTGGGAGTCTGAGACAGTGCTTTGTTTCTGGGCAAATGTACACATTCCCTGATGCCTCTCTTCTCTCCACGTCCTCTAAGCAGAAGCACACTCCCTCCCCTGGCCACTCCTCACTGCCAAATTCCCCTCAGCCAGGACCCCAGTCCTTTCCCAACACCCAGGAGCCCCCAGGGCAGCAGGCATGTTTCTAGGCTGCCTACAGAACATGAAGGAAGTAAGGGAATGAAATAAGAGAATCAGCCAGAAATAAGGAGGTATTTTCCTTTGAAACTAAGAGGCTGAAAGCTGGAACAGCATCGGAAATCAGAAGAAATCTCATTGAGAAAAGAGGCACAGAGAGGAGGGCCAATTAGCACCCAGGTCCCCTCCTGGGAATGTCAATCCATAAATATTAATGACCGTAATCATCCGGTATTAGTTATAATGCCTTGTAAATTAAGGTCATTTTCCATGGAGTAAATAGCCGCGTTAATGGCAGCAAAAGGTAACGGCGCCACTGGCTGCGTGCCAGTTGATGGCTGCCAGGATGACGGTATAAATCAGGATGGACAGGTCCAATCTGTGAAGAGGCAGTGGCATGGGGGCAGGTGGAGTGACGGGCAGAGTGTGGTCACAGTCCCACATCCCGTGCAAGGCCCTTGGGCAGATCTGATCTAACAGGGACCGGCTTTGGACAGGTGATGTCTGGGGCAGATGAAGCTCCCCGGGTTACTAGGTGTAGGCAGAGTGGAGAGATGGGGCCGGGTGGCTAGGGAGAGGGCGTCTCAGGGGGTGGTGGCACCAAAACTTGAAACACCTGGGTTAAGAGGAGAGAGCCATGCTTTGAGCTGCGGCCGGTGGCATTTCACTGCAGACCTTGGCGCCTTTGCTAAGCGACGCAGCCCTTCTCTTCTTCCTCTGCCTCCTTTTCCCCTCCTCTCCTCCTGCCAGGGCTGACTTCTCCATCAGGCCCAATTGACACAGCCTGGTGTTCACAGTACCTCTAGGACCCCTTCTCCAATGTTTTTATTTCTTTTATAATTAGAAGAAAAAAACTTTCGGCCGGAAGAAAATGTAATACCGTATGTGATGTTAATATATTCATCTTTACACCAGTGCAGCCGTAACGTAGAATGCTTGAATTCTTTTTCATGGAGAGAGGTATAAGTGCCCAGGGCCCACGAAATTCATCATATGGCCCTAATTTCTACTCCCAGCTCCCCACTTCCCCTCCTCCCACTAACCGTGGGACCCTAAGCAATTAGCATTGCCTTACAGGAGGCTTGGTTTCATCCTCTGCAAACGGGCCCGTCCAAGCAGGAGGAAGTAAAATAATATCGGAAAAAGCTTTGGCCACAAAGTGGTGTTTGCCTCCTTTTCAGGGGGCTCTGGGATCCTGGGAGTCAGGCAGCTGAGGTATTTGAAAATCTCAATGGATAGAGTCCCAGGTAATGCTCCCCACAGCCCCCCCAAGCTAAATGCACCAACAGGCCCTTCTCTGTCCCGTCTTCCTGGACTCCCTGGTTTCTCTAAAGAGCAAATGCTTTTCTTGACCCTCTGAGAAAACTCACAAGGCACTTGATTAAACTAGATGGATCAAATGATGCCTCTAAATTCCAATGGAAAGAAAGCAGCCATTATGACGGGCTCCAGCAAGGGTAGGGAGCTGGGGACCTCCTTGTTCCTTTACTGCTGGGACCAGGCACACTGGGTTTTGCAATACCCTGTGCAAAATGAAAATGCGGGGCGCCCTGTTCAAAAATTATGAATTTCATGACAGTGACAGCAGAGCTTCAAACAAAGTATGGGGCCCTTCTGAGCATGGCGTCTGGTGCTACTGCACTGGCTACACATCCATGACAAAGCCTGTTGTCAGCTGGGAGCTGGGAGGATGGGCGTGGCAGTGGCCGGGGATGCTGTGTGATTTTCCCCAGCTCCACCTTTGCCTAGCACAGTGCCTGGTATGTTGTAGGTGCCCAAGAAGTACTAGTTCACTCATCCCCCTAGTGCAGGGCCTACCATGGCTGATGAGGCCTGTCCTCACCAGGGTGGAAGCTGGACCACTGGGCCTGGCTTGGTGCCTGGAGGGTGAGAACGATCCCTCCCCAGGGGGCGGTGCCCTGGATCCTCTCTCTCTTCCCTCCTCCAGCGTCCCCCAGACAGAGTGATCCTTTATTTTGCTCCTGGCCTATGGTTTTGGGATTGGCAGAAGTGGAGGTGCTTATGGGCAGCATAGCCTCCAAGCTAAACACTGCAGAAGTACTGAGTATTATTATTATTATCTAAATTTGCAGTCTCCACCCTCTCCTATCACTCAGCTCCTCCCTTTTCATCTTTACTTTCTCCACTGTCCTTGTCCCTTCCTGATATTATAGTACATATCTCTCTACCTGTGTGCCGTCTGCCTCCCCCGCCAGAGGGTGGACTCCATGAGGACAGGGACTTTGTCTTAGTCACTCTGGAACCCCAAAGTTAGCACAGGGCTTGGCACATCAAAGGCACTCAATAGTTATTTGTAGAATAAATACACAAATCTCGGAAAGGTGGGCAGTGATGCTGTGTGTCCTGGGGCCAGTAAGCCACCTCTCTGAGTCCTCCTTTCCTCAGCTGTAAAAAAAAAAAAGGTAAGAGCAGTTCTTGCAAAGGCTGAGGAGCAGGTGAAAGGAGGCCACACTCTGCAAAGGTACCGTGAGCTGGGGAGGGAGTGCAGCGATATCACAGTTCCTAGAGCTCAGCCTGCAAAGTTGGCCACAGCTGCCAGTCAACAGCCCAGGCTCCGCTGAGGGTGCCATAACTTGGTGCCCCCCTGGGAGGCTCACACCCAGCTGGCGACTGGCCACCAGACGACATAGAGGGTTAGTCCAACCACCTGGCCTGATCTGGAAGGCTGCCCAGCCTCAGAGAACATCCTTCCTAGGGACCACCTGGGCTTCAGACCTCAGCCTGCTCCTGGCCCGGAGGGCATAGAGGGTGCTCAGCCATTCAGACACCTGTGTGGACTCTCTCCTGACAGCATGTCATTCAATCCACTCCTTCAAGAAATACTATGATAACCATCAGGGAAATGCAAACCAAAATCACAGTGAAATACCACTTCACACCCACTAGGACGGCTAGAATGAAAAAGACAGAACAAGTGCTGGCGAGGAAGTAGAGGACTGAAACTCTCATATTCAGCTGGAGGAAATGTAAAATGGCAAAGTCACTTTGGAAAACAGCCTAACTCTAAAGGTTAAACAGAGAATTACCATATGATCCAGCAGTTACACTTCTAGGTATATACTGAGAGAAAGAAAAACATATGTCCACATAAAAAATTTGTACACAAATGTTCATAGCAGCATTATTCATGAAAGCCCAAAGCAGAAACAATCCAAATATCCATCAACTGATGAGTGGATAAACAAAATGTGGCATATCCACATAATGGAATATTATTCAGCTATAAAAAGAAATGAAGTCCGGACGCATGCTGGAACACAGATCTAAAATGTTGAAAACATTATGCTGAGCAAAAGAAGCCAGACACAAAAGGTCATTTACTGTATGATTTCATTTACGTGAAATGTCTGGAAATAAGAGAATGTAGAGAGATAACAATTAGGTTAGTGGCTTCCCAGGGCTGGGATGAAGGTGTGGAGAGACGGAGGGTTTCTTCTTGGGATGATAAAAACGTTCTGTAATTGATTACGGTGATGGTTGCACAACTCTGTGTATGCACTAAAAACCATTGAGTTGTACACTTTTTGGGAGTGAGTTGTAGCTTTAATTTAATGGGTGAATTGTACATCTCAATAATATCTCAGTAAAGCTGTTATATGTGTACGTGTGTATACATATAAATAAAACATATTTATAGGGCATCTAATATGGGCTAAGTGAACAGCATAAAATCCCTGCTTGCTCAGGAAGCTAACCATGAAGAGACAAGGGAACACATGAAAGTGCAGTTTGACTTGAAATATGAAAAGTACAATTTAACTTTAAGAAAAATAAAGCAGGCTGGGTTAGGGTTAGCCAGAACTGGAGTCGCTTTAGTTGGAGGAGAGGCACTGTGGTCCGAGGAAGCCACTCTGAGGAGGTAGCTTTTGAATAGAGACCTGAATGAAGAGATAGAGGTTGGGAGGATGGGCACAGAAATTGGGTGGAAAAGCATTTGCAACCGGAGAAATAGCAAGTGCAAAGGCCCTGGGGTGGGAGCACTGAAGAGCCAGAGGAAGCTAAGAGGAAAGGAGGAAGAACTGCTTTGGGCTAGATCCTGGAGGGCCAGGGAGGTCCTTCTGAGACCTGTGGCTTGGTTCTAAGTGAAGTGGGAGCCATGGAGGGCTCTGAGGAGAAGACGGATGTGCCTGATCCCTCTGGCTGTGAGTGGAGAATGGACTGGGAGGTGGACGTGGGCAGGATGGAAGCCTGGAGACCAGTAACAAGGCTACTGAAATAGACCAAGCGAGAGACGAAGGGGGCTCGGCCCGGGGGTGGAGGCAGAGGTGTGAAGTGGTCAGATGCTAGTTGTGGACTAGTAATTTAATCCATGGAACCTCCATTTGCAGAGATTTTTATTGCCGTAAATGCTGTCTTAGCCTCCGTCATCAATTTCCATGAGAAACTCAACCCATCAAACATGTTATCATTCTGGCAGACTTAACTGAAGACTCAATAGTAGTAAACACCTTGTAAGATTCTTCTCCAGGTTACATGAGTTAATGCATGTAAAAGCACCTAGAACAGTGCCTGACACATGGTTGGCACTCAGTGAATGTTCACTTCTATTATTCATTTATTTGAGATTCAGGGGGTACATGTGTAGGTTTGTTACATGGGTTTTTTTTGTTTTTGTTTTGAGATGGAGTTTCACTCTTGTTGCCCAGGCTGGAGTGCAATGGTACGATCTCAGCTCACTGCAACCTCTACCTCCCAGGTTCAAGTGATTCTCCTGCCTCAGCCTCCCAAGTAGCTGGGATTATAGGTTCCTGCCACCATGCTCAGCTAATTTTTGTATTTTTGGTAGATACCGAGTTTCATCATGTTGGCTAGGCGGGTATTAAACTCCTGACCTCTGTTGATCCAGCCACCTCAGCCTCCCAAAGTGGTGGGATTACAGGCGTAAGCCACTGGGCCTACAAGGGTATATTTTGTGATGCAGAGGTTCGGGCTTCTAGCGGTCCCATTGCCCAAGTAGTGAACACGGTGCACAGTAGGTAGCTTTTCAGCCCTCGTCCCCCTGTCTCTCCCTTTTCCCTTTTTCTGGACTTCCCAGTGTTTATTGTTCCCATCTTTGTGTCTGTATATACCCAATGTTCAGCTCTCACTTATAAGTGAGACCATGTGGTATTTGGTTTTCTGTTTCTGCATTAATACGCTTGGGATAATGGCCTCCAGCTGCATCCATGTTGCTGGAAAGGATGTAATCTCGTTTTTTTTTTTTTTTTTTTTTTTTTTTTATGGCTGCAGATTGTTATTCTTTTAGAGACGATCTCGCTCTGTCATCCAGGCTGGAGTGCAGTGGCATGATTATAGCTCATTGCAGCCTTGAACTCCTGAGCTCAATCCATCTTCCCACCTCAGCCCCCTGAGTAGCTGGGGCTACAGGCACACACCACCATGCCCAGCTAAATTTTAGGGTTTGTTGTTGTTGTTTGTAGAGATGGAGTCTTGTGATATTGCCCAGGTTGGCTTCAAACTCCTGGCTTCAAGTAATACTCCTGCCTCAGTCTCCCAAAGTTCTGGGCTTACAGGTGAGAGCCACCATGCCCCGTCCTGGCTCCATTATTATCATGTGGCTAGTATAAGGGGTATTAGGTAGGTAGCTCCCTTTCTGGGAAACACTGGCCTCACCCATCCACATCCCATGGGGCTCTCCCATTTCAACAGGCCTTAAGAAGCCATCTCCCCAGCAAAAGTGGGCCCCAGGGAGGAATTCTCCTGCCAGCCACTAAAACAGTATGCTTGACCTGCATCTCATGACACAAGCAGGAGGAAACAGAAGCCCGGAAAGTTGGAGAAATAGGCCCGAGGTCACAACTGAGATGTAGCAGAGCTGAGAATTCAATCTGCATTTGATGCTAAGCCAGGTGACGAAAGAAGGAAAGCCAGTTTTACTGAGTGCATATTATGCTCCAGGCATCTTTGCATGCATTTCGTTATTTATTTATTTATTTGTTTATTTGAGGCAGAATCTCACTCTGCCACCCAAGCTGGAGTGCAGGGGCACATTCTTGGCTCACTGCAACCTCCGCCTCCCAGGTTCAAACGATTCTCGTGCCTAAGCCTCCCAAGTAGCTAGGATTACAGACATGTGCTACTACACCCAGCTAATTTTCGCATTTTTAGTAGAGATGGGGGTTTCACCATGCTGGCCAGGCTGAACTTGAACTCCCAACCTCAGGTGATCTGCCCACCTCGACATCTGAAAGTGCTGGGATTACAGGTGTGAGCCACCACACCCATCCTGTATTGCGTTTTTTAAAATTACATTGTTAAAATAAATTGTATTAATTTTGAAGGGCAGTACCTGCATATAGTTTGAACATCGAAAAGGTACAAAAGGGTACAGAGTTAAAAGGGGGATCTCCTCCCACCCCTGTCCCCTGTCAACCAGCTCCCTGCCTCAGAAGTGACTACTATTCTGCTTCTTAGGGAACTTTCCAGTGATGGACTAGGAATGGCAGACCCCACTAGTTGCCCACCCCTTATCCATCCTCCACCTCCTCCCTGCTAACAGAACCCCAGTTTTGCTCACAGGTGGCCACATGCCCAGATAAAAACGCTCACATTCCCAACTCCGTTGCGGTTAGCGGCAGCCATTCTACCCAGTCCCGTACAACAAGATGCAGGTGGAAGCCCCTAGGAAGGGCATTTCTTTTCACTCCCTCAAAAGTCAAAGGGCCTGGAAAACAAGACATCGGTGTTTTTGTTTTACTTTTGCCCTTTTAAAAAAATTTCTTGCCTGGAATGTGGACTTGATGCCTGGAGGTGGAGGAGCAGCCACCTTGAGACGGTAAGGATCAGAGACACGGACTTAGAATGGGGGAAAAGAAAGCAAGATGCCGGAGTGGCCTTCAGCAGCTGCACTGGCGCTGGGCTGCCCAGCTCTGGACTTACTGTGCTTGTTTAAGCCATCTTTTTTAAAAAAAATACATACATTTTATTGCACTTTAGGTTCTGGGGTACATGCGCAAAACATGCAGGATTGTTGCAGAGGTACACACATGGCAATGTGGTTTGCTGCCTTCATTCCCCGTCACCTATATTTGGCATTTCTCCCCCTGTTATCCCTCCCCAACCTCCCTACCCCCGCTGTCCCTCCCCTATTCTCCCCCAACAGACCCCAGTGTGTGATGCTCCCCTCCCTGTGTCCCTGTGTTCTCATTGTTCAACACCCGCCTATGAGTGAGAACATGCGGTGTTTGTTTTTCTGTTCTTGTGTCAGTTTGCTGAGAATGATGGTTTCCAGATTCATCCATGTCCCTACAAAGGACACAAACTCATCATTTTTTTATGGTGTTCAAGCCATCACTTGCTGGATTTTTCTCATTCTTGCAGATACACACTTTCTTAACTGAAGTGCTATGCCGACATAAGCATTTGGATATATTGATGTTCTTTCTTTCCCACTAAAATGGTAGCATATACTCCACTTACCCTTCAGGATCTTACATCTTCACTTAATATATCTTGGAGGTTGTTACAAATAGGTACACACAGAGCTGCCCTGAGCTTTTAAATGAATGTGTCTAAGACCTTGTACAGATGCTCCCTAGAGCCTTCAACCAGGCCCCTCTTGGTGTGGCTCGTTCTCAACTTCCTGCTATCTCAGCTAATACTACAGAGACAAACCAGGCACGTTGTTCATGTCTTGCATGTGAGGGTTTAGCTACAGAAGGAGGATTGCTGAATGCCTGGGTAGATGCTTTTTCGATGTTCTTAGAGTTTGTCAAATTTCCCTGAAAAGAGGTCTGGCTGATGTGCATTCCACCAGCAATGTGGGAGTGTACCCACACATTGTCTCTAATCCTTTCCACAGCAAACGATGATGGTGTTGATTTTACTGAGGCTCGGAGCATGTGCACGGCCTGCCCAAAGTCAGCATGGGCCACTGGCGGGATGGGAATTTGTACCGGGGTCTGTCTGATGTCAAAGCTGTGCTTTAAACACTTCGAGGACATTGCTTGTCGGGCAGGCTGGATTCCAGAGACTCTCAGAAAAGAGGGAAGAATGAATCTGATCCAGGTGCTGGTCTGTGCCTGAGAAGGGCCTTTGGGCTGAGCTGTGGGGAGGCCGGTGTTTGTCCTAGGCTGCATCCCCACTCGGATCTGTCACAATCTTGCTGTGTGAGCAAGCCCTGCCCCCTACCTTCTCTGTGGGCCTCAGTCTCCCCATCTGTCAAATGGATGGCTTGGTTCCTAAAATCCTTTAATACTAGGCTTCTTGAAAATCCCAGTGTCTGAGGGTCTCTTGGGAGCTGCTTTTCAGACCTCAAAATGGAAACAGCCTTCTGAGTGATTTTTCCTCTATTCCTGACTGAACAGAGGTCGGCAGCGTCAGGAGCTTCTATTTCTATCTGTGGACTGAGGTCACATTCCCTGGGGAGGCTGGGCCGTGGCGAGGAAACAGGCCACTGCCGTGTTTTCTCTGTAGGGCACATCTTCTCCCAGCTCTGACACCCAGATTCTGGGGGCAAATATTCCAGTTATGGTCTCATATACTGAGTGTTTTCCGAAGTGATTTACATATCTAGTCTGGAAGAGAGGGACTATTCTTATCCACATTTTACAGATAAGGAAATGGGGCACAGAGAAATTGATCAACTTGCCTGAGGTCATTCAGCCAATAAGTGGCAGCCAGGTTTTGGCCGCAGGAAGTCTGGTGCCAACATCTGTGCCCTACACCCAGCGTTTCTCAACCTCAACCTGTTGGCATTTTGGGTTGGCTCACTCAGGTGCATTCTGGGATGGTTAGCAGCATCTCTGGCCTCCACCCACTAGATGCCCCCTAGGTTTGACAACCAAAATGACCCAGACATTGTCAAGTGTCCCCTAGGGGTTAAAATCACCTCCAGTTGAGAACCATTGCCTTAACACAGCTCTGGAGATGTGGATTCTAGGCCCATCTGGAATTTACCCTTCTAGGTTTTTTTGAGAAAGAGTCTTGCTCTGCTGTTCAGGCTGGAGTGCAGTGGTGTGATCTTGGCTCACTGCAACCTCCACCTCCTGGGTTCAAACGATTCTCGTGTCTCACCCTCCCAAGTAGCTGGGATTATAGGCATGCAACCCCACGCCTGGCTAATTTTTCAAATTTTTGGTAGAGACGGGGTTTTGCCATGTTGGCCAGGCTAGTCTTAAACTCCTGGACTCAAGCGATCTACCTACCTTGGCCTCCCGAAGTGCTGGGCTTACAGACTTGAGCCACTACACCCAGCTGACTCTTAACCCTTCTGAGCCTGGTTGTAGCCTCTGCCTCCCAAGTTCAAGCTATTCTCCCGCCTCAGCCTCCCGAGTAGCTGGGATTACAGGTATATTGTCACCCAGCTAATTTTTTTGTATTTTCAGTAATGGCAGGACTTCACCATGTTGGCCAAGCTGGTTTCGAACTCCTGACCTCAAGTGATCCACCCACCTCAGCTTCCCAGAGTGCTGAGATTACAGGTGCGAGCCACCGCACCCGGCTGAATGCATTTATTTTAATGATCAGTTTTTAAAAGATTGGATTAAAAAAAAATGGGAGTGAAGGCAAAGAGCAGTGTTTGGCTCAATGCAAATAGTTGCTTTTATGATTATCACAATAATAAAACATTTATCAATTGCCTTTTGAGTACCTACTGCGTGCCAGGTGCTCTGCTAGGTGCTTAAGATATGTAGTGAGCAAGAAAGATAAAACACTGGTCCTCAGGAAGCAGGTGCTCTAGCTGCGGGGGACACAGGAATCAGAGAAGTAACTGCAAAGGTCATTAGTGTTACAATGACAACAGCCGGAGATTAAGGGGGCATCGGCACCTAACAGTGGAGAGGCTTGCAGGTCTAGGGAGTTGGCTGGGGGTCAGAGCCTGGGCTCCAGCCCTCTCTTTCCAAGCCTGGGCGGTTCACAAGGTGGGACCTCTCCATGGGTTCAGAGCAAATAAAAACAGCTAAAATGGACTGAGCCAACAGGTACACTGTCAGTAATATACATGCATTAACTTACTTAAAATCCTTACTACAAGTCTAAGGATACTATTTTTATGCCCATTCTAGAGACGAGAGAGTCAAGGCATAGAGAGATTGAGTAACTTGCTGAAGGTCACACAGCTAATAAATTGCAGAACCAGAATTCAAACTCAGGTATTCTGCTACAGATGCCATGCTTGTAACTACTTCCTTTCATGGCTTTCTTCTTCCCCTTCACTGCCCTGCTTGTCAGAGCTAGTCCTCTGCCTCTATGTCCTCCCTTAGACATGAGAATGACCCTCTGGCCCCAGCTGCAGCAGAACCTGTAAGGATTGGAGGACACTCTTCAATCTTTCCCTGTCCCAGGGGCTCCTAAGGTGTCCTGGTTTTGCCCTCAGAGCCCAAGTGGGAGAGGGGATGGGGTGAGCAGGAAGCAGCCAGTTGCATGCTGGTTTCCTGTCTGCCTGTCCTTCAGCCGTAAGGATCTGGGTTCCTCCTAGAGCCCAAGTGTCCAGATTGAATCTAATTCCAGCCCCTGAATGAGCCACAAACTGAGTCCTAACCTTGGTCACACTGAATCTTGACCCTGGCTACACATTCCTTCAGAACCCTGGTCTTGGGCTAAGCCTTGACCCTGGTCACACACTGATCCCTGACCCTAGTTACATACTGATCCCTGACTTTGATCACAGACTAACTCCTAGTGTGATCTATGACCTAGGTCACATATTGACCTCAGTCTCAGACTGAACCCTGATCCTTGTCAAGAGTAAGCCCTGACCCTCATCACACACTGAGTCCTGACCCTGCTCATTGGTTGAGCTCTGACCTAGGACACAGACTGAGCCTGGATCCTGGACACACACTGAGCCCTGGTCCTCATCACTGACTGATCCCTGATCCTGGTCATAGAATCAACCATAATTTGGCTCTAGTGTGAGCCATGACCTTGGTCACATATTGATCTCTGATCCTGGTCATACACTAAGTTCAGCTCTGGCCTCAGATGCTCAGCCGTCTCCAACTGCTGCTGTCTACTGCCCAGGGGTCCAGAGACTCCCAGAATGCCCTCTTCCCACCTTACCCCAGAGCTTGGACCAGTGATTCCACTGGCCTGTGCAGGGGTCACCCAGACTGTCACCCCCAGGGACCATCTGGGGGATCTAGATAGAGGGCTCCAAAAAAAAAAAAAAAAGACAGGAAAGGCATGATTTAGAGCTAAATTCTCAAGAGGCCACTTTCCATCTAGAGGCTCCCAAACTCTTCCTATTTCTCTCTGTCCTCTCTCTTCACCTATTATTCACATACATGTTTCTCCTGAACCAAAATTCAATCAGCAAATTCTGTCTTTAAGGAAAGGAGGTCAGACAGCAGCTGGCCCAGCAGCTGGGCAGAATTTTATTATCAGGAGGAAGTGTGGCCATCAGGAAGGACCGTGCCCTCCCTCTTGGCAAAGTGTTACTCCCCCAAGATTGGCTTCCTTCTGAAGGGCCGTGGAGTTCCTGACAGCTGGTGGATGTCTGCTGATGCTGACCAGGGAGCCCGTCCTCCTGCTGGTGGCTGGCTGCCCTAGACCTGGCTCCTGTCCTGAGAATCTGCCCCAGTATCTGAACAACACAGAGGTGAAGAATTTGAAACGGTTCTCCAAGGTGCTCTCCAGGATCGCAAGGCCCAGGCAGGGCCTCACATGTTGGGAGAGTCCTTGTGGCCTCTTCGAGGAAGGATGTTTCCCCCCTAAGACCCCTGAAAACAGGGGTGTGGGATGGGATGAGGAAGACAGGGCTCACCCTCCACCCCTATCTTCAGACAGTACAAACACGTGAAACCGGGAACACATGGGCGGGCCTTGAGGTTTCCACTCAGTTCCCCCTTCCTGCTCTGGCAGGAAAATGACTTTTGCTCCTCTGGGCCAGGGAGCCCTGGATTGGGGGGGAGAGGTGTGGGTGCTGAGGCTGGGTGGGGGCTTCCAGATGGGTGTCACCCAAGCCCTTCTGACCACCTAGGACAGCCTGGAGTTGTGTCTGGTCAGGAGGGTTGAGAGTCAAGTATCCAGTGAGCTGGTCATTGGGACACCAAGGTGGGAAACAGGTAGGTCAGCCTGAGAGCCATCTTGTCTACCAGACACCGAGACAGGCAGATGGGCAGGTGCCACTCAGCCGTTCCATCAGGCCTGCAGTTAGAAAGCCAGGCTGCCAGGTGGATGGTCAGTCAGTTAGAGGAGGAGATGAACAGACAGGCTTCTTCATCTATCAGTCAGATACAACAGACACCCAGCAGACAGACAGACAGACAGACAGACAGACACCATCTTGTCAGCCATCTTGTCCGTCAGCTGTGGAGACAGCTAGTCAGTCAGTCAGACTGATGGACAGCTAGGCTTAGTTACTCATCTAATTACAGCCAGGCAAACACCTGGAAAGACAGACAGTCAGCAGATCAGACATGGGGACAGGCAGATTGTCAGTCATCAGTCATCTATTTGGTGAGACACCCGGGCAGGCAGACAGACACTCGGAAAGGCATTGGAATGAGGAGATGGAGAGAAAGACCATTCGTTTTGCATCTAATTAGTCAGGTACAAGAGCTGCAGCTGGGTAGACAGAGAGATAGTCTGTCTCAGAGAGACATTCAGTCAGACATGGAGACAGGCAGGCACAGCCATTCACCCAGTCAGTCAACTATCCTGTCAGTCAGGCCCTCAGACGTGCGGGTGGACAAGTCAGTCAGAGAGTGTCCGTTGGACCCAACGCGTCCCCTGGCCGGTGATGCAGCTGACCATTATGCCAGATGCCCAGGCTGGGCAGAGATAAGAGCTGGATGCTAAGAGGGATGTGAAGAAATGGGACTGGGGGTCCTGAGCTCACAGACTAACTGGGGATCCCAACACCTCTCTCAAGAGCCTGACACGGCCCCTCACCAATGAGGGAAGGCATCCTGGAAGAGGACAGAGGAGGCCCAGCCTCAACAGACAAGAGCGAAGCATTCTGGGTGGGCTAGGTGCCCACCCTGCGTCAGGACTTGAGTCTCCCCTCTCTCTGGCCCCAGTCCTCTTCCAGCTGTGGGGACGGTGTCCACACATCTGCCCCACCCACCTCACCAGCCCCCACCCCACCCCAAGAGCCATCCCCCAGCTCCAGCTGAAGCACCTGGCCTACCTCTACGAGCCATAGGCCTAGAGAAGGAGCTGCGGGGGTGTGTGTGTGTCTCAGCTCTGCCAAGTTCTCCCTGCCACCCTCCTCCACTGGAGTGGGGGTTGGGCGGCCCTCCCAGGCCACTTCCCATTTTGGGAATTGGGCTGAGAACTATGCAAGAGACAGAAATAATTCCTTTTTCGAGCCTGGCTAGGGCTGTAGCAGCCCAAACATTGGCACAAAACCAGTGCTGGGGAGGGGCCCAAGAAGGGGCAGCCAGGGGTGGGACGGAGCCCTGGGGCCCAGGGAGACAAAGGCCTGGGCAGCTCCAGGAAAAACCTCCTCATCCAGTCCCAGGGCTGAGTACCAGGTGCCTGGAAGATTGGAGGCTCTTAGTGGAGCTGCCAGGCCAGAAAATGTTCGGGGTCGGGGAGGGGACCAGGTTACAGAAAGAAAGAAAGAACAAGAAAGAAGTCATAGAGGCCCAGCTGGCAAAGACAACTTGAAAAATAGACCATTTCTGGTGGCCGAGAAGGGGTCCCTGACATCTCCTGAGAACACATCCCATCCTATGGGCAGACCTACTGACCATTCAAGCAAGAGATGGTGGCCTGGGAAGCACCTAGCACACAGTAGGTGCATACGAAATCATACAGAGCCAGCTTTGCAGCCCTGTGGCACTGCTTCCTGGGGTGTGACTCCAGGCAAGTCACCTCAGCTCTCCCAGCCTCACATTTCCCTTCTGTAAACCGGGAGTCACGGCAGAACCCGCTTCCCAGGGTGGCTACAAGGATTAAATGACACGACACGTGCAGAAAATCTAGGACCTAGTGGGTCTGCGATCTATTTGAGTCCTTCCTTCCTTCCTTCCTTCCTTTCTCCCTCCCTCCCTCTCTCTCTTTCTCTCTTTCTCAAAGCATTATTTTCATCTCACTGGAGTCTTACAGCAATCAGCCAAAGGCAGATCTTGATTGTCATTTTCCGAGTGACACCCTCCTGAAATCAGCCGCTCTCTCTGAGCCTCAGTGGCCCCCTTGTGTAAAATGATAGCTCTGGACAGGAGATGTCCAGAGAGCCCTTTCAGAGCCTCAGCACGAGTCCCTGGTGATCTTCAACACTCGATTACATCATTCCCAGCATGTAGGTGCCCTTCCCAACTACTCTCTCAGGATCCCTGTGGTTCTGAGGAAGCTGATACTGCCTCCTGCCCCAGGGATAAGCCAGTCAGCATGTGGCATCCTCCAGCTAGAGAGCTTGCTGAGTGGGGCATGTGACTCAAGCTGGGACAATATATTGACTTCTGAGCTTTGGCTGGGAATGCTGGGAGTTCCCATCTCTTCTGGATGACATGGTGTGCATGTGTGAAGCCTAGAAATGCTGCAGCCTTTGGGATTCCCATGCAGAGGAGCTAGCCCAAGAGCAAAACTGGCTCACAGAGGACAAAGCAGAGTAAAGCCTTGACACAACGATGGCATCATGATCCTTTCCCTACCCCTGCAACAAACTGTCTGGGCTTTTCAGCTGCACTATGCAATAAATGCCCTTTATTGTCCATGCCAGTTTCATTTGACTTTCAGTTTCTTGCACCCAAATACACCCCAAAAGATCCAAATACACCCCAACAGTCTTTTTTACTGAAGACTTTTCGTCAGTTTTAATCCTCAGTATGACTCTTCTAAATAGATACTATTGTTCTTCCCATATTAGAGATGAGGAGACTGAGGCTCAGAGAATGAAGTGACTTGTTCGAAATCACACAGCCAGAAACTGTCAGTGCTGGGATTTGAACCTCGAAATGCCTCATGCTCTTCTCACCACGCTGTAAGACCTTCCCTTTTCTCATCTATCTCTGGGCAAATGGGAGGGAGAAAAACAGTTAACAGCCATCATCAAACTCCAGTAATAATCATTCCAGGGAAGACCAATCACATAACAACAAAACCTGGAAGAAACGTAGAGATGATTCAGAGCAACCCTCCATTTCACAAATGGGGAGACTGAGGACCAGAGGGAGGAAGAGACACAGGGAGCAGGAGGCAGATTGGGAGCCAGAGCCTGGGACAGCAAGAGGAGATTGTTCTGCAAGGGCAGAGGAGTTACCTGCTGCGCATATCTGGGGGAAGAGGGGTTTCTTTTTGGTAAGAAACCGGCTCACCCTTTGGTGGAACTATCCATTAGCCTCACCGCTGACTCCAGGTCTGGCCAATCAGAACTGTGCATTCTCCTGGCAACCACCATTGGCCGAGTCTGGGCATGTGACCCCAATCAAGCCAATCAGAGTGAACCCTGGGACTTGTCCTGGGAACACCCGGAAAGAGATGCTCCAGGATCCTAACTGAGCTCCACCTTCAGCACAGGTAAGGGCAGGCTCCAGGCTCAGAGCTGCCAGTTCGAGTTTAATAACCTAGTTTATTCCCGTGGTATTCATTTTAAAACCTGTGTTCAATTTAAGGTGACCAACTCCATCCGGTGTGCCAGAAACATCCAGGTTTTAAAACTGAAAGTTCACAGGTAAATGGAGGCAGGGGCGGTTGGTCACCCCTGCTTCAACTTACGGGTATAGGATACCCGTTTTCCATGAATGGCAGGTTCCTTTTAAAATAAACACTTAAATTTAAAAAGGAACCGGACGCGGTGGCTCATGCCTGTAATCCCAGCATTTTGGGAGGCCTAGACAGGCAGATCACTTGAGGCCAGGAGTTCGAGACCAGCCTGGCCAACGTGGCAAAACCCCGTTTGTACTAAAAATACAAAAATTAGCTGGGCTTGGTGGTGCGCATCTGTAATCCCAGCTACTTGGGAAGCTGAGGCAGGAGAATCGCTTGAACCCAGGAGGAAGAGGTTGCAGTGAGCCGAGATCGTGCCACTGCAGCCCAGCCTGGGCGACAGAGCAAGACTCTGTCTCAAAATAACCATCATAAAACAAAACAATTTAAAAATTTTTGAAAGGGAGCCACTTGAAGGAAAATACTAAGAAACTAATAGTACCTTTGGTGAAAAGAAATGGCAAAAATATTGTGAAAGCTGCGTCGTGTGAGCGAGTGATGGTGTTGAGAAATGATCACTGCCTGCAAGTCTGGAAACCCAAGCTCGGTTGCTGGGTTGGTGGCCCATTGGCTGTTTGACTCTACAAAGTTGCTCGCCCTCTCTGAGCCTCCACAATCTCCCGAGGTCGCAAGGCCAACCATCCTCAGAGCGGGTGGAGAGGTCAGAGGCGGGGCTGGTGTGGGCAGGCAGGCTCTGTTCACCTTTATCGTCTCTTAAGGTGTGAGCTCCTCCCAGTGCAAAAGCTGGCACCAACAGCAGCAACTCACGAATCTTTGGAGAGACCCGGCATTCCCCACTCAGCGACTGCTGAGTTTGGCTGATGGGGCCATTTGTCTGCAAATTAGCTACCATTCAGCAGAGACACCCTTTAGAGATGCTAATTGCCCGGTGCTCATGCTTTCCCACCCCTCCCTGGCACAGGCGGCTGGCTGTCGATCCCCTGCCATTATTGTCTGATAACAGTGCTTGATTTGTCTACACAGACCAGGGCCCCTGCATGCATGCTGTTAGCATCTAACTGCCAGCCAGCACGGTGCATGAAGCACGGTTCATTAATGCTCTTGAGGGGAGCAAACAGGTGCTGGCAGAAATGTATTCCCATGGACAGATTTGTGGACACGTGCACCCTCATACACGCCCACTTAGCCCCCAAGTATAGGAATGAATCAGTGTCGCGTGTGCACATGCGTTCTGTGAACCACTCATACGTCAGCTAAAAAGCAGCCTCAGATACATACACACAGGATGGGGTACATGCATGTACATGACAGGCATGCTACATGGGGTTGTATTAGGATTACATTACAGAACACCTGTAAGGCGTCTAGAACAGTGCCTGGCACGTGGTGAATTACTCCTCAGTAAATTAGATTTCTCAATATTTTTTTTCCCCAGTACTCTTTTATTTTTTGAGGTATAACTTACAAATAATAAAATGCGCAAGTTTTAAGTGTTTAGTGCAATGCCTTTTGATAAATAGATAACTGAGGTGTACCCACCACCTCAGCTAAGGTACAGAACATTTCCATCATCCAGAAAGTTCTCTTGGGTTTTCTTCCAGTCAATACCTCCAAAGGCAATCACTGTTCTGATTTCTCTCACTATGGTTGAGTTTTGTTTGTTCTTGAGTCTCATATAAAGGGATCATATGGTGTGTCCTTCTTGGCGATGCCTATTATGGATGCTCAGATGTGTGCACAACCACGCACACTTACACACATGTGCATGGATACTCAGACACATTCAGAAATGGGGATTTCTGAACTGTAAATCCCTTGGCCTCAGCTTGCAGCTCAGCTAAACCTCTCTGAGTCCAGGGGGCTAAAGGAGGTGGGGAGAGCCCCTGATACTGGGTTCAGCCGCTGTCGGGGGCTCCTTTCACATCTACTTTAGCATCCCTTGCTGAGTGGCTTCAGACGAGAACTGAAAATCTGTTTTCTCCTCTATGAAATGGAATGAATAATAAAAACATACAGCTCACAATTCTCCTGTATTTACTGAGTGCTTATGATGCAGTCGGCATTGTTCTAAGGGCTGTGCAGATTCTAGTCCACTCTGTCCTCCCAGCAACCCTATAATTCAGGTATCGTCATTACCTGTCTTATGGGAAAGGATCCTGAGGCACAGAGAGGTCTAGCAGCTTGTCTGAGATCACACAAGAAGGGGCAGAACTGGGATTTGGACCCAGTCCAGCTCCAGAGCCTTCACCTGCCACCATTATCCCTCCTTATGAGGGGATTATGAGAGTTACTGATTACGTCCATGCCTTGGAACCCAGTAGATGCTCAGTAAGTATTGCATACTGTTACTACCAAGAACACTTATATCCACTATCTCACTGATGCTCAGAACAGCCCCATTTTACAGATGAGACTGAGGCCCTGAAGTCAGTAGCAAAAGATTCAGGTCTTCTGACTCTAAATCCCACATTCTTTCCATTCCACCAACGAGGGATCTTCTACTCCACAAGGCAGATGCTTTGTTTTGTTTACTGCTATGTCCTTAGCACCTAGAAGAGTGCCTGGCACATACTTGACACTAAATAAATGTTTTCCAATGAGAAAGCACAACAAGGAACTGGGAGGAATCACCCAGTCCAGCGCCCTCCCATTACAGCTGGGGGACCCCAGGCCTAGAGAGAGTGTGACTTGTCCAAGGTCACACAGCATCTTAATGCCTTTGAAGCTGTTGTTTTCTCCCTTGCCTGGCTCACCTCCTCTACCCTCAGACCTGAGCAAGCCAAAAGATTTGGGAGCCCCTGAGGCTCTCTCCAAGGCCATGTTAATGGGGAGCTGGCATGGAGCCTCTTCCAACTTCATTAAGCCATCCAAGGTCGGCACGGATGGCTGCCAAGCTAACCCTCAGAAAACGCCGGCTGAGAGGAAACAAGGCTTGCCAGAGCGTTTGCGCCGGGATGGGGAGCATTCCTGGCAAAGACGGTGGGGAGGGAGGACCAGGCCAGCCTTTCAAAGCCCTTCGTGAACAAATACTTGGACTGCAGCCCACTCTGGTCATTGTCCCCTCCAAGTCAGCAGAAACAGCCAAGCTGTTCAGCCCAGCAGGGACAATGGAAAATGGCCTGGGGTCTGTGGGTGTGGGAACAGTGCCAATGAGAGGCCACCCTAAAAATGGAGGAGAAAAGGCAGGAAGATGGTTAAGCTAGGTTGGGGGAGACCATCCCAGCCTGAGGTTCCCTCTTGGTTGCCAGTCACTAGCCCCTGGGCATAAGGGTCAGTTTTAAATAACACCGATCACCTCCCTTCATGTCAGGGTGTCCCTAGAAGCAGAGCCTGAGACAGGGATTCTTAGGCACATGATTCACTGAGGAAGTACCTTTAGGAGATGGGGGAGAGACAGAAGCAGGACAGGACAGGGAAGGCGCTAAGCCAGGATGTAGCCTCAGCTGAGATCTAGCTTTGGCCTGAATTGTACGGAGTGTTGATCCCACTTGCAGAAAGAGGGCTGAGCTTTTGTACCCCTGACTCATTGTGTCCACAGCTGCCTGGTGGGAGGAGGGGAGAGCTGCCACAGGTTGAAATCCCCTGGCAGGAGACGCCTATGGGCCAAGGGCAATTGTGAGAGGCGGGAGTCGTGAGAAGTGGGCAGTGGCGAGCTGCTGGCAGTGGGCACTGACAAAAGCCGGGGTGTGGGTGCACCAGCTTGTAAATGGAGTGGAGGTGAGGAACTCACAGTGTCCACCACACTGGCTGTCCTCTTTCTTTTAAGTTTAAAATGTGTATATTTTTATTTTTGTGGGTACTTTGTAGGAGTATCTCTGGGGTACATGAAATGTTTTGATACAGGCGTGCAATGCCTCATAACCACATTGTGGAGAATGGGGTACCCATCCCCTCAAACATTTATTCTTTGTGTTATAAACAATCCAATTACACTCTTTTAGTTATTTTAAAATGTTGGCTGTCCTCCCTCTGTCGCCCAGGCTGGAGCACAGTGGTGTGATCTCGGCTCACTGCAACTTCTGCCTCCCAGTTTCAAGAGATTCTCCTGCCTCAGCCTCCTGAGTAGCTGGGATTACAAGTGCGTGCCACCATGCCTGGCTAATTTTTGTTTGTTTGTTTGTATTTTTAGTAGAGACGAGGTTTCACCATATTAGCCAGGATGGTCTCAATCTCCTGACCTCATGATCCACCCACCTCAGCCTCCCAAAGTGCTAGGATTACAGGTGTGAGCTACTGCTCCTGGTCAGCTGTTTTCTTACTGTATTAATTAATCACTATCTAAACCTCCCAAACTTAGGGTCAACCCATAGAAAAAAAGGGAAAGACTGAATTGAACTAAGATTCAGTTTCAAGCACCCTCCGTCACAGACCACTGCATCCAGTGTATGAACAGAACAACAGCCCTGCTCACACGCTGAGGCTCACAGCATGCAAGCTATACCTATTCCGGTTGTAGGACTCTAGCGCCTTCAAGACACCGAGGGCAGAACTTCAGAATTGTAGCTTCCAGCCTCTCTGAGCTGATGTACCCACACAGGGGACCTCTCCAGGGGAAGACAGAATGGGTCCTGGCTCGAGGACCAGGCTGGGCAGATGCAGTTACAAGGTGAGGAAAGACAAGGTGGCTTGACCAAGTCTCATGGGAGGCCGTGGAGGGGATGGTGCGACCCGAGACTGTGAGAAGGTGCAGGAGACGAGGTGCCAGTGGAGGAGCTTCGGTGTAGGTGAGGGCCTGGCCACAGCCCCGACCCCAGCTGCTAAAGGACCTGGATGCTTTGGCTCTGAGCAGGGCTTAGAGCAGGGTCACACTTCAACACCACCCATGCCAAGTTGAGCCCCCTCACCCGGGCACAGCACTCTACAGTGAGCAAACAACCTACTAGCTCAGCATCTGGAGGTGCGTGAGTTGGGGGCTAAATTCGACACGGGGAAACTGAGGCCTAGAGAAGTGCACTAACTTCATTCATTAGCAAATGCTGATGAAGCACCTACTCTGTGCCAGGCACTAATTCAGGTCTTGAGATACTTCAGTAAACAGAAGAGAAACCCCTGCCCACAGGGAGCACATATTTAGGTGGGCCAGGAATGGGGAGGGGAAGGAGGTAATAATTGCTGTGGGAAAAAAAGAATGAAGCAGGGAAGGTATATAAGAAGGCAGGGGGACCGGGCACAGTGGCTCACGCCTGTGATCCCAATACTTTGGGAGGCCAATGCGGGCAGATCACTTGAGGCCAGCCTGGTCAACATGGCGAAATCTCATCTCTACTAAAAATACAAAAAATTCAGCTGGGGCATGGTGGCGCGTGCCTGTAATCCCAGCTGCTCAGGAGGCTGAGGCACGAGAATCGCTTGAACCTGAGAGGCAGAGGTTGCAGTAAGCCGAGATTGCAACACTGCACTCCAGCTGGGGCGACAGAGTAAGACTCTGTCTCAAAAAAAAAAAAAAAAAAAAAAAGGAAGTAAGTGGGTGGAAACTGCCATTTGAAAACGGAGGGTCAGAGAAGGTGTCACTTCCTAAAGAGATGATGCTAGAATAAGAACGTGGAGTTCTTACTCTTTCATTTTCATCCAGGCTGGAATGCAGTGGTGCAATCATGGATTACTACAGCCTTGACCACCTGGGCCAGCGTGATCCTCCCATCTTAGACTCTCAGGTAGCTGGGACTACAGGCCATGCCACCGTGCCCAGCTAATTTTTTGAAATTATTTTTGTAGAGATGGGGTCTCACTATGTTGCCCAGGCTGGTCTTGAACCTCTGGGCTCAAGTGATCCTCCTGCCTCAGCTTCCCAAAGTGCTGGGATTACAAGCATGAGCTACCATGCCTGGCTCTAAAGTGGAGTTTCTCACCTTCAGCACTATCATCATTTGGGGCTGAATAAATGTTTGTTGCTGGGTTGTCCTATACACTATAGGATGTTTAGCAACATCCCTGGCATCTACCCACTAGGTGCCAATAGTGCCATTCCACCTGGTATGATAGCAAAAAATGTCTCCAGACAATGCCAAATGTACTCTTGAGGGGCAAAAATTGCCCCCAGTTGAGAAGCTCTAGTCTGGAGCAGGAGTCAGCCAATGATGGCTCACAGGCCAAATGCAACCTGCCACCTGCTTGTACAACCTGCAAGCTGAGAGCAGATTTCACATTTTTAAATGGTTCCGTTTTAAGTGATTATGTCAGCACCTACAGAATATCCTTAATTTTGCCTCCCGGACTGCAAACCTGAAATGTTTACTATTGGCCCTTTAAGGAAACGTGTGCTGACTCCTGGTCAAGAGTGTTAATGGGGATAATGAGAAGGGGTTGGAGCCTGATACACTTTTTGAAAGCAGGGTCCTGGGATTTATGCAGAGGCCCCACACGCAGTGTGAACGAAGGAGCCATGAGTAGCTCCTAGGGTTTTGGCCTCTGTGCCTGGAAAGAGATACTGAGATGGGGGGAAATGGGCAGGAGCAAGTTTCCAGTGGGAGGACGTGGGGCTTAGTTTTGGAGATATTAGGTTAGCGGAATGTCGCATAGACAAGGGAAGGACACCAGCTTTGGAGTTAGGCAGGGTGAGTGTCTGAATCCCAGCTCTGACATGGACTCACTGCAGAACCCTGGGTGAAGGACTTGCCTCTCTGAGCCTCAGTTTCCTCACCTGCAAAAAGGAGGGCATGTTTCGTACGGGCTGGATCTCTGGATAAGGGGCTTTTATGGTGAACACCAAGGCATGAGCAACGTGCTTTTAAAGTGTTTTGAGGACCGCCTGCATCAGAATCAACTGAGATCCTTGTTAGGGATACAGATCCTGGGCTACCTCTAGAGACTTTGATTCTGTGGTCTGGACGATGGACCCGGAATCTGAACTGCCTGGGGTTTGAGAACTGACCCAGGGCTTGGGTGTCAGTTAAGGAGCCTATGGCTGCCTTTTAAGACTCGCAGGCTCCTGAGTGGAAATGCCCTTCAAGATCATAGAGCCCAGCAGCCTGCCCCCATCATGCAAATGAGAAACCTAAAGACCAGAGAAGCTGAGTGCCTTGCCCAAGGCCACACAGCTGGCAAGCAGCAGAGCTAGGTCTGGGACTGTTAATGGACAGATGGAAAGGTAACAAGAGCTGCTTCAGGTAACAAGCAGTTGGATCCAGACAGTGGGGGTAGGATCCAGGTTAGATTTGAATTTCAGTTGGGGATCAAATCCTTCTGGACTTGGGAGATAGAAAAGTGTTTTCTTCCCATTTGAGAGTGTTAAATGACTCTCCCTGATTCTTGTTCAGCTAACACTTTGGAGAAACAGGAGCTCATTCTCTGTGACACTCTTTGGCCAGCCAGGGCACCCCAGTCTCCAATAAGCCCCTTCCTGCAGCCCAATGGACTTGCTGAACCCTTGTGGGTAGCGATGTGGGGCGCATACCACCAGTATTAGGTGCATTGAAATCTGGATTTCTCAACCTTGGCTACACAGTGGAATCACCTTGTGAGCTTTGAAAAATATCAATCCCTGGGCCCCATCCCTAGAGATCTCAATTTAACAGATTTGGGGGACGATCTGACATTGGGATTTTTCAGAGATCCTCAGCTGATTCTCAAGCACAGCCAAGACTGGTTTAGCTGCCCGGGGGCAAGACATCAGAAGAATTACATTGATTCTCAGAGGGAGAAAGTGCTGCCCTTTCCAGTCGTCTCCAGACCTCCAGACTCCCTGAAGGGGAAAGTCCCATTATGAAGCTATGACACTTTAACACCTCTCTAACACACATCTTCCCTTTTAACCCAGAGAGTAGGTGTCAGGCTTCAGCATCTGGCTGGAATTTTATGACATGATTTATGGCAAATGGCACCAGTTCTTCATGATATCAATTTCCTATTAAAACAACTTAATTCGGTAAAATTAATGACTTAATCTCAAGAAGACTATTAAGCAAATCCTATTTCAGGTATTTCCCCTGGACCTAATGGTGGCCTCTGACCCAAGCTGGTCCCCTTACTCGTGACCCCTTCTGGCCACAGGGATTGGTTCAGGAATGATCATGTGACTCAAGTCTGTCCAGTCAGAGCTAGTCTTGGGACTTTCATGGGAAGAGCCAGGAAAAAGCGGCCATTTTCTCCGCTGGTCTTCATGCTGGGAGGATGGAATCTGGAAGAAATGTCAGCTGAGATGGGGAATGACTTGCCAAGGCCACAGGCATTAGTGGTGGAGCAGTGATTTGAACCAGGCCGACCTGCCCATAAAGGTAGTACAACTTCCTGCTAAACTGCATTTCTGGTGAATTCCCTAGGATTCTTCATTTTAAAATCTCCCTCAGAACTTCTGTTTCCTGGATTTTGAGTCTTCATATGCAGGGTTTACTCAAGTAAAATGTAATGGCACCTCATAAACTGTAACCCAAATAGGCACCTTTGAAAAGCTGAGAGAAGACCCTGTAATGATCATTCGACACATTCTGGGTACCAGAGAATATACTTGGCTACTTGTAAAGAATTTGGTGCCCTGTTGCTTTCAGTGGTTGATAAGAAACTCTGGCTAGAGTTTGAGCTGGACATTTCAGATCATCTCACCACTCCACAACCAAAGAAAGGTGATATGTGCTTTCTGCTAGCTTTGACCAACCTTGGAATGCATCCATCCATTCATCCAAGAACACTTTATGGAAGATTTTCATGGAGGTAGGCAGAGTGCTAGGTGCAGGAGAAGACGTGCCTACAGCAGACAAGGTCCTACTATTGGGAAGCTCACAGCCCATATGGGGAGGCAAGCACTAATTAGATCATTGCTTAAACCTATGTGAAATGACAGTTGGAACGGAGGCCACCCAAGAGAGACGCAGAGAACTTTGAAAATCCGTAACTGGGGGATTTGACCTATTGAAAGATCAGGAAAGTCTTGCAGGAGGAGCTGGCATTCTGTCTGGGAGCTTTAGGGTGAGGAGGCAAATAACTGGGTGAAGAAGAGAGGAACAGTATTCCAGGAAGAAGGAAAAGCATGTGCAGAGACCCAAGGCAGGGAGGAATTTATAACAGTAAGTATGAAATCAGCATGGCTGGACGCAAGGAGGCAGGAGATGGTAGCAGAAGATGAAGTCAGAGGTAGACAGCCTGGCCTCATGGAGTCTTACAGGCCACTGTGAGGAAATTTACCCTCTCCTCCCACCCCATTCTGCAGCAAATCAAACAGAAAACTCCCACCTTTTCCATCCACTCTTGCTTATGTCATAAAGATGTGAAAAAATTCCACTGCTCTTAGGATTTTTGCAATTTGAAAAATAGAACAATGCATCCATACAATGGGTGTTGTTAATAACTTGAGGAGTTTGCGTTACTTAAGGAGAAAAGGAAGAAAAGCAAAGAGAAAGGCAGGGAGACTAAGGAAGAAGCAAGTGAGGAGAAGGCCGTGGTGAAGAAAAGGGGAGGGCAGAGGAGGGGGCTGTGGTGGTTCAGGACCTGGGCTCTGGGCGTAACCACTGGGGTTCAAATGCTACCCTGCCACCTCTTAGCTGCACCCTTGCATGTGTTACTTAACCTCTCTGGGACTCAGTTACCACATCTGTAAAATGGGGATAATAATAATGATACCTTCCTTATAGGATGTCATGAGGGTTAAATGAGGCGATGCGTATAAAACGTGATATATGAGTGTTAGCTATTTTGCAGTTGTCTTTAGAGGCTAGATTACATCCTCTAAACTCCGCAGTGTCCTGGGGGAAGCCCTAGACTTAGCCTGGACAGCTGGAAGGTGAGAGGAAACAAGAGAACCCCACTGTGATGGAGCCAGTGTGGGATAGGCTTTGTGGGGCCAGCCAAGAAATTTTCCTGGGAGACCAAAACTCCTCCCCGCTAGAGCGAGAATGCCTCATTTCTGGGAAGAGGAGCAAGTTTCTGCATTTCTCTTAGTGAAAGGGAAAGGGCTCTGACTACCTCCGTCATAAGGAACCTCCAGTTCAGGGAAGATTTATCCCCACAGTGATGAACACTGCAACGCAAAAGCAGTGACCAAGGGGATCTGTGGATAAACTCTTGCAAGAAATACTAGGGCCTATCGTGGAGGGACTGACATCATGTTCCAGAAGTTAGGGGTGGATATTTAGGTAGAGCCCTGGAGCATGAGTAAGGGAGTCCAAGGGAGCCAGGGTGGGGGCCACAAGATCATCCTAATCAGATGGCAGCATGTGCAAAGGCCCTGAGGTGCGACTCAGCACCACGTGCTGAGGCTCTGAGAAAGCTATCCAGCGTAGCTGGGAGAAAAAAGGGGCAAGATAATGGGCATGTGATATGAAGGTAGGGTGGTAGACCTTCCAGGGCCATGGTGGCCAGAAAAAGATTTTGGAAGTTATCCCGAGAGCAACAAGAAGCCATGGAGTGACTAATTCTTCTTCCTCCTGCCATTTCTCCTCACCCCAGCCACAAAATCTGGAGACAGACAGAACAGGCGTGAAGGTAAGCTCTGCATGAAATGATGTGGGAGCTCAGAAAACATTCTAATACTGTCTCTGAAGGAGTAATAATCATCCATCCATCCGTTCATTCATTCATTCATTCATCCACTCGACAAATACTTATTACTTGCTATATGCGAGGCACAGTTTTGGGCACTGGGGAGTTAGCGGTAAAACTTGACCACGTCCCTTTCTAATGGAGCGGATATTGTAGCGAGATGAGACAGATAAGAGCCAAATAAACCTATAATATACCATGTGGCAAAAAGGGCTATGAAAAAAAATAAAGGAAGGACAAGAAATGGAGCACAAAGGTAGGGAGGGGAGGTGTGTTACAACCACTTCCTTGGGTACGTGACTCAGTGAATCCCTCCTGCCTGCCCTTATTCTGCTGAGCACTCATTATTTGCACCATCATAAATACAGTATAAAGATTATTTTTTAGGCCCCTCCACCCCATGAGCAATAAGACTCCTTCCCCAGTTGGCACCAACAGTGCATTTGTGGTGACCGCAGTGACCAACAAACTGTTCCACTTCCCGACGTTCTGCTGCCAGCCCATCTCCCAGGCTGGGAAGCCACAAGCCCTTGGCACTGTGTTCTGCCCCTCGCCTGACACCGTTTGCCTTTCTCTGGATGATGGAGCAGTGAGATCACCCAGGTGCCCCCCAAGGGCTTGGCAGAGCTGCTTCCTTGGATCTGGCCCAAATCAGCCAACAAGATGGGTTTTAAGGGAGGATTTAAACAGAGTTGACAACAGGCTCCAGGGAGGGGTGGGGCAGGGGGACCACACATTGGTCACCTTCCTGAGGATCCTGTCACCTTTATCAGCACGACCTGAGTGGATGGTCATCGGGCTAAGAGAGAGAGGCCTAAATATCAGGACCCCGCTGGCTAAATGGGAGTTTGGGGATCTTCTGTGGTTTGCATTTCTTCAATTTAACTGCTGCCAGGAGGATGGATGATGAAGGGTTAAAGACACACGGAAGGGATGAGACTCCCAATATAACAAGCAGGGAATAGGAGTTCTGACTCCGGCCAGGCTCGGTGGCTCAAGCCTGTAATCCCAGCACTTTGGGAGGCCGAGGCGGGTGGATCACGAGGTCAAGAGATCGAGACCATCCTGGTCAACATGGTGAAACCCCGTCTCTACTAAAAATACAAAAAACTAGCTGGGCGTGGTGGCGCGTGCCTGTAATCCCAGCTGCTCAGGAGGCTGAGGCAGGAGAATTGCCTGAACCCAGGAGGCGGAGGTTGCGGTGAGCCGAGATCGCGCCATTGCACTCCAGCCTGGGTAACAAGAGCGAAACTCCGTCTCAAAAAAAAAAAAAAAAAAAAAAAAAGAGTTCTGACTCCAAACGTCAGACTCCAAACACCAGCCTTCTGAATGTGCCTGCCAGAATTCGGATCATGAACACTGCTAAAGTGTTCTGACCTTGAACTTCAGAATTCCAACTCCGTACGTGAGTTCCAACCTGGGACATAGGCATTGTGACCTTGCCAGCTAGATTTTAATTACGAAGAGCAATGCTCTAGCCATGGACTCCTTGGCACCAATGATGGCTTAGAGGATACTGACCTTGGATGGCAGTTGTCTGACCTTGAACCTCAGAGTTGTGACCTTGAATGATGGTGCTACAATATTGGACACAACAGCAGCAATCTTGAGCACCAGAATCCCAATCCTGGGCCCCCTAATCTCTACTGAATCTCTGAATGCCCAGGCTTTCCAGCCTGAAATAGTAGAGCTGACATTACTCCACAGGATGCAGAGTTTAATTCTGCACAAGAAACTTTCCCACAGGCCCACAGCCCCTAGAAATGAGCCAAATGCTTCGATGATGATGATGAAACTAACAACACAAATAACACTGGCTCACATCTGTTGCACATCGACACTTTGCTGCACACTTGACATGTTTCATCTTATCCATCCTCTGGGTCACCCCTTGTTGTTCCAATTTTACAGATTAGGAACCTGAGGCCTGGAGCCAGTTCAATTTGCTGACTGAACATCGAGTGCTTTTTCTAGTCATTGCAGTAGCTTTTTCATGCTGCTCTTGTTGGAGATTGGGTGTGGGGCGTTCTAACTCATTAGCTAACCAATTTACAATTTGCCCAAGAATTTTCCCAACTTGTGTTGGCCTCCATCGGGCATGAACTGCCTTGATTTTTGGAGCCAAGTCCCGCCTTGTGGGGGATAGTCATTGATTCAGCAAAGATTTGCCGCCCTAGATTGTGCTTGATGCCAGAAATAGGAAGAGGGAAGCGGGGATATGATGGTTAATTTTATGTGTGAATCTGACTGCGACATGGGGTGGCTAGATTAAACATTCATTTGTGTGTCTGTGCAGGTGTTTCTGGATGAGATTAGCATTTCAATCGGTGGACTCGGAAAAGTACCTACCCCTCCCCAATGTCCGTGGGCATTATCCAAGCCTCTGAGGGCCTGAATAGCACAAAAAGAGGCTGAGGAAGGAGGAATTTGCCCCTTTTGCTTCCTGCCTGCCTTCTGAGCTGGGACATTGGTCTTTTCCTGCCCTGCACTGGGATTTATACCATCGGCTTCTCTGGTTCTCAGGCGTTGGGACTAAGACCGAATTACATCACCAGCTTTCTCCTGAATGTTCAGATTGTGGAACTTCTCAGCTTCCGTACTTGTATGAGCCAGCTTCTCAGAATAAATGTCTTACTGGGGAGCTGGGCATGGGGGCTCACACCTGTAACCTAACTATTCTGGAGGTCAAGGTGGAAGGATTGCTTGAGGCCAGGAGTTCAAGGCTGCCATGAGCTATAATTGTGCCACAGCATTCCAGCCTGGATGACAGAGCAAGGCCCTCAAATAAATAAATAAACAAACAAATCTCTTAGTGATTCCGTTTCTCTGGAGAATCCTAACTAATACAGGGGAACTATTGCTTCTGTCATCCAAGCTCTGTCCCTTTCCTCTCTTCCAGGTGGGGGTCTCATACGCAAGAAATGTCCCCCACCAACATTTCTAGCCACTCGAAGGCTCTATTCTCCAAGGGTCAAATATTGGAGCCAGAAGGACTGCATATGGTTCCAAACATATTCTGTTTGGCCCACTGAAAGGGTTTTTATTTTTTATTTTTTGAGACAAGAAGACAATGGAGCTTCCTGATGTGACAATGATGCTATGTTCACTCAACAAGCAAAAGGTACTCGCTTCACTCTTCATTTTAAAATAGAAATTGAAACCATACCGAGATACTGGCTTCTATCTGTTAGAGTGACCAAAAAAATCAGAAAGTTCACAATACACGGTGCTGACAAAGTTGTGGGGAAACAGGCACCCTCATACATTGTTGATGGGAGAACAAATTGGCACAATGTCTACAAAGTGCAATTTTGTCATATGAATCCATATGTGAAATGCACAAATCTATTCTAAAATCTGACTTCCAGAGATTTCTCCCACAGGTATACTCACACACAGATGTTACGTGCAAAGTCAGTTGTCACAGTCTCATTGGGATTTTTGTTGTTGTTTTGAGATAGGGTCTTGCTCTGTCACCCAGGATGGAGAGCAATGGTACAATCATGTCTCACTGCAGCCTTGACCCCCTGGGCTCAAGCAATCCTCCCACCTCAAGCTCCTGAGTAGCTGGGACCACAGGCACATGCCACCACATCTGGCTATTTTTTGTAGAGATGGGTTCTCATTGTATTGCCAGGCTGGTCTCAAACTCCTGGGCTCAAGGGATCCTCCCTCCTTGGCCTCCGTAAGTGCTGGGATTACAGGCATGAGACACTGCACTTGGGCATGTTTTTGATTTTTAAAAATCATTTACCAACATTGAAAAATTGGGACATCTCCCATAAAAATTAAAATTTCTGGCTAAGCCCAGACCCACCCTGGAGCTGAATGGCTGCTGCCTCCTCAGGTGGGTCTGTGCTCCAGTTCACCACTAGCCCCCTCCACTCCCTGCCTGAGAAGTGGCTGGGCATGGAATAGGCACACTAGGCTGGGTGTTGACTGGTGTCCTCATTGAACTTGCCTTGTTACAGTTCTTCCAGCAAGTGCTTCACCGGGCGACAAGGCCTACCTAGCTCCGGTAGCCATCGGAGTCTGAGGCCCCAGCTCTTGCCTAGGCAGGGAGGTTAAGGCCTTCTCCTCCCAACCCATAAGGTCCTCTGAATCATTCTGCCCCGCTGGGCAGGGCTGGCTTCATGGGTGTGCAGCACGCACAGTTGCACAGGGCCCTACGCTCACAAGGGTTCCCTGCTTGGTTTGCGACTCTGCTATCACCATCTAAAATTATTTCTTACTTTTGAACAAGGGGACTGCCTTTTTTATATTGTATTGAACCCCACAAATTCTGTAGCTGGCCCTGCCAGTAGGTCACTTGGTCATTAGGGACACCCAGTCCCCCATACACCCTGCCCCCAAGGACTGCTCTCATCCGTCTGGAAAAACCACCTCTTTGGATTGGCCAATTCTCCCAGGCATGAGGCTAGCACGGCCCCAAATTTTTATGCAAGAGGGACCTGGGGGGACAGTAACCTGGGTTGGGGAGGGGAGCAAGGGGACTCTCCTTGGGTTGCATTTGCATAGACCTTTATGCAACATGGACGCTCCATCAGAGAACGGGGGAGTGTGATGGGGCTTCGGGGTGGGGAGGAGGAAGAGTATCTTAACACTTCATCTCCAGCCATTCCTTGACGCAGCCATTGCAGGAAGGGCTCGAGCAGGCAAGGGTGTCATCAGGGGTTGGACTAAAGCAAGGTTAGAGGTAGACTCTCTTGAGGAAAAGGAGGAGGGAAGAAAAAACAGCTTAACCTGAATGAAGCGCTGTGCTCACCCCGGCCCCGCGCTGGGCTCACCCCGGCCCCGCGCTGGGCTCTCTGGCACAGGTGAGTACCTTGCCTTTCCAGTAGCCTTGCTTGGTAAGGTCACCACGCCCATTTTCCAGCCAAGGAAATGGAAACTTAGAGAGACGAAGGGGCTGCCCAGAGTCTCATTGCTCATATGTTGGGACTATGAACTAAGACCTCCAGAATTCCAAACCAGGGCTCTTTCTGCCGACCTTACCAGGGAGATGGCATATAAGAGGAGAAGAAACACTGGTGCAGAGAAAGGGAAAGCTGCCCCCCCCTCCGCCTGCCAAGTGGGCCTAATCTTAAAATAAAGCAGAGAAACACGTTATCATGGGAAGACTGTAAGCATTACCAAGTCCAAACTGTCCATTCAAGGTCAGGGAGGGCCTCTCTGAAGAGGGGACCTATGAGCTGAGATCTGAAGAATGAGAAGGGGCTGGCTGGCACTGCAAGATGAAGCCAGAGGCCCAGAGAAATTAAGTGATTCACTCAAGGTCACACGGCTAGCTTGCATCTTCCCTCCCACCCACAAACACCCTATAAGCCTCTCTTCTGCCCCAGGCCCTGATGCAACTTCAGAACACAGGTCAGCAAACTTTGTCTAAAAAGGGTTATATAATAAATGCATTTTAGACTATATAATAAATGCATTTAGGTTATATAATAGATGCATATGGCCACCGTAAAGGTGGCCATACATCCAAAAGCAGCTTTACATGACAGGTGAATAAATAGGCTTGGCGGTGCTCCATTAAAACTTTATTTACAAAACAGGCAGCCCACCCACCCTGTTTTAGAACACAGAAGTGAGTAAGGCACAGTCCTAGACTTTGAGAACATCCTGTTTTATCTGGAGAGATGAAACAAGTTAAGAAAATAGAATGCGAGAGAGAGCACACTCAACATTGCAGGAGAGGTGGAATGGGGACTTCACAGAAGGATCACTCTTGCAGATCAGCAGGACCAACATCAAGTTCAGGTTCCCAGAAAAGGTCACATACACTGAGAAGCCCTCTTTGACTTTGCCCCATTAGTCTCTATCAGAACACCTTGTTTCTCTCCTTCCAACAGACATATTACACTTAGTGTAATTATTCTTCCATTTAATTTTTAATTTGTTTAATGCCAATCTCCCTCAGGTGGGTTACAAATTCTATGATGGCCATGGGTTATTTCTGCTGGTTTACATTTATTCTCCCCTCTATTGGCAAGAGGACTTCAGTTTTGCTTTGGGAAACCACTTCTTTCCCATTCTCAATCCCATCCCAGCGCCAGCCCTTGACATGTGATCCAGATGTGGCTATGTGATTGGCTCAGGGCTGGGCCAATGAAAATCAGCCGTGGGATTTTTGCTGGGCTTATTGGAAAAGAGATTTGCATTTCCCCAGGAGGGAAGCCTGGAAGTGAGGGAGCCATCTTTCCAGCCATGTTCCTATACTCTGCTGAGAAGCCAAGACAAAGCAGACTAGAGCTTAGAGATGTAGGAGACTAAGTCCTGATGATATATTTAATCCAACCTTGCTGGAAACCTTACCCATCCCAAGCCTTTTCTTTTCTTTTTTACATTTTGCTTAAGTCCATTGGAGCTGCCTTTCTGTCACCTGCAACTAGAAGAACCCTAACAAATAGATACATATGTGCTTCTCAAGCACCTAGCCTGGCACACAGTAACATGCACTAAATGTTTCACACAAAAAACAGGTGGGATTGAAACAGGTTCTCAAAGCGTGCACATACTTCCACCTAAAGTTAGAAGGACCAGAGAGGCCTAGAAAGGAAGCCAACTTGAAACCGAAAGAACTATCTCAGAAACAGGAGGAATGACTGAGTCAAATTACAGTCACTATTTCAAGGAACAATAAAGGATGTGCAAATGTACCACTGAAAAGAGAGAAAAGAAACTTGATCCATTCATAGAGACAGTGGGACTTCCAGACAAGTGACAAGCAAATGAAAGGCTGGTTCAACCTCATCTTGTCTCTATCTTTCCTTTTGCCTCTCCTATGTCCCTGAGAGGGCAATCATCAGCTGCCACTTCGGCACAACTGAGTCTACAAAGACTCTGAGAGGTGGGGCTGGCTAAGCTCAAGGGTTCCAAGGATCACACAAAGCCTTAGAAAGACTCAGGGATGGCCTATAGGGAGCAATCAGTGGCAATTGATGGTCTGTTTTTAGAAACTGTTTGGTTCTAGACCCATTACCTGGTGGATTTAAGTGATGGTGTGGAATTGGCAAATGCAACATTATTCTCTAAAAGACAGTGTCTGTCTGCCAGGCCATGGTAGAAACCAGTTGTGGGGCAGTTGTGGTAGAAACCAGTCTCATTTCAGAGCAAAAGTGGAGCAGCTGCCAGGCATAGTGGCTCATGCTTGTCCCAACACTTCGAGAGGCCAAGATGGGAGGATTGCCTGAGCCCAAGAGTTTGAGACTGGCCTGGGTAACATAGGGAGACCCTGTCTCTACAAAAAAAAAAAGTACAAAAATTAGCTGGGTGTGCTGGTGGTGCATACCTGTAGTCCCAGCTAGTCACGGGGCTGAAGTGGGAGGATCACTTGAACCCAAGAGGTCAAGGCTACAGTGAGCCATGATTGCGCCACTGCACTCCAGCCTGGGCAATAGAGCAAGGCCTTGTCTCAAAACCAAACAAAACCCAAAGTGGAGCAGCCAGGGTGTGAGGGAACATTTCAGGTGTCTAACTTAACTGTGCGCCTCCATTCTGTAAATGGAAAGCAAAAGACCACTTCTTTCTGCAGGCAGGTAGAGAGACAAGAAAGGTAGAAGGAGTGGGGTGTACCTGCGAGACTCTTACCTTTTAGGGAAGATCCCCTGATCAGTCATCACAAAATCATGCATATTTGCTCATTTATTCACTCAACAAACATTTACTAACACTTACCTGCAATAACAATAGTAATAATGAAGTATACTGAACACTTGCTGAGTGCCACAGGCACGGCTCGAGTGTTTCATAT
Organism: Saimiri boliviensis; assembly: GCF_048565385.1. Classification (NCBI taxonomy): domain Eukaryota; kingdom Metazoa; phylum Chordata; class Mammalia; order Primates; family Cebidae; genus Saimiri; species Saimiri boliviensis. The sequence goes on from NC_133457.1 coordinate 112,940,987, forward strand.
AGAATTTGCCCAACAACCCTGGTTGTTGAGGCTTTCCAAATTATGGATAAGGACGTTGAAACCCAGAGAAGTTACATCATTCTCCAGAAGGCACACAGTACAAAAGTGGCTGAGCTGGGATTTGAACCCAGGCAGTCAGGCTGCACAGCCTGCATGCTTAAGCCTCCCTGTCTCTCTGTGGGCCAGGCCTGGCATCCATAGAACAACCCACAAGTGAATCTTCACAACGTTTTCTGCGAGGAAGGTATGAACGTCAGGTTTCCGGTGCACAGAGGAGGGAGCAGTCAGTGCCGCCTGAAGGGAAGTGTAGGTGGTGGTAGGGGGGCGGGGGGTGGTTAAAGAAGGCTTCACAGAGGAGGTGGTGGGGAAGCTGAGCCTTGAAGGTGTAGAGAGAGAGGCTGCAGGCAGAGGAGAGAAAGAAAGGGGTGAAAGGCAGAGAAACAGCTTGGGCAAGAGGGTGACTAGCACTGAGGACGGCTGGAGTATTTGGGGAAGGCAGAAGCGTCAGTGTGGCGATTGCAGAAGGTGTCTGGAGAAGGGACAGGGAGGAGATGAAGGCGGAGAGGTGAGCTGGGAGCCTGAAAGCCAGGCTAAGAGCGTGGAGTATCCCGGGGGCACTGGGACCTATGGAAGTTTTGGGTAGGGGATGATTAAGGTAAGCAGGCTGCATTTGACAAAGATGTCTCCGGCTGCTCTGCAGAGGTTGGACTGGATAGAAAAGGCTGGAAGCAGGGAGCCCATGTTGGGAACTCAGAGACTCCCAGGAAAGGTCAGAGTTCAGCAATGATCCACAAGGTCGCACCTCTGATCTCACCTCCTACTCTCCTACCTCCGGCACACTCTGCTCCAACCACATTGACACCTGGATCAGGCACGCTCCTGTCCCAGGGCTTTAGCACTGCTTTTCTCCCCACCCAGAACACTCTTCCCCCACACGCCCGCCCGCATGCCTGTCTCCCTCCCTCTCTGCAGGTCTTCGCTTACTTAGCACCTTCTCCTTTCTTGACCAGCCTGGTTAAGCCCCAGCACTCCCCTCCGTCCCTGCAGAACTTTCTCCACAATGTCTTCCAAAATATTCTATCACGCTGGGCACAGTGGCTCACGCCTGTAATCCCAGCACTTTGGGAGGCTGAGGTGGGTGGATCACTTGAGGTCAGGAGCTCGAGACCAGCCTGTCCAACATGGTGAAACCCCATCTCTACTAAAAATACAAAAAATTAGTTGGGTGTGGTGGCGAGTGCCTGTAATCCCAGCTACCCAGGTGGCTGATGAAGGAGAATTGCTTGAACCCGGGAGGTGGAGGTTACAGTGAGCCAAGATCGCACCACTGCCCTCCAGCCTGGGTGACAAAGAAAGACTCGTCTCAAAAAAAAAAAAAAAAAGACATCATGATTTGATCTTGTCATTTCATCCATAAACACTTCAGTATGTGTTTCTAAAAGATAAAGATTTTAAAACATAGTCATAATGGCATTGTGACACCTAAAAAACAACACTTGTTCCTCAATAACATCAAATAGTTAGCATTCATCTTTCCTTCCCTGATTGTCTTACAGTCTCATGATTTCTTTCTCACGGTTGTTTTGGTCTAATCTGTATCTATGCTCTTTTGCCTACTGGAATATCAGTGCCATGAGAGCTGGGATCTTTGTTTTGATCTCTGCTGTGTCCCCAGCACAGTGCTCAGCACATAGTAGGTGCTCAATAAATTCTACTGAATGAACATACACAGTGAATTATGATAATAAAAGCTTATTATTGACCTGTTGGGCATTATGTGTCTGTTACTGTTCTTTGCCATAATTATCTCATTGAATCCTTACAATTTCCTTATGAGGTAGGTGCTGTGATTAGGTGCATTTTACAGATGAGGAAACAGTGATGTGACCTAAGGACTCACAGCTGGGGGGAAAAAAAAGGCCAAGGCTTAAGATCCATTGCACGGCCTGGGTGTCTGTGACCACTGGTGGAGGCAGAGGGGTTGTGGCTTCCCAGAAGCAGCCTCCACACTTTATATCCAGAGTCCAGCCACTTTTCACCGACTTCCCTGCCACCACCTTCTTCCGGGCTATCCTCTTTCTTCTCTTGCCTGGAATAATGCAATATTCTCCTAGTATCGGCTCATCCCTTCTTTCTTGAATGCCCATTCTCCAAAAGACATCCAGTGGATGGAGGCCAGGGACACTGCTAAGCACCCTGCAATGCACAGGACAGCCCCACAGCAAAGAATTCTCCATCCCCAAAGATCAGTAGCACTAAGGTTGAGAAAATGGACTCTGGTTGAAAAACCAGACACATTCTTCATCCAGAGCCTGGCAGAAGCAGTTGAGAGTCAGACTTCTAGCAATGTGTTAGTAATAAGAGTGAAAGGCCCAAAGTTTGTGAACAAATTCCTTTTTCATCAATTAGTATTCCCAGTTAGCTCTAGGATAACATCATTCATTCATTTATTCAATGGATATATTTCACGCCAGCTCTATGGTAGGCACTGAAGATACAACAGTGACCAAAACACACAAAACCCTTGCCCTTTGAAGCTTATATCAAAGTGGGGGAGAGAGAAAGGAATCATGCAATTAAATAATTATACCTCAGGTCGAGATAAATAAAGCAGCCGCAGGGAATGAATAGTGCTATTTTATATATCGTGGTCAGGGATGGCCTTGCTGAGATGACGTTTCAACTGAGACTTGAACAATGTTGAAGGGTGAGTCTTGTGGCATCTGCAGGAAGACCATACCAGGCAGAAGGGAGGGACAGTAAGTGCAAGGGCCCTGAGGCGAGAGGGTCCCTAGAACAGCAAGAAGGGCACTGTGGGTGCAACAGAGTGATAGGGAGAGTGATGGGGAAGGAGGCTGTGAGCATCCTGGGAAAAGGGAGAAGATGCCAGATCATGGGCCCTATGAGTGGGACTGAGGACTTTTTCTCTGAGTGAGGCAGGAGCCATAGGCGGGTTTTGAGCAGGGGCGTGAGTTGTTGTATGTGTAGACCAGGCTGGGGATGCGAGGCTGGAGGCAGCAGATGGAACTGGAGGCTCCTGCAATGGTCTGGGAGGGAGAGGATGGGGTCAGGAAGACAGCGGTGGGGTGGCAAGAAGTGGCCACAACCTGGACACGTGTCACTCACACGTGCATCTCACTGTCTCTCACTCGCATTCTGCGAAGCTGCACAGAGTGGAAGAGGAAGGGGTGAGCCATGCTGGGTGTGTCACAGATCGCCCCTTATCCCAGCAACAATAACAGCAGTTGCTCCAGACGGCGACTCCCTCCGTTCCCAGCACTGTACACAGTACGCCACATCTTAGCACCTCTGATTCCCGCCATCCCATGTTGTCTTCTGCGGCTGAGCTTCCTGGCCCTTCCTGGCCCTTCCCACAAATGGTGTGGGGAACATGGGGATATCCCCATGCAACGGATGAAGCTGGTTCCTTATCTTACATACCACATGCGAAGACCTAAAAGTGAGACCTACAACTATCAAACTCTCAGAAGAAAATAGGGGGAAAGCTTTATGATTTTCCCCCTACTGCCAAAATTTCCTTAAGTCTAATACCAAAACATAGGCAACGAAAGTAAAAACAGACAGCAAAATGAAAGACTTCTGTGTATTGAAGGACAAAATCAATAGAGGACAAAGACAATCAATGGAATGGGAGAAGATATTTGCAAATCGTATAGCTTCTTAGGGATTAATATCCAGAACATACAAAGAATTCTTACAATTCAATAACAACAGCAAAAAAAAAAAAAACCCAATTTTAAAATAGGCAAAGTACTTGAGTAGACATTTCTCCAAAGAAAACACAGTAATCTCCCCTTATCAGCAATATCACTTTCCAAGGTTTCAGTTACCTGCAGCCAGCTGCGGACCAAAAATATTACAGACAATAAGATATTTTGAGAAAGAGATCACTTTCACATAAATTTTATTATAGTATTTTGTTGTAATCCATTTTATTATTAGTTATTGTTGTTGATCTCTTACCTTGCCTAATTTACAAATAAAACTTTATCATAGGTATTATGTGTAGGATATATAGTGTTTGGTGCTATCTGAGGTTTAGGCATCCTGAAAAGGGGGTGCAAGTATATAGAAATGGCCAAAAAACACACGAAAAGATGCTCAGCATCACTAATCATTAGGGAAATGCAAACCAAGACTGCAATGAGTTACCACCTCATGCCCATTTGGATAGCTATTAAAAAATAAATAAAGTGTACACAAACAAATAGCAAGCATTGACAAGGATGTTGATGTAGTGGCTATTTGTCCCTTCCAAATTTCATGTTGAAATGTGATCCCCAGTGTTGAAAGAGGGGCCTGCCTAGTGGGAGGCCTTTGGGTCATGGGGGGTGTATCCCTCATGGATGGCTTGATGCGCTCCCTACGGTAATGAGTTCATTTGAGATCTGCTGGTTTAAGAACCTGGCTTCTCTCTTGCTCTCTCTCCCTTTATGTGACACACATGCTCCCCCTTTGCCTTCTGCATGACTGTAAGCTTCTTGAGGCCCATCAGAAGCAGATGCCAGCACTGTGCTTCTGGTACCATCAGCAGAACTGTGAATGTATAAAGAACTCTCTTCTTATAAGTTACCCAGCCTCTGGTTTTTCTTAATAGCAATGGGCTAATACAGATATGGAGAAATTGGAACCCATGTACACCACTGATGGAAATGTAGAATGGTACAGCCACTATGAAAAACAGTACGGCAGTTCTTCAAAACATTCAGAATGGAATTACCGTATGATTCAGTAATTCTACTTCTGGGTATATACCCAAAAGAAGTTTTAAAAATTCTAGTCGGTCTCTGCTTATCCAAACCCGGAAGAATTGAAACTATGAACTCTAAGAGATATCTGAACCCCCTGTGAATAGCAGCATTATTCACAATAGCCAAGAGGCTGAAGCAACCAAGTGTCTGTCGATGGATGAATGGGTAAACAGAATGTAGTGTATATATACAGTGGAAAATTATTCAGTCTTTAAAAGGAAGGAAATTTTGACACACTACAACATGGACAAAGCTGGAGGGCATGATGATAAGTGAAATAAGCCAGTCACGAAAGGACAAATACTGTATGATTCCACTTATATGAGGTACCTAGAGCAGTTCAGTTCAAAGGGACGGAAAGTAGAAGGGGGGTTCCCAGGGCCTAGGAGGTAGCCCTGGGAGACAGCATTTAATGGCCACAGTTTCAGTTTTGCAAAATGAAAAAGTTCTGGAGATTGATTGCACAGCAATGTGAATATATTTTACTGAACTATACATTTAAAAATGGTTAAGATGGCAAATTTCATGTTATGTGTATTTTACCAGAACTAAAAAGAAACCACTTAGGGGGTGTGTTTCAATTGTGGGGCCTAGGCACGAGTATTTTGCAAATTCCAGGTGATCCCGATGTTTAGCCAGCATGGAGAAGTGCTATGTGTGAGGTGCCCCACGTATTATCCCGCCTCCCAGTCTGAGAGGTGAGATGCCTTGGAGGCTCATATAGCCAGGAAGCAGAGGAGGTGGGATTTGAATCGAGGCCCACAGAAGTGTGTCTCACATGGCAACGTTATATCTTGTTTGTTATTTATGTCATCAGAGAAAACATTTAAAGAGAATTGGCACCCTGGATATTAACATGAGAATTCCAGCTCCCACCCCACCCACTACCAATACGGAGGCCTGAGAGATTCCTCCCAGTCTCCGGCCCCACCTAGTCATGCCCACTCCTGCCAGAGAAACCAAAATCACGATGGCTTCACCTCAGGGAAAAGGTAGGACCGTATGCATCTACTAACATAATGCTTAGTGCTAAATCTGTGTCTCCGATAGTTCCATCCAGGAGCTTTTTGGGGTAAAGTCATCCTAGACCCAGAGCTAGGAACACTCTCAAGTTATCTGATTCTGGAAAAATCTCTTACCTCTCAGCATTGCCCCAGCATGAGAAGGGAACACTGGGATCTTGCTTCTCACTTTCTGAAGGTCACTCATACAACACAGAGGTCAAAGTCGTGGGCTGGGCAGTCAGGGAGTCCTGGGTGGGATCTGTCCCAGCCTTCTATTCACTGTGTGACCCTGGGCCAGACGCTTCCCCTCTCTGAGCCTCAGTTTCCATGGCTGTCAGATGAAGATAGTTATCCCTCCCTTATGAGGGGGCTGTGAAAATCAGATGTGATGGGCATTTATTGCCCTTTGCACTGTGCCAGGCAAGCACATTGTAAGCACTCAGTGTTAGCTGTTGCTGCCACTGCTGTGCTTTTCATTTTATCCAAGAGACGGAGATGAGGCTGACTGTGCCCTGCCAGACCTAGAATCTCTTCTTTTATGACAACCCCCAAGAGAAGTTGTCTCTATCGGGGACTGTCTCTAATACAGCAGCAGGCCATTCTGAATAAATGAGGTATCCCACAGAGCTTTGGTTGGTTTCCCCAGAACCAGACCCTAAGACAAGATTCTGAGTACAAGTGGCTTATATGATAAGTGATCCCAGAAAACTCTAAAGGGGAGAGGGAACATGAGACAGGGATGGGAAAGAGGTCAAACCGGGTCTGTTATCAAGCAAGTAATTGCTGTGAGCAAGTAGAGCTGCTCTGGGGGCCAGTGTAGAACAGACACCTCTGAGTTATACCCCCAGCCAGGGGAGAAGCATATACACATCTTCCCCATCAGCCAGGAGGTGATAGCCCATTAGTTCCTGCTGGGGTGTTAGCACCCTGACTTTACTGGACTCCAGAGGCCAGAGAAAGCCTCTAGCCTTACAATGAGCAGGTATCATTTTATAAGAGCGATTTTTTGGAAAAAGAGCTTATTTATCTTGTAGGATTTTCCGGAGGATTACATGAGAGGACAATAAAAAAAAAAAAAAACAAAATGAAAAATCCCAACCGTTATTGAGGGCTTTCTATGTGCCAGGCTCTAGCGTAAGAGCTTTGTATACATTAACTCATTTAACTCAATCCAGTGAGGGAGGCACAGTGATTGGCCCAAAATTGCTGTTGGCTGAAGGAAGCGGGACCCAGAAAGCTGCAATAGTTGACCCAGATCACACGGTTAGTGAGAAGAGGAGCCAGACTCTGAACTTGGGCAATCCAGCACTAAGGTCAAGCGCTTCCCATCCTGATGATGTTATCGAGTATGGGAAGTATGCAACGTGCTGGGTATGGAGTTGGCGCCTAATGCATGCTTGCTCTCTTCCAGTTAATTTAAGCTTTGGCCAACCTGCTTATTTGACCAGCTCTTTTTCTTTCTAAGCATTTCACATTCACACAGCAAGTCGGTGAAAGATCAGGGGCCATTCTCAGGCCTTTCTAGCCCCGTCACCAGTGCCCACTGATGCTCAGGAATCTTTCTGTTACTTCAGGTGTGGACCAGGATCATCTCTTGGCAGCTGGTCTCTCAGGGGGTCTGAAAGACAATGATGGTCTGTGTGGTCCCAGGGAGGTCGCTGGAGCATCCTGGGCCTCTGGGTTTCTTTTATCGAGTGGGGATGCAGGATTTATCAGGTACAGCTTCAATACTCATCATCACTATCCTTCATCCTTCAGACAACCCTGTGGAACGGTCTTTATTGTCACCCTCACTTACAGATTAGGAATGGAAGTGATGAGAGGTGAAGCAAACCGGCCAAAGTCCGCAGCTAGGACAAGACTGGGCTGCGATTCAAAGCCAGGTCTGTGGGACCCCACAGTTGGGATCCAGAATCGCTGGCATATTATCTGCCAGGATAAAAGCAGGCATCTGGGTTGACCAAGCTGGGGCCAGCAAGAGCCTAAGCAGATGATGCGTCACACTGAAGGGGCCCCATGGATTCTGAGTTGGTTCCTTCATTTCTTTTGATGATAATACACAGATCTTTGTGGCTCAGGTCAAGGAATCTGGAACCGCATTACACTAGAGATGTGTAGCTGGAGCACAGGAATTCAGTGATGACACTAATAATCGTTGCTGCCACTTAACTGAATGCTCCCCGTGAGTTGGGTGCTGGGCTAGGCTCTTGGCATTAGGGACGTCTCCTAATGGCCCATCAAGGTTGCCTCCATTATAATTCTCCTTTCCTAGATAAGGAAACTGACACTCAGAGAAGGAAAGGGGTTTGCCCAAGGTCATATTCATGGTAAGCAATGGCGACAAGAAATCAGCCGCGTATGTTGGACTCCAGAGCTGATTCTTAATCAAGTCTGTGACAGAAAAAATATTTACCACTGTTCCTAAACAAAGGCGACTCTAAGCTGGGCATGATGGTTCCGACCATTAATCCCAGTGCTTTGGGAGGATTAGATGGGAGGATCGCTTGAGCCCAGGAGTTTGAGACCAGCCAGGGCAATGTAGTAAAACCCTGTCTATACCAAAAAAAAATTTTAATGTAGCTGGGAATGATGGTGTGCACCTGTAGTCCCAGTTACTCAGGAGGCTGAGGCAAGAGGATCACTTGAGCCCAGGAGTTTGAGGTTACAGTGAGCTATGACTGCACCACTGCACTCCAGCCTGGGTGACAGAGTGAGACCCTGTCTCTAAAAAAAAAAAGAGAAAAAAGTCAAATAATCAAAAGTAAATAAATAAAGGCCACTCCCCCTTTTGAATACAGTAATAATTCATGCTTATCAAATACTTTCCATTTACAAATTACATTCACATCAGAAATCTGATTGAATCATCAAAACAGCCCTGAAACGGAGCCATGACTATTATTACCATCGGGCAGATGAACTCACTAAAGCTCAGAGAGCTAAAATGATCCACCCAAGGTCCCAGGATTTAGAAACACAGGTTTAGGGACCAGACCAACTTGAGTTCAAACCTTGGTTCTGCCATTTTCATTCATTCAACAACCATTTACTGAGAATGTAGCTGTGTGGGCTCAGGCAAGTGACTTCACCTCTGAGCCTCCATTTCCTCTTCTATGAAAGAGTCTTTGTACCACTCATCAAATTCGTTCCTTCCCTCATCTGAAAATGCCAGACACTTGCTTTCTCAGGTTCCCCCATAGCTAGAGCATGAGCATGTGACCTGTCCTGGCCAATGGGATTTTAAAAGAAATCTGCTGGGGTGCTCCTGGGAAAGGGTTTCCTCTCAGAAAAAAAGAGAAAGTGGGCCAGGCACTGTGGCTCACACCTGTAATCCCAGCACTATGGGAGGCTAAGGTGGGCAGATCACTTGAGGTCAGGAATTTGAGACCAGCCTGGCCAACATGGGTGGAACTCCGTCTCTAATAAAAATCAAAAAATTAGCTGAGCATGGGGGTGCATGCCTGCAATCCCCAGCTACTCAGTAAGAGGCTGAGGCAAGACAATTGCTTGAACCCAGGAGGCAGAGGTTACAGTGAGCTGAGATCACGCCACTGCACTCCAGCCTGGGTGACAAAGTGAGACTCCATTTAAAAAAGAAAAAGAAAAAGAAAAGAAAGTGAAGCATAGGAGAAAATGCCTCCCTTCATGGGTTAAACATCACTGAATTTACATCTGAGAGCTGGAAGTGGGCAGCCATCTTGTGATATGAAGCATCAAGCATGAGGATCAAGCCACTTGCAGGGGTCAGGGAACAGAGGAGCAGAGAGATGAAATAATCTAGAATCCTGGTGGCATCATTGAGCCATTAACTCAATCAAAAACCAGCTATCTTAGAAATTCATATTATGTTAAATGATGCATCTTCCTCCTTACTGAAGCTGCTTTGAGTTTTCTATTCTGCTACTTGCTGCCCAAAGCATCCCTAACCGGCATACTAACTGGTTGTATTGTTGGAGGCATTTCAATGAGATAGCAGAAATAAAGTACCACTAATCAGTACTAAGCACAACAAACATCAGCTGCTCGGGAAATTAGGAAGTTATCTCAGGGCTTTAACCCAGGGATCACAGATATGCCTGAGCTGGCAAATCAGTTCCCCGTCTCTCTTACTGAGAAAAGCCTGTCAAGTTTTCCAAGAAAGCCAAAACTCCTTGGTAGCCCCAGCACCGCAACCCTATCACCCTGATGGGGCTGACCCCTTCTTCTAAACAAGAATCAATCACACTGCCTTTTGCCTAATGGGTTTTGATTTTCACTCCCCTGATGGCAAAGCCTGGGGCCTGTGCTTCGGTTTGCCTCCAAGTTGCCAGAACACCCCATCAATTATTAACAGCGTCAGCTCAGTCTCCCTGGCACTGCTGCTATCAGAAGGAAAGGGTTTGCAGCAACTCGGCCCACCCAGCCCTAGAAAAAGGACTCTTTTCCTTAGCATTTATAAAAACAGTCCCCACCTGCTATGTGCTAGGCTCTGAGCAAAATTTTGACAAATGCGATTTCATGAAGACCCTACAAGGTGAGCCTTTTATCTCCATTTTACAGGTGGAGGGTTGGGACTTGGAAAGTTGGAGAAACTGTCTAAAGCCAAAAACTAGGGATGTGGGGAGCGGTGCAGAACCAGATCCGTCCTTGCTCTTCAGCAGATGAGATACGGCCACTTTTGTGCCTTACAACCACCCGGAAATGAGCCTCCATTTGGTCCTGTCAGTCTGTGAGTGCTAAGAAATTCCCACAGGCCTTGCTTGTTTTGACAAGCAAGGCATCCAAGCTGGGGGGATGGGTGGGGATGTGGTCGGCAAAGTGCAGATGACTCAAAGGCGGCCAGAGGCACAGGGACCTGGGTTGCAGGTAGGCAGTGAGAAGGGGTGACAGGTCCCCAAACCCTGAATGACTGACTGATTGCTTGCTTCATTCATTCATTCATTCATTTCACATGCAGTTATTTGGAGCTCCTTAGTGCCAGGCACCATGATGGGTGCTGGGAATCAAGCAGTGAATCAATTCATGGCACTCAAATTCTTGTGGGTGTGAAACAGAGAAACACAAAGAAGCAGATATAATTTCAGATGACGCTTAAGGCCTCTGCAGGAAAGACAACGCATGATGCAATAGAGAGTGAGAGGAGGGAAACTGTTTTGAACAGCGGTCAAGAAAGGTCTGTCTGAGGAGGGGACACGTGAGCAGGGACCTGCTCAAATGAGAAAGGGGAGGAAGGGGTGGACCAAGCGGGAATCTGGGGAAGAGCATTCCAGGCAGCAGGAACAGCACGTGCAATGGTCCTGAGGCCAGATAAACCCTGGCCTGTTTATGGAACAGCAAGGCCAGTGGGGCTGGAGCCGAGTGAACCAGAGATCAAAAGAGATGAGCTCAGAGAGGTCGTGGGGGCCAGATTCTGCCAGGGCCTTGTATGCCAGGATGAAAAGTCTGGATTTTATTTTGAGTGTGATGGGAAACTTCTGGAGGATCTTAAGCAGATGAATAATGTGATCCAATTTACATTTTGAAAAGCTCACTTTGGCTGCTATATGGGGAATGGATTGCAGGGGCAAAAGTGGAAGCAGAGAGACTGGGGAGAAGGCTGCGGCACTTGATCATTATGGAAAGAACACCCGGGTTTGGATTTCTGGCTACTCCTGTCTGCCTGTGGTGTGACCTTAGGCAAGTTACTTAACCTCTTTGAGCCTCGCTGTTTGCGAAAGGTGGGATGATAGCAGAGTTGTGTTGTTAGACTCCATACACGGTAGGTGTTTGATCAATGGCAGCCAGGATTTCTATTCTGAGGGCCAGTGAGCCTGCCTGCCTCCCCATTTCAGCTCTGGCTGCAGAAAATCCTAGATGGTCCATCTGCCAGGAACGTGAGCCAGCAGCCCCAGACTGGGATCATGGAGAGGTCACGAGGCTGTCCCTGCTAGAAGATTAACCCAAGGGAAAGGAGAGCTGTTATTCCCAAACAGCGCCTCTTACAAGTCCCAGCTCCTGGGTCTTGCTGCCAGACCCAAACATGGCCCTGTGCCTGCTTCTTCTCCAGGAGGGCAAATCATCCAGTTCCCTGTACCTTGTTCTCATGTCTTAGGGACAAGACAGGGAGGGAGACTCATGTTTGGGCCTAAATGGGGTGTGGAGTGGGAGAACCTGTGTCATGCCTGGAAATAGCAAAATAAGTCTGTTGATCCTAAGCTGATTAAGGGTGAGTGACTCTGTCTTAAGAGGAGGCTTTTTGGACACAAAATCGGGGGCGGAATTATGGAGAGAGACGGCCCACAGCCTCAGAGGAGGAAGCCAGGCCCCGGAACCTCTGCATCCTTGTTAGGGCCAACAGGGAAATGAAAAACACACGTGGGCCTCCCTCCCCCACTCTTACCAGCCACCCCTTCTCCATCCACTTTCAGGGGCCTTTTCTTGGGTGGCCAGATCTGGAGGAGGGACCTCACGGAGTCCCCCTTCAAACTGGACCTGCAGATGGGCCTTCAGTGAGCCAGAGACTGAGCCAGACACCCCACAGTGAGAGGCCAGGCTGGAGAGGAGCCAGCTTACCTAGTAAAACACGGCTGGATATGTACTTTCCTGTTTCTTTTGCCACAAATCTATGTACCTGACCCCTTTTTTAGACCCCACACTCAGTTACATTCTCCCCATGTTTCCCAATTTGGTCTTGTTGGATTTCAACATCAACACCTCTCTTTTCTGGGTTCCTCGTGAACCTCACACAACCTCTTTTGTAGCCTTGCACACACGGTTTTGTCATTTGCTCCCAGCACCCAGCACTTTGGGCACATGAAGACAGGCCCCATCTCTCCCAGGCAACCCAGAATCTCAGTCTGACGCGGAGAAGTTGCTGATCAACCAATGCCCTCCCGCCCTGCCTTGGCCCACACCCCAAGCCTTCCTCAGTCCCCTACAGCCCCTGCCATTACCCAGCAGCACCAAGGACTCTCTGGCCCACTCTGTGTGTTCAAACTCATTCCTGCCTCCTCCTCCTCCTCCTTTATTTTTCACATTGCCTCATTTTTCTCTCCTATTTTGAAATTTACATTTTGTTCCAAGAGCTGAAGCATCTTTACAAGCTGCACCAAACCATTCTTGAAATAAACCCACCAAATAAATAAGTAACCAGTGGGTGACCCTTGCCCACAAGCATCCACAACCAAAACTGCATGTGTCATGCGGGTCCACACCCACCCCTCAGGGTGCCTTCCTACTTATGTTTAAACTACCTGACAGTATCTCAATGTCCTGTAAGCCTGTCTTTAAGCTGCTTTTATTCCTTTCCTGGGGCGAAGTGAGGTTATAAATATGGAGATATTAAAATCACAGGGTGACCCAATCCAGCCTAGGTCTGGGACTTCACAGGGAACCAAACTCTACTCCACCCAGCAAGCCTCTGTTGTCTCTCTGTGCCCTCTCTCTTATTCGTCAGTGTCCATCTTCTTGCTGTGGCTTTTTAAGGGTCCCTGTAAAACCCTCTCTCAACAAAGTAGGAGTATAACAGTATTGGATAATAAAAAGATGGAGTGGCCAGTGCCACATGGGAAAGGTCTGAGGGAGTCGGTCCTCTGGAGACGCAGTCCTGGCCCCTTCCCATTACTAATCTTCATCCTTGGGAACTAAGCCAGAGCCCTCCAGCCCTAGTCCTCAATCTGGGGATGCAGGCAGATCCCCCCAGTCCAGAAGCCCCCAGATCCCAGACTTACCTTGGCAGCCACAGAGGAATTGGGCTTCTCCAGTAGGTCCCAGAGTTTTTTCCTCTTCTCTGCGCAGCACGTGTTATCGAACTCCTCGCCTTCCCGCTCCCGTAGGGTCTCAGCCTCACGCTTGAGCTCCTCGTTCATCTGCTCCTTCTTCTGGTGGTAGCGGGCCTGGCAGCAGGACTCCAGGTAGATCTCGTCGATGCCCCAGTAATCGAGCTCTTGGCTGAAGCTGAGCGCGCACATCTCCTCCATCATGTGCAGTCGTCCGGTGCGGTAGAAGTTGAGGATGGAGGTAAAGGCGCCCGGGTGGCGATCAAAGAAGTACTCGTTGTCGTCGAGGCTGTAGTCGTCGCACACCTCGAGCAGCGAGTCATGCGTGTTGCAGTCACGGAGCTTGCCCAGCCGCGTGCGGGGCAGGCGGTCCAGGGTACGCCAGAGCACCTCGTGTGCCAGCCCCCCGACGTTGAGGCGGACCCGCCGAGAGCACGCCTTGCTGCGCACGATCTCCATGGGCTCGGGCGGCAGCGAGCTGGTGGAGCGGGAGCCATGCTTCGTCATGCCCGCCGGCATCGCTGTTCCGGCTGCCCCCGCCCCCCCTGCCCCCCCAGGCCGCTGTCACTCGACGGCAAGGCCCGCTGCTGCAGGGGAGGGGGGCAGGGAGCGCTATGGGCTGCTGGGGGTGCAGGGGGCCGCGCGGGCGCGCGTCACGACCGTCTTCTCACCTCCATCCCGACGGCTGCGAGGCAGAAAGTGAAAGCGGACGCGGGTCAGCAAACGGGGAGCTGGGCATGCTGCCCCCCCAACCTGTCCACCAGGCTCCCAGCCGGCCTTGACCTTCCCCGCGCTTAAGCGGCTCAGTGGAGTAGGACGGATGGGCGCTGTCCCTCCCGCCGGTGCTGAAGTCCGCCCCACCCCATGGATGCAGGGAGGGGCCGCCCCTCAGGGCGGGAAGAGGGCCCCAAGAGATGCCCCTGGAGCCCGGCAGCCCCACCCCGGGCTTCCGCGGCCCAGGCGCAAACCCGCCGCCTGGGGCGCTGTCCGCCCTTTACAGTGCTGAAACTTGCTTCTCTATAGGGCTCTTGATCGAATCCCGAACCTGGCCCCGCCAAGGGGACAGAGGGGGAGCTGCATGAAAACTTTATCTTTCTTTCTTCTTTTTTTAAAAGGAGTTCTCATCGTTTCCTTCCCCTGCTCGATATAATCACGATTTGGGGGATGGGGGAATGGCAGTGAGCTTCTTTTTAAATCTTAAAAGATCTGGGAGAATTCTGGGGTTCCAGGTGCCCACCTGTCCAAGATCACAACAGACGGGGTGTTCGTAACAGCCCCTCTGCCCTGGAGCGACCCCTTTCCCCAAACACCGGAGCATCTCCTGAGGTCTCTCCAGCTACGAGGTGAGCTGCGAGGAGGAAAACGCCCCTCCCTCTGTGCCCCCAACCCTACCGCAGGAGAGGCGGGCAGAGCCCTCGGGATCCGCCTGCTCTGTCCTCCCCTTGTTCCTTCCCCGCCCCCTTCCCCCCCTCCTCCTCCTCCTTCTCTTCTCCTCTCTCCTCCTCCTCCTCCTCCTCCTCCTCCTCCTCCTCCTCCTCCTCCTCCTCCTCCTCCCTCCTCCTCTCCTCCTCGCTCCTCTCCTGAGAAGGCTTTTTATAACTCCGGGTTCTGCGCCTTTCCCCGGGCTTGGAAGGGAAGGGGTGGGGGAGGTGGGAGGCGGGGAAATGAGCTAAATTTTCTGGCCTTTTCAAAACGTGCCCTCCTCCTACCGCGCACTGGTGATTTCGGGGGGTTTCCCTGAGCACCGCCTGCATGCAGGGCTCACGCCTTCACCCCAGAATGGGGATCGCGCCCCCTCCCCAGCCTCAGCCCTTGTCTGCCCCCAACGCGCTCCCCTCCAGCCTGGATCCACGGAGCCTGGGCAGACCAACAGGCCGAGCTGCGGCAGGCAAGCCCCCCGCCCGTGTCCCCAAGCACCCCCACGGAAGGCCGTACGCCCCAACACTCACCCCCAGGGCGGCCGCCTCCCGGGGCCAGGGACCGCGCATCGTCCCGGCCTCCCGGGCGCCCCCGCCCGTGGGCAGCGGCGGTCCCGGGGCCGGGCTGGGCCGGGCCTACCCCGGCCGGGCAGGCGACGCGCCCGGGCTGCAGGCGACGCGGGGCCGGGACGCGCTCTTGGAGGCGGGGGGCGCGGGCGGGCGCCGGGGGCGCGGGGGCAGGACCGCGGCCGCGCGGCGCCTCCTCCACCTCCTCCTCCTGCTCGCTCGGCGGCGGCGGTGGCTGCCTGGGCGAAATCAACAAGTCGGGCTGAGCTTCGGCTCCGCGCTCGCTGCGATTCTGTCCCGCACTTCGGAGCGCCCGGAGCCGGGCACCGAGGCGGGACGGCGCCACCTGCGGGTCGGAAGCGCGCGCGCGGCTTAACTCCTGCCTGCCCGGCCCCGCCTGCCGGGGAGGCCGGGGGCGGGCTCCGGTCTCCGGCAAAGGAGACACGCGTGGCCGTGCATCCCTTTCCACCCGGGCCACCTGCACAGCCGGCCTCGAGATCTTGCCTTTCTTCGTCCCGTCAACAACGTGGGTTGAACGCCTCCCCGGCGCGAGGCGCGGTGCAGGGCACTGTGACAGGCGTCTGAAATACAGCTGTGAATCAAACACAAACATCCGGCCCTCGTGGAGCTGGTTGGAAACAGATCATAAACAAAAAAGCAAAAGGATATATGAGGTGGTGACAAGCGCCGGGGGAAATAATGAAGCAGTAGGGAGGGTCAGAGGGTTGGAGGGGGCAGATCCGAACTGTAAATCGCCTTTGCTTTCATGAGCTTCCATTCTAAATTTTAATGGGGGGTGCGGGGGGGGAGGGACAATGATCACATCAGTACATATGCAATGTGGCAGGTGGTGATAATCGCTAAGAAGAAAAATAAAGCGAGGTGGGAGGAAGAGTGAGGAGTGAGCTGGCTTATATAGTCTGGTGATTCATTCATTCATTCATTCATTTATTCATGTTAAGTTGGACATCTGGTTATTGACAGCTTCCTATGTGCAAGCAGAATGCCAGGCTCTGTGAAGGAAAAGTCTTCCCCCTGGAGCTCCCTATCCAGTGGGGGAGGCAAACCCATCAGATAATCCCAGAAATGAATATAGAACTGGAGGAGGTACCTGGAGAGGCTGGCAAGGGTTTCCTAAGGATGCCACAGTTGGGCCTTGTAATCTCAGCTCTTTGGGAGGCTGAGGCAGGAGGAGGATGGCTTGAGCCCAGGAGTTGGAGACCAGCCTGGGCAACATAGTGAGACCCCATCTCTGCCCAAAACTAAGAAATTAGCTGGGCATGGTGGTGCGTACCTGTGGTCTCAGCTACTCAGGAGGCTGAGACAGGAGGATCATTTGAGCCCAGGAGGTCGAAACTGCAGTAAGCTGTGATTGCACCTCTGGATAACAGAGTGAGACCTTGCCTCAAAAAAAAAAAAAAAAAAAAAAAAAAAGTGCCAGAGCTCCCTGCCTTGGAGGGCGAAAACTGAACAAGATACAGGTCCCAACAAGGGTTCCTCTCTGGCACTTTTCTTCATTTCCAAAATTAAGGGGTTTGTTTCCATAGAGCTGCACATAATATTATTATATATTTTTAACCTGTCCACTTATCATCCCCATCATCATGACCCTTGCCCAATGTACCATCGTCTTGTCTCCCTGCAACCTGGCCTTCCCGGTCTTGCCTTGGTCTCCTACAGTTTATTCTCCCCATGGCCACTGGAACAACTGCTACATTTCATAAATTGGACCATGTTTCTCATCTGCTTAAAACTTTCCCAGGACTTTCCCTTGCTTTATACTAAAACCTAAACTTCTGACCTATTGCCCTAATTCAGCCCTGCCCCCTTCTCTGAGCTTGTAGACCAGTGGAGGAAGACAAGCAACTAAAAAGGTGAATTTTTAAAACGAGCGAGTTTCAGCCTATGCTGAGTGTTATAAAGGAAATGGAGCATCATGATGGCGTGGAAAGGGACCAAGCTGCTAGCTTTACACAGGGTGGTTAGGGAGGGTGTCTCAGAGGAG